>NC_081405.1:320071790-320704915 GCF_030272615.1 Cryptomeria japonica | reverse complement strand
TGCACCCACCAGTCAATGTTCTAAATGCAATAAAGTTGGTCACAACTTAGAAAATTGTAGAACGAATGTAAGATGTTATGTTTGTGGAAGATTTGGACACTTATCTAATCAATGCAGAATACATACCGGCATAGGATATCGAAAAGCAATTCAGAAAAACAATGTGACTTGTTATGCTTGTAACAAGATTGGACATATTGCAAAATTTTATAGAAGTAAGGCATCATTGGCAAACAACAAAGGACCCAGTTTGAAAGGTAAAGAAAAGGTTGAAGAAGTAAAGCATGAATTTTCAAAGCAATGGATCAGAAATTCAGATATGAATGTTAATGAAGCTATCCCTTCACTGGTAGAACAAAGTATCACTCCACTGGCAGGAGATTCTTCATCTAACTGAAAAAGAAACCTTTTGGGGGTATGGCAACAGATGTAAAACATGCTAGTTTACCCTCGGTTGATGGTGAGAAGTTGAAATACTTCTTTACCAGCAAATGAGTTAAGTTTTCACTTAACCAAAAGACATTAAATATGGCATTTGAAAGAAATGACACTATAAAGAAAGTGTTTTAGCTCTTTTTTCATTCACCGAGCATTCAAATTTCCTGAGAGCGCGAAAATCCTAAGCGAAGGCATCCACAGCGAGAAGTGAAGTAAACCATTCAAGCACTCATACCCTAGGGCAGATTAAGGTATTTATAACAATGGCTTCCTCCTCTACACCTGAATTCATTGCGAACCCTACTATAATTGAAGTTGTTAAGCGCCCTAGGCTCGTATTTAAAATCATTCCTGAAATTGCGAAGAAAGATGATACCCTAGGAGCATTCTCACAAATACCCAAAGGAGTTGCTTATGCTAAGGATCCTAGAACCTACATACATTGTCATATAGATGAACTAGGAGATGATGAAATTAAGAACATGTGCTGGACTGTTATATGTGATGAAAATGGAAATGTTAAACCGGAACACAAGATAATTGAAACCCTAGGTTTTGTGGAAATTCTTAGTATCCTTGATTTTCTGAAGGATGTTATAAGGATTGTGCTGAGTATAGTACATGGAGAGTTCTTTTGGTTGAATTCAATTCACAAGATAACCAAAGAAGCAGTTAGGGCAGTGGCAGGCTTACCTTTCACCGGTAGCAGGCCTGACAAGACTAAAAAGATTCCAAATGACATTGTAATAACCCTAACCGGCACAACCTTTGATAAAATATCCCTAAGAGTAAATGATGTTAAGGATATCAACATAAGGTTCATAAGCATGATTCT
This sequence comes from Cryptomeria japonica, assembly GCF_030272615.1. NCBI lineage: Eukaryota > Viridiplantae > Streptophyta > Pinopsida > Cupressales > Cupressaceae > Cryptomeria > Cryptomeria japonica. The sequence goes on along the minus strand of NC_081405.1, from coordinate 320,703,642 downwards.
TGGATACAAGGTTACACATGCCAACAGATTAAACTCTGTTTCCAGCCTATGTATCAAAAGTGCCTATGACATGATAAACAACAATGCAAAAATTGATATTTGTGAATGGTTGAAAGATGAACTGATAGACAATCTGTGGAAGATAAAAGGTGATAAGAAAGGTACATTCAAATTTGGCAACCTACTTGTATGTTTAATGTTATATATTACCAAGCAAGTTCCCAGTATTGGAAGAAAGGATTTTGGTTTTGACATACTAGTAGGAAAACAGCTTCTGGACATACTCCACAACATGGGAGATAACAGAGAAAATAATATAAATGAACATTTTCAAACACTAAAGGCTAGAATGAAAACTAGGATAAGGCTATCTCAAGATATTGTTGACGAATATCAAAAGGAGATGTGCTTTGTAATTAAGAAAGATGAAATCTGGATGGAGGCAGTGGTCCCAAGGACTATTTGGGTTACAGAAATGGGATATGAGGCAGATGAGAACATAATTGAAATTTATGCAAAAGCCCTCCTAGAAGCTCCTAAAGAACCAACTGAAGAAATATTTGGAAATACAGAAAAAAAAAATGAAAGCAAAATTCAATCACAGAAAAGAATAAAGAAAATTGAATAGATAGTTAGAAAAGGAACAAGGCAGACAAAAGCAATCAAGGAAGATGTATTGAATAAAACTGGTATTAAGGAGAGTGACTTGGAAGGACTACAACCGGAAACACATCTTTCACTGGTTGGTACCTCCTCTGACAGTGAAATACCAGCAAAGTTCAAAAGGGTAGAGAGAAAAAGAAAACCCTCACCGGCACCTACTCCTACACTGAAAAGAACAAGACAGAAACAACAGGCGGTTAGGCCTCTAACAAGAAAGTTGACACCAAAGAAGAGGAAACAAAAACAATTTGTTTCTCCACTTGACAAACTTTTGAGTGAGATAACTGAAGATGGAAAATTGTCAAACATCAGCAAGTTGTATAACACACTATCAAATGATGAAAAAGAAAGTATTGAAAATAGTGTTATTTTACACCTTGATATCTATAATAAATTTTTGATGGAAGTTGTAGATGATATACCCAAAGAATTATATAGAAGGTTAGAAGCAAGAAGGGTAGCAATTGTTGAATTAGATAAAAAGATCAAAATAGAAAAACTACTTGCAGTTCACCCAGTGAAGTCAACACAAGAGATAGATGAATTAATAAGTGAGGCAAATCGGATAGTATTCTCAAGTGGTCACCGGTATGTAGCACTAATGGTAGCAAGAGTTAATGAGATATCAGAAGAAACTACAGACAAGTGGGATATATTCTTTGTTGAAAATGAAAAACAAGAAGAGCTTAAGAGACCAAAGACTTTTAAAGTCTATCAAAAAGAAAAGGATAAGGATAAGGGGAAAGGAAAGGTTGGTGGACCTCCGAGCATAAAGGTGATAAATAACTTACCCCCACCTTCCTCTGATACTCCACCAGCACAAACTATTGATACTCCACCGGCAAAAGAGAGTATGGAGACAACACATGAAGATACAAATCCTAATTCAAAAGTGTTGTACATAATGAATATCGACACACAGGAAGTAAACATTGTGGTAGATAAGGAATTAAGTGAGAAAAGAGATGTGGCAACTGAGCCACCAGTAGAAGACACATCAATTGGAGACATTGAAATTGGGAGTGAGCAACAAACTAAACAGACAATGGATACAGGAAAAGCAGATAGCACTGGTGTACATAATGATGTATCTATTGAGCAACCGGCAACTGATAGCAATGAAAAATCTGTTGAGATACCGGCTGTAGACATTTCAAGAGTAAGCACAGAGAAACCAGTAGTAAACATAGAGTCACAAAAGGAAAAACTGGCAGTGGATACCACTGAAAAATCATCAGAGGCACCATCAGAGAAACCATCAGTAGAGAGTACAGAGAAACAGGTAGAGCAATAGGATTCACAGGGACATACAGAAATAGTACCACCAACTACATCTGATAAACCGAAACTGTTAGTATCTGAAATGCAGACACAAACTGACCCTCCAGAGAAAGAGGAAAGCAATGCTATTACTACCACCGGTGGATTAGAAATTGTGAAGGTAGTTGGACAGTCATCTGGAACCTCTATGACTGAATTTAGACCAACCAATCTGACAGAGGCATTGCTAGATTTAGTCAAGAAAATAATAGATTGTAATGCACTAGCATATAAGGCTATTGATGACACTTTACCAATTTTGAAGATGATTGCACCCAAGTGTAACATAGAGAATAAAGATTCTTTAGGCCAATTAGACACATTGTCTAAGTACATAACCGACAATCTTCTAACAATTGATCAAATCAATGAGGAGACATTCAAAGAGAAAATGAATAAAGAGAAGGAAAAATTCTTTGAGGAGACAGTAAAGAAAAATAAGAAACAAAGGGATACCTTATCACCGGTACTAGGCAAGACAATTTTGGAATTCAAGAAACTGTATAGAGATACATGCAAAACAAACATTTTGACAGAAGATATAGATAAAGAGATCAGCATAGCTCATAAGGAAATCAATGATATTGCTGACAATTTAATAGGTTCATCAGATTCAATATCAGTAGCAAAACAGGAAATTGCAGGATTTGAAGAGAAAATAGAAAAACTTGAAAAAGATAAAGAAAGATTAAAGTTTAAAGTAAGAGAACTTAAGTGCACACTAAGTCCTAAATTGGATATCCCCATCTCTTTGAGAAAAGAGATTTCTGAGGCTCTTGTTCCAGGACTTAAGACACCGGAAGAGAAAATGTACTTTCTCACCGGTACAATCTAGAGGACTGAAGCAGCATTAAAGGATAGTGAGAGATTCTACAACAGTCTAAATGCTTCTTTTGTAAACCCACCAAGGATCATAATAGGAACTACACTCAATTGACATTGAATGACAACCTTTGTCATTGATGCCAAAGGGGGAGTAGTAGAAGACGAGAAAAAGGAATAAGGATGAGAAAAATGTATGACATAAGAGATCATCTGCTCAGGGGGAGCATAGAGTTTTGACAGTTTTGGTAAGACAGTTTTGGACAACATTTTGGTTACACATTTTGGCTTTTTCTCATGAGTGTTGCCATCAATGCCAAAGGGGGAGATTGTTGACAAATGCACACTCCAATGAGAAATTGTAGGTGATTGAAGGTATTGGCATTGATGGAAACCTTACAATCCTATGGCACTGGCAGACACCAACACAGGCACATACACTAGCAGCGGCAACGACAAAGATGTTCACTGGTACCCTGGCTGACAAGATTTTGTTTATTGTATTTTATAGTTAATTGTAAAATCTTTTTGTAATCCAACAAGGAGAACAGTATTAGGACTTATATAAGTATGAGATATTGTAAGAACATTTGTAATAAGGAATATGTGAGATGGATAATATGTGCGAATATTAAGGCAGATTGTGGAATAAGGTTTATGATTACAGCAAGAGCTTAAACCGGTATGAAACCTAACATAGAAAATGCTGATCCAAAGTAGTACATGATATTGGATTTACTTAATCCACTTTTGTAAGTCAGTGAGACTTCTCCTTTTTGTATTTAGACAGTGAGCTTTAGGCAGTTGGCCTTCCTACATGTGCAGGCCCCTATTGTATCAATAATATTCACTTATTGTCCAGTGAGCGGGTATTGTGGGTCACAAATCTCACTGAGTTTTTTTCCATACCAGGTTTCTTTGTTAAAAATATTGTGTTATGGTGTGCTTTCTATGTTGTGGTTATTGTTCTTATTTACTGCATTAATTTTTGTTTACCGATATACTGTTTTGAGATACAATTCATTTAATAAGTTAAGAAAATCCATTAACCGGTTAGATACTGATTCACCCCCCCCCCAAGTATCTTTGGGAATCCTAACATATCGTGGGTCTGGAGGCTAAGAATATCCCCACCAATCAGAGGTGTAGAGAGGAGGCGATATTATCCATAATACTATCGGGGAGGCAAATCTCAAGACCATCCTCACCAGTAGTTACCTTTGGCAGCAAAGTCAACGACCCTGACTTAGTATTCCCAACAAGGGCACCTTTCCAAGTAATCACTTGAGCCTCCCCAGGAAAATGCCCCACAACACCAATCTTTGGAACCTTGTTAAGAGAATCCAAGTTGGAGGTCTCATGTGGAATCTTCACATGGGAGGGAGCCTCGTGTAGCACCGCATTACAAGTGTCAACGACACCCGCCAAGGGAGCCCACCCAACATTTTGGGAGCACAGCACGAGAGCCAAATCTGGACACAACTGCAGGTTAGCAGGGGGTTAGGTTCCAAGGAGGACGAGCCCTCCCCTGCAGAAACGACATCCATTGTAGAAATTCAAACCTATGACTTATTATATATACTTATTTCATAGGAATGCTAATAATGACAATGCATCCACGTTAAAATGTTGGTAAAAATAGGGATAATAATATCTCCCTAGTGTATATTCACGGGATTTCTTTTCCTTCTTATATATGTTCAAACTCAATGACAATGGATAAGACAAAAGAGGATGACATACAATTTAAAATAAAAGGGATTTTATCTTTGAAATGTAATTTATTTTATAAGATTTATTTTATAGTGGAACATGAGTTGTATCTCTTTAGATGAGCATATTGGCGTTGATGTTGATGTTGATGTTGATGTTGATGTTGATGTTGATGTTGATGTTTATATTTTATTTCACTTTTAATTGTGAAACCCTCCCATTTGAATAAACATGTGACAACCTTGTTCTCTTCACAAACATTCTTGTAACATCAACATCAACATCAAAATCAACATCAACATCAACATCAATATCAACATCAACGTCAATATGCTCATCTAAAGAGATACAACTCATGTTCCACTCTAAAATAAATCTTATAAAATAAATTACATTTCAAAGATAAAATCCCTTTTATTTTAAATTGTATGCCATCCTCTTTTGTCTTATCCATTGTCATTGAGTTTGAACATATCTAAGAAGGAAAAGAAATCTCATGAATATACACTAGGGAGATATTATTGTCCCTATTTTTACCAACATTTTAACGTGGATGCATTTTCATTATTAGCATTCCTATAAAATAAGTATATATAATAAATTTATGGTGTTTACTTTGTGAGAACTTTAAAAGCAATAATTGTTCTTCATACTTTCCTAATTTTATTTCTAATTTCTTTATATTTATAAAATTATAATTACATTAAAAAATCAAGGACTAGACTACAATTTTGTAAGTAATACAATTGATTAATTTTCAATGAATGCATGCTTAAAATTTTAATTTTAATTTTTTTAACTATATGTATGTTAAAAATTTATTATTTTTAAAAATGATGTATGCTAAAATATTTATTTTTCATTGTAAATAAAGATTTATTTAAATAATTTTTAATTAATTTTTAAAATATTTGATTTAATTTAAATAATATACTAGTTACAAAATATTTTAACTCTTTTACAAATTCAATTTTTTTCTTTACATATGTTTTGTTTGGCACAAATGTTATTCCACTAATCATTTACCTTTGTTATGGAGGGTAGAGGAATTTTGTTTATTTAATTATTTTATTCATAGTAAATATAATTTAAAGATTAATAATAATATACAATTAAATAAAATAAGTAAACCAACAATCAAATAAAATGGTGTTTATTTTTATTTTTCTTAAAGCATCAATGGAAAGGTAGATTATTGACCAAGCCCTAATGAAAAATCTCTTATGATAGGTAGGGTTGACTATCAAATCTTCATCACTGAGCTCAATTATTTTGTGTTCAACAATCTAAATGAATTTTCTTATACTCTAAAATGTGTTTACCTCACAAAAGCAAGGCTCGACTTAACTAACATGTGAATCAAGTTTTATTATTATTTTTTAAATAAAGATCAAAAAATTATTTAAAAGAACAAAAATAAATAACAAAACAAACAACAATTCTAAAATATTAAGAAACCAAATTGGATAAATATACATAATCAATAGAGAATGAGGAACTATCCAAACCCCACATTCATGGAAAAGGTACTCATTCCCCTTAGATTGTGCAAGCTCTAAGTATTTGACTAGAATTAGGTTATTACGTTTATGTTAAAAATGTAAGTTTGGTAGGAAAACCACTTACAAATTAAAATCACAATGAAACCATGAGGGAACAAATACCTAAATCCAATAAGAACAAAAACACAAATCAAGTTCAAGGATCTAAGGAGGCCTTATAGTTAGTATTCACAAGACCATCAAATTCATTGGTGAAGTCCCAAGTAGGACATTCTTTCTTATCTCTACTTTTCACGTAAATTGTATTCTAATTAGATGTAGAATTAGCTAAGAAATCAACAATCTAATTATCTTCCCTTTTAGTATGGTTTCACTTAATAAAATTAAAATCGGGAATGAATATTTTGTTATCTTTCTTGCATTAATTCTATTATCATTGTTGAAAGTCAAAGAAATATTATTTTTTGAAGTGATCAATCAAGATTTTAGGGTTGAATTTTATAATGATACTAGTAAAATTCCTTTGTCTAACTTCTAACAAAGCTTGGTGAATGGTCATAGCTTCAGAAAAATTAGTAAAGCCAATGTCAAGACTACCAACAAACCATAAATTAATCCTACCATTATGATCATGAAAAACACCTCTCTTGTTAGCATTTTTAGGATTATATCTTGAAGCCTCATCCATATTGGTGTAGTTAGGCCAAAGGGGGATGTTCTCGTTTGATTATCTAATCTTTTGACGATTATTAATGGGAAAGGATAAGGAAGGAAAATCCATAAGAACTAAATTCCTTGCAAGACCTCTTCTAGCAATTATGAATTCAAAATTGAGAAATTTCTTATAGAGTGGCCAATATTTTAACCACAAATCTAACTAATATACCTAGTGGTATCACTAAAAATCCTTCGGTTATTTTTCAACAATATAATCCAACAAATTAGACCAAGGTCCTTATCATTCAACACATTAATATTTTTTTTATCTTCAAAGGGGGTTGTGTTTATTTCACATGAGATTCCTAGAAAATATTGTTAGTATAAATGGAATATATTACCTAATTAGTTTACCTCTTAGGTCATACTCACGCTATTTTAATTCATTTTACTTACAACATTATCACTTTATGTCTAAAATCATAAGATTTAGACATGTTTCATAATCTTATGTTGTCTTATGTCTCAAAATGACATATAATTAGGGGATTCTTATTATAATCATATCGAATCATATTTGTCTACACATATTACATACATATGCACCCTTTAATACAATATTATTATTCTCTCATGTTTGGTCTCTCTTGTGATTTCATTGACCCTAGATCATGGGTAGCTATATCCAAAGCCAAATTTTACATGTTATAGAGAATTATATATCTACTCTTACATACTATCAGAGCTTGTGGGATTGCTTTTTGTTAGTATTTTTTAGAGATCTAGGATTATAAATCTTGGTTTCTTCTCTTACATCATAGTATTAAAAAAAATTGATAAAAATAGTACCATATTTTGGGGTAAATGTTTTTATGGCTTTGTCTTACAGATTAATTTTGGAGCATACTTGTGCAAATATGAGTTTACCATTGAGTTCAAGCTATCTAAAAAAGTTAGTATAACCTTTTATTTTATTCAAATTAAGAATGTGAGACTACATCCTCAAGGGTTTGAATCTAGGATGTGGTTACTAAATTGAGAAGGTAATTAAGTTTGTAAATCACTTAAAGTAAAATCTAACCTTCTCATCACAACTAAAAGGCTTAAGAACCTAAAAACTGACTAGAAATTCATCAAGTTTGAAGCAATGTTTTTGGATCCATTAGAAAATATTCCCTAAACAAATATAATATTCTACAATTGCAATAACTCTAATGATTATTTTAGGCAAATAAATCTTACATTTAAATATTTTTAAAAAGATCTCTAATAAACCTAAATTTGTCCATGATGTGTACATCAACATTCAAAATCCAAATTATAAATAGAGCCAAACAACATGAAAGATATGTTCTATAGCTAATTTGTATTATTAGTAGAGTCTAGAATTACATCAACATAATTTTCAACAAAAATAGGTACAAAAAAATGTGAATAACTTAAAAATGTAATGCTTAAACCCATAACAACAAATTAAATGTCACTCAAACTTGATGTAGCTAGAATTTGCCACTATGAAACCTTAGTATGAACTCTAAATGAGGTCATCCTATATGGGCATATGTCATGTCCTTTTTTCAAAAACTAGATAAAAGGTTGTTCATAAATTGGAGTTTGGTTATTAGTGTTACAAATTGGCACCTACTACAGAGTTGTTAAAGATTAGGTATCAAGAATGTCACTTGCCTCTTGTTTTTTATTAAAAAAGAAGTGAGAACAAGGGCACTGACCCTTTACATAGAAGAACTATAAACGAGACCACAGTGCAAAAACAACACTATAACAACATTAACAGCAACTAACAACAACAAGAGACCAAGTCTTAGAAAATAAAAAACGGCAGCAAAAAACACAAAAACAAAATATAGGGGCGCCTTTTTCACCCTAGTGGCATCAATGGCATTGTTCCATTCATTAGATAGGAACTTATATAGGTCCTTAGCCTCTTGCTTATCCTCCTTTGTGTCCGCAGTACGTTCCCTCAATAGAGAGAGGGTGAGCGTTGAGCTATGTAAAACTTGTAGATGAAATTTGTTAAGGCTTGCAATTGGGGCAGCCAAGCTTCCATCTTTCTCTTGAGTCGATTGACATCTTTCATGATAGCCTACAATTAAATCACAAGGCCCAAGTTCTCAATCCTCTATGTGATGTCCAACACGTCTGTGCGTAGCTTTTCCATTTGCTCCAGAGTAGGGACACCCTGGGGGTTCACAGTAGTCATGCCATCCATAGTCTTATCCATCACCTTGGCCACATCTTCAGCAGGGGAACAATCAATATCATTACCCAGTCCCATCAGGGGAGGAGAGTTCATCGCCTATTACACCATCTTTAAATTCAAAGTCCAAGTTACCAGAGTTTGGGGCTTTGGTATTAGAATTTTCCTCACCCATGACACCCACAATGCCCATATTCATAGGGGCCATATCCTTAACATCAACAGAGTCCTGGCCTTGCATCTTAGAATTGTCTGTGCCAGTGGCACCAACATTGTTCAGAACCATGGGGTCCCTAGTCATATCCACATCCATAGTATCCTCACTAGGGGGGCCCATAGTGGTATTAGGGTCCTCTCCCTCCTTGTCTGCAATGGGGTCCTCCTCCGAGTCAATATTTTTTATCACAAAGGTCTTCTTTTTGCGCAAGCTTTTGGAAGCCAATCTGGAGGATCTCCTTTAAACCTCAGAATCAGGGGAAGGATTGTCATTCTCAGCATCCTCAGAGAATGAATTGTTATCAAAGACAATATGTTTGTGTTTAATAGGGATTTTGCCTTTTCCCATGGACAAGGAGCGGGAAACGCTGGGAGAGGCGGACAGAGTCCAACTGGGGGAGACTGCAAATAAAGAGATAGTAGAGGCATAAGCAGGTAGAGACATGGAGAAGTTGACCATAGCAAAGCCTTCATGAGGATACTGGAAAAATCTGGCAAAGGCCATAGACAAGGCGGCAAGTTGTTGAGGAGTAGGCATGGGTGGATGAGAGAGCAAGAGGTTCCAGAGGAGCAAAGGGCCTCATGAAATTTATATAGCCTATAAATGAGACCTTAGTGAAGGAGGTAGGGTGGATTATCCCCATGCTTGAGGTCCATGGTATCTTTAATAGATCTTTCAATGGAATGCAATAAATAAAAGGGCAGATAGAGAAAATCATTATTGCAGAAATGATTCAAAAGGGACAAATGATAGTAGAAAAATATCTTGTGCCTACCCTCAAGAGTGAAGTACTTCATGGTCATAAGGAAGATCATATTCCATGAGTGTTTGAGCTCTTCCCGAGAAAACCCACCCTGGAGTTTGATAGGTTCCTCATGGTTGCGGAAGAAGCGTTTCAGACCTTCATTGTTGACAACATGGCTGATGCGCTTCCAGCATCGTTCATCGAGGGCCAGCTTCGTAGCCTAGGAAATTTTCTCCTCAGAGACATCAAAAGAAATGTCACCCATTGAAACACGCCTCCTAGACTAGGAGGAGGCAAAAGTAGCCAAGAGCTGCTCATCGTGGCCCTACAGACATTCCAAAAAATTGGCAACCCCTCCTTCAACACAGAAATTCTAGACTAGGGGGTCATTCTTGAAATCATCCAAATTATCTAGTTCGTATCTAACTCTTTCACACCCCATATCCTCCGCCAACAGAGCTTCCTTAGACATGAAAAAAATTTGCAGAGAAAATTGTAGAGACACTTTGAGAAGCAAGCCGAGAAAAGACAATGGGAAGTGTGCGATCCTGACATCATTAAGTGAGACATGAAGTTGGGCGCATAGGAAAAATTGAAATCATCTTTTAGAAATGATTTCCTAGTTATGAGGCATGAAGAGCCAGCGAATACTGGTGGCAACCAACATGCTACCAATCCAATTGTACCTCATCATGACGAGGTAAGCCCAAAGGAATTACCAACAAAGCAACACATCCATCACCGCCAACCTGGTCGAACGAGTCACCCCCATATCAACATAGATAAAAGGGATATTCTCGTGATTTGAATTATAAAAACAACACCTCCAGACAACCCTAAGGGAAGAGAGGAGAGTAAGGAAAACACTTGGCAGCAACTCAATCATTGGTAGGAATTTTAGATTTCTCTTCCTAAAGAAGGAAGTTAACATGGTCTGGGAGGGAATTATGCCTCCTCCAACATCTCAAATCTGAAAGATCTAGGCCAATGGCCACCAAGGCATCCGCCACTTTGTTGCCTTCCCTATAGACATGCATAATTTTAAATGAATCAAGCCCAGAGATGAGCCTCAGGGTGTCCCTGATGGTTCCCTCAATGGTCCAATTAATCATATTCCGCCCTTTGACAACATCAATGATGAGCTTTGAGTCACCCTCAATGTCCATAATTATGATTCCCATGGTAAGGGCGAGACAAATTCCCCAGGCTAAGGCCATAGCTTCAGCTTGATTAGAGGAATGCCCATTCAGGTTACCCGCATAAGCAGTGACAAGGGCCCCCAACTGGGATCTAATAACCCCTCCACCAATAGCCAGACCCCCCTAGCAGCCCCATCAAAATTGAGTTTGAAATGTGTAGTCAGAGGGGACCAGACCGTGCTTTGCCTTAGGAGTCTCTTAGAGCAGTCAACAAGAGAGAACGAGGGGGGGATGTTCCAACATCTAGCAATTTCCCATTCCCAGGTAGAGGGGGGCTTGGATGCCAGTCGAGTTTTAGAAATAGAGATATTCTCAAGAATCAACTTTAGGAATTGAGCAAACACGGTTTCCATAGAGGCCTCTTTGTCCTTGAATATCCTGTCATTCCTTTCCTTCCAGATACTTCAGCTCACATGAGGGAGGATCTGCTTCCACAATTGTTGGATAAGGGGGTTGGAAGAGGGGCCCCAAAACTCCTAGGACAAACTTAACAAATTGTCATTCATAATCCAATAGATATTGAGCTTGATGTAGACCATCTCGTAGAGCTCCCGAGAAAAGGCACAGTGGAGGAAGAGATGAGTAGGACTTTCCTCATCATTTTTGCAAAGGATGCATCTATTAGGAAATTAGAATCCCTGCTTAACCAAATTGTCTTGGGTCAATATTTTGTTGAGGAGAGTAGTCAACCAAAAGAAATTGACTTTGGGAATGAGTTGGGGATTCCAGACCTCTTTCCAGATAGAGGTGTAATCAGGCTCTCTTAGCAAGCTGTTGTAGGCAGTTCTGACAAAGAAGTCCCTAGAAGGGTCCCACTTCCAAATGAATCTATCTTCCCTAGGAAAAAGGGGGAGGAACGTGTCAGTCAAAATCTTCTAGAGCTCTCTAGCAGCAAGGAGGAGGAAGGGATGATCAATGTAGTAGTCCTCCAAATCCCTCCAAGTGTTGTTGCTGAAATAGTCACTAACCCTTTCTCCAAATAAACTTTTGGCAGCATCTTGGAGCCTTCTAAGGGAGGGGGAAGAAGCAAGGGGCTTCTCTCCCAACCAAAAATCCTCCCAGAAGAGAATATTCCTTCCATTTCCAATAAGCCACCTCATACCATGGGATAAAGGGTCCCTGTAGCTCAATATGTTGCTCCAAATTTTGGAACCCTTGGGGAGGCCCTCCTCTTTCAGAATAGAGGAAAATTCCCCATTACCCAAGTATTTAGCCCTGATGATCCTCCTCCAATCCTCATCCTTATTCAAAAGCTTCTAGGCAATTTTGGTCATAAAGGCCTTATTGAACCTAGAGATCTTGCAGGTTCCCAACCCGCCCATGGCCTTCGGTAGACAAACTCTGTCCTAGCCCACCAAGGCGAGCCTCTTCTTTTCTTCCATCCTCATCCAAAGGAAAGTCTTTTGGATATTCTCCAACTTAGCAGCCATAGCCGCAAAAATCTTACAAAGGGAGAGGAAGTACACAGGGATCCCCTGAAGGGAGGAGGAGAGCAGTTGCAATTTCCTATCACTACTAAGGAATCTACCTTTCCAACCAGCCAACTTCTTCTGCAATATTTTGAGGATAGAGATCTAGAAGGAATTAGAGACATCTTTGACAGTCAAAGGGAGACCAAGGTAGGTGTTAGGGAGGGAGGCCCTTTGACAACTAAGGATTCTATAGACTTTATCTTGGAGTTGGACATGAGTGTGAAAGAAGTAAATGTTTCTATTCTCATAGCTAATGTGTTGGCCAGAGGCCAAAGCATAAGAGTTGAGAAAGGATTTTCAAGCCTTAGCTTCCCACACAAAGGAGATACCAAAGAGAATAGTGTCATTGACAAACTATTGTAGAACATTAGGAGGCATCATAGAGGCAGGTTTGATGCCCAGGAGAGCTCCGCTATGAACCACGGAGTTCAAATTAGAAGCCAACACTTCAACAAGGATGATGAAAAGGTAAGGGGAGAGAGGATCCCCTTGTCGCAAACCTCTGGAGGCCTTGAACTTCTCCAGGGGGCTCCCATTGAGAAGCACAGAGTAGGTGACCCTAGATATGCATTCCCCAATAAGTTTAATGAGTTTATCTCCAAATCCCATTGTCTTGAGAACTTTGAAGAGGAAGTTCCAGATGACTTTATCGTAAGCCTTAGAGATGTCAAGCTTGAGCACCATCCCAGACTGATGGCACTTGTCCATGGAATGAATTATCTCATGAGTAGAGATGGCCGCATCAAGAATCTGTCTACCCGGGACAAAACCTTTCTAGTTAGGGATAATCAAAGAATCTGGGAAAGTTTTGAGCCTATTAACAATAACTTTGTATAGAGGGATCTTTGAATGTTTAAATGGAACTGATCATGGTTTAGCTGTTAAAGAAGACTTTAATGAAAGATGAAACCCCTCCAATAACAAAATCAGTATGGATAAGGGTAGGGATGGTCTTGTTTGGTGCTTTCCTTCTCAGGGATGGATTAAGGGCAACTTTGATGGGGATTCTAAGGGGAACCTGGGGAAAGCTGGTTATGGGGGCATTGTCAGGAATTTTGTTGGAAGTTGCCTTGTGGCTGTTGTTGGCCCTTTGGGTAATCAAACTAGTCATTATGTTGAAGCCTTTGTGGCTTTGAATACTTTGATTATAGAAAAAAATCTTAATCATGATAATCTATGGTTGGAGGGAGACTCACTTAACATTATTAAATGCCTTAAGGGAGATATTGAGACTTCGTGGAACATAGAAAATATTGTTTTTAAAGATAGAGAAATTATTTCTAGCTTTAAATCTATTATTATTGAACATGCCTTCAAAGAAAAAAATGTTGTTGTGGATGGTCTAGCAAACCTTGGAGTAATTTCCGAAGCTCAAAGTATATGGAATGGGGAAGTTAATATTGATTTTAATATTAAAGAACTCATCAGAAAGGACAGATTTATGGGGAAAGATGGATCACACGATTAATCATGAAAGTTTTAATGAGTAATCTTCAAATTTTTTGAAAGGTAATGATGACACGTCAGAAGGGCAAAGTCCTAATCAAGAATATTAATTTTTCGCACACTTTGTGGGTATGCATTTTCAAAAAATCAAGTGTCATTTGGAAGAAAGCTCTGAAGTTGCAGAAGAAAAGAAATTGTAAAACAAAATCTAAAATGGGGGGGATCTAAGAAGAGAGGAACCTGATAATATTTCCAGATGGAAGGAGATGCCTAAGGTTTGGACAAAGCTGGCAAAAGGATTCATGAAGAATTTTATGGAAAATTTGGTCGACTATGATAAAGGTAGAGTTAACCTAGCGGTCACCAAAGTTACTGAAAACTGGATAAATGGCTCCTTCAAAATTCATGGTGGTAGGTTTAAGTTGGATGTGGACTTCATTGCGATGGTCATAGGTATGCCCCATTCTGTTCTTAACTTCTTTAGAGACCTGAAAGTGTCTAATAATGCAATTAAGCTTTTTCCACGTAAAGAGGAGGGAGCAAAAATAGGAAAAGCTATGGGGGGTATTATGATGCTTCCAATATTAAGAAAATCTGGGGCTATTTGCTTGATGTAATTATGGAATATATTACTTTGGAGGGTCATTTTACCAAGGTCCACACATACCAATTTGTGCTTTTAAATCATTTTAGACATGAGAAGAGGATTTCTCTACCCTATTAACTCTTTAGGTCTCTATCGCGGTCTCTAAATAAGCATAGCAAGAACCCTTCTACGCCTATGCATCATTACGACCTTATTTTGCTAATTTATGAGCATTGCAAGATTCTGGCCATCCAGGAAAACAAGAGATTGTCGCTGTCACTAGGGAAAGGAAAGAGGAAGATGGAGGAAGGTGGGCCTAGCAAGGATGAGTTGACACAAAGCAAAAAGGGAAAAAAAGTCACTGTGGAGAAAATTCAAGAGGACAAGGGTAATCAAAAGGATACGGAGATTGATTCAAAGGATATTGGAAAAGATGGAAGCGAGATGGAGATCAATGAGTCTAAAGGAGAGGAGAGCTAGAAAGAAGAGGAAATGGGGGAAGAGGAAGGAGGAGCTGAGGATGTTTTTGATTAGAATAGTCCTACCCACAGTGTGAGTATAGGTAATGTTAACAGCCAGCCAATGGAGGAGCAGAACAATAAGATTAATGAGGAAAGGGAAATGGAAATTGAGTAGGAGAAGGACAAGGAAATTGAGTAGGAGAAGGACAAGGAGAATTCAAGCAGGGATCAGGATAAAGATGGAGAGGGGATAATTCTAGATAAACTCAAAAACCAGTCTGAGGCTCGAATGGGTTTTGACAGGTGGTTTTATGAAGGAATCAAGAATCTAGAAAAAATTGATAAGCAGCAGGAAGAGAAATGGAAGAAAGCTGAAATGAACTAGGAGCAATGGAAAAAGGGTATGGAGGAAAAAGTGGAGAAGCTGGAAGCTCGGATTGGTAATTTGGAGGAAGGAAAAACAACTATGAAAAACTTTTTGGTAATGATTTCGGATATCCTTACCTATCTGACTAAGAATTTAGAGGAAATTACCAAGTTCCTTGATGGCTCCAGCACCTCCAAACCTATTGTGGACCTAGATATTGATGAGGATGCTATTGAGGAAGGGACAGTGGAAAGTGCTCCTAGTGGTGCAGCAAAAAGAACAAGGGCGAGCACGAAAAAAGTTGTTGTGGCCTCTTCCAAGGATATCCCTAAGCTTAGGGATAATATTAAAGATTTGCAAGGGATTAGCAGAATTTTGGCTAATGCCCTAAAAAACATTAAGTAATTTGTCCTCTATCTTTTTTTTGTTATGGTTGGATGTTGTTGGTTTTGTTGGGCTTTTTTGCTGATTTTTGCCCAAAACTGTGTTGGTTTTTTGGCAATTTGTCTTTTCATGTTTCTTAATGATATTATCTTTTAAGGATATTTTGTAAAGGGTTTTGGGATTCCTTCAAAACCTACTTTTCCCATAATCAAAAACTTTGCTGAAGATTTTATAAATAGTGTTGCAAAGACTGATAGGGTGGAAGTCCTTGAGACTGGACACCTCCTGAACTTTTGGGACAAGGGCAATGAAGGTGTAATTGAGCTTGTTGAGAAGCCTTTCAGATCTAAAAAATCCCTAGTGGACAGAACAACATCAGGACCCACCACATCCCATAAATCTTCAAAAAAAGTTGGGGGGAAACCATTAGGACCCAGGGCTTTGAAGGAACCCATAGCAAAAATAGTGGACTTGACTTCCTCCTCAGAAACAAGGGCCAAAATAAGGTTGTTATCTTCTACCGAGACGGGTGGCAAAAGGCAGTTGAGAAGATCCTCCCTAGTAGGGGCCCTAGAGTCACCATCCTCCCTAAACAAAGTGGCAAAATAGTTAGTAGTCATTCTACCCAAACTATCCTCATCATTGACCTCTTGATTGTTATCATCCAAGAGGGAGGAGATGTGGTTTCTTCGCCTGTGGATAATAGCAGACCTGTGAAAGAAATTCATATTCTTATCACCCTCTTTGAGCCATTAAACCCGAGATTTTTATTTCCAGTAGAGTTCTTCTTTGTGGGAGTTTTCCTTCCATTTTCTGCGAAGAGCAGCCTCCTCCATATGGGTAGCTTCAAGGGAGTCACCTTGATCAATGCACCCTTGGATAGCTATCAATTTACTATTGAGCTCCTTTTTTTGCCTGAAGATGTACCCGAAGGTATATTTATTCCAACCCCAGACATTCCTTTTGACCAAATCAAGCTTCTGGGCAATCTAGAACATAGGTGTGCCAGGGATGCAGGTGCTCCACCATCTTTTAATGAAGTCCTTGAACTCCAGATGTGTTGGTCAAAGTTAAACCAATGGAATTGGCAAATTTTGATGGCATAACATTATCAGATGCCCCAAAATTAATTACACAATTACTAAGCTTGTAACCATTTATTAACAAAGAGATATAAAATGGTTCTATCTTCTCAACAGGAGAAGGGAAAGATACTAGATTGTTTTGAAGCAAGTTTGATTTTGGAAGATTGCTAGGGGTAGTATCTTTTTCTTTAACAAATTTGACCAAATGGTCCAATTGATCTGGGTTAGATGTCAAAAATTCAACTTCAAACATTTGTATCTTAGTTTTCTTTGCATGATCTAAAATATCAAATGACTGAAAAGAATTCAACATCAAAGATGGATTTGGATTCTCATTTTGAGAATTAAAAATATTTGGTACACTAGTCTTTGATGCATATGTAGAAGAATTGACAAGTGCAGAAAAATTGACAGCAGTTGAAGAATCACTTACATTTTTATCCTTCACAACATCCATTGAGATAGTGTTATCCTTTGCAGGATTTGGTATGGGAGCCCCACGCTTTGCAATAGAAATCAGCAAACGTTGAGAGTCCTTTATTTTAGAAGAATCGTCACTCTTCGCAATGACAGGTGGTTGAGCTACCTGTGTTTGCAAACGAGTGAATACTGCAAAGGCATCTCCATCATGTTCAACTGGCGTATCATCTTCTTGATACTGCATAAACCTAATATTAGAGTTGCCAGCCAACTCTGCATCACATTCTTGATGAGAATTAGCATCTTCTTCACGAAAAGGAGGAAGATCATTTTGTTCAGCTTCATAGTATCCAGTAGTTGAACTTTGGGGTGGTGCTTCCAATGCAAGTCTCTTTGGAGTAGGAGGTAATTTATTCTGATTACGCATAGCATAATTAGAAGCATTGTTTGGGTAAGTCCTTCTTGGAACATTTCAATAAGAAGTATTTCCTTGTGAGGAAATCTGCTTCTTAAGCGCCAGCAACTCATTTCCTAGCTTCTGTATCATAGGATCTGTAGAACTAGTTGAAGGGAGAGATGCATCAGTAGCTTGACTACTCCTAACCTTGTTAGGCTCTCTCCTTATCTTGCTAGGAAGGATAAGATCATCTTCAACCAATATGGCCATTTGTTCAGTTGTAGCCAAATTTGTAGGATTGTTCCTTCGCAAAAGGAAACTCACCTCTGGTAATTGGGAGTTAATGAAAAAGCATTTCAAGTTTCCAGCAGTAGGTCTTGAAGCAATTGGAATATGATTATGTAACTTGTCAAATTTTTCTACAAACTCACGCATGGGTTCCTGAGGCTCTTTCTTCACTGAGTTAATTGTGCCAATAAAGCATGATCATCTTTAGCAGACTTGAATCTCGCCTCAAATAACGTTCTGAGAGATGCCCAATTTGTGATACAAGCATTGGGTAGATGATAGAACCAATCGGCAGTAGCTCCATACAAAGTTTCAATGAATAATCTTACTAAACATCTTCGTGTTCAACACCTAGGACTCCACAAGTGATATAGAAGGAAACACTGTGTTCGTCTCGGTGTTGAGCACCATCCCCAAAAAATTTGGGTAAATTTTTCTGTGTACCTTTGGGTAATTCATGCAAATGTGCGGTCAAGTTTAGAGGACCAAAAGAAGTACCCCAAGGGCTAGCAGTAGCCATCCTTAATGGATTATAAGGTGGTATTACAAAATGATTTGCTAATGGAACAACTGCAACTTGCAAACTTGACACCTCGCTTGCTATGGGAGATCACCGTGCAGATGGAGGAAAACTTCGTGTCCGATGCAAAGGAGAAAATGTTTGTGGAAGTATCTCAAGGGGAAAATTGAATTGCTGCAATACTTCAAAGGTAGGATCAACAATTCCTGCTAATCATTGCCCACGAGTGTAACATCGATCAGCCAGATTATGATTTGAAGAAAAACACCAATATGGAAATTACAATGAAAGCGCACAACAACCCAAGAGACAAAGCAGTTGCATGTCGCTCCCTAGCAGAGTCGCCAAAAAACTGTTGGGTTAATATTTTGTCACCAGCGTACTAATGACAAAACATAGAATTCACACAACTATGCTAAGAAATTAATCTCTCCTCTCATCAAGGGGAGGTTCCCTATGAAATTTCTCCTCTAATTAACAAGAAATTAAATTTGTGGGTTGGTGTTGGGCATATAACTCTCTTTTTTCAGAGTTTATGTATTCTCCCTTCACCTAGTTACAATTTCTCTACCTCTTCAGGTACTTAAAGAAAAGAACTATTAATCTAACAAACTACACAAAGAGTTACTTTTAAGCAACACAAAGTCTCCTTTACAGTAACACTAATTCACATTGATCGTTACAAATTAAACAATTAGAAACTTAGCTTAAAGCTCAAAGTCTTCAAGTGTAGATTTCTAATCCATTAAACTACAAATAACCGCAGCAATAAAAAGCTTACTACAAGTTACTTAATTTATCAACAAATTTCTCAAGTATGCTAAGAGCACAAAGTCTATTGGCAAGATTTGAGAGCTCTCTAACCACGTAGCAATATCTTAAAGATCAAAGAAGTAAAGGTAATATGTATTCAATGGACATAGGAACATTAAATAATATAAACAACTTTCTTGATACAACACAAAGTTTGCAATCAACAAAACTGTTTTCTTTATTTGTTTGATTGAATTTTCACCACAAAAGCCCAAAGTCTTAATTGGGATAAAAGTCCAATAGAGTTTTGCTAAGCATGAAAAAGATAAAATATTTACAAAAAGGTCCTCCTTATATAGGAAAAGAAGTTGAGAAAAAGGTGGGCACAGTTGACTTGATCAACCGCACAGTCTCATTTTACTACAACTACTACATAAAGATAATGTGCAGCTGCATGAAAATTGACAACATCTATCGGTGCAGTTGTATGAAGAAAGAGTGCCAAAAGGGGGAACTTCACTCTTGATTCTCTTCTTTGTTGGATTTCTGGAAACCTTCAAACATAGAAACGATGGCTTTGACCTCTGCTTCGTTCAGCTTCAAGGTAGAACTTGTGATGATTTGGATGTGGGACATTACATCTTCAATCTTAACCTGTTTCTTTTTAACATCCATCAACATGGATGTGAGGACTTCAAAGCTGACCTGAATTTCTAACAGCTTATCAAATGTATTAAGAGAGAAATCTTGTCCTATGCATTGGTCCATCAAGGAAAGGAATTCCTGTGAGACGACTTCAGTAGCGACAAGATTTTGATCACCATCATACAAATAGCAAGGGAGATCACCAGCTTTAGCAAAAATAAGGTCAACCTCATCATCACCTTCTTTCTTTTCCTGGTCCAGCTCTGCAATCATTAACTTTATTGTCTCTTGTTTATGATACAATAATGACAAGATTTGAATGTACTTCTCCCTTGTGGGAATTACCTTGTTCTCAACTAGGACATCTATCCTGAAATCCTTCATTTTACTCCACAAGGTAGTGCTTTTCATAACTTCCTAAATTTCTTGTGATAAAGAGGTTTGGAGTCCTTGCATCTGACTCTGGATCAATTCATAATCAAACAATAGTTGTCTTGTTGAGCTCAGAAGATGAGAACCTTCTGACCTTAGCTGCGAGATCCATTCATCCATGACCCGACCTTTAGCTCCTACCTATTCAATCTTTTTGAGAGCTCCAGTGTCTATTGATGATTCTATAGGTTCAACCTCTTGAGAAGATTGTGTTACCTTTAAAAGGGCATTGGTCAGCTATTCACACTTCTGTTTCAAGATATTTTTCTCATCCCTCTCCTAACCTAATCTTCTCAACAAAGCATTAAGGGTTGTCTGAGAATCTGATTTCACACTTTCATGTGTTTCCACCCCGAGCTCTACAACCTGCATGGTATAATCTTATTCTTGTATGTTGGCTTTGTCCTTGTCTGAGGATGGCACCATAACTTCAGCATATTTCCTCTTAGAGGCTGGGTCTACTATCACCCGAGATACTGTCTTTGGCTTTTTTGTTCCCTTAGGTTTTGGAGGAACTAAAAGTTCAAAATCAAATTCATCAGGAGATATTACATGTTTTTTCCTCTTACGGGCCACTACTTCCATCGAAGGGGGAACTACTGGATTGGATGATGGAGTAGTAGTTCCTTTCTGACTTGGTGTCGAAGATTCAAGGGCAGGTTGACTGGAACTTGGAGAAACCTAGGGTGTTACTGATGGTGTTGATATTAAAACATCTAGTGGAACATTTGTTGTTGCTACCTCTACAGTTACTGGTGGGAGAGTTGATAGCACTGTGAGTGCAACTTCAGCATTCACCAATGGAGGAATCGTCATGGTGGTAGTAGTAGTGATGGGTAGATCTATTGAAACCTGTGAAGTAATTAGGGCATCAACTTCAGATGGATGTGATACTTCCTCTGCCTGTTCTTCCTCTTGTTGAGGAATTTCACCTTCTTCAACCACTTTGCCCTTTCCAGCTTCACTGTCAAGCGGTTGTTTTGGATCCTTTACCACTACTTCCTGTGACACTGATGATGATTCACCCTTCTTTGACCCTTTAACTGTAAATTTTATTTTGGGCCCTTTACCCTTTAATTGTACTGTAGGGGCTGAGAATAATGCTTGTGAGTCTGCCATGTTCTTGGTTCTTGTTTCAGTTGTCGCTGTCTTCCCCAATTGTCCATCATTGTTGTCATCATCTCCTGAACTAGTGGGAATTTGTTTCATCCTGAGTTTCTTTTTTAGCAACCAAGCATTGGTGTTTGCTAAGATGAGAGAGATCCTCTGCGTAATGGACTTGCTTTCCTTCTTTGACCATTGCACAAGTGGAAGTGGGGAATCAGCAATCTTCTTCTCATAATAAACAGGGTCCACTATGTCATCTGTGTCTTCCATAGTCATTGGGATCTTAGCTAAGTCCATATTTTCAATTTGTTCTAGAGTAAGGTGGTTGAAATCCATCCTTCTTATATCCTCCTCATTCTAACAATCCGCCCAAACATCCTCAAACCTATAAACATGAGTGTAAGTCCTTTTGAACTTGCTCTTTATACCCTGAAAATCAAAATTGGTTCGATCCTTGAATCTTCTCATGGTGTTCCACTGCATTTCCTCCTCCATATTTTTGGCTTTAGGGTTGGTTAGCACTGAATACCTGCCAATTGACTCTGGGATTTTCAGCCCAGTCTTATGTGCTTGTGATTGTTTCTCATGCACATTAATCAGTTGTCTGCACAGCTCCATAAGGATGATTTTATCTGAAAGGAACCTTGGAAGAATTAAGGGCTCACCTGAGAAGCATCCAATTCGGATATAGGTGAATGTGGGAAATTGTAGAAACACACACCCAAAATGAGACACCCTGTTGTAAGCAGCCTCTGATATTCTTCTCTTCTACAGGCCTTTATCAAAAATGCACTTCCATATAGCAAAGAAGGCATCATTAACCCTCCTGTAATGATTACCTTAATTTTTGATAGTTAGCTGATCATAGTACTCCCAAACGGGCACCACTCTTCTATCACCCTTGGTAGACAACCCTGGATATTGCCTCATTGAAGCAGCTACGTAAACCAGGTATGAGGTCATATAAAATTTCAGTGTTACCTTGACCTCTTTCAATTGGGTGCAAAGCGCATCACTGATCTATTCTCCCTAATCAATTCTTGCAGCTCCCTTTCTGATTATATTTATGTAGTAAGTCATCCAGCTTTGGAAATAATGAGTCTTTTAATCCTCTCACTCTAGATAACATGGTGACCATGTCATTATATTCCTCATTAAAATCACTCTTGTGGAAAGACTTAGGCCATCGTGAGGTGAGGGAAATTCTACCAGTAGAGAGATAAACAGTATTAATCACTTTTTTGCATTTATCCTCATGTTTCTCGTAGTACTCTTGAGCACTCTCTTGAGAAATATCAACTACTTCTTCAAGATGAACCTTTAAAGACACTATTGAAGAATACACTGTCTAGAGTCCTAATGACATTCTGATCATCATCTTTTACTTGCCTTATGCTTGGATCAAAGTGACGCCACTGCCAGTACAAATTCAGGATCATGAGCCGCAACTGGGAAAGATGCATACTTATGCAGCTCAGATTTGATTAAACTAGTTAGTCGTGCAGGAGCATTTTGAACTTGGTCAACAAATTCTTGCATGTCAACATGCCCAATTTTGGTGTCCCTTATCTCCTTAATTTTTGAGTCCACTGAACTCTCAGGGTACATATTCAAGTACCTGTCGTACTTTTATTTCATCTTTTTTGATGATGCTTTACTTGGAGACGGTTGTCCTGAGGAAGACTCGGGCTTGTTGTGAGAGAGCTTTGACATTTGTGCATAACGACTACATTCAACACTGATGATTATCTATTCATCATAATCAAAATCATTTTTTTCTCAAACGAATCGAAAAACAGGACTCAAAACAGGCGGAGTAAAAACTGCCAAATATAGCAGATCGGAGAAAAAAGTCCGATCTGCTTCTTTACAAACAAAAAAATTTTCACATCGGAGTTTAAAGTTCGATGTGCAATTTTAGGGCATATTAACAGCATATAGGACTTAAAACTCCGGTGTGCATATTTGGAAAAACAACCTGCACACCGAACTTTAAAGTCCGATGTGCATACTTGGGGGAAATCATTAGCACATCAGACTTTAAAGTCCGGTGTGCTGGGAAAAACTCAAAATAAGCACATTGGACTTTAAAGTCCGATGTGCAATCTAAAAAACAAAGGCACATCAGACTTTAAAGTCCGATGTGCTTTTAATAGGGAAGGGCAACTGGTTGACATGTCGGGTTTTAAAGCTCGACATGTCAACCAATACCCTTTCGCATATCGGATTATAAAGTCCAATATGCGAAGGTTAATAAGCCGCATAGTGGACTTTAAAATCTGATATGTGGGGAGACAAATCTTTAGTTGTACACCGGACTTTAAAGTCCAGTATGCAGCCTTAGATAGGGAGATCCGGATGACAATCGGGTTTTGAAGTCCGATTGTTCTCCAGAACAAAGGAGGCAATCAAACTTCAAAATCTGATTGTCCCCCGGATAGAGATCTGAAAACAACGAATAAAAACAAAATGAAAAGGAAAAAAAAAATGAAAACATGCAAACAAGAAAAAATAAAAACCCAAAAACAAAAACCCGACCTCTTCTGCTATGATGATTGAAAAATCCGAATATGGAGCGATTCGATCAAGCCACGGAGAATAAAATCTGAGTCGCGATGGGAGAAAATAGAGGAGGGGGCATGGGAAACAAAGCACAATGAAAAAAAAAATGCAAAAAATTAACTTATAAAGCATTTTAACTAACCCTAAAAATCAGTTAATGCGCCATTAATTACAACCCGCAATTGCATGTTGGGCTTTAAAGTCCGACATGCAAGCTAGGAACACTTGCACATCGGACTTTAAAGTTTGACATGCAAGTGAGGTCAAACCCCTTGTAGTTCGGGTTTTAAAGTCCGAACTACAAGATAAAACAAACTGCAGTTCAGACTTTAAAACTCGAACTGCAATCTGAGACCACATGCAGTTCGGACTTTAAAGTCTGAACTGCAGGCAAAGAAGCCTGCAAATACACACCGGACTTTAAAGTTTGAAATGTATTTGGCCTAGAGAATCCTGTAGTTCGGACTTTAAAGTCCATACTACAGGGAAAATTGCAATCTTAAGAAACAAGGAAAACAATCAAAATGAAGAGCAAAGAACGAAACAAACTAACCGACCAAGTCGATTAAGCTCTCCCGGAGACCATAAGGTATGAAATGGACCAGTTTCGTAGGGTTGCCTCACGATTGTGGTCATGCTGAAATCAAGGACAACAGTTGGCTCTGACTGGGGAACAAGCTGCACCACCTAAAGCTTGTAGAATCCAGAACTTCAAGTGCCTGTATCCATTGGGCTATAGAGTCAGGCGACGAAAAGACTAAAAAGAAAAAACTATACATATTTTACAAAAAGGTACAACTTCCTTTACATCACTCTCTATTGAGTAAAGAGCTTCAAATGTTATCCGCTATGAGGTAGCGAGAACGGGGTACCATCTGCATATGAAAGTAAGTAGCTATGCTTGCCACATACTTTATGAATAGTAAAGGGACCTCTCCATAAAGAATCAAACTTTCCATGCAAGCCTTTTGGTTCCCTCCTCTTGTCCCATAACAAGACTTGATCACCAACTACAAAGTCATGGGAAGTTGTTTTCCTATCAAACAATGCCTTCACTTGATTTTGGTGTGCAGCAATCCTATCTACCACTTCAGCCCTTGTTTCTTCCAGCTGAGAAAGAAACATGATTTGCTTATCCAATGAATCTTGATATGTGTTGTCTTCAATGGCCTTGGCGAGCTTTAGTGCTGGAAGTTCCATAGTGATCCGAATCTCAATATTCAACCCATACAAAAGTTGAAAAGGTGACATACCGATTGCTCTTTTTGGAGTTATACGATCTACCCATAGCGCATCATAAAGAGCTTTATGCCAAAACCGTTGTTTCTCATCAACAAGTTTCCTCATAATAGTGACCAGATTCTTGTTGCTTGACTCAACCTGACCATTTCCTTGCAGATAATAGTCAAATGAGTGTGAAAGAGTAATACTATAATCAAAGCAAAAGTCAATTATCTCATAAGACAAAAAACATGAAGCATTATCAGCTACAATGTTATGAGGAACACTAAACCTTGAGACGATGTTTTCCTTTAGAAACTGGCAAACCACCGCTGAGGTAGATTGCTTAGTTGGAATTTCTTCCACCCACTTGGTGAAGTAATCCATTGCTGTGAGGATGTATATGTGACCTGCGCTTGATGTTGGATTGACAGGTCCAATAAAGTCCAACCCCCATTGTTTGAAAGGCTCTTCAATTATTACTGGCTTTAGTGGGAGAGCATCTAATTTAGGTTTGCCAACAAACTACTGACATTGCCCACACTTGCGAATCCAACTATATGTATCTTTAAACAATGTTGGCCAGTAATACCTAGCACACAAGATTTTGTGTGTTGTAACAGGGGCAGAAAAATGTCCTCCACAAGCAAGATCATGAAAAGCTTGAAGTAATCTTACTTGTTGTTGTTTATCCATGCAGTGTAGAAAACTGTCGTCCAAACCCTTTTTGTACAAACCATTATCCCATAGGACAAAATTCACTACTTTGAGCTTTAAGGTTCACTTTTCTTTCCTTGACAAGTGTGCAGGACAATCTCCATATGTCAAGAGATATGCCAAGTCGGAATACCACTCATCAGTAGTGCTAACAAATAGAACATGAGGAAGATCTTGATTAATACCTTATTTTTCAAGTACCACTTCATCTATTGATTTGTTGTCAGCTATCAATTGACATAGACCTTTTCCATGAACCAACTTAGTGGGCTTGATTTCCATATCATATTCTTGAATCTTAGCAACCCAATTGCCCCTTTTGGTCCCAAACTCTTGTTGAGTCAGAATTGACTTGACAACAGCATCAAGAACAAGAGCAATGACATGCGAATTCAAAATATAAAACCTGAAATGTTTAACCGCTTTCACCACGGCAAAAGCATGCTTCTCCATTTCTGAGTATTTCAACTCATGAGCCTTCAGTGGATAACTCATGAATGCAATAGGTGATTCCACACCTTCCTTATTTCTTTGCATTAGTATAGCCGAACAAGTATGATCTGATGCATAACTATACATAATGAATTCTTTAGTATAATCTAGGCATACTAAGACTAGAGCATTTTCCATGGCTTCCTTGATCTGATGGAAAGCTTGCTTCCCTTCGGGAGTCCATTTGAAGAGAGAATAACCTTTCATCATATTGACTATATGACGAGTTTGTTTAGCGAAGTCTGGAATGAATCTTCACAGGAAATTAACTTTTCCGAAGAAAGAATGAACGACAGTATTCCTTGTTGGCAAGGAAAGGTCACGGATAGCTTTTACCCTTTCTGCATCAATTTTTATACCTTCCTTCGAAACAATATTCCCAAGCAATTTACCTTCAGTGACCCCAAAAATAGATTTCTTGGGATTGAGGGAAATTTTATGCTGACGACATTTTTCTAAGACTCGTTGCAAGTGAGAAAAATGATCTTGACGTTCATTAGAATAAACTATCAAATCATCCAAATAGACCACAATGAACTTACCAAGAAAACTTTGGAAGACCAAGTCCATTGCACGTTAGAAAGTTTCTCCTGCATTTATTTATCCAAAAGGCATCCTGCAGTATGCGAAGGTACCCCAAGGTGTAGTGAAAGCGGTCTTATGTTGATCTTTCTCCAACACGTCTACCTGATTATAACTTGAAAACCCATCCAACATGGACATCATTTCTACTCCAATAATAGCTTGTAGGACATGGTCCATGATAGGTAAAGGATAATTATCCTTCAAGGATGCTTGATTCAAGTTTCAGAAATCTACACAAGTCCGAAATTTGCCATTCTTCTTACGTATAGGTACAATATTGGCTATCCAAGAAGAATGGTGGATGGGGAAGATTATCCTTTCTTTCAACATCTTTTGTACTTTAGCAAAGATAGTGTCAAAGATTTTTGGGTTAAATTGCCTTTGCTTCTGTTGGAAAGGCATAATACCTGGTTTCAATGGAATATCATGGTGAAGCTCTTCGGGATGAAAAGATTTTAGATCTTCATAGGAGTATGCTAAGATGTCAACATACTACTGCAATAATGCAACAAATTTCTGCCTTTCTCCTTGTGAACAACACTTTCCAATGTTGATTGTTTTTGGATTGTCTTCAGTCCTAATGTTTATTTGTTCATATTCCATTGACCCTATGGTTGACCTTTGTTGCTTCTTAACATAGCGGTCATGCTTGTCAAAAAGCTTTTCTAGTGAAACTAGACCCTTGGGGATCTTGTTTCCTTTTAATTGTAGAAACTTCTCTCCTATTTCTGCGTCAACACTTTCAATTGCATCCTTTGAAGGGAAGTGACTACCTTCAAAGTACAGATCATCAAAATTATCAAAATTCTGCAAGAAATTTATTACATGATGATCATCATTAAACACCTGCCAATGATCAAAGTTGTCAGTAATGCTTGGCCGAAAAACTAACTCAACAACAGAAGTTGATCCTGAAAAATCTTTGTGAGGAACCAAAGATGTTGCTGATACTGATAATGAGTCAGCCCTGTCATTGAATTCACAGGAAACCACAAATATATCAAAAGCATCAAATGTTTCTATTAGATTCTAGACAAGGTTGCGGTAATGCTGCAACCTTTCACGCCTTGTTTGATATATGTTCCTCATCTAACAAACTATTAACTCAGCATCTCCTTGAGCATGCAAGTTCTTGATTCCCTTCAACTGAGAAACATTCATTCCCAGAAAGAGAGACTCATACTCAATAGTGTTGTTTGTGTTATCGAACTGCAATTTGAAGGAGAAAGGGAAAAGATTGCCCTTGGGAGAAATCAAAACAATGTCAGCTCCCGATCTAGTGGAAGAACAGCTGCCATCAAACTCTATTGTCCAAACATCATCTGGACTACCAATGCTGACGGTATCAAAATTGAGAATTTCTTGTTGTGAAGTTGAAGATCCTTCTGATTCAATAACACTACTTTCACAACTACTTTCACAATCAACTAGGAAATAATTGAGTGAAGTATAAACTTCACTCTTAGGAATCATCTTTAGACCATCATCAGCATGCATGAAATAATTACCCATGCCTGATGATTCGAAAAGAATCTGGGCCTGCTGATCATCAGACTTGACAATGGTATATTTTGATTCTTTTTCTGGAAGTAACCTTTGGGCAACTCCATTAATTGGGATACGAGCCTCAGTCATATCCATGTTTAACTCACCCCCAACATCTCTACAAAAATTCCTTCCCAACAATAGCCCATAGGAAGCCGGTACATCAGCTACCAGTACTATCATCTTGATTTTTTTTTCTGGGAATGAAACAAAGGCAAACTGTGCATCTTTGATTTGACCAATCAAAGGAACTTGTTTGTTATCCATAGAGAAACACCTTCCAAATGTTTTGGTCAAAGTTAAACCAAGGGAATTGGCAAATTTTGATGGCATAACATTATCAAATGCCCCAGAATCAATTACGTAGTTACCAAGCTTGTAACCATTTATTAACAAAGAGATGTAAAATGGTTCTATCTTCTCAATAGAAGAAGAGGAAGATACTAGATTGTTTTGAAGCAAGTTTGATTTTGGAAGATTGCTAGGGGTAGTATCTTTTTCTTTAACAAATTTGACCAAATGGTCAAATTGATCTGGGTTAGATGTCAAAAATTAAACTTCAGACATTTGTATCTTATTTTTCTTTGCATGATCTAAAATATCAAATGCCTGAAAAGAATTCATCATCAAAGATGGATTTTGATTCTCATTTTGAGAATTAAAAATATTTGGTACACTAGTCTTTGATGCATATGTAGAAGAATTGATAGGTGCAGAAAAATTGACAACAGTCAAAGAATCACTTACATTTTTATCCTTCGCATCATCCATTGAGATAGTGTTATCCTTTGCAAGATTTGGTATGGGAGTCCCACGCTTTGCAATAGAAATCAGCAAACATTGAGAGTCCTTTATTTGAGTAGAATCGTCACTCTTCACAATGACAGGTGGCTAAGCTGCCTATGTTTGTGAACGGGTGAATACTGCAAAGGTGTCTCCATCATGTGCAACTGGCGTATCATCTTCTTGATACTACATAAACCTGATATTAGAGTCACCAGCCAACTCTGCATCACATTCTTGATGAGAATTAACATCTTCTTTATCAAAAGGAGGAAGATCATTTTGTTCAGCTTCATAGTATCCAGTAGCTGAACTTTGGGGTGGTGCTTCCAATGCAAGCCTCTTTGGAGCAGGAGGTAATTTATTCTGATTACACATAGCATAATTGGAAGCATTGTTTGGGTAAGTCCTTCTTGGAACGTCTCGATAAGAAGTATTTCCTTGTGAGGAAATCTGCTTCTTAAGCGCTAGCAACTCATTAGCTAGCTTCTGTATCATAGGATCTATAGAACTAGTTGAAGGGAGAGATGCATCACCAGCTTGATTACTCCTAACCTTGTTAGGATCTCTCCTTATCTTGCCAGCAAGGATAAGATCAACTTCAACCGATATGGCCATTTATTGAGCTGCAGCCAAATCTATAGGATTGTTCCTTCATAAAAGGAAACTCACCTCTGGTAATTGGGAGTTGATGAAAAAGCATTTCAAGTTTCTAGCAGTAGGTCTTGAAGCAATTGGAATACGATTATGTAACTTGTCAAATTTTGCTACAAACTCACGCATGGGTTCCTGAGGCTCTTTCTTCAACTAAGTTAATTGTGCCAATAAAGCATGATCATCTTTAGCAGAATTGAATCTTGCCTCAAACAACGTCCTAAGAGATGCCCAAGCACTGGGTAGATGATAGAACCAATCGGTAGCAGCTCCATGCAAAGTATCAATGAATAATCTTACTGAAACATCTTTGTGTTCAACACCTAGGACTCCACAAGTGATGTAGAAGGCAGCAATGTCTTCGTCTGGGTGTTGAGCACCATCCCCAAAATATTTGGGTAAATTTTTTCGTGTACCTTTGGGTAATTCATGCAAAGGTGTGGTCAAGTTCAGAGGACCAAAAGAAGTACCCCAAGGGCCAGTAGCAGCCATCCTTAATGGATTATAAGGTGGTATTACAAAATGATTTGCTAATGGAACAACTACAACTTACAAACTTGACGCCTCGCTTGGTATGAGAGATCGCCGTGCAGATGGAGGAAAACTTCATGTCCGTTGCAAATGAGAAAACGTTCATGGAGGTGTCACGAAGGGAAAATTGAATTGCTGCAATACTTCAAAGGTAGGGTCAACAATTCCTACTAATCATTGCCCACGAGTGTAATGTCGATCAGCCAAATTATGATTTGAAGAAAAACACCAATATGGAAATTACAATGAAAGCGCACAGCAACCCAAGAGACAAACCGGTTGCACGTCGCTCCCCAGCAGAGTCACCAAAAAACTGTTGGGTGAATATTTTGTCACCAACGTACTAATGACAAAACATAGAATTCACACAACGCTATGTTTAGAAATTAATCTCTCCTCTCA
Source organism: Cryptomeria japonica (assembly GCF_030272615.1). Classification (NCBI taxonomy): domain Eukaryota; kingdom Viridiplantae; phylum Streptophyta; class Pinopsida; order Cupressales; family Cupressaceae; genus Cryptomeria; species Cryptomeria japonica. The sequence continues at coordinate 320,672,731 of NC_081405.1, read as the reverse complement.
TCAAGGGGAGGTTCCCTATGAAATTTCTCCTCTAATTAACAAGAAATTAAATTTGTGGGTTGGTGTTGGGCATATAACTCTCTTTTTTCAGAGTTTATGTATTCTCCCTTCACCTAGTTACAATTTCTCTACCTCTTCAGATACTTAAAGAAAAGAACTATTAATCTAACAAACTACACAAAGAGTTACTTTTAAGGAGCACAAAGTCTCCTTTACGATAACACTAATTCACATTGATCGTTACAAATTAAACAATTAGAAACATATCTTAAAGCTCAAAGTCTTCAAGTGTAGATTTCCAATCCATTAAACTACAAATACCTGCAGCAATACAAAGCTTAATACAAGTTACTTAATTTATCAGCAAATTTATCAAGTATGCTAAGAGCACAAAGTCTATTGGCAAGATTTGAGAGCTCTCTAACCATGTAGCAATATCTTAAAGATCAAAGAAGTAAAGGTAATATGTATTCAATGGACATAGGAACATTAAATAATATAAACAACTTTCTTGATACAACACAAAGTTTGCAATCAACAAAACTGTTTTCTTTATTTGTTTGATTGAATTTTCACCACAAAAGCCCAAAGTCTTAATTGGGATAAAAATCCAGTAGAGTTTTGCTAAGCATGAAAAAGATAAAATATTTACAAAAAGGTCCTCCTTATATAGGAAAAGAAGTTGAGAAAAAGGTGGGCATAGTTGACTTGCTCAACCGCACAGTCCCATTTTACTAAAACTACTACATAAAGAAAATGTGCAGCTGCATGAAAATTGACAACATTTATCAGTGCAGCTGCATGAAGAAAGAGTGCCAAAAGGGGGAAATTCATTCTTGATTCTCTTCTTCGTTGGATTTCTGGAAACCTTGGAACTTAGAAAGGATGGCTTTGACCTCTGCTTTGTTCGGCTTCAAGGTAGAACTTGTGATGATTTGGATGCGGGACATTACATCTTCAATCTTAACCTGTTTCTTTTAAACATCCTTCAACATGGATGCGAGGACTTCAAAGCTGACCTAAATTTCTAACAGCTTATCAAATGTATCAAGAGAGATATCTTGTCCCGTGCATTGGTCCATCAAGGAAAGGAATTCATGTGAGACGACTTCAGCAGTGACGAGATTTTGATCGCCATCATACAAATAGCAAGGGAGATCACCAACTTTAGCAAAAATAAGGTCAACCTCATCATCACCTTCTTTCTTTTCCTGGTCCAGCTCTGCAATCATTAACTTTATTGTCTCTTGTTTATGAGACAATAATGACAAGATCTGAATGTACTTCTTCCTTGTGGGAATTACCTTGTTCTCAACCAGGACATCTATCTTGAAATCCTTCATTTTACTACACAAGGTAGTGCTTTTCATAACTTCCTCAATTTCTTCTTATAAAGAGGTTTTGAGTCCTTGCATCCGACTTTGGATCACTTCATAATCAAACAATAGTTGTATTGTTAAGCTCAGAAGGTGAGAACCTTCTGACCTTAGCTATGAGATCCATTCGTCCATGACCCAACCTTTAGCTCCTACCTGTTCAATCTTTTTGAGAGCTTCGGTGTCTATTGATGATTCTATAGGTTCAACCTCTTGAGAAGATTGTGTTACCTTTAAAAGGACGTTGGTCAGTTGTTCACACTTTTGTTTCAAGATATTTTTCTCATCCCTCCAGATCCAATCTTCTCAACAAAGCATTAAGGGTTGTCTGAGAATCTGATTTCACACTTTCATGTGTTTCCACCCCGAGCTCTACAAAATGCATGGTATAATCTTCTTCTTATATGTTGGCTTTGTCCTTGTCTAAGGATGGCACCATAACTTTAGCGTATTTCCTCTTAGAGGTTGGGTCTACTATCACCCGAGATATTGTCTTTGGCTTTTTCGTTCCCTTAGGCTTTGGAGGAACTAAAAGTTCAAAGTCAACTTCATCAAGAGATATTACCTATTTTTTCCTCTTAGAGGCCACTACTTCGATCCAAGGGGGAAGTACTGGATTGGATGATGGAGTAGTAGCTCCTTGCTGACTTGGTGTTGAAGATTCAGAGGCAGGTTGACTGGAACTTGGAGCAACCGGGGGTGTTACTAATGGTGCTGTTATTGAAACATCTAGTGGAACATTGTTTTGTTGCTACCTCTTCAGTTACTGGTGGGAGAGTTGAGAGCACTATGAGTGCACCTTCAGCATTCACCAATGGAGGAATCGTCATGGTGGTAGTAGTAGTGATGGGTAGATCTATTGAAACCTATGAAGTAATCGGGGCATCAACTTCAGATGGATGTGATACTTCCTGTGCCTGTACTTCCTCTTGTTGAGGAATTTCACCTTCTTTGACCTCTTTGCCCTTTCCATCTTCACTGGCAGGTAGTTGTTCTGGATCCTTTGATGCTACTTCTTGTGATGCTGATGATGATTCGCCCTTCTTTGACCCTTTAACTATAAATTTTATTTTGGGCCATTTACCCTTTAATTGTACCGCAGGGGCTAAGGATAATGCTTGTGAGTCTGCCCTATTCTTGGTTCAGTTGTTGCTGTCTTGCCCAATGGTCCATCACTGTTTTCATCATCTCCTAAACTAGTGGGAAGTTGTTTCATCCTGAGTTTCTTTGTTAGCAACCAAGCATTGGTGTTTGCTAAGATGGGAGAGATCATCTGCGTAATGGACTTGCTTTACTTCTTTGACCATTGCACAAGTGGAAGTGGGGAATCAACAATCTTCTTATCATAATAAACAGGGTCCACTATGTCATATTTTTCTTCCATAGTCATTGGGATCTTAGCTAAGTCCAGATTTTCAATTTGTTCTAGAGAAAGGCAGCTCAAATACATCCTTCTTATATCCTCCTCATTCTAACAATCCGCCAAAACATCCTCAAACCTATAAACATGAGTGTAAGTCCTTTTGAGCTTGCTCTTTATACCCCAAAAATCAAAATTGGTTCAAGCCTTGAATCTTCTCATGGTGTTCCACTGCATTTCTTCCTCCATATTTTTGGCTTTAGGGTTGGTTAGCACTAAATACCTACCAATTGACTCTGGTAATTTCAGCCCAGTCTTATGTGCTTGTGATTGTTTCTCATGCACATTAATCAATTCACAGCACATCTCCATAAGGATGATTTTATCTGAAGGGAACCTTGGAAGAATGAAGGGATCACTTGAGAAGCATCCAATTCGGATATACGTGAATTTGGGAAATTGTAGAAACACACACCCAAAATGAGACACCCTGTTGTAAGCAGTGTCTGATATTCTTCTCTTTTGTAGGCCTTTATCAAAAATGTACTTCCATACAACAAAGAAGGCATCATTAACCCTCCTATAATGATTACCTTGATTTTTGATGGTTAGCTGATCATAGTACTCCCAAACGGGCACCACTCTTCTATCACCCTTAGTAGACAAGCCTAGATATTGCCTCATTGAAGCATTTGCATAAACCAGGTATGAGGTCATATAAAATTTTAGTATTACCTTGACCTCATTCAATTGGGCACAAAGTGCATCACTAATCTGTTCTCCCCAATCAATTCTTGCAGCTCCCTTTCTGATTATATTTATGTAGTAAGTCATCCAGCTTTGGAAATAATGAGAGTCTTTTAATCCTCTCACTCTCGATAACATGGTGACCATGTCATTATATTCCTCATTAAAATCACTCCTGTGGAAAGAATTAGGCCATCGTGAGGTGAGGGAAGTTCTAGCAGTAGAGAGATAAATAGTATTAATCACTTTTTTGCATTTATCCTCATGTTTCTCGTAGTACTCTTGAGCACTCTCTTGAAAAATATCAGCTACTTCTTCAAGATGAACCTTTAAAGACACTATTGAAGAATACATTGTCTAGAGTCATGATGACATTCTGATCATCATCTTTTACTTGCCTTGTGCTTGGATCAAAGTGATCAGCCACTGCCAGTACAAATTCAGGATCGTGAGCCGCAACTGGGAAAGATGCATACTTATGCAGCTCAGATTTGATTAAACTAGTTAGTCATGCAGGAGCATTTTGAACCCGGTCAAAAAATTATTGCATGTCAACATGCCTAATTTTGGTGTCCCTAATCTCCTTAATGTTTGATTCCATTGAACTCTCAGGGTACATATTCAAGTACCTATCGTACTTGTATTTCATCTTTTTTGATGATGCTTTACTTGGAGATGGTTGTCCTGAGGAAGACTCGGGATTGTTGTGAGAGAGCTTTGACATTCATGCACAATGACTGCATTCAACACTGATGATTAGCTATTCATCATAATCAAAATTAGTTTTTTCTCAAACGGATTGAAAAACGGGACTCAAAACATGCTAAGGAGTAAAAACTGCCAAAAACAACAGGTCGGAGAAAAAAGTCTGATCTCCTTCTTTACAAAAACAAAAAAATTTGCACATCGGAGTTTAAAGTCCGATGTGCAATTTCAGGGCATATTAACAGCATATCGAACTTAAAAATCCAGTGTGCATATTTGGAAAAACAACCTGCACACTGGACTTTAAAGTCCAATGTGCATACTCGGGGGAAATCATTAGCACATCGGACTTTAAAGTCCGGTGTGCTGGGTAAAACTCAAAATAAGCACATTGGACTTTAAAGGCCGATGTGCAATCTAAAAAAAAAAGGCACATCTGACTTTTTAATAGGGAAGGACAACTGGTTGACATGTCGGGTTTTAAAACCCCACATGTCAACCAATACCCCTTCGCATATCGGATTTTAAAGTCTGATATGCGAAGGTTAATAAGACGCATATCGGACTTTAAAATCTGATATGCAGGGAGACAAATCTTCATCTGTACACCAGACTTTAAAGTCTGGTATGCAGCCTTAGATAGGGAGATCCGGAGGACAATCGGGTTTTGAAGTCGATTGTTCTCCGGAACAAAGGAGGCAATCGGACTTCAAAATCCAATTGTCCTCCAGATAGAGATCCGAAAACAACAAATAAAAACAAAATGAAAAGGAAAAAAAATGAAAACATGCAAACAAGAAAAAATAAAAACCCGAAAACAAAAACCCTACCTCTTCTGCTATGATCATTGAAAAATCTGAATATGGAGTGATTCGATCAAGCCACGGAGAATAAAATCCAAGTCGCGATGGGATAAAATGGAGGAGGGGGCATGCGAAACAAAGCACAATGAAAAAATAACTTATAAAGCATTTTAACCAACCCTAAAAATCAATTAATTTGCCATTAATTACAGCTCGCAATTGCATGTCGGGCTTTAAAGTTCGACATGCAAGCTAGGAACACTTGCATGTCAGAATTTAAAGTCTGACATGCAAGTGAGGTCAAACCCCTTGTAGTTCGGGTTTTAAAGTCTGAACTGCAGGCTAAAACAAACTGCAGTTCGGACTTTAAAACCCAAACTGCAATCTGAGACCACATGCAGTTCGGACTTTAAAGCTCAAACTGCATGCAAAGACCTCCTGCAATTCGGACTTTAAAGTCCGAACTGGAGGCAAAGAAGCCTGCAAATACACACTGGACTTTAGAGTCCGAAATGTATTTGGCCAAGAGAATCCTGTAGTTCGGACTTTAAAGTCTATATTGTAGGGAAAATTGCAATCTTAAGAAACATGGAAAAGAATCAAAACAAAGAGCAAAGAACGAAACAAACTAACCGACCAAGTCGATTAAGCTCTCCCAGAGACCATAAGGTACAAAACGGACCAGTTTCATAGGGTTGCCTCCCGATTTTGGCCGTGCTAAAATCGAGGACAACAAGATGAGAGTTCCACATAATTTCATACCTAAAAGGATGATTTTTCCTTACAGCATTCGTGGTATTATAAAGGAGCAGGGGGTTGTGATCAATGACCATTCTAGGGAGGGCAGTGAGCTTCAAGGAGGGACCAATTCCCCAATTGCTCGAGATGAGAAATCTATCGAGTCTGACCTAAATAAGATCCTTTCCCTTCATAAGATTGGACCAAGTGAATTTTTTACCCATTAGTTCCACATCCATTAACCCATTCCTACCAATGAAGTCGGCAAGATTAGTCATACTGTCAGAGTACTCTGGGAGGCCCCCCAACTTCTCAGAGGGGATCAGAGGAGAGTTGAAATAACCCACGATCAACCAGTGGGCATTGCCCTTGTTTTGTATTAGAGCGGTTATGTCATTCTAGAGATTCAGTCTACCCGATCTGACATTGGGGGCATATACATTAATGAGAAGGCAAGAGTCCATCAGGGAAGAGAGTTTAGAGACCAAAAGGTTGGTCGAGGAGGAGAGAAGAGTGCCAAAGAAATGGGAGGGGTCCCACATGGTAACCAAGCTAGTTAAAATTCATCAGGCATTGGGATTTGAAGACAATACTTGACCCATACTAAGGACTTGTCAAAGGTTGGGGATCAAATTTGTTGCTTGACATATGTCAAGGATCTATCAAAGGTCAAGGATTGGTATTGCAGCTAGAAACATCCAAAGGACCTCTTAGAGATCGAGGATCAAGGTTGTTGGTCAATGCATGCTTAGGAGATACATAAATTTAGGGATTAATATTATTGCTCAACACATGCCAAGGAACTATCAAAGGTTAGAGATCAAGGTTTCTACTCAGTGAAAGCCAAGGAGCTATCAAAGGTTAGGGATAGGGTTGCATATTGATACATGCCAAGTTGAAAGCTTGAGAAACTTTGATCCTACAACAAGAAAGTATATATAGTCTATAAGGTTGTTCTATAATGTAGTGTGTAGAATTTAAATTGGGGCATATGAAAATAATTTTGATCTTTTAGGTGGGAAGCATATTAAACTAGGAAAATATTATAATTATAAGTATCCATGTCATGTAATTGTATCTTTTGGGCACTTTGTGCTCAAATTATCTTTTATGGACAAAAACCCACATAAGACTATGATCAGTAGATGAAAAACCATTGATTACTAAAATCAGAGGATGGAAACACTTTTATTCTTGAGGGTATTCTCCCTTAGAGAGTGCATTGGAGCTTCAAGTTATAACAAAATTTAGTCTTTCTTTGAGTGCATCATTTGTTGCAAATTTGTAAGTGTTTTTTGTTACTTTTGTAATGATTGTCATAACAATCCTCTAGTTACAAAGATTATCATAATCAATACCAATTATTGTTGGAGTTTGATTTAGTCAGTGCAAGTTTATGTGTCCATTAGCTAGTTGATCTATTTTATTTGAGTATGATTCATTATTGTTCTTTAGAAAGAGTTGAGTTAAGATGGTAGTCTATGTTTCAAATCTGGTGAAGATTATTATTTTGTTGCAAATCTATTATTTTTATTAAAAATCCTAAGAAGGTATGTTCTACCAAATGGATTTCATCCTCTAACTAATGAAAATAAAGGTATTTTGTCCTCTAATATCTTACAAATCAAAGGGTTTTCATCGTCATGTTTGAATGCTCAAACACAAGGGTTCATTATAGTTTTAACTAGTGATTTTTTGTGTAGAATATGCATAATAATCTTCAAATAAATATACCCCAAACATTTTTACAATGAAATCAATGACTAATATGTGATCTCGCCCAAAAATAATGACTCAAGTGACCTATGTAAGGACCAAAGGTCATTGAGCATGCAACCACTAAAATAATGAAAACATTATATTCTAAGATGGTACTAAAAGTATAAGTGAATCTACACTGAAAAAATAAAAATAATGTTTTTGGGTAGGAAAATCCCTTTTGGGGAGGTTTTCACTTCAAAATCAACAATTAATAGTTTTTTGGGGTCATGTAGGGAGTTAGGTGGAATGAATAGTGCAAAACTAAAAAAATGTCATAGTTTTGGGGTCAGGAATAGCTCATGACTCATACCATATATTGGGGGTCAAAATTTGGTAGTACCTTGTAACTAGTGCCAAATAAATGGGAAGACCACAACACGAACATGGATAATGGAAAGAGCAAGAAAGGGGTGAATATGAATAAGGGATCAAGGGTAAGGAATACTAGGTACCTAAGTAAGGGTATTCCTAAATCTTTGACTCCAACAATGTGAAAGAAGGTGAAGATAGGATTTGGGAGTATTGGATCAAAAAATTATTGCCCCACTTCCTAAAACAAAATTCCACTCACAAGGCTAGATTTGTGATCATGCAAGTCAAATCAACTCACAAACAAAATAGGGAGGGTTAAAGGTCAACTCTACGAGAGTGGATTATCTTTGCTAAGTTTTGAGTTCAACTTAGACTTTAGAAAAAAAATGTAGTTGAACTAGGTCATGACAACCTAGACAAGATCTAGCATTAAATCACCAGGAACAACCAACAAAAAATAGATAGATCGAACAACTTCCAGATAAGCTTGACTAATTAAAAAATGCCAAAAATTCTTTGTATAATGTTTCCACATTAGGGAATAGTCAATTATTTTATTTTTTTCTTGACATAACACAATTTGTGAAATAAAACATACATAGGACCATTTCACGGTGAATTTTACCTTCCTACCAACATATCTAATCTAATATTTCAAATCCTCTTTTTTTAATCACATGAGCTAAAATAAAAAACTAATATTTAAAGGTTTATATCCTCCTTCCTAATTCAAAGTGATGGGTTAATAATTTGAACACGCGTGCTTTAGGATAGAGGAAGCAATCCTAAGGTACTTAGAAGGCCAAAAATTACTAAATAAATGTATCCAAAAATATTACAATGAATGCATCAATTATTTGATAGTTTCAAGTGAAAGAACCATTGCTTTGAGGGATATCCATTAACTAGCATTAATAATGTTATGTTGAAGAAGAATACTACAACTTGAGGAAGGACAAGGAGTCCACCATTTTTCATTAATGAGTATCACAAGATTGATTCCACTTCTTGTGATCCAAAACTAATCCTACAAGAAGTCCCCTTTCTAAACTTATAAACTGTCCCAAAATTTAACCTTGCCTTAGAGATCTTGGGAAGCATAACAATTGGCGATCAAGATATGTGTACATATATATATATATATATATATATATACACACACACACACACACACATATAGTATGTATGTATGTATGTATGTATGTATACATATATATGTATATATGTATATATATACACACACACACACATACATACATATATACATATATGTATGTATATATGTATATATGTACACACATATGTGTGTACACATATATACATATGTATATGTATATATACACACATATGTGTGTATATATATACATATACATATGTATATATGTGTACACACATATGTGTGTGTACATGTATATACATACATACATATACATATGTATGTATGTATGTATATATGTATATGTATATATACATACATATATATACATACACACACACACACACACACACACATATATATACATATTGTGTATGCTAAAATTCATCTTTATCCAAAGTATATCAATTAGAATTTAAAGGGAAATCACGAATCCCTATCTAATCAAAGAATTCAACAAACAGACAATGAAATAATGCAATTAAGAAATAGGAATGTAAAATATATTAATCAAAGCTCCCTATTCCATGAATGCATATAGATTACATTGCTCTTCTCTTCTCTATGGTATGATGGCTCTCAGATATTGCGTTGGCAACCTGCAAATGACACAAAGATTCAAAGTTCGTGATCCAGAGTAATTGTCCAGGATTGAGGAGGATTGAAAATGGAGATTGAACGCTCAATTTATAGATTTTTGGAGAGGATTGAGTGAACGATAGAACAGAATGATCAAGAGGTGGAACTCAAGTGAGCTCTCATGAAGATTGATAATTGAACTGCTAATTTGGGAGTGAAACAGAATAGATTGAATAGATTAATTGAGTCAAGTGATTGAGAAAAAGACTGATTGGAGAAAATAAAGAAGATGAAATAGTTAACTGATTGAAAGATATTTGAGAGCTTTATTTAGAAAAAGCTAACTAAAAGATGAAAATAGAGATTGGAGAGATAAATGAATGAATTAATTAATTTAGCATGTGCTTGCACTTTGACTTAGATTTTCAATTTAATCTTTGCATGAAATTAAATTCAAATAATTGAATTTATTTAGTATTTGAATAAATTTAGAACTTGACTTTGATTTTTGAAATCATGCACATGTATTAGAAATTAGAAGAAATGAGAAATTAAAAGAAATTAAAAGAAATTAGAATTTAGAATTTGAATTAGAAGAATTAATTAGTTAATTAAATAATTTAAAGAAACTATTTAATTATTTAGAAATGGACTTTAATTAAATAATAAAGATCACTTGAATTAAAAGAATTAAATCATAATTAATTAAATAATTAATATTTAATTAATATTTAGAAGAGGATTAATGATTAATTGATTAGAGATAGAAATTGAAATTGAATTTATTTAAATAATAAAGATTATTTAAATTGAGGAATTAATCAAAATTAATTAAATAATAAATATTTAATTAACATTAGAGAATGGTTAAAATGATTAAATGATGATAGAATAAGAAATAGAATAATTAGTAAGATGATAAGGAAATATGAAACTAGAAGAATCAAATTAATTAACTTATTTAAATAATTAAAGAATTATTTAGTCAATTAGACAAATAATTAGCACATGATCAATAAGACATTTTTAGGTGTCTACATTTGCCCCTCTTTGAGACAAAGTTGAAATGATATTGTTTCAAAGAAAACAAAAAAATTCTGCCCCAATATGCCTTGGTACCACTGTATAGTGTAAATATGCCCCCTCGAAAAAGTTGGTCAAAAAATTCAAAATTTGAGACCATATTTTTTATATTAGTATAATGAGCAATCGTGTGAAGTTTCGTGTAATTTCGAGTTCATTTGAGTAGGCTACAAGCTGTTTGAAGTTGGAGGGGACCACAGGCGTCGAGGTGGCAAAAAACCCTAATTTTGAGCTATAAATAGAGAATTTAGGTTTTCATTTGCTCATTTGCAATTTGGTAAGTTCTTGGTTTTCTTTGCTTATTTTGTACTTTCCTTTGAGTATTTGATCATCATGGCTAGCTATAGAGCTCGATTGCACCTGTCTGATCGAGTACGTTCTTATCAGAGACCTCCTGGGACTAGTGGCATGGTATTTTTCCTAAATTTTGCCTGAGTTTTTGCTTGTTTTTGCTAATTTTCCAAAAAATTTGCAGTGTCCAATTTTCCTTTCTGTCACGCAATAGCATGTCATTTTTCACGCACACTTTTAGCATACCACATTCGCTCATACGGTTATGCATACGCTTTAAACGTACTGCATTTGTAGTAAACGTCACGCATTGGTTTAAGATGCTACACATAAGCTAATTTCTTTACACATTTGTGATAAATGTTACGCATAAGTTGTTATCGTACCGCATTAGTAGTAAACGTCACGCATTCATTGTAAGCAAAAGTTTTTTGTCATGCGTTTGATAATTCTTTATGTTCTCGTGATCTGATATCTGATATTTTGAACATTTTCTCTATGCAGAAGAATATTGGAGTATTATCCTGCCAACAGAGCAGACGCAGTGGACTTGATCTTCATGTCGATTTACTTGATGAGGAAATTGAGCATATCCAATAGCTTGGTTTGTACTATGTGTTACACTTACCAGAGGTTATGGCCAACAGGGCCATGATTACAGCTTTGATAGAGTGATGGCATTCTAAAACATGTTCATTCCATCTACCTACTGGGGAGGCATCCATTACCTTAGAGGATGTATGGCGTATACTACATATTCTGATTCATGGTGAGAGGGTTGTATATGACCATGACAATGGCATTGATGGGTTATGTGCACTTTTGAGTGTGAGATACAAGACTTACAGATTAGTGGTCGGTATGATATCCCTTGGGTGCGTTTAGATTATGATGACATGACTATCGTATTATGCAGTATCGTTGGTGGTTTGTTGACACCTGACAGACGAGGTCATGGATTTCCAATTGGATGGGGCAGATTGCTTCATGATATGATTGTGCATCGACGAGTGTATGCTTCGGTTTCTTGTCTTCTAGCCATGTTGTATTACCATATGCACGGCATTGTATACCTTGGATATCGATCTATCAGTTGCGGTGTGACATTGCTCCAGACTTGGGCATGGGAGCACATTTCTATCTCGAGACCTGTTATTCATGTTGACTTGCAGCCTAGTGAGCCTTATGCTTATAGGTACACAGCGGGTATCAGACACAGGGGATTAGGTAACACCTTGTATTGGAGCCATCAGCTTGACATTTTGCATCATTTCATTTGGAGACCATACTTAGATTGCCCCGATTGGGCGGATGATGTAGTACACTTGCCTTTCTGTCAACAGCAGAGATATCTGATCGATAGGACATTTGAGATGCAGCGGATCACAGAGATGTATCTCCTAGGATGGGTACTAAGAAAGTTTGGAGAGGTAGAGGTGACACCGGTGGTTACTACTTATTTTGCTCGTGTATCTCGAGAGGTATCTAATTGGGGTGTTTTTATACAGCCACATGTTGCTTCTGCTAAGTTTGATGCTCTTCAGCCATTAATTTGGGGTTGGGGTAGAGGTGCAACAGATCCAAGGACTACGTTAGAGTATGATGTATGGTGGGCCATACATAGGCCTATTCCACTTATTGATCCTGTTGTTCCAATTACAAGACATCAGATTTGACATCCTAGATAGCGCCTGAGGATAGATAGGGAGGAGAGAGTCGGAGGAGGAGAGGGGGTGGAGAAGCTGAGGGGGGAGATGAGGGAGGTGGAGGAGCTGAGGGAGTCAATGAGGGAGGTGATGAGGGAGGAGATCAGGACATAGACATTGGTGGAGGCACCGAGTCTACTAGCAGTGGAGATGACAATGATTCTTCAGGGTCATTGAGCAATGAGGATAGTGATGATGATGATGAGGAGGAGGAGGATATGCCAGAGCTAGAGGACATGTCTATTGTAGAGGGTGGAGGAGGATAGGTGGGTGGCAAGGATGATGATGATCCATAGATTCTCAGAGTGTGGATTCAGAGTCTAGAGGATGAGGTTGCCAGACGGGATGTCGAGCGAGAGGCTTACCATGTAGACTACGGTGCTTTAGATACTGAGAGTGGTCGCCTCCAGAGGGAGAGAGATGAAGTAGTCAGACGGTCACAAATGATTTAGGCTGCCTATGATCAATATTTTGCTATAGGTAGTGATACATGGAGTCAGTCTAACAGACTTTATTACGTTGCACAGGAGGCTTTTTATTATCGACAATTTTATTATGACATTGTACCTGAGGGACAGAGAGCTCCTAGTTTTAGTGCTGATAGAGGTCATTCTGGTTCTAGTAGGACTTCCACATGGAGGACCAGCAGTGGTGGTTTTATGGGACCACCTCGACATCCTGGGGCAAGAACTAGTGGACAGGATCCACCTGCTGACAGAGGCAGTGTCGATTGAGACATATTGATCATGTTATCTGATCCTTTGGGCTTGTTTATTGCATTCATACACATTATCATTTTTGAGTTATATATATGATATGAAGTTTTTTGGTGGCGATCTATTTATGCTTTACTTTCCATGTATGTTAAATGATGCTATGAGTTATATGATGTATATCTATATGATTTATGAATGCAATGTTTTGTGATTGCAATGGTTTCTATATGATTTATCAATGATGCTTTATGAATGCAGTGAGATCTACATGTATGCATATATATTTTTTTGTATGATAATGCCAGAACAAAAAAATTTAACTTGGATGTACCTTGAAGAAATGTTAGTAAGATGATAGAGAGAAGAGATTGATGAAATAATGATGTCAAAAAGAATACGATTTAGAGTGAAGATGGGAAATCAATAGACTATCAAGAAACATATGAGATGAGAATGAAAATGAAGGAATCACGAACCTATGTCTTATTATTGTGCAATATATATTCATCACTGAGCCTTATTATTGAACAATGAAGCTTAGCACATCAGGGTGTAAGGAACCAAGATGTAAAGATATCTCATTGAAGAAACAAACACATAGTAGACAAGGAGTGAACCCCTCCATTTTGGGAAATACACTAGGGGTCGAGGTATGTGTGGCATCCAATAGTTGAATGCTCCTATCATAGACACCCACTAGAGCAATTTCCCTAGAACTTCATCGGTTCACACCACAAACAGCAAAAAAAGAAAAAGATAATGCCCATCATGGCTCCTCTAGTCACTTGTGGACATCCTTGAGTAGCATAGGAACATGATCTATCGCCAAATGATAAAAGACAAAGAATAACCCAAAAACAATTCAGTAGCTATACTAACCTTGTGCCTTCATTCTCAGTTGCTTGATGTGATGGTTGATAATGTCTGATCTCATAAAGTTGTGGACCCCATTTAAGATTGACCTGTTTGATTTCGAGTGTATCCTCTTCTATTTAAGACAAGATAATGATCACTTGATATGGATATGATACGATTGATAAGACAGTTTGATCAGTTGATTGCAGATGTTTGACTAGATAGTTGTATCTTTTGTTAACTTCATGCAAAGCGTTTGCTAGATATCTGCTAGGGTATTTGTTTCTTGCCAGACATTTTATTGCAAGTTTTTTGATTGATTGATTTTCAATTTTTAGTTCTTTTCCAAGAGCTTTTTCGATGTTTTGGATTATGTGGATTGATATTTGAATGTTTTTGGTATTTTTTTCAAGACTTTTTGCAGATGTTTTTGGTATTTTTTCAAAGGACATTATATGAATGTTTTTGATATTTTTGTGTACTTTTTAGGTTTTTTTATTTTTGAAGTACTTTATATGTTTTTTAGGATTTTTTCAGGACTTTATATGATTTTTAGGATTTTAAGTTTTTCATTGTTTTTGGATTACATGTTTTTTACTGTTTTTGGATTTTTGAAGTACTTTATATGTTTTTTTAGGATTTTTTCAGGACTTTATATGATTTTTAGGTTTTTTCAGGACTTTATATGATTTTTAGGATTTTTTCAAGACTATATATGATTTTTTAGGGTTTTTTCAAGACTTTATATGATTTTTAGGATTTTTTCAGTTATGCCCCCAGTGTGCAGACCCGTATGACATGATGATCTACAGAATGCATGTGGAGACAATGAATTTTTGACATGACCTATGTTAATGCAATATGCATGATGAGGATTCATTTCCTATTCGAACAAGGATGATTGTGTTTGTTTGGCATTTTGTAATACACCCATTGAATTGGAGGTACAAAACATTTAGTAGATAAGCGGTCAATCCATCCTTAAGGTCCTTTGGAACATCCAAATTAACACACTTAGTGACTAGGATTTACAAATGGAGATGCGGAAAAATTCCCCATTGGTTCTTGAAACTTTGATCTTCTTTTGCCCATGTGTGTGCAAATGAGTTAATTCCTACTCTTGTGTTCACTAGAGATCCTTAGCATCCTATATGATTAGCTACATGGATTATTTTGACTTCAACAGTATCCCAAATAGAGCCTCCCTGCCAACAAGCTTTTAGAGCTCCGGCGAGGTTATGGACTATAATTTCTCAAATATTGCTCCATTAACAGCAGGTGTTCATAGCCTTGATGGAGTTACTTGCATGTTCCCATAGTCAAGCCTTTTGTTGCACTTTGTATGCATCACTATCATCACTATCCTCATTGCTCTTTTGCCTTGAGATGGATATTTGGCATAGTATTTTTTGTTTTTCTTTTCTTGCCTTGACTTGTAAGTAATGAAACCTACTTGGGTGTGATAATTACAGCGGCACTAAAGTAGAATTTTAGATTTTTCACTAGTCACATGATCAATTAGGTGTCTAGAATGAATTAGAGATTTTCTTAATATGTTTGAGATATAGCAATTGATAGATTTTGGGTTAACAAGTCTCAAATAGTGAAATCACTACCCAACCATAAGTAAAGTGTCGTCACAGGGTAATGTTGAAAATAAATGACCTTAGGACCTCAAAGACTTCATGTTTGAATATCTAAGAAAGGAAATGACCCTTGTTTCTCTTGAATGCAAACGGATGACCAACTTGGATAGTTGCCTTGTTTTATTGGTGTTGTTATATGCAAATGCAGAAACTTATGTTATAAAAATTGCGAATATGATGTGCTTGAAAGAGAAACTATATACGATGCAGTGCTTTAGATAAAATAATATGCAATATGGAAAGTAAAACCTAAACTAACCCGGCCTTTAGGTATAATATCGTTTAAGTTGCATGTTGTTCATAGGGTCAGAGAGTGGATCTCCCTCCATGGTAGCCAAATTGTATGCTCCATTACCTATAACCCTTGTTATGATAAAAGGACCTAGCCAGTTAGGTTCAAACTTCCCTGGCTTTTCTCATTCCGCTAGGTTCCTTTGGTTCTCTTTGAGAACCAGATCTCCCACTTCAAAAGTTTATGGGCGGACTCGTTTATTATAACTTTGTCTCAGGCTATTCTGATAACCGTGCAGATGATTGAAAGCAGTTTGTCTCTTTTCATCGAGCATTTCTAGCTCTTGTAATCTTGCAACCCCATAGTCTTCCTCTGATATGATGTTTTTTAAGGAGACTCTTAAAGACAATAGTTCTATTTCAATAGGGAGTATTGCTTCTATACCATAGACCAAGGAATATGGTGTTGCTCCTACAGGGGTGTGTACTCCTGTTTAATAAGCCCAAAGAGCAAGATTTAACAGGAGATGCCAGTCTCGTCTTGTGTCAGTGACAACTTTCTTAAGGATCTTCAATATTGTCTTGTTTGTTGCCTCTGCTTGTCCATTTCTTTGCGGATAATATGGTGTTTTAAATCTCTGTTGTATTTTAAATTTGTCCTTTTCTTCCTGGTTTAATGTTTTTTCCTAGTGGATATTATGTACAACTTCTCCTTCTGCTATATTTATCTCTTCAGTTTCTTCCATGACCAATGTTGAATTTTCTCTTTGGATGTGAAGGTTTCCTAACTCACTCTTGCCATTATGGTTATTTTGATCCATATCTTCTATGATAGAGGTACTTGCCTCTCCAAATTATGTCATCCTATCCAGGTCTACAGAAAATCCTGCCTTATGATCCCCTTGAGGAGAAATCCCTCTCTGACACCAAGGAATTCTGCAATTGCTTCATCATTTTCAAACCAATCTAGAGTTGGTTTTCCTTCTCACCCCCAATCAATCAAGTGTGGGTGTACAAGGGGTAATTCATTACTCCCTTCTATCATTATAGATTCTGATAACATGAAGATTTGATCATTTGAGTGACTTGGTGTATTTTCATCTTTCATAGGCTTTATTTGATACCTTAGCATGACACTTGTTCGTGGGCTAGAATCATGGAGTGATAAGAATTCATAGTCATGAGAGTCAGTCTCACTTTCAATGTATGTTTCAGCTTCTGAGGTAGTATCACTTATCTCCTCTTGTTCCTGCCTCTGATTTTGTTGTAGATTGACTAGTCTTCTCTGGACAGTAGTTACCCTTCTTAAGCCTGGTATAAGTTGTTGCAGTCTTTCTTCATTTAATTCATTAGGTTGAGGTTGATTCATTTCCCATGGCAAAAGTATTGATAATAGCCATGGATTAGGTTCATCTATCGGTGGTAAACCTGTGTCTATTACTACATTTGCTTGTGTGGTTGTTTCAGGAATTGTATTGTTGTGTGACTCAGTGCTAGGTTCTTGCAGGAGTTATCTCATATCTTCACCATCTGATTCTGCACTAGGCAATGTTGGTACTTGGTTTCTTGTTTGAGATGAAGAGGGAAACACTCATGTGGGTGACTCCCTTTTAGATATATAGTCTAACGGTTCCATTGGTCAATTTAGTATATCTAGGGTGCATTGTCTTGCTTCCGTGATATGCAGTACATGCTTATACCCTAACCCTTGATTCCCTGGATTGTCGTTAGGAATAATGGGTTCTAATCTTCCTTGTTTCTATAATCCCAAGCCTATATTACCATCATATCCATGTTTTTGTAGCATTTTGAACCCATTGGTATATTGATCTAGAGGTAATTTGGGTATTGTCATGTCATCTTCTTCTCTGTATATCCAATGATTGACATCTTCATTCAAAGTCTCTTCTTGTAAATCACCCCATCTAATGAAAGAGCATGAATCTAAGTATCTGACAATTTCCTTTCCTTTGCCTTGTTTGATGACTATATTTTGGGGTTTTCCAAAAGACCTGGGAGAGAGAGACAACCATTCTCCATTTGAGGTACTTAAAATAGAATACTCTCCACAACCAATATATTGTATCTATAAAGAAGATGTTGTAGGCACAATATTTTGTGTTTCTATGATTGTTAATGACTCCATTTGTGTAGTGAGAAGCATTGCCCGATTAATTGGTACCTGATTATCCACACTTTATTTTAAGTAATTATAGTGTTGGAATGGATATGGATCACCTTTTATGGTGATTTCAATACCGTTATACAAGAATTTGACACATTGATTAAATGTTGATGGTACAGCTTGCATGGTATGAATCCATGGGCGACCCAATAACATGTTGTATCCTAGTTCTCTATCCAACACTTGAAAAGAAGCCTTTGTTGTTGTAGGTCCTATTTGCATTGGTAGCGTTACTATACCTTTTAAGGGATGTTCTTCATCATCATATGCTTTAATATTTATTCTCTTTGATGAATCAATATGAAGCTCAAAATATCCTAATGCCTTAACTAGCTTTAAAGTACAAATGTTGAGACCGGCTCCTCCATCTATGAGTACTCTTTTTTATTCTTCTCTTATGTATGTAAGCTTCTAGATGTAGCGGGTCATTATGGAGAAGTCTATCACTAGGAACGTCTTGTTCTGTGAATACAATGTGGGTGCCTTGTGCTAAATTCCCTATCATGGATTGGAAGGCATTTTCATCTATATCTTTGTCCACTACTGAATCTTGAAGAACTTTGTCCATAATGGCTTTATGAGTGGGTGAAATATGCAGTAGTTCAAAAAGTGATATTTGTGATGAGGTTTTCTTGATTTTCTCAACAACATTATAAGTTTCTACTGTTGGTGGTAGGTTTGGTGGTACTCCTTGTAAAGTTACCTTTGATCTGCGAGTAACTAATGCACAGTCTATCTCTGGGAGTTATTGTGATCGTAGCCATTGTATCATCTCTTGTGCAAGAGCTATTTGTACCATATGTTGTGTTGTCAAGATTTATGTTATATCCCTCCTTATAGTCTTCATGTGTAAGTTTGGCATCCATGATATGTGCTATAAGTTCATCTTCAAACCATCCTGAATGAAATGGTTCATCATGCCCCTAGTCTCTAAGACAAAGATTTCTATCATCATCGTATTTTGGTGCCTCTGACAACATACAAATTTGGTTTTCATCTTTGTGAATCTCTAGATATTCTTCATCTTGATCAAGTGTTTCTTGTGAATCCTTGTTTACTACATCTCCTGTGCTAATGGCATGAATAGTGTAATCATATGAGACCTTTGAGTAGTTAGTTGTATTATCTTGAGTACCTAATGTAGTAACTTTCCCTTTGTCATGTTTAACAAATGGATCCTTAAAGATTGTGTGATTTGTGTTTGATGAGGGTTTATCGGTATCAATCGTGATGACACCTTGATCAATCATATCTTTGACCAAGTTTTTCAATTTATAGTAGCTTGATGTTTTGTGACCTTTAGTATGATGATAATCACATAAATCATTATCATTCCACCAAGTAGGTTTGAAAGGACCTGGTTCGTATACTCATATTTCTGGAAAAGTGATCATGTTTGTATGTATTAACTTTTTTAGCGTTGATTCAATAGGTTCCCCTAGAGGTGTGTAATTTCTTCTTGGATCATTTACCCTTGGATATTTTGTGTTCATATTTTGCGCAGCGTTCACATTTGATGAGACGGTATTGTTCTTGGTACATGGATTTAAAGATTGACTTGTGCCTTGGAAAGAGAAAACCGATTGAGTTGTATTTACCATATGAGCATCTACAACACCATCATTGGTCACATTTTTGTTTTTCAACCAAAATTTGGATTTATCATTGTTTTTGTTGTTGTTGCCATACTTAATGAGACCTTGTTCTACTAGTCCTTTCTCACACTTTAAAGCTTTTTCAGTGATTTGTTTTAATGTGGTTAAACATTGCATTAGTATCAGATACTTAATCTTAGGGATTAAGTTTTCTGTGAACATATCCACTTGCTCTGTTTCTGGAATAATGGTCTTGCACCTCCTATAGAGAGCTTTCCATCATTGTATGAAGGATGCAAATGTTTCATTATCATATTGTTTCGCGGCACACAAGTCCATTAAAGTGACTGGGGTTTCAATGTTATGTGAAAAATTTGCAATAAAATGTTTAGCTAATTCTCCCCATGATGTGATAGTTGGTGTTAAATGTGAAAACCACTCTAAGGCTGAGCCTCCTAGACTTTTAGGAAACAACCTCATTAGGTAAGTATCTTATGTTGCAACCTCTATGCATGTCATAAAAAACTCTCTGATGTGGCCTCTAGGATCACCTTTCCCTCGATATCTGTTGAATTTCGATGTTTCAAAATGTGGTGGGAAAGGTAGCATGTATTATGTGTGATCAAAAGGATAAGGACGTAAGTCCTGTAGTGTGTAGCTCTTTTTATCGTTACCGGTTTGCATAGTCGTTACCTGTTGTTGCAAATTCTATAATTGTTGTGTCAGAATATCTGTTTGAGTCAAAGGTACACTTTGTGTATGTGTATTTCCCACAAAAGGGTTCATGGTAGCATAACTAGGAGGTTGTTGGAAGGTACCATGATTATAATTTTGTGTGTTGTACATTCCACTAGGTACTATGAAATAAGGGATATATGAACCCATGTTTGGCTGAGTTGTATTCGTTGTATTGGCAAGTCCTAGGTTTGCATTTTGATGACTATATGTTGATCCAATAGAATAGGAAACCGGAGGTTGGTTTGTGCTTGTTGTATGAGGAATCTATGTTTGAATAGGTGCTGAGACACTTGATGTTATCAATATGGTCTGTATTGGTGCACTAACATTTAGTGTTGAAGATGATGCACTTGATTGAGAGTTCGTGTTTGAACTGACATTTGTTTGTATAGATGATGTTGGTGTATTCTGAGGAAAACGTGAGGTCGTTGCTTGTGTTTGTGTCATATGCGGTATTTGACTGCTATCTTGACCTAGAGTATTTCCTAGTGGTAGGATTTTTGTAACATCAAAGTCTTTAGGTAACTTTGCCCCATTTTGTAATAACAATGAGAGATATTTGTCCCTATCACTATGTATGAGTGCATCTAAGATCATAAAGACATGTGGGTCTTGTTGAGCTGATTCAATCTCTTCTCGTGTTATTTGTTGTTGTAGTTCATGTATTGTGGGCATTGTCTGAGAACCTAACTGTTGACTAGTTGATATGTACATATTCCAAGTTGGGTTTACAGATTGGTTGTTGTTTGGGTCCATTGTACCTTTTGCCTTTTGTGACCTTGTGATGGGCATTTAAGACTTCTATATGAGGGTGGTTTTAGAACTTTATGCAAGACAACAACCAATGCTAGACTCTAGACCTAAGTATGGGATATGCAAGACTGGACTAGACTCTCTATTGAGGATTTTGAGGTGAGACTTATTGAGCATTTCAAGATTTCTCCAATGCAAATTTTTCAAGTTTTTCTCTTAGACGTTCTGCCTTAATCTCTCTATCAATCCTATAGGAAATTTTATACTCAATATTTATCTCGTACTTGACTCCTATATACTGGGGTGCGTTTCTCTTTGAATCCCAGGCTAAGTTAGCTAGACCTTCAATAATTTCTTGTTGACCGTCGTTTGGCACTAGATTAGGCTACTTGAAAGGGAGCAAACCATCACCTAGGAGACCCATTAGGACGCATGCTATTACTTTCTAGGATGATTATGTAAATAATTATGAACTAAGACAGACGTATACAAGGACTGAGGGCGATAATAAGGACGTAAATGAGGACTATGCAAGGACTAAGAATGATAATAAGGACATAAATGAGGACTATGCAAGGACTAAGGACGATAATAAGGATGTAAATGAGGACTCTGCAAGGACTAAGGATGATAATAAGGACATAAATGAGGACTATGCAAGGACTACCTATGGTCACAAGTGTGTAAAACTTTGAGTTTTGACATTTCAAAAATGGACTTTGTTTTCAATAATTCTGTGTGTAGGACAAGTTTTGTGGTTTTCCAAGTCTGAGAACAATTGTTTGGAGGTAAATATAGCTGACTGAACTGGTTTTTTAAATAATCTTAGAAAATTCAGACATACGTAATTGACTCAATACTGGTTTGATACAACGATACATAAAAATAAACAAAAGACAGTCTTAGGCTAGAAAGTGGAAGCCATTCAATGAGGCCCGCATAGCAAAATACAAAAACAAGACGGACAGATAGAGAGTCTGGCAGCACTGGCCCCCCTCCATGGTACACACATCTTGGGCATGTCAGTCTCTCTTACCCCAAAGATCCGAAGATCCTATCATCGAGGGATTTTTGTCTCATAATGCAAGGTACATGAGGGGTATCTATGGGGTACGATCCGCACTCCCTAAATCACTGAATGTAGGATTTTGGGCTACTAAGTTGGTTCTTATTGTAAAATTTTGAGGGGTCCTGATCCAACGACAGATTCTCAGAGCAAGCCACTTAAGACTTTAGTTAAGCTTATCGATGCAGGGAAGGCCCCCACATATGTCGAATTCACTCAACACTCTAGCCCCCTAACCAATATATTTATATAGAGGCTCAAAAAACTCACTCGAGAGTATGGTGGGAGAGATGATATCCCCAATGCATACCAATTTGAAGTACCTCTGTGGGGTGATGAAATCCCCAGTCAAAGATACCCCTCTCTACGTGGAATAAAATAAAATTGAGTGTTGTTGTCACCTCCTTCCTTTCTCCCAAGACCCCGAAGGCGGGTGGAAAGTTAGTTAATACAACAGTGGGTCCACTCCAAACACGATAAAAGATTCTTTCCTTTAAGAAAATCAAATGTTATTTAATCTATATGCAATCTGATTCACATTTATTTTAAAGCCCAAATTGAAGTGTTGAATATGCATGTGCATGTCCATTTTAAACACCAAATTGAAATGTGGAGGCATGCATGTCAATTTTAAGCCCAAATCAAAGTGTTATACATGCATGTCAATTTTAACCAATGTTAATTTTAAGCCCAAACTAAAGTGTTATGCATGCATGTCAATTTTAACCAATGTTAATTTTAAGCCCAAACTGAAGTGTTATACATGCATGTCCATTTTAACCCATTCTTAATTTTAAGCCCAAATTGAAGTGTTATACATGCATGTCAATTTTAACCAATGTTAATTTTAAGTCCAAACTGAACTGTTATGCATGCATGTCCATTTCAACCCATTGTTAATTTTAAGCACCAAAAGATGAAGTGTTAGATTATGAGTGCAAATGATCTAATACTAATCTGATCCTTTCTGTAAATTCACCACAGGCTGCAAACAGATTATTAGCAGTGAAATCAAACCAACAGAAAATAGAGAATTCAAAATTAACAAAAACAAATACGTGATGATACCTGCCCGATTACGTAACTCTGCATAGGCGATTGCGTAATTCTATCAAGCCGAATGTGTGATTATGACAGACCGATTGTGTGACCCTGACAGGTCGATTGCGTGATAATAGCAGGACGATTGCATGACACATAGGCATATAACACAAAAAAATAAAAAGTCGAAACTAAACTTGATCAGAAACCTACAAAACAGATTGTGAGGCCCTAGCTAGATCTCTCATTATCCATTTAATGTTAATTAAATCATATTTCACCCGATATGAGATAACTAAGCTATTGTATCTGTCAATGGCTAGTTGATCTTCCCAATCTTGTATCTGCTTTTCTGCTTTGAGAATTCTCTGATAGCTTCTGGTGTACCTTCTTTGTTCCTTTGTCTTTCTGGCACCCGAAATCCTAAATTGTACCTTACGTGTTATAAATTGTTAAATCAAAAATATGCAATAAAAATAATATGTTTCCATATTTACTTGATTTCATGCAGAATTAAACAAATCAGAGAATAGAAAGAATATAAGAATAGAAACAACAGAACAACAATTTTCCCAGTGAATGCGTAATAACAACAGGGCAATTGCATGATAATGAAAGGGCGATTGCGTGATCCTGACAAGGCGATTGCGTGATTCTGATAGGTCGATTGCGTGACCCCAAAAGGTCAATTGCATAGTTTTGTCTATGCAATTGCGTGATTCTACAACCGTGAATGCGTGACGAAAAGATTTTTTTAAAAAATCTATGCAACCTGCAAAAAAAATAAAAAAAATCCGTACGACCTGCAAAAAAATCACACAAAAAACAGAGAGGTTAATAAGCTATTGTTTATGTTGGGTTCACCAAAATGTGTATGCTAAAATTCATCTTTATCCAAAGTATATCAATTAGAATTTAAAGGGAAATCAAGAATCCCTATCTAATCAATGAATTCAACAAACAGACAATGAAATAATGCAATTAAGAAATAGGAATGTAAAATATATTAATCAAAACTCCCTATTCCATGATTGCATATTTATGGCTCTCAGATATTGCGCTGGCAACCTGCAAATGACACAAAGATTCAAAGTTCATGATTCAGAGTAATTGTCCAGGATTGAGGAAGATTGAAAATGGAGATTGAATGCTCAATTTATAGATTTTTGGAGAGGATTGATTGAAAGGTAGAACATAATGATCAAGAGATGGAACTCAGGTGAGCTCTCATGAAGATTGATAGTTGAACTGTTGATTTGGGAATGAAACAAAATAGATTGAATAGATTAATTGAGTCAACTGATTGAGAAAAAACTGACTGAAGGAAGAAAAAGAATGATTGGAGAAAATAAAGAAGATGAAATAGTTAACTGATTGAAAGATATTTGAGAGATTTATTTAGAAAAAGCTAACTAAAAGATGAAAATAGAGATTGGAGAGATAAATGGATTAATTAATTGATTGACTGAATTAATTAATTTAGCATGTGCTTGCACTTTGACTTAGATTTTCAATTTAATCTTTGCATGAAATTAAATTTAAATAATTGAATTTAGTTAGTATTGAATATATTTAGAACTTGACTTTGATTTTCAATTTGATTTTTGAAATCATGCACATGTATTAGAAATTAGAAGAAATGAGAAATTAAAAGAAATTAGAAGAAATTAGAAATTGAAATTTGAGTTAGAAGAATTAATTAGTTAATTAAATAATTTAAAGAAACTATTTAATTATTTAGAAATGGAATTTAATTAAATAATAAAGATCATTTGAATTAAAGGAATTAAATCATAATTAATTAAATAATAAATATTTAATTAGTATTTAGAAGAGGGTTAATGATTAATTGATTAGAGTCTTTAGACATGTAGTGTCACGGTTAAAACACTTTGTTGGTGAAGCAGCCACCATGGTTCAAATCCTTGCTGGGCCTTTGTGCTCGCAAGGCCTTGTGCCTTCGCTGGGCCGTTGTGCTTGCGGATTTGAACAAGTGAAGTGTGGGGATGGGGTTCCCCATTTGTGGCCTCACTGGTTCATAGCTCCAGGTCAAAAGCGTTTACCCCTTATTTAAAAAAAATGATTAATTGATTAGAGATAGAAATTGAAATTGAATTTATTTAAATAATGAAGATTATTTAAATTGGGGAATTAATCAGAATTAATTAAATAATAAATATTTAATTAACATTAGAGAATGGTTAAAATGATTAAATGATGATAAAATAAGAAATAGAATAATTATTAAGATGATAAGGAAATATGAAACTAGAAGAATCAAATTAATTAACTTAATTAAAGAATTAAAGAATTATTTATTCAATTAGACGAATAATTAGCACATGATCAATAAGATATTTTTAGGTGTCTACACATATATGTTTATATATGTATGTATATATGCATATACATATACATATGTATGTATGCATGTACATATACATATATGTGTATATATGTACATGTACATGTATACACATATATGTATATGTACATGTATACACATATATGTACATGTACATGTATATGGATATGTATATGTATATGTATATATGTGTGTGTGTGTGTACAGTATATATATATATATATATATATATGTATACATATACATGTACATATATATGTGTATGATGTATGTTTATGTATATGTATATATGTTTGTACATATATACATGAAAATATATATACACATTATACATTTTATTTTTTTAAAGAAAAAAAAATTATAGCAATTGGAAGGGGTGTTGCAATTCCCGCAAGGGGGTCGCAGACCCCATAGGGGGGCTATGACACTCGTATGGGGGTCGCAAACCCTTCACAAGGGGGTAAAAGCACAAAATTGTGTCACGTTTCAAGCTAACTTATCAACACAAGTGAATTTAAGTAATTCTAACTAAAAATTAATTTTAGTCAAACATATGGCCTATATAGATTCATTATAGATAAGTTATATATGGGCCACAACTTTTCCAATTGGAAGTGTCTATTAAATGTATATTTTATACTACTTTTGGTGTAATTGCAAAAAAAAAAAAAAAACTAGATGTTTCAACAACTCCTACTCTTATAAATAATATTTTTTTTGAAATGTAAAAATACCCTTTTATAGATCTATAAGTGAATTTTCCAAAATATATATCTTTTAATATTTTAATTAGTTTTTCATGTTTTATATTTTATTTTTATTGAAAGTATGTTATCATCACTAAAATATAAGGTTGATTATCTTGTTAAGGAAAAATACTAAAATTTATTTTTAAAAAATTGAAAAAAATATGATGCAGTAGAGAAAAGAATCTATGTCAAGATGATATAATTCTTTTCTGATTTGGATAAATAATTAATAAAAAAGGTGGTGGGAACTGGAAATAGTTATATTTCAGCACACGCAACTTTTCAAATTTATTGAAAAATATATATTTATAAAAAATAGTAAACAATATATCCATGCACTAAAGTTTCAAGTTATCAATATACAAACAAAAAAATCAAGAAAAAAAAGTAAATTTTACTAAAAAAAGTGTGGTGGCTTGTGTAACTTCAATTTCAGCATTTTTTCAGCAACTAAATTATAGTGTTATTTTATTAAAAACTATATTCAAATAGTTTTTTAAATTTTTGTTAAAATTATAAACTTAAAATAGACATAAGAATATAAATTTGATTAGTTTACATCATTTCAAAATTCAAATCATATATTTCACTTTCTATTGATTTAATTTAAAAAGTTGAATCAGCA
The DNA here is from genome assembly GCF_030272615.1 of Cryptomeria japonica. NCBI lineage: Eukaryota > Viridiplantae > Streptophyta > Pinopsida > Cupressales > Cupressaceae > Cryptomeria > Cryptomeria japonica. The sequence continues at coordinate 320,645,549 of NC_081405.1, read as the reverse complement.
TTGGCCATTTCCTTTATAAAAGTGTGACACAGCTTTGTAATTTTACCCAAGGGTTGTGGCTCCCATATAAGGGGTTGTAGGCCCATGGAAAGGGGGGGATTGTGGGTATTCCCAGGCTTGATTCCCTTCTCAAAGTAAATATAAATATTTATTTGTTAAATAAATAAAAAAAGAACAAATAAAACATATATAAATAGAACACATAAAAAAAATTGGTAATATGCACAAGTGTTGTTATACAGTGAGGGCAACCAAATCTGGCCATTGAGGTCACCTTCTACCATCAACACCTATTGAAAAATACACACACACAAATGGTGTGGTTCGGGTTTGCAAACCCTCCCTAAACCCCCTTTAAACATCCTTGCATTCAATCTAAAACATACAATCTTTTGTTAGCATTATTTAGGGAGTGTGACTATCAAATCTGATAACTCATCAACCATTGCCCAAAAGAGGATTTGCTAGAGAAAAATAATAGAAACCAAAATAGGAGAGGATATGGTTTTAATTTCTTTTTATTGCTTCTTATTTGTGTTCTAGGGTTCTTATGGAGCCCTAGAAACCAAGGGTTAAGATTGAATCCATCCAATGGATGAGATTCAATGCACAACTAATTAGGGTTAGGGCTGGAAAATCTTAAAAGAGAGTTAATTTAATTAATTATCATTATAGCCATGGTGTGGGACCATGATTCTAGGGTACCCTTAACCCATTGCCTTTAAAACAACTTATGAGTGAACAATAATTTATCTAATACTTGAGTTAGATAAAGTGGAATGCACATAAGGTGAAATTGAAAAGTTACCCATGGAAAGATTATAAAACCAAATTAGAGACTATTTTTCTTAGATAAGCTTAAGTATGTAAATTAGCTAAATTTAAGAAAATGATTTAAATAAATATTAATCATAGTAAACTAATAAGGGGCTAGTTTTGTAATTTGCAAATAAACAATTATTTATTTGGAACAATAAAATTTGTAATGGTTTAATTAAAACAATGCTCCATGTTAGCATTGTGACCGCCTTATCATATAGGCCACATTTTAAGAAAAGACTTTTAATGTGATTTATGTTCAAAATCTAATAATGTTAAAGGATTTGTTATGAGTTTTTAAAAAACAAAAAAAATAGTTGGGTTTGTTTTGTGTCATGTTTTCACCTTGAGAAAGGTGGGGCATGCCATTAGGTATCAAATCTAGGTTGTCAACACTTGGACCTATGGGTCTCACCTTGAGGTTAATTAACTATTGAGAATTAAACATCATTCATTTATTTCATTTTACCTTTGCCTAGATGGGACCTCACACTAGGAGAGGATTTCACCGAGGTGGGAGTTTCGATGGACAAGGAGGTCAACCGAATCATGGTGGCCCTTAGCAAGGGGATCAAAATTAGGGGCAAGGTTAGCCAAAACTTGGATCGCAAATTCTACAAGAATTGCAAAACCTTGCAGGCATCATCGAGAAGAGGCTACCTATAGCCATGGGAGCCTAGTAGGAGGAACAACAAGTGGAACAACAATAGAGGCAACATGAAGAAAATCAACAAGAGAATTGGACACTACCCTCTCATGGAGCACAGGCCTCTAGACATCGTGAGCATAGTAGGAGTCTACCCCGAGGGGCACAAGGTCAACATGGGAAGGGTATGGAAAAATCAATTCATCTGCCACCACCACCCTATCTAGACCTAGCAGTGTAGCCAATACATGGGCATAAGGACCCTGGTGACATAGTTACAAAATTGTTGCAACTTAAGCCACCCCACTTGTAAGGGACCATGAGTGGAGTGGAAGTAGAAGCCTGGCTTTTGAGTTTGGAGAGATATTTTGGCCTTCGTACTTATGATAGTAATGTGTAGGAAGGACTAGTAGTTCATTTATTGAGGGACATCACTTCCACCTAGTGGCATCATGAGGAGAAGAAGCACAGTTTATCTTTGGACATGCTTACATGGGCCACTTTTCTAGAGAGGTTCAGGGAGAGGTACATTTATGAGAATTTCCACTAGTTTTGCATAGATGAGTTTCACAATCTTCAGCAGAAGGGACTCTCAGTTGCATAGTATGCGAGTAAATTTTTGGAGCTTCTTCAATATGTGGATTACTATCAGGAGAAGAAATTTATTGTCAACCACTTTATTAGGGGTCTCAACCCTATTATATTGGGCCCAGTTTGTATGGCAGAGCCCAAGATTCTATGAGTTGTAGTGGAGAAGGCCTATATTGCAGAATACATTCATGAAAAAGCTTAGGGAGGTAGGGAGTGGTTCAAGAACCACGGTCAGGGGCCTCCGAAGCAGTCTTTTCACATATCTCAACCTTCCTTTAAGGGGGGATTTAGGCCTCCTATCCCACAACCATAACATTAGGGGCAGAGACGTAGACCGCAATAGCAGGTCTCTTAGAGCAGACCATGGCAAACTCAAGGACCCCATAAGGAGCAAAGATCTTAGATATAGAATTCATCTCCCCCTAGGGGTCAACTATCCCATTGGGGAGGGTTCAATGGATTGAGAAAGATGACCATGTTGCATACTAGTAGAGCCCCTTCAACATAGGGTCAAACCAGGGGACAATGTTTTGTTTGTTGGGGCCACATGGCATTTGGCATGTGAGTGCCCATAGGGCTTTGATAGTGGACAGCATGCGGTAGTGTCAGAGCAGACTGTTGGTGATGTGGGCAGGTTCCACCAAGTATTTGTGATGGTTGAGAACCACCAAGTTGATCATCAAGCCACCATCATTGAGGTTGGAGGTACAATTAATGGTGTTTCTACATCTATCTTATTTTATTCTTGTGCATCTAACTCTTTTATTTCTTCATCCTTAGTGGAGAGTAGTAGGCTGGTGGCTTCTAAGCAAGAAGATAAGCGGGAGGTAGAGCTAGCTTCAGGGGCTAAGGTGTATGTGGATAGGTTGGTTAGAGGACGTTGTTTGATAGTTGGGCCTATGATCACTTTTGTGGACCTTCAAGTGACTCCTTTGGGTTCGTATGACATCGTGTTGGGTATGGATTGGTTGGATTCACATCAGGCCAAGATAGATTTTTTTCATAAGAAAGTTGAATGCTTGGATGACATGGGCTGAGTAATAGGAAAGGGTGTCAGGTGTTTGTTATCACAATTAGTGATAAGTCAACAGAGACTACAGAGGATGTGACAAATATTTCCTTGGATGACCACCTTGTTTTGTAGGAATTTGTAGATGTATTTCATTTAGAGATACCTAGGCCACTGCCCAAGAGGGGGATGGATTTTCATACTAACCTGGTTTTGGGAGAACAACCAATTTTGAGAGCACCTTATAGAATGACCACTCGAGAGATCAACGAGCTCAAGATTTAGTTGGAGGAACTTCTAGAGAAGGGTCACATTCATCCTAGCATATGCCAATGGGGTGCGCCTATGATTTTTGTTAAAAAGAAGGACAGATCTCTTCACCTTTGTGTTGATTATCATCAGTTAAACAAATTAACAATCAAGAATCATTACCCACTTCCATGGATATATGATTTGTTTGATTAGAAGGGGGCCAAAGTGTTCTCGAAGATTGATCTCAAGTCATCATCAGTTGAGGATAGTGGAGGCAGATATTCACAAGACAAATTCTAGGACCCGTTATGGTCATTATGAGTTTAGAATGGTACCATTTGGGTTGACTAATGATCCTAAAGTGTTCATGAGTCTTATGAATGGAGTTTTATGTAATTTTTTGGATGGTTTTGTTGTCATTTTCTTAGATGGAATTCTAGTATAGTCACAGTCTATAGAGGAGCATGATGAACATTTGCATCGTGTTATAATGTTTGAGGAGACATCAGGTATATGCCAACCTAGCTAAGTGTTTCTTCTTTCAAATAGAGATACAATACTTGGGACACATCATTTTTGGTGAAAATATCATAGTTGACCTAGCAAAGATTCAAGCTATAGTAGAGTGGCCAGCACCCACTAGTGTGTCAAAGCGCAAGAGCTTTATGGGATTGGCAAGGTACTATCGAAGATTTTTAGAAGGTTTTTCACAGTTAGCACACCCTATCACTTTTCTTCAGAGGAAAGGGAAGAAATTTGTTTGAATAGAGTATTGTGAGAGAGTCTTTCAAACTCTCAAGAATAACCTCACCAATGCATCTATTTTGGTAGTTCTCGATCCAAGATTGGATTTTACAGTTTGTATCGATGCTTCCTTGGATGGTATAGGGGCAGTTTTGATGCAGGAAGGCAAGGTGATAGCCTATGAGTCATGTAAGCACAAATGTCATGAGCTTAGTTATCCCACTCATGATTTGGAGCTAGTAGTCATGGTACATGATCTCACCAAATGAATAATTTCCTCCTTGGGCATTATTTCAAGTTACATCTAGATAATTCTAGTCTACAGTACATCTTCACACAACCCAACCATAATTCTCAGTCATGACATTTGATGGAGTTTATGTGCAAGTATGATTTTGATGTGTATTACATTAAGGGAAAGGAGAATGTGGTTGTTGATGCATTGAGTAGGCAACACCATAAGGTGTTGGCTATGACTATGTGCACATATCTGAGGTCTTGTCTACTCAAGCAGTTACCATGGGACGAGTGGTATAGAGAGGCTCAACAATGGATTCAGTCATGTGGGAACCTGGAGGGCAAATATTAAGGGTATACTTTGGATTTTGATGGATTATTATGGCATAAGGGACAGATCTATGTTCCACATGATGTGGACATCCATACTTTGATTTTGACTGAGGCACACCGAGCATCATATACAACACACCTCGGGGTTAAGAAGATGCATGCGAATATTCGCTAGTAATACTTTTGGGTTGGTATGCAACATGACATCACCAAGTTTGTTATCAGATGTTGGGAATGTTAGCAAGTGAAGGCAGAGCATCATCACCCAGTAAGTCTTCTACAACCTCATGTGATACCAAAATTGACATGGGATAATATCTCCATGTATTTTATAGTCATCTTACCTATGACTACTAGGTGCCACAATGCCATTAGTGTGATAGTGGATAAGTTAACAAAGGTTGCACATTTTTCTCCAATCATATCTTCATATACACCTCCAGTTGTGGCATAGACCTTCCTTAGGGAGATTGTAAGACTTCATGGATTTCCCCGTAAGATCATATCAAATAGGGATCTAGTGTTTCCTTCGATATTTTGGACTTCTTTATAGCAGGATTTGGGCACCCAGTTAAACTTTAGTACAACATATCACTCTAAGATTGATGGATAGACAAAGAAGGTGTTAGGTATTAGAGGACATGATTAGGATGTATGTGATGGATCAACAGTCTAGATGGGAGTATATCCATGGATTGCTTTAGTTTGCATATAATAACAATTATCATAGTTCTCTTGACATGGCACCATACCAGACTCTTTATGGCAAACCCTACAAGACTCAATTGAGTTGGGATCGACTTGAGGACATAGTTGCTCTTGGATTTGAGATGGTTTGGGATATGGAGAGACAAGTTACTCTGATTAGACAAAGGCTACAATAGGCTTGGGATAGACAAAAGAAGTATGAAAATGCTAAGAGAGTGGATCATAACTTCGTTGTGGGTGATCGAGTTTTACTGAGAGTGTGATTGCACAAGAATCATATCTGATATGGGAAGGGTTATAAGTTAGCACCTTGATTTATGGGACCCTTTGAGATCCTCGATAATTTTGGTCTTATAGCCTATCGTCTAGCCTTGCCACCTAGCTTGTCGTGCATTCACGATGTGTTTCATGTATCTAAGTTGAGTAGATATGTATATGACAGTTCTCATGTGTTGGATTGGACAACCTTACAAGTGCAAGAGGGAGATTAGATGGTATTGGAGACAATCCAACTCTTGGCATGGAGATCCATAGCTCTTCATAGGCATGCATTGGATCGAGTAAAGGTCCAATGGGACAACTATGATGAAGCATCAACTACTTGGGAGGATACCTCACAAATGAGAGTGCAATGCTCTCATCTATTTGAAGACTTCTAGGAGGAAGCCCATTCCTAGGGGGAGGATGTCAAACCCTTCCCCAATTACTTCTCAGTGATACCCTCTGACATGGATGCAATGTTAGACATTGTTTTATGGACTCTTATTATTTCATATTTTGGACTTTATGCTAGACTATGTGATGCTATTCTTTAGATGTTTGGAGTATAGGTGAATATATTTTAGTAACCATCCTGCTCATATTATGTTCTCATATGTGGACCTCTTTACTTTATGTTATTCATGGATCTCTCACAGTGTTTACATATTTATATAATGGAATATGGTTATCCTTTATATATATCTATGCATATAGTTCATGTGATACATGATTTTTTGAGATGCAATGGAATCGTGTTATTATTAAATTAATCTTTATAATTACACTTAATATGAATATCTAGACTAGATGATGTGGAGAAGTTAATTACATGTGATGTTATGGTTTGGTTATAATTCACGCATATCCTCTTGATATTTGTCTACTATTGTAAATTGTTGTACTGACACAATGTTTTGAGGATGCAAGAAATACCAAGGGGGACTCGAAGACAAGTTGTAGCCTTATTGTGATTATCCCAGTTAGGTTGGTATTAACCTTTCTTAAGCATTCAGACCTATATGTTATATGTTGTAAATGTGACATTTTTGTAAATATTAAATGTGAATGTGGTTGTGGTGGTTGTGTATTGCTATGTAAAATTTACACCCATTTAGGAGCCTTTCTGGTCACTAAATCACCACTTTATGAAGGAGTAAGGCCCCTAGGTCATTAGGTTCTAGGGGTTGGGGTGTTTTGAGGGGGTTATCTTTTGATTTTTGAGGTTTTTGGGTCTTTTAAAATTTGAATTTTATCTACCTACAAGTTTAAGTTTGTTAGGATGGATAAGATTCCATCTTAACCTCCTCCTTCTTCCAAGAGGTGGGAGAGAATCATATCTCTTTTCTTGGGACACTTGGAATGTGAGGGAATGTTTGGGGGGATTAGGAGGAGAGAGGAAAAGGGGAGAGATGGCATTTCCTCAACCCTTCTCATCTTGGGATGGATGGGAAGAGGGGGTGACAAGTATCAATTCATCTTTCCAAGAAGGTGCACCTCTTCCATTCTATTTATGGAATAAGGAAGAGGAGGAGGAGACTTTTGGCTATCAAAAATTTTGGGAAGCAAAGAAGGAAGGGAGGAAGAAGGAGGAGGCAACTACCTTTGAAGAACTTTCCAAGCAAGTACTTTTCCCTTATTATAATAATATTAAATTTCTTATTTTTGCGTGATGTTATGCATTGAACTTTGCTTGGTGTGTAAGTGGGCTAGGTCATCTTGTGCTTTTGTGTTATGTTTTCCTCGATGATGAGTTGAGACATTAGCATATTTTTATCCTCAAAACTCTTAATCTTTTGTCATATTTTGATTTACATAATAGTAATGATGTATTAGAGGTTTACTATATGTATTTTAGATGTTAGCCAGAACCTATTAAAACATGTTTTGTCTTTGCCAGTTTGTTCCTGCAGCCATGTTATTCATTCTTGTTCCCATGCGGATTGTTTAGGCAATATCATGTGTAAAATTAATAGATGTTTTGATTAATTAAAATAGATGTGTATGTTCTTGTATGTTTTTTTTCTTTTTGAGATTGCAGGAATAAATTGATGTTGTTAGGAAGGCTCTCATGTCGTACGAGTTGCAGTAGAAGACATTCAAGGAGGGACTGAAAGATCAAATCAGCAGAAATGTTGATGAGCGTAAGGAATGACATAGGAAAAGTAATTGCGCAAATTTTACTGATGTCTTACTCAAAGTAAACATTAGTATTGTAAATACCGCCACAATGTGCTATGATTGTTGTTCATTTTAGATCCACATTATCAACGACTTAACTCTGTTTGTTTCCTTTCTATATTAGTTAACTGCCTCTTCTAATTGGTGTGATCTGTGTAATAGGAAGTAATTGTTTTCTTTTAAATAAAGGTCTTTATCTCTTTTCTAAGGTTAGATAGAAATAGAGAGAAAGCAGAGCGGAGGATTTTAGAAATAAAGTTACAAGTGTTTTGAGTTTCCTTTGATGTTGATCATGTAATGACTTCCGAAGAACAATGAATAAAAATATATTATTCTGAGCACTTAGAGTTGTTTTTGGGAAGCCTGGAATCACTCATCCAAGGGGGCCCACTTGGTGAGTGTTCCTGTGCCTTTGTTAAGATTAGTTTTCTTCTTTAGTTGCAATAGACATTCTTGCATTGACTGTTCCCGCAGCCATTGGAAATACATCCATTGACTGTTCCTATAGAGAAACCAAAACAAAGTAATTTCTGTTGAGGGGCATCGAACTTAGCCAATATTGCTTGAATGAATTTATGTTAATGCAGAAGTTTTCCTGTAGCCTTTCAATATTTCCAATTCTTGCTTATCTTTTTCGCATAATGTTAGTTGTTGCAGTAATGCAGAGTAGCTATTGCAGGAACTTAGTGAATATATAGTGCAGACCCATTTCAAGTAGTACATCCCTGGGTTGACAATCAAATGAACACTAGCTATGGAAATAGTGACTTTACCAAGTGAATGTCCAAACTTCGGGTTGAGACTTCAACTAGAGTTATTATTCTTATTGTTGGGTTGGACATTTTTGGTGTCATTGTTGGGGATGGTGTCAAACTAAGAACTTGTTATGGTTATTGTCTTTTCAATTTTTAGTTAATTGTTTTTTTTTGGCATACCTAATTGTTCAAAAAAAAATTATGAACCTACATGCATAGGCGAAGAAGAGATGTTCTAGGTAGATTTTTACCCAGTCATCCTAATCATGTAGAAATTAATTCCCTGCATATAAATCCTTTTGCTGAACTTTATCAAACCCCAAAGAATCTGAACCACCCTGAATCTGAATTTCTAGAAGGCAATCTTCAGTTCATTTTTGGACTACCAGAAGAAGAACATTTGAGTTCCCCATATCTGATCAGCATGATAATGTAAATCTCAAGAACATTCCAGCTTCTTCCCTCCCTAAATTCTATGGATTAGTGACAGAGGATCCAGAAAAATTTATGTTTGAGTTTGATGTTCTCTGTAGGAGTTTTGATTATACAACAAATGCCCATAGACTCAAAATATTTCCTGCCACCTTGAAGATTGCTTGGAAAGGTTTTTGTTTAGTGTCAAAAAGTCCAAGCATAGTACTCTAAATGAAGATTCCCTCAAGCTGATATTTTTAAGAGGAATCAGTGATGAATGCAGTGATGCTTTAGATCTTATGGGAGGAGGTGATATTACACAATCTACATGGAATGAAATAGGACAAATGTGTAAGAAGTATTCTAGAGCAGCCTCTAAAAAAACAGGCGTTTCAAGCTAGGAGTTCCTTCATCAACATCTAGTACTAGATTTTCTAGAATGGAACTTAGCTATTTGTTGAAGGACTTCAAGGAGCACATCATAAACAATATGGCTACTCAATTGGATACACTCTCAGCTAAGAAGAAGCATGAAGAAGATGATGCATTTCTTGCAGAATTTTGCCCTCATTGTAGACAAAGAAAAAAGGACTATAGATGTAAAATAGTTTCAATTCTTGAGGTTCCTAACTTCAAGCCAATACAAGGTGAGGATGAACAATTTTTCTATGTTGCCCAAAGGAGGCCAAATTTCCAAAGACAAGGTATTCCTCTGGATCCACTTTCTTTTTCTAGATATAATGGAAATTCTTATGTAACAAATAATCAATGGCAATCACCATATGCTCAAAATTTTGGTAATTATCCAAACTTGTATGGTCCTCAAGGCCAAGGGCAGCATTTTGCTAATCAAATGCCACACTGGAAGTAGCCACGAGGAAATTGGTATCCACCTTAGGCACATGGGAACTAGTTTCAATGGAATTGGCAACCTACTCCTCAATGGAGGGGGATTAAACCATGGACTACCCAATCTTCTAGATACCAAGATCCTATTCAACAACCACAACCACCTGCAATAATGCATCCCCCTGTAGCCACTGTTGTTCCACCTAAACCAATGTAGTTTCCCACTCAGCCAATGCCAAATCCTAATATTAAATATCAACAACAACAACAAGCTTATTCAGATGACCCTAATCAATACCCAACCTATTCTCTATCTGTACGTGATATTCACCTCAGATCTGGGACAACTCTGCGTAATCCATCTCCTCTAGTTATAACTGAGGTGCAAGAAGAACAAGAAATCTCTAATCCAACAGCCACAACACCTCAGAAATGGAGATTACCCCCATTTCCCTAGAGATTGCAAGAAAATGAACTTCTTACAGAACAAGAGCAAGGTTTTGATATCATAGATCAACTGAAACATGTATGTATTAAAATTCCATTGTTACAAGCAATAAAAGATGTTCCTATATACAGTAAGGCGCTTAGGGAGGCATGTCTAAAAAAACCTGACAGGAAGAAGAGGGATCCCCAAATAGTGCATGTGATGGGTCAACTGGCAGATATTATGCTCGAAAAGGTTTCAATTCCTAAATATTCTGATGCTGGTAGTCCTATTGTGAATATAGTCATTATTGGCACTCAAATAAGGAATGTTTTAGTTGATTTAGGGGCAGCCATTAATGTGATGACAAGAGAAGTAATACAGAAGCTTGAAATCAATAGTCTCAGACCTACACCTATAGTCCTACAGCTTGCTGACAGCTCTATAGTTTGACCTCATGGTATGATTGAAGATGCGGTTGTTACTTTGGATTCCTGGGAATACCCTGCAGAATTTATAATTCTGTCTCCAAAGGCGATATTGGGAGGATATCCGGTGATTTTGGGAAGACCTTGACTTGCCATGGTCGATGCATATATTAGATGTAGATCAGGGGATATGACTATTTCATATGGTAACTCTATAAAAACATTAGCTTTGTATCCTCCTGCTTAGCCCCAGTTTGATCAACAACAAGCTGTTTGGCCTGCTTTGGGAGAAGAATCTGAGGCAGATGACTCTATTAATCACCTTATGATGATTAATCGAGGGCCATTCATGCAATTACATGATGAAGACTCAATTCTTTATAAAATTCTAACAACTGAGTTAAAACAAGAACAACAATTGCAGGAGTTGGTACCAAATATTATAGATTTAGACATTCCTGCAGCCACTGATATATTGCATACTCTGTTTCCGCAGGAAGTCTATACTTCTCATTTTTCTGATATATCCTAGATTGATCTTACTATCAAAATAGAAGTTGTTTTGAATAAATATTTGAATATCAATAGTGATCTTGAAGATACTCAAAAAGTAGCACTCATGGACTTGCTTAAATGTCATAAACATGCCTTTGCATGGGATTACAAGGACATGCATGGAATAGATCCAATAGTTTGTACCCACTTTATCTATATAAAAGAAGGTTTTTGCCCACTCAGACAACCACAAAGAAGAATCAATCATGCATTAAAAGAAATAGTTAAAGAGAAATTGCAGAAGATGTTAAAGGATGGGTTTATCTATCCTATCTCTAATAGCTAATGGGTATCACCTTTGGTAATAGTTCCTAAGAAAGGAGGAAAATAGAGGGTATGTGTTGATTATAGAGCTTTGAACTTAGCAACAAGAAAAGATCATTCTCCATTGCCATTTGTGGATAAGGTATTAGAATTTTTGACTGGGAAGAGATACTTTTCATTTCTTGATGGATTCAGTGGTTACAATCAGATTCAGATAGCCACAGAGGACCAAGAGAAGACTACATTTACTTGTCCTTGGGGAACATATGCATATTTTTTTCTTCCTTTTGGATTGTGTAATGCTCCAGCCACTTTTCAAAGAGTAGTGATAAGTATATTTGCAGATATTTCTCAAGACATCATGGAAATTTATATGGATGACTTTACAAATTATGGTTTTGAATTTGAAGAAGCATTGGGGAACCTGAAGAAAGTTTTACAATGGTGTGAAGACTATAGTTTGTCATTAAACAGTGAGAAGTGCTTCATAATAATGCAGGAAGGAATAGTCCTTGGTCATCATATCTCTATAAAACGAATACAGGTTGACCCAGCAAAAATTGAAGTTATTCAAAATATCAATGCACTGGTAAACCATAAAGATATTAGAAGTTTCCTTGGTCATGTTGGATATTATAGAAGGTTTATCAAAGATCTCAGAAAAATTGCAAGTCCCTTATATTCTCTACTTACCAAGGATATGGAATTTAAATGGACTTCTCCATGCAATGAAGCTTTCTTAAAGCTTAAGCACGCTTTGACCCAAGTACCAGTTCTTAAAGGTCTGAATTGGTCTTTACCATTTCAAATTCATACAGATGCATCTGATTATGCAATAGGAGCAGTCTTAGCACAAAAGATTGATAACTTGGAAAGTGCAACATATTATATTAGCAAGAACTTGCAGGGGCTTGAGTTAAATTACATAGTCACTGAAAAAGAAATGTTAGCAGTTATATATGCACTCAACAAATTTAGGGACTATATAATGAGGTACCCCATATTTGTGCATACTAGTCATACTGCAATCAGATATCTCATGAATAAGCCTTCAATTATCGGTAGATTAGCTCGCTGGTTATTGTTGATGCGGGAATACAATATCATAGTTATTGATAAACTAGGAAAGTCTAATGTGGTTGCAGATTATCTTTCAAGACTTCAGTTATAGGAAGATCCTACAGCTATAGATGATGCTTTTCTGGATGAACATCTATTCCTTATACAACCTCACACTCCTTGGTTTGCTGACATTGACAATTATTTAGCTGCTACTAAAATGCCACTTCATTTCTCTCCTAAAGAAAGAAGGTTGTTAGTGGAGAAAAGCTTTAAATTTTCATGGATTGTTGATTGTTTGTTTTATACTAGACCTGACCAAGTCATGAGAAGATGTGTAAGAGAGGATGAAACATGTGATATTCTGCATGCATGTCATGATGAGCCGTGTGGAAGACATTTAGTTGCTAAAAGAACAGCACTCAAAATACTGAATACAAGATATTATTGGCCCACATTATATAAGGATGCAACACAATATACAAGAAAATGTGACAGATGCTAGCACATGGGGAGACCTACTAAATCTGATGAGATGCCATTGTATCCACAAATATTGGTTGCACTGTTTGATAAATGGGGATTAGATTTTATTGGTCCAATTGATCCCCCTTCTAATGGAAAATGTTATATTTTAGTATGTACTGATTATGTAACCAAATGGGTGGAAGCTCATGCCATGACACATGCAAGAGATAATAAGGTGGTTGAGTTCCTTTATGAGGAGATATTTACAAGATATGGAGTACCAAGGGAAATTGTATCAAACCAAGGCCCACAATTTACTTCAACATTGATTGCAACCTTGGTCAATGAATACAATATAAGGCATAGAAAATCTACCCCATATCATCCACAAGCTAATGGACAAGTACAGGTTAGAAATAGGGAGCTTGAGGCTATTCTTACCAAGAGAATAGCTGTTCATAAAAAAGACTGGTCTCATAGACTTTCAGAAGCAATTTGGGCATACAGAACAACTTGGAAGACACCGATTGGTTTTGCACCTTTTGAGATGGTGTATGGAAAAGCAACAATGATGCCTATTGATTTTGAGCATAAAACTCTAAGGATAGCTTTGCAATTAAATATGACACTTTCTGAAGCACAAAAAGAATGTATTCAGCAATTGAATGCTTTGGATGAATGGAGAAAAATGGTTGTCCAACAAACAAAACTGATACAAAATCAAAGAGCAAAATGGCATGATAAATACATCAAAGAGAAAAAGTTCAAAGAAGGTGACTGGGCACTATTTTATGACTCCAGATATAAAGATACTATGGGAAAGATGCAAACCAGATGGTTAGGTCCATATGAGATCGAGAAACTTTTCAACAATAGAGTTGTTCGTTTGACCAGCTTTGACCCAATTCGGTTCAAGCTTTTGGTAAAGGGTCACAGATTTCATCTTTATCATAAGCCTGCTAACAAACAGGAGTTCCTGCAGCAATTTGCTAAAACAGATCAAACACAACTTCCTGTAGCAACTAATCAAGTTCCTTCTACAATCTAGAAAAGTATAGGAGGTAAGGTTCCTACAGCCACTGTAGTGAACATGCTTGCCACCTCATAATTCTCTATGCATCATTTCACAACAATATTTCCATGTCCTATGGAAATATCATTCTCCATAAATAAATTTTTCCATCCACGTCATCCCATCTCATTTCCTTATCTGTCATTTCATTTCATTTCGCCATTCTTTTTGCAGGGCTGCAGGTATGTACAAATTTTATTTTATTTTAATTAGGCATTTATGATTTCATTGAGATTATTGCCTTTGCTAAATCCGCGTGCACTTCCCTAAATCCTTTCAGCCTATGTGGACACGTGCCAAAGTAAGTTGGGGGTGTTTTATGGTTCAGTTTCCAAAAATAGTAATTACTCGTCCTTTTCGGTACCTTGATTTGATTGCTTGCCATCATTTCTTTAATAAGATATTCTTTGGCATAAGAAAGTAATGAACTCTGCTGCCAAATTTGGAAATAGGTAAGGAAGTTTCAATTTTTAGTCTGTAGAGTTATTTGGTTCTTCGTTTCTCGGCTGCAAAGTTTGCTACATTAACAGATTAAGAATTGGGTGGAGATCCAATCCGCCATGAACCAACAGTCTATGATGCATTGCTGCAGGATGCTCTTTGTGAGCATTATTTCAGGAAGCATGGGTGGATTGTCTACTTTCTAAAAATAAGGGATTATAATGAAGAAATTGCCTCTGAGTTTATGCATTCATTCAACAAAGGAGAGGCTACTGTTAAAGGATTAAGGGTCATTTCTACAAAGCAACGGATAGATGAAGTTACAGGGTTGCCGCAGGAAGGAGAATTGTTTCCAGAGTCAAAATCCGCCAGAAGCGCCAAAGTAGAATTTACACTCCCCACATATGGACCTCTAATAGTGGACAAGCAAGGAACCAGGAGGGTTTCCCTTCCAACAGACTGGCCCCAGGTGGCTTTATATGTAATGAAGTACATTACTTGTGAAGGGAGTTATTCAAATTTACATTCACCCCATTTCAAATTGCTTAGTCATTTACAACATGGCTGGAGAGTGAATGTTCCTAATTTTTTATATCACCTCATTTCCACAAGTGCCAAAGAAACTTGAAAGAATAGAAATCATTCTATCAGCCATCATGGTTTGATAAAATTGCTAGTAGAACGTTCTCTTAGGGATGTTTCATAGATGGAATGGGGGGTATTTGAAGACATATTGTAGTTGAGGGTTGAGGATGCTCATGTAGCAAATGAGTTAGCAGTTGAAAATGAGGAAATGGGAGAACTCTCTTCTCCCATAATTCCCGCAGAGAATGAATTGCTCATCACTAAAGAAGCTGTGGTTATTATGAAGAAAGAGATGGTTGAGACAAACATGGAGCAGCCCTCCACTTCTTTTCATAGGGAATCAACATCTTCTAAAAGAAATGGGAAGGAATTAGAAGGAATTAATGCAGAAGACGAACCTATGGTTCAGCCACAGGAAATTCAAGTTTCTCCTGCAACCAAGAGGCGTAGACTAAAGAGAAAAACTCTTGTAGAAAAGTCATAGGTAGAAACTGTTCTTGCAGTCACTCCAAAGGTTTATGCAAGAAGAACTAGGAGTACTACCCAAAAAATTTATCGAGTAAGTGATGCAACAGAGATTATTTCAGTAGAAGCATCAGAAGAAGAGAGCCAGCAGAGGTTGAAATTCAGAAGGAGGATGATGTTGACAGACTTTCAAGTATAGCATATGTGGTAGGACATCTTGAGGAACCTGTTGAAGAAATTCCACGTCCAAAGGTAGCAGCTATTAGACCTCCATCATCTCTCAGCAGTTTATCTATTTCATTAACATTTTATAGGCAATGGGAGATAGAAAGGGCTAGATTATAGGGGATTATTGACAAACAACAGAAGGAAGTTGAAAAAAGGGATAATAAAATTGAAGAATTAGAAGCCAAAGTTGATACAATCACTAATATGGTCCCAGAGTTAATGCAATGTAGGGCACCACCAAGATTTTATGATTTGCATTTGAAAGAGCGGAATTTAAATTTTAAATTAAACCGCATTGTCAGGGACCTTATCCCTTCTTTAGAAACCCTTGAGAAATTTTATGATGCCTATCAAACTTCCCCAGCAGCTGTGAAAAATTTATTGTGTGAGCTTTACTTGCATAACTATGTTGTAACTTCTGATAGTGAGTGGAATCCCTTGTTATACATAGGGGATATCCACATAAAAGCCTTAATTTAATGGATTCAGAATGAGATCAACATGGGAGCATAGGCCAAAACACATAGGGATGTTGAATTTGATTGTCCAATACCACTGAGGAAAGAAGCAAAAGAGCCAAGAGTTCTCTATTATGAATGGCAGAAGCTATTGGTAAGGCAAGATGTGAGGAATCAAGTGTTGCCAATGAGGGAAGAAATATTTCAAGCATATGAGCATTTAGTTTAAAATGAAATTGCAGTTGCAATTGAAGGCCTAACTTACCGCTAGAATAATTTGCCAAAAGAATTGAAACAAGGAGAACCTTATTCACTACCAAATTTTCATGCAGCTATGCAAAGAGCCCCTAAATATATCCAATTGGGTGGGATGAAAACCAAAAACTGGTTACCTTTGATCTTTTAGCCCCCTATACTTCTGTGGCCATTGATGGGATTTAAGGTTATAGATCACCCCTATGACGTAGCTACAGAGCAGGCCAGATGGTCTATATTAGAAAAGATGAAGGGGTTTTATTGGAATTTTCCTTCAGGAGGAATAGGTCAAGGAACCGTTGGTGACTCAAGAGTTAGTGCCAGAATAAGGAATTTTCCTCTTGCTGGAGGATCAGCAAGACCTTAAAGTTGGGGGACATGATGAGTTGAGACATTAGCATATTTTTATCCTCAGAACTCTTAAGCTTTTGTCATATTTTGATTTACATAATAGTAATGATGTATCGGAAGTTTACTATATGTATTTCAGATGATAGCTTGAACCTATTAAAACATGTTTTGTGTTTGCTAGTTTATTCCTATAGCCATGTTATTCATTCTTGTTGCCATGTGGATTGTTTAGGCAATATCATGTGTGAAATCAACAGATGTTTTGATTAATTAAAATAGATGTGTATGTTCTTGTATGTTCTTTCTTTTTGAGATTGCAGGAATAAATTGATGTTGTTAGGAAGGCTCTCATGTCGCACCAGTTGCAATAGAAGACATTCAAGGAGGGACTGAAAGATCAAATCAGCAGAAATGTTGATGAGTGTAAGGAACGACAAAGGAAAAGTAATTGCAGTTTACTGATGTCTTACTCAAAGTAAACATTAGTGTTGTAAATACCGCCATGATGTGCTATGATTGTTGTTCATTTTAGATCCACATTATCAGCGACTTAACTCCATTTGTTTTCTTTCTTTATTAGTTATCTGCCTCTTCTAATTGGTGTGATCTGTGTAATAGGAAGTAATTGTTTTCTTTTAAATAAAGGTCTTTATCTCTTTTCTAAGGTTAGATAGAAATAGAGAGAAAGCAGAGTAGAGGATTTTAGAAATAAAGTTACAAGTGTTTTGAGTTTCCTTTCATGCTGAATCATGTAATGACTTCAGAAGAACAATGAATAAAAATATATTATTCTGAGCACTTAGAGTTGTTTTTGGGAAGCCTGGAATCACTCATCCAAGGGAGCCCACTTGGTGAGTGTTCCTTTGCCTTTGTTAAGATTAGTTTTCTTCTTTAATTGCAGTATATGTTCTTGCATTGATTGTTCCTGCAACCATTGGAAACAGATCCATTGACTATTCCTATAGCCAAACCAAAACAAAGTAATTTCTGTTGAGCGGCATTGAACTTAGCCAGTATTGCTTGAATGAATTTATGTTAATGCAAAATTTTTCCTCTAGCCTTTCAATATTTTCAATTCTTGCTTATCTTTTTCACATAATGTTAGTTGTTGCAGTAATGCAGAGTAGCTATTGCAAGAACTTAGTGCATATATAGTGCAGACCCATTTCAAGTATTACGTCCCTAGGTTGACAATCAAATGAACACTACCTATGGAAATAGTGACTTTACCAAGTGAATGTCCAAACTTCAGGTCGAGACTTCAACTAGAGTTATTATTCTTATTGTTGGGTTGAACATTTTTGGTGTCATTGTCAGGGATGGTGTCAAACTAAGAACCTATTATAGTTATTGTCTTTTCAGTTTTCAATTAATTGTTTTTTTTTGGCATACCTAATTGTTCGAAAAAAAATTATGAACCTTCATGCATAGGTGAAGAAGAGATGTTCTAGGTAAATTTTTACCCAGTCATCCTAATCATGCAGAAATTAATTCCCTAGATATAAATCCTTTTGCTAAACTTTATCAAACCCCAGAGAATTTGAACCACCCTGAATCTGAATTTCTAGAAGGCAATCTTCAGTTCGTTTTTGGACTACCAGAAGAAGAATTTCATTTGGTAACTCCCCCCACTAGTCCAATGCAAGTAAATATACCTCTAGGTGGTAATAATCCACCTGCTAGTGGGAATAATCCACCTTTGGACCCAACATTTGAGGTCCCCATATCTGATCAGCATGATAATGTTAATCTCAAGAACATTCCAGCTTCTTCCCTCCCTAAATTCTATGGATTAGTGACAGAGGATCCAGACACATTTCTATTTGAGTTTGATGTTCTCTGTAGGATTTTTTATTATACTACAGATGCCCATAGACTCAAAATATTTCCTGCCACTTTGAAGATTACCTGGAAAGGTTTTTGTTTAGTGTCAAAAAGTCCAAGCATAGTACTCTAAATGAAGATTCCCTCAAGCTGATATTTTTAAGACGAATCAGTGATGAATGCACTAATGCTTTAGATCTTATGAGAGGATGTGATATTACACAATCTACATGGAATGAAATAGGACAAATGTGTAAGAAGTGTTCTAGACCAACCTCTAAAAAAAACAAGCGTTTCAAGCTAGGAGTTCCTTCATCAACATCTAGTACTAGAGTTTCTAGAATGGAACTTAGCCATTTGTTGAAGGACTTTAAGGAGGACATCATAAACAATATGGCTACTCAATTGGATACACTCTCAGCTAAGAAGAAGCATGAAGAAGCTGATGAATTTCTTGAGGAATTTTGCCCTCATTGTAGACAAAGAAAAAAGAACAACAGATGGAAAATGGTTGCAAATCTTGAGGTTCCTGACTTCAAGCCAATACAAGGTGGGGATGAACAAGTTTTCTATGTTTCTCAAAGGAGGCCAAATTTCCAAAGATAACATATTCCTCTGGATCTACTTTCTTTTTCTGGTTATAGTGGAAATTCTTATATACCAAATAATCAATGGCAATCACCATATGCTCAAAATTTTTGTAATTATCCAAACTTGTATGGTCCTCAAGGCCAAGGGCAGCATTTTGCTAATCAAATGCCACAATGGAAGTAGCCACAGGGAAATTGGTATCCACCTAAGGCACAAGGGAACCAGTTTCGATGGAATTGGCAACCTACTCCTCAATGGAGGGGGATTCAACCATGGACTACCCAATCTTCTGGATATCAACAACCACAACTGCCTGCAATAATGCATCCCCCTGCAGCCACTGTTGTTCCACCTAAACCAATGTAGTTGCCCACTCAGCTAATGCCAAATCCTAATATTAAATATCAACAACAACAACAAGCTTAGTTAGCTAACCCTATTCAATACCCAACCTATTCTCTATCTATAAGTGATATTCACCTCAAATCTGGGACAACTCTGCCTAATCCATCTCCTCTAGTTGTAACTGAGGTGCAAGAAGAACAAGAAATCTCTAATCCAATAGCCACAACACCTCAGAAATGGAGATTACCCCCATTTCCCTAGAGATTGCAAGAAAATGAAGTTATTACAGAACAAGAGCAAGGTTTTGATATCATAGATCAACTGAAACATGTATGTATTAAAATTCCATTGTTGCAAGCAATAAAAGATGTTCCTATATACAGTAAGGCACTTAGGGAGGCATGTCTTAAAAAACCTGGCAGGAAGAAGAGGGATCCCCAAACAGTGCATGTGATGGGTCAACTAGCAGATATTATGCTCGAAAAGGTTTCAATTCCTAAATATTCTGATCCTGGTAGTCCTATTGTGAATATAGTCATTATTGGCACTCAAATAAGGAATGTTTTAGTTGATTTAGGGGCAGCCATTAATGTGATGACAAGAGAAGTAATGCAGAAGCTTGAAATCAATAGTCTCAGAAGTACACCTATAGTCCTATAGCTTGCTGACAGCTCTACGGTTTGACCTTATGGTATGATTGAAGATGTGGTTGTTACGTTGGATTCCTGGGAATACCCTGCAGAATTTATGATTCTGTCTCCAAAGGCAATATTGGAAGGATATCCGGTGATTTTGGGAAGACCTTGGCTTGCCACGGTCGATGCATATATTGGATGTAGATCAGGGGATATGACTATTTCATATGGTAACTCTACAAAAACATTAGCTTTGTATCCTCCTGCTTAGCCCCAATTTGATCAACAAGAAGTCGTTTGGCCTACTTTGGGAGAAGAATCTGAGGCAGATGACTCTATTAATCACCTTATGATGATTAATCGAGGGCCATTCATGCAATTACATGATGCAGACTCAATTCTTTATAAAATTCTGACAAATTAGTTAAAACAAGAACAACAATTGCAGTAGTTGGTACCAAATATTGCAGATTTAGACTTTCCTGCAGCCACTGATATATTGCATACTTTGTTGTCACAGGAAATCTGTACTTCTCATTTTTCTGATATATCCCAGATTGATCTTACTATCAAAATAGAAGTTGTTTTGAATAAATATTTGAATATCAATAGTGATCTTTAAGATACTCAAAAAGTAGCACTCATGGACTTGCTTAAATGTCATAAACATGCCTTTGCATGGGATTACAAGGACATGCATGGAATAGATCCAACAGTTTGTACCCACTTTATCTATATAAAAGAAGATTTTTGCCCACTCAGACAACCACAAAGAAGAATCAATCATGCATTAAAAGAAATAGTTAAAGAGAAATTGCAGAAGATGTTAAAGGATGGGTTTATCTATCCTATCTCTAATAGCTAATGGGTATCACCTTTGGTAATAGTTCCTAAGAAAGGAGGAAAATAGAGGGTATGTGTTGATTATAGAGCTTTAAACTTAGCAACAAGAAAAGATCATTTTCCATTTCCATTTGTGGATAAGGTATTAGAATTTTTGGCTGGGAAGAGATACTTTTCATTTCTTGATGGATTCAGTGGTTACAATCAGATTCAGATAGCCCCAGAGGACCAAGAGAAGACTACATTTACTTGTCCTTGGGGAACATATGCATATTTTTTTCTTCCTTTTGGATTGTGTAATGCTCCAGCCACTTTTCAAAGAGTAGTGATAAGTATATTTTCATATATTTCTCAAGACATCATGGAAATTTATATGGATGACTTTACAACTTATGGTTTTGAATTTGAAGAAGCATTGGAGAACCTGAAGAAAGTTTTGCAATGGTGTCAAGACTATAGTTTGTCATTAAATAGTGAGAAGTGCTTCATAATAATGCAGGAAGGAATAGTCCTTCGTCATCATATCTCTATAAAAGGAATACAGGTTGACCCAGCAAAAATTGAAGTTATTCAAAATATCAATGCACTGGTAAACCAAAAAGATATTAGAAGTTTCCTTGGTCATGCTGGATATTATAGAAGGTTTATCAAAGATTTGAGCAAAATTGCAAGTCCCTTATATTCTCTACTTACCAAGGATATGGAATTTAAATGGACTTCTCCATGCAATGAAGCTTTCTTGAAGCTTAAGCATGCTTTAACCCAAGCACCAGTTCTTAAAGGTCTAAATTGGTCTTTACCATTTCAAATTCATACAGATGCATCTGATTATGCAATAGAAGTAGTCTTAGGACAAAAGATTGATAACTTGGAAAGTGCAACATATTATATTAGCAAGAACTTGTAGGGGCTTGAGTTAAATTACACAGTCACTGAAAAAGAAATGCTAGCAGTTATATATGCACTCAACAAATTTAGGGACTATATAATGAGGTACCCCATATTTGTGCATACTGGTCATACTGCAATCAGATATCTCATGAATAAACCTTCAATTACCTGTAGATTAGCTCGTTGGTTATTGTTGATGCGAGAATTTGATATCACAGTTATTGATAAACTAGGAAAGTCCGATGTGGTTGCAGATTATCTTTCAAGACTTCAGTTATAGGAAGATCCTACAGCTATAGATGATGCTTTTCTGGATGAACATCTATTCCTTATACAACCTCACACTCCCTGGTGTGCTGATATTGACAATTATTTAGCTGCTGCTAAAATGCCACTTCATTTCTCTCCTAAAGAAAGAAGGTTGTTAGTGGAGAAAAGCTTTAACTTCTCATGGATTGTTGATTGTTTGTTTTATACTGGACCTGACCAAGTCATGAGAAGATGTGTAAGAGAGGATGAAACATGTGATATTCTGCATGCATGTCATGATGAGCCATGTGGAGGACATTTAGTTGCTAAAAGAATAGCAGTCAAAATACTGAATACAAGATATTATTGGCCCACGTTATTTAAGGATGCAACACAGTATACAAGAAAATGTGACAGATACTAGCACATGGGAAGACCTACTAAATCTGATGAGATGCCATTGTATCCACAAATATTGGTTGCACCATTTGATAAATGGGGATTAGATTTTATTGGTCCAATTGATCCCCCTTCTAATGGAAAATCTTACATTTTAGTATATATTGTTTATGTAACCAAATGGGTGGAAGCTCGTGCCATGACACATGCAAGAGATAATAAGGTGGTTGAGTTCCTTTATGAGGAGATATTTACAAGATATGGAGTACCAAGGGAAATTGTATCAGACCAAGGCCCACAATTTACTTCAACATTGATTGCAACCTTGGTCAATGAATACAATATTAGGCATAGAAAATCTACCCCATATCATCCACAAGCTAATGGACAAGTACAGGTTAGAAATAGGGAGTTGGAGGCTATTATTACCAAGAGAATAGTTGTTCATAAAAAAGACTGGTCTCATAGACTTTCAAAAGCAATTTGGGCATACAGAACAACTTGGAAGACACCGATTGGTTTTGCACCTTTTGAGATGGTGTATGGAAAAGCAGCAATGATGCCTATTGATTTTGAGCATAAAACTCTAAGGATAGCTTTGCAATTAAATATGACACTTTCTGAAGCACAAAAAGAATGTATTCAACAATTGAATGCTTTGGATGAATGGAAGAAAATGGTTGTCCAACAAACAGAACTGATACAAAATCAAAGAGCAAAATGGCATGATAAATACATCAAAGAGAAAAAGTTCAAAGAAGGTGACTGGGCACTATTTTATGACTCTAGATATAAAGATACTATGGGAAAGATGCAAACCAGATGGTTAGGTCCATATGAGATCGAGGAAGTTTTCAACAATGGAGTTGTTCGTTTGACCAGCTTTGACCCAGTTTGGTTCAAGCTTTTGGTAAATGGTCACAGATTGTGTCTTTATCATAAGCCTGCCATCAAAGAGGAGTTCCTGCAGCAATTTGCTAAAACGGATCAAACACAATTTCCTGCAGCAGTTAATCAAGTTCCTTATGCAATTGAGCAAAGTATTGGAGGTAAGGTTCCTACAGCCACTACAGTGAACATGCTTGCCACCTCATAATTCTCCATGCGTCATTTCACAACAATATTTCCATGTGTTATGGAAATATCATTCTCCATAAATAATTTTTTTTCATCCACGTCATCCCATCTGATTTCCTTATCTGTCATTTCATTTCATTTCTTTTCGCCATTCTTTTTGCACGACTGCAGGTATGTACAAATTTTA
This sequence comes from Cryptomeria japonica, assembly GCF_030272615.1. Taxonomy (NCBI): domain Eukaryota; kingdom Viridiplantae; phylum Streptophyta; class Pinopsida; order Cupressales; family Cupressaceae; genus Cryptomeria; species Cryptomeria japonica. Next base: position 320,621,656 of record NC_081405.1, on the reverse strand, counting down.
TTTTATTTTAATTAGGCATTTATGATTTCATTATGATTATTGCCTTTGCTAAATCCGTGTGCACTTCCCTAAATCCTTTCAGCCTGTGTGGAAACCTGCCAAAGTAAGTTGGGGGGTGTTTTATGGTTCAGTTTCCAAAAATAGTAATTACTCGTCCTTTTCAGTACCTTGATTTGATTGCTTGCCATCATTTCTTTAATAAGATATTCTTTGGCATAAGAAAGTAATGAACTCTGGTGCCAAATTTGGAAATAGGTAAGGAAGTTTTAATTTTTAGTTTGTACCATATTTTGGTTCTTCGTTTCTCAGCTGCAAAGTTTGCTACATTAACAGATTAAGAAATGGGTGGAGATCCAATCCGCCATGAACCAATTGTCCATGATACGTTGCTGTAGGATGCTCTTTGTGAGCATTATTTCAGGAAGCGTGGGTGGATTGTCTACTTTCTAAAAATAAGGGATTATAATGAAGAAATTGCCTTTGAGTTTATGCATTCATTCAATGAAGGAGAGGCTATTGTTAAAGGATTAAGGGTCATTTCTACAAAGTAGCAGATAGATGAAGTTACAGGGTTACCGCAGGAAGGAGAATTGTTTCTAGAGTCAAAAGACGCCAGAAGCACTAGAGCAGAATTTACACTCCCCACAGATGGACCTCTAAGAGTGGACAATCAAGGAACCAGGAGCGTTTCCCTTCCAGCAGAGTGGCCCCAGGTGGCTTTATATGTAATGAAGTACATTACTTGCGAAGGGAGGTATTCAAATTTACATTCACCCCATTTCAAATTGCTTAGTCATTTACAGCATGGCCAGAGACTGAATGTTCCTAATTTTTTATATCACGTCATTTCCAAAAGTGCCAAAGAAACTCAGAAGAATAGAAATCATTCTATCAACCATCATGGTTTGATAAAATTGCTGGTAGAACGTTCTCTTAGGGATGTTTCACAGATGGAATGGGGGGTATTTGAAGACATATCGTAGTTTAGGGTTGAGGATGCTCATGTAGCAGATGAGTTAGCAGTTGAAAAGGAGGAAATGGGAGAACCCTCTTCTCCCATAATTCCCACAAAGAATGAATTGCTCATCGTTGAAGAAGTTGTGATTATTACGAAGGAAGAGATGGTTGAGACAAACATGGAGCGGTCCTCCACTTCTTTTCATAGGGAATAAACATCTTCTATAAGAAATGGGAAGGAATTAGAAGGAATTAATGTAGAAGATGAACCTATGGTTTAGCCATAGGAAATTCAAGTTTCTCCTGCAACCAAGAGGTGTAGACTGAAGAGAAAAACTCTTGTAGCAAAGTCGTAGGTAGAAACCGTTCTTGTAGTCACTCCAAAGGTTTATGCAAGAAGAACTAGGAGTACTACCCAAAAATTTCGTCGAGTAAGTGATGCAACAGAGATTATTTCAGTAGAAGCATCAGAAGAAGAGTTCCAGCAGAGGTTGAAATTCAGAAGGAGGATGATGTTGACAGACTTCAAGTCTAGCATATGTAGCAGGACATCTTGAGGAACCTGTTGAAGAAATTCCACGTCCAAAGGTAGCAGCTATTAGACCTCCATCATCTCTCGGCAGTTTATCTATTTCATTAACATTTTATAGGCAATGGGAGATAGAAAGGGCTAGATTATAGGGGATTATTGACAAACAACAGAAGGAAGTTGAAAAAAGGGATAATAAAATTGAAGAATTAGAAGCCAAAGTTGATACAATCACTAATATGGTCCCAAAGATAATGCAATGTAGGGCACCACCAAGAGTTTATGATTTGCATTTGAAAGAGAGGTATTTAAATTTTAAATTAAACCGCATTGTTAGGGACCTTATACCTTCTTTAGAAACCCTTGAGGAATTTTATGATGCCTATCAAACTTCCCCAGCAGCTGTGAAAAAATTATTGTGTGAGCTTTACTTGCATAACTATGTTATAACTTCTGATAGTGAGTGGAATCCCTTGTTATACATAGGGGATATCCACATAAAAGCCTTAATGTCATGGATTCAGAATGAGATCAGCATGGGAGCACAAGCCAAAACACATAGGGATGTTGAGTTTGATTGTCCAATACCACTGAGGAAAGAAGCAAAAGAGCCAAGAGTTCTCTATTATGAATGGCATAAGCTATTGGTAAGGCAAGATGTGAGGAATCAAGTGTTGCCAATGAGGGAAGAAATATTTCAAGCATATGAGCATTTAGTTCAAAATGAAAGTGCAGCAGCAATTGAAGGCCTAACTTAGCACTGGAATAATTTGCCAGAAGAATTGAAACAAGGAGAACCTCATTCACTGCCAAATTTTCATGCAGCTATGCAAAGAGCCCCTAAATATATCCAATTGGGCGGGATGGAAACCAATAACTGGATACCTTTGATCTTTCAGCCCCCTATACTTATGTGGCCATTGTTGGGATTTAAGGTTACAGATCACCCCTATTACCCAGCTACAGAGCAGGCCAGATGATCTAGATTAGAAAAGATGAAGGGTTTTTATTGGAGTTTTCCTTCAGGAGGAACAGGTCAAGGAACCATGGGTGACTTAAGAGTTAGTTCCAGAATCAAGAATTCTCCTTTTGCTGGAGGATCAGTAAGACCTTAAAGTTGGGGGACCTGATGAGTTGAGACATTAGCATATTTTTATCCTCAGAACTCTTAAGCTTTTGTCATATTTTGATTTACATAATAGTAATGATGTATCAGAAGTTTACTATATGTATTTCAGATGTTAGCTTGAACCTATTAAAAGGTGTTTTATCTTTTCCAGTTTAGTCCTGCAACCATGTTATTCATTCTTGTGTCCATGCAGATTGTTTAGGCAATATCATGTGTGAAATTAATAGATGCTTTGATTAATTAAAATAGATGTGTATGTTCTTGTATGTTCTTTCTTTTTGAGATTGCAGGAATAAATTGATGTTGTTAGGAAGGCTCTCATGTCGCGCCAGTTGCAGTAGAAGACATTCAAGGAGGGACTAAAAGATCAAATCAGCAGAAATGTTGATTAGCGTAAGGAATGACAGAGGAAAAGTAATTGAGCAAAGTTTACTGATGTCTTACTCAAAGTAAACATTAGTGTTGTAAATACCGCCATGATGTGCTATGATTGTTGTTTGTTTTAGATCCACATTATAAGCGATTTAACTCTGTTTGTTTCCTTTCTTTATTAGTTATCTACCTCTTCTAATTGGCGTGATCTGTGTAATAGGAAGTAATTGTTTTCTTTTAAATAAAGGTCTTTATCTCTTTTCTAAGGTTTGATAGAAATAGAGAGAAAGTAGAGCAGGGGATTTTAGAAATAAAGTTACAAGTGTTTTGAGTTTCCTTTCATGTTGAATCATGTAATGACTTCAGAAGAACAATGAATAAAAATATATTATTCTGAGCACTTAGAGTTATTTTTAGGAAGCCTGGAATCACTCATCCAAGGGGGCCCACTTGGTGAGTGTTCCTATGCCTTTGTTAAGATTTGTTTTCTTCTTTAGTTGCAGTAGACGTTCTTGCATTGAATGTTCCTGCAGCCATTGGAAATAGATCCATTAACTGTTCCTATAGCCAAACCAAAACAAAGTAATTTCTGTTGAGCGGCATCGAACTTAGCCAGTATTGCTTGAATGAATTTATGTTAATGTAGAAGTTTTCCTATAGTCTTTTAATATTTTCAATTATTGCTTATCTTTTTCGCATAATGTTAGTTGTTGCAATAATGCAGAGTAGCTATTGCAGGAACTTAGTGCATATATAGTGCAGACTAATTTCAAGTATTACGTCCTTGGGTTGACAATCAAATGAACACTAGCTATGGAAATAGTGACTTTACCAAGTGAATGTCCAAACTTCGGGTTGAGACTTCAACTAGAGTTATTATTCTTATTGTTGGGTTGAACACTCGATATATTTTATTGTTTAATTTGTGCATGGGTGGAATTGGGTGAGGCACTCCTTTTGGGTAGGGGCGTGAGTACCCCAATGTTCATTAGGATTTTTTATTATGGGTATGAGTACCCAATTGTTTATTGGTGATTGGGATGAGGGTATGAGTACCCCTAATTTTTATATGGTGTTTGGGTTGGGTATGAGCACCCAATATTTTGAGAAGAAGGGATATGAGTATCCCCATGTTTTGAAAATTTGGATGGAGAATTGCTTTACATGAAAAATGTAATGAGAAAAAAAATTATATACTTTGGGAAGTTCCCCCATTTCACCCTATGGGAGAATCCCTTTGGCTTTCTTAATTTGTATGGGTTTGGGAGTAATGTGGAAAACTAGTGATGTGGAGATTGAGTGTGTGTTCATTGTTGGAAAATAATTCTGCATAATTACTCATGTGTTTGTGTGATGTTTAAACTTGGGTTATACTTGGTCCCCTAGCTCAGCAGTGGGCTCATAAAATCTATATGGCTGGGAGGAGAGCTCCCATTAGTAGAATTAACAGTTGTTGAGCCATGTTTTCTAGACAGATATATCTTGGGAGTTGGTTCTATGTGCACACCTCACAAAGTCTAGGGAATCCTTTATGTCCAGTTTTATTCTTAAATTGAAGTAATAAACTGTTGGAGATAAAATTATGCTCATCCTTGTTTGGAAAATCTTGTATAGAAATGTAGTAATGTTGGAAATGAAATTGTTTACAAGAATAGAATATGTGAATTGTTGAAGATTTTTGCATAAGGATAGAAGTGTAGTAGTTCTCTCTTAATCTAAAGATGAACTAATCATAGGCTTGATTAACCCTTAGTATATGTTGTAATTCTCTTGTTACTTTTGCTCCTACATAAAGAAAATATAACAATTCAATTTTATAAGATCTATATTTGCTATTTAGAAATCTGAAATAAACCATTCATGTTTATTTTTAAGTGATCTATATTTGTTAGTTTATAAATCTAAGTTGTATTCTTTATGCTCAAGAAATATGGTTTCAAGTCTCTTCTTATTGAATTGCTATTTATATTTAAAGAAATGGAACTTCTATTAAGGTAGATGGAAAATTTATTTTTTTGCACTAGTTATTTACTAGAGCATTTATTACTAGAAAAGACTTGCAAATACTTGGAATCATTTAGTTGCATGATTATCTATTTAATACTTATTATTTACTAGTTACTCAAATAGTATTATTTGAATAACCATTATCATTATATCTAGATTTTCAGAAATTTTTTGGTTAAGTGTGTGTGTATTTTAAAAGACATAAAAATAAATAAATTTCTAATAGCTGGAAGGGGTATTGTGACACCCACAAGGGGGTCACAAGCCCTTGTGGGGAGTTGTGACCACCATACGGGGGTCGCAAAGCCCACAAGGGGGTTGTGACACCCATATGGGGGTCGCAAACCCTTCACAGGGGTTGTGGATCCTATATAAGGGGTCGTAGGCCCGTGGAAAGGGGGGGACTGTGGTAATTCCCAGGCCCGATTCCCCTCTCTCAAAATAAATATAAATATTTATTTGTTAAATTTAAAAAATAAAAAATAAAATAAAACATATATAAATAAAAAGGCATAACATAAATTGGTAATATGCATAGCAAGTGTTGTTATACAAACAAAATAAACCATTTCAAAAACCCCGAGAGTAGTTAGGAAGCAAACATAGATTCTTTTGTAAGCACTATTAAGGGAGTGTGGCTATCAAATCTGATAACTCACCAACCATGGCCCCACGGATGAGTTGCTAGAGAAAAATAATAGAAACCAAACTAGGAGAGGATAGGGTTTGAATTTCTTTTTCTTTCTTCTTATTTGTGTTTTAGGGTTCTTATGGAGCCCTAAAAACTAAGGGTTGAAGTTGAATCCATCCAATGGATGAGATTCAATGCACAACTCATTAGGGTTGGGGCTAGAAATCTTAAAACAAGGTTAAATTTAATTAATTATCATTATAGCCATGGTGAGGGACCATGATGCTAGGTACCCTTAACTTTTTGCCTTTAAAACAACTTATGAGGGAACAATTATCTAATACTTGATATAGATAAAGTGGGATGCACATAAGGCGAAATTGAAAATTTGCCCATAGAAAGATTATTGAGCCAAATTAGAGACCAATTTGTTTAGCTAACCTTAAGTATGGAAATTAGATAAATTTAAGAAAATCAATTAAATGAATATTAACCATAGTAAACTAAGGGGCTAGCTTTGTAATTTACAATTAAACAATTTTTTATTTGGAACAATAAACTTTGCAATGGTTTAATTAAAACAATGCCCCATTTTAGCATTGTGACCCCCTTATCATATAGGCCATGTTTTAAGAAAATACTTTTAATGTGATTTATGGTCAAAATCTACCAATGTTAAAGGATTCGTAATGAGTTTTTTTAAAAAAATAGTTGGGTTTGTTTTGTGTAATGTTTTCACCTTGAGAAAGGTGGGGCATGACACTATGTTATGGCACCATAGACTTGGCCACATTAGAGAAAGGTTCTAAGGACCTTGAAAAATAAAACCTTGTTGAAGGTTTGAATGATTGTAATCTTGATTTTTATTTTTTTGAGCATTGCATTTACGAAAAACCAATTCACAATCAATTTTAACTAAGCTCTCATAAATCTTGTGGTGTGTTGGATCTTATTCATTCTAATGTGTTTGTTCTTGTAGATTATCTTTCCATTGCAAAATCTACATTATATGTTTCATTTAATGGTGATTATAGTAGAAGGACATGGGTATATTTTCTAAAGAGTGTCTCTAAAGTTTTTAATCGATTTAAACAATTTAAAGCAATGCTTGAGTTTTAGACTAGAAAGAAAATAAAATGTTTGAGGACTTATAATGGCAGTGAATTTTGATCTAATGATTTTGATAGATTTTAATAAATATTGTGACATTAATAGACAAAAGAAAACCATATTCTCAACAACAGAATGGAGTTGAAAAAATAATGAATCAAACGTTGATGGAGAAGGCTAGGAGTATGATGAGTGGTGATAGTCTAGAATAAAAGTTTTGGGCTAAAGATTTGGCCACTACTTGTTGCTTGGTTAATAGATATCTTACATTAACTCTTGTTGATAAAACATCTATGGAGGGATGGTAGGTTCATATGCCTTCATTAAGACATCTTAGAGTTTTTGGTTGTGAGGCATATGTACATGTACCAAAGGAGAAGCAAATAAAGTTGAAGAAAAAGGCTATGAAATGTATCTTCATTGGATACATTTATGGTGTGAAAGGATACAAGCTTTGGGACCCTTTTTCATAGAAGGTAATACATAGTGGAAGTGTTATTTTTAGAGAAACTAACCCTCCTTATGTTACATTGCAACTAGAACAAAGTAAATAGGAAGATATGATTCAACTTCCTTCTAAACCTAAGAAAGTCGAATTGAGACCCCTAGATAGGCAAGAAGTTGAGGAGAGCTCATCTAGCTCTGAATCTTCAGAAGAGGAAGAAGAATCTCCAAGTCAGCTTGTTCTAAGGTCTACAAGACATAGAAACCACCTAAAAGGTATTCACCTAATGATTGGAGATGTATTTTTTCTTTGAATACTAACACAAATGAACCTAGATTTGTAGAAGATGCATTATGTATGAATGATGCAAATTCTTAAAAAATTGTTGTGGATGAAGAAATAACGTCTTTGAAATAGAATGATGCATGGGATATTGTACCATTTCCCAAAGGATGAAAACCCATTGGTTGCAAATGGGTGTTGAAGAAAATGTGGTTCAGATGAAGGTATTGAGAATTATAAAGCAAGGTTGGTTGTTGAGAGTGTTGATTATGGTGAGATATTTTCTTTTGTTGCAAAAATAACACCTACTAGATTTTTTGTTTCTATTGTTGTTTCTTATGATTTAGAAGTTGAGCAAATGGATATTTAAATTTCTTTCCTTCATAGTGATTTGGAGGAGAATATTTATATGACACGATTAGAGCACTACATGGTAAAAGATAAAAGTAATTTGGTTTGTAAATTGAAGGAGTATTTGTAGGGCCTCAAACATAGTCCTAGGATGTGGTACCAAAAATTTAATACATATGTATTGAGTGTGGGATTTGAGTATTCTAAATCAAATCATTGTGTTTATTATAAATCTAGTGGTGATCATTTCCTATGCATTGCATTATATATGTTGATGATATGTTATTCATTGGTAAAGGGAAAGATATGATTTCATAACTAAAGTTCCAACTTGCTGCTAAATTTGAAATAAAAGATCTTGGTGCACCTAAACATGTTTTTGGGATGAAAAATAGAAGAGATAGAGTGAACAACAATCTATGGCTACACCAAATTAAGTATGTGAATTTAGTTTTATAGAGGTTTAATATACAAGATTGTAGACCATTATGTGTTTCCTTTATAGTTGTGATGAATTTATCTATCTCAAATTATCCTACATCCCCATCAGAGATGGAAGACATAAGTAGAGTGTATTACTAGAGTGCAGTTAGAAGTTTGATGTATGCTATATTCTACACTAGACTAGACATTGCCCAAGCAATAAGAGTTCTTTCCAAATATATGTCTAATCCTAGTAAAATTCATTGGGATGTATTTAAATGAGTCTTTAGATATTTGAAGGGTACCTCAAAGTATTCTTTATGTTATCATGGTAATTTTATTAGAGAAAATAGTTACCTTGATGTTCATGGTTATGTGGATTTAGATAGGGTAGGTGATGTTGATAGTTGAAGATTCACCAGTGCTTATGTATCTAATTTATTTGGTGGTGCAATTATTTGGATGAGTAAGTGATAGGTTGTGATTGCTTTGTCCAGTACTGAAGCTGAGTATATGACAGCTACTCATGCTTGTAAAGAAGCCATTTTTCTTAAGAGACTGTGTTTGATTTGTCTAGCTAAGAACCCAAATTTTCATGCTAGGACCAAGCACATTGATTTTTAATATCATTTTGTCAGAGATATGGTCAAGGATGGTAGGGTGAAGCTAGTTAAGATAGAGAGTTTGATGAATTTTGTAGGTTCTTTAACTATGACTATGAACATAGAGAAGTTTAGATGGTATTTGAAGTTTATGGGCCTCATGGCACCTAGCAATTAAATTGTGGTTTAGATACTCCTTTTTCTCTTGCAAGGTGTTTGACAAGTGGGAGAATGTTAGGAAAATGGTGTCTCAACCTAGCATTTGCATAAGATTACTATTTACAATAAGTTTACATTTGAGCACGAATTGGTTCAAAAAAATTCCAAAGATATAGATTGGCTAAATAAGCATGTTGGTAAATTTTTGTTGCAATATCATGTATGGATTTGAAGATATTAAAGTTTTTATTTTTGAAAGTTGTGAACAAAAGTTTCAAAGTCAATTTTTGAGGCCTTAGAGGCTCCAAAATAGCCTAAAAGTGGCCAAATCTAGGAAAGCTAGATATATCTTGATAGAATGCTTCACGAGTTTGTCAACACTTTAAACTTTTCTTTAATCAGAGGTCTAGTTCAAAAGTTATGGACTATAAAAGTTGGGTCTCTTGAAATAAGAAATATAAAAACATGTTGGACACATGAATGAGATGTAAAAGGGGGTTACATGTGCTGGTGTGTATTTTGATACATCATAGGGCATCTTGGATTAATGATAGTTGGGATGCCACTTTTTGGGTGGTTTTGGCTCATGGTTTTGTAATACCGTTGGATAATTTCATGTATTGTATCTCCTATATATTAGGCACATGAGATAAAGGTTGTGTGTAAGAGTCTTATATCTATTGAGTTACCTCTAGATCTTTGGTTAGTGGTACTCTAGTGAGAAGCTTGCTATGCAAGTATATTGTATTATATTGTTTATTTCTAAATAATAATTTTGACAGCTTTTGGAGTATGCAATTTCTCTCTCAAAAGACTTTTCCTCACGAAAATCATTATGTTGTGGTATGCATGTTATATATGTTTTTTTTTGTTAATTTTTTATAACTATTGTAAAAATATAAAAAAGTTTTTGCATTACCCTCCTCTCAAGATTAGTGTAAAAACCTTGACTTCCTTACACCTACCTTCATTAGTCTCACCAAGCTTGGGAGGTGATTTGTATTATTATTAGTTTCATTTTATCATTGTAGAATATTGTTGTTGACAACTTTGGCAACTAGGTTCTCACTTCCTTCTTATCAACATTCTCATTTTATATTTTAAAATTTACATTGCTTGTATTTGTCACTACTCTATTGATTACTAGACACAAATAGGATATAAGCACACACTCTATATTGATATTTATTCATATGAATACTCATTAAGGTTAAAAGAGGAAAACAATGGCTTGATCATTTGTGGTAAGCTCCTTTGTAGCCCAAAACTTTCTTCTCTTTCAATTTGTAGGTTGTTCTGGAGATCTCTTTCAACAAAAACTTGTCTTTTTATTTTCATATCCTTCTATTTCATTATATCTTCTCTAAATATTTAATTTAGATTATTTTTCTTAAGCTTTATCATCCCTAAAAAATTTTGGCATTTCTAGTTTTACTTGTGTTTGGATCGAACATGATTCTAGAAGTCGAAATATACTTTCTAAAAATGGTATTCACAAAAAATATATGGATGGCAACATATTGCACTAACATTCACACATCATGCAAGGGCCCAATCCAAAAAGCCTCATCTTTTAGTCATAAGTTCCTCTTTGTTCACTCTTATCTATTTACGTGATAGTTTTCTATAATTTCATTTCTGATAATAGTAAAAATTAGTTCTTTCTTTTCAACTCTTTCTTTAGCTAGTCAATTTCATTTTCATATTTTAAAAAGTTTTCCCATGTTAGTCAAAAATTTATCTTGAAATAGTAGCAAACAATTCAAAACATAGACTAGCCTAGGAAGTAATATTGGAAAGATCATCTAATTTATAGTTTACACACTTCTTGAGTTAGGTTACATTTTTCTTTATTTCATTTTGGTGAACTTGACATTCTTCTTGTTTTATTTTCTTTCAAAAAAAAAATTAAAATTAAAAAAAATTAAGAAACTTTTAAAATAAAAGAAAGTCATATTCTTAGTTGTGTGTTGTAATGATTTTTATGAGTTTTATGACCTGATTTTTCTTGTCTCGTGACATTGTTCAAATAAATTTGAGATACCTTAACATGTCTCATTATAAAACCCATTCAAATCCAATTCATATAACTCTCAATTTTTTAATTTCTCCTTCAACCCAAACAACACGAATTTGATCCAATTATCTACATCTCCTAGAACGTGTTTTCATGATATTTAGGGGTCTTTAACTATGAAGCCCACCTTCATCCAAAGTTATGTAACTAGAAAAATCATCTTGATAAGTTTTAAAAACACATGCAATTAGAATAAAGACAAGCATAAATCTATCATAGATTGACTAGATTTATTACATGTGTTGACCCTAATCACAAATATAGTAATATATCATTCAATATAGGTTTCCCATTAGAAAAATCATAACTTACACTCTAACATCATGAATAAAAATTTTATCATGTTGATGCATATTCTAAGTGTCCATAGATACTAGTACCCATGTTGCTACATCTGATATTGCCATCTAATCCAATTCATTCATATCAATAAATTTCTTAATTGCAACTTTTGCCATTCAAATAAATATTGGCGTTCACTTTAGTTTTACACAAGTCTTTCCATCGCTTCCGCTCTCCTCACACCCCTTTCCACCAATTTTATTAGTACTAGATGTTAGGCAATACTATTGTAATGATTTTTTTTTTCCAATTAACTAGTTATTAAAAAATTAATTTGAATCAATTACAAACAAGCTTTAATTTTTATTTTTTAAAATCTTTTTATTTATTAAAGTTTAGTTGTACAATTTTTATATTTACAAATTATGAAATTGTTTTTCTCTACACTCGTTGACTAAATACAATTTAAATCTTATAGACCGATTTTTTTAGGAAATCCCAAAATAAATGGTTTTTGCGGCAATCATATGATAGGAAGATAGATAATTGTTAGATTTCATTTTTTATTTACCCCGTTTCTAGATTAGATTTCCTTTTTTATTTACCCATTTCGAAGTCCCGCTGACTTTACGTGCTCCCCGATTTATAAAGGTTAAACCCAATGCATTAAGTTTACAGTTGTCATACCTTCACTAACTTTAACACTAGCAATTGCACCTTGGTGTGCAATGGGTACACCGAAGAGTTGTGAAAGGTTAAATTGGAAATTGTTTGTCTATTTTTTGCATAAATTTGTGTAGGTAATGATGTCAATTGATAGGTTATTTAAGAAATGATTTGTTTTGCAACAAGGAGACATGAAGAGATAAGGACAGAAATATGAAGGAATCAAGAGAGATGAAGAGATAACAAGATAGTGATAGAGGGAGAGATAAAATAAGAAATGTGGAGAAAGAGAGGGGGGGATGAATAGAGAGAGGTAGACATGTTTAGAGATAGAGGGGGAGAGAGGAAGATAGAGGTGGAGATAAAAATAGAGCATGAAAGGAAGAGAAAGATAAATAGATAAAGATAGAGGAAGAGATAAATATAAAGAGAGATCTAGGGGATATGTGTAGCAAGCCATATAAATGATTCAATTGATTCAAAGGTAAACTAGCATAACAGAAAGTAATGAATACATATCGGAAAAGTTTTTGGATGTAACATACAAAGTCTACATCAAATTTAACTTCATTTGAAGGTCATGATGGTGGAAAGGACCTTAGTTTCGCAACAACTACTCTATTACAAATAACATCAATATTCTCATTACGATGGTTCATTGGAGGAAGTTGTGCATTTTTTTTTGATGTTACAGATCCAAAGAAACAATTTTAGAAACATAGGCTTCTTCTCATGATATTTTCAGAAAGATGAGAGTTTAGAAAAAAGACACGACCGATGGCCATCAGATCAACATCAAAGTTCTAGTCAATAAGAATTCTCCATTGTTCTTGATTAATCCATTATGACAACTGCAACATGACCCCAAACCATTATTATGTATACAGGGATAATCCACAAAGTTTGCTTTAAAGATTGCATTCATAATAATAGATATAGACTTAATTTATTGTTATAATTTTAATTTAAAGCTAAAAATAAAAAATGCATATAAATCATGGGAAAAATTCAATATATTATGTCAGTGGAAAAGGATAATGTGCATTTTAAGGTTTGATGTTTTGAAATTTTGAGTTTTCCTCTGTTGTAAAGTATCATAAACCCCAAGCATTTGTACCTTACTATCTTTGCTACTACACCTTTGGTCATTCACCCCACTCTCTGCTTTGGTTTTCTCTATTTTTTATGTGAGTAAATTGGTCTTCTTTTGCTCCTTGAGCATGATCAAGCCCTTTAAATTTGCATCTTTTTTCATAATCTCGTGGTATTTTACATTCACAGGTGTTGGAAGGATTGGTATATTTTCAGGAGCAAGGTTTATCCATAGAGATATGGAACTTGTCCCAGATTTATCGATGCACATCTTCTTGTTGAGAAGACAAGGCGCACTAACAATGGTGATGTGTTCTCGTTACCTTGGAAAATTTGTGATTCTGGTCACTTGATTTCGAGACTGATAACTTTTCACTATTCGAATTGGACTTGTTTAGTGTTGTAGCAGACTTGGGTGGTAGTGTTATTCACAATCAGGTAGATTAATTTTTAAAATAGGACCACCAAACCATGACATATGAGAAATGTAGCAGATCAAAAACCTCGCACAGGGACGTGATAGGTTCCAGGATCCATCTTCCATATTCGTCTGAGAGATTTGGGAGGAAACCACAATATAGAGACATGGAGTCAAGGTTGCATCACAGGGACTAAATTTGGTGAAAGAAGAGTAAGTTTTAATAAAGAAGGCTTCTATTTGAAGAACATTAGATTTTGCCAGACCATTATAAAAAATGATAGTCAAGCATGTTATTAACTTGAACATGGAGGAATTCTTCGAGGATCTATATGCCAAAGGAGCTTGTATTCTATGTAGATACAGTATACCAGAAACAATACACAACAATAGAAGAAATCACATATACAGACCGAATTTGAGGACTCATCAATTCGCAACTTTCGAAGGCAAAATATTTTATAGACCCAATCTTAAGGCACTAGCTATGGAACCATGTAAACCGCACCTTGTAGCCTAGGCCCTCCTGCCTTCCACTCTGCCACTACCATAAATGGTGTACTTCTGCTCAGCCACGACAATCGTGCAAGCAAGTGCAAGTTTTTTAAAAGGGTGGGTCCCTTTATAAACAATTTTATTTATATTTTTTATAAATTTTATTTAATGTTGTGTCTATTTTATTAAATAAATTTTAAATATTTTTTAATTATATATATTTTTTAATTGTAGTTTATATATATTACCTTTTTTAAATATATTTTATTATATTATATTTTATTTATTTTTAATATATTTTATTTATTTTTTAATATATTTCATTTATATCATATTTTTTTATTTTTTTAATATATTTTATTTATATTATGTTTTTTAATATGTATATTTATTATATTATATCTCGATATGAAATATTTATGTTGAAAAATTGAATATTATTTTCAAATTTAAATTATTAACATTTTGTTGTCATTTTGTTGTCATTTATTTTAGTTTTAATATTTATATTTGTACTAATTCAATTAAAATATAAAACATAAATTACAAAATATAATTAAAAATATGTGATTTAATATTAAATCCAAATTATTTAATTCAATTTAAAGTAAATGTAGAGTTAATGTATCATTCTTGCATCCTTTATGCAGTATTACATACCATTGATTTTCAAAATTAGCTTGGTTCACTTCAAATAAGGAACACCTTCGGTGTAATTAGATAACTTGATATATTTTATTAATAATATATAATTTTTACAATTTATTTAAAAACTGGTTCAAACTGAACTCCCAGAGAAAAGAACCAGCAAGAAAAACTCTGGTCATTGCTCATCAACATGACTATAGAAGAGAAGTAGTGAACAATCCTCTAGCCAGAGCTAGTTACAAAATAGAGATCAGCAAGGATATCTTAAAGGCCCTGCAACAAAGAACTCCTGCAACTAAAATTGACATGCCCCTGCACCAAAAAACAACTGCAACCAATATATATATATATATATATATATATATATATATATATATATATATATATATATATATATATATATATATATATATTATTGTTTATATTTTATTTTTAAAATTTTTAAAATATATTTATGAATAATAAATTATTTATATTAACTGATTTATTTTTACAAAATATAAAAATAGTAATAAAGTAATTAGTAATAAAAAATAAATCTATTAAATTTACAATATATTAATAGAACTTAGATTAGTATTATAGACTTTTAATGATGAAATTTGTATATTTGAAAAGTGATTTTTCATAAATTGAATTTTAAGATTAATAACTATTTATAATGCATCAATCATTAAAAGCAACTATTATTTTTTAATTCATCAAGTTTACAATATAATATCAATAAATTTATTGAGTTACAAATATTTTAAAAATTTAGAATAAATCTTTTGTAAATTTGATATATTGTAAATTAATATATTATCAAGTTTACAACAACTTCACTGTAAATTTTTAACATATTGTAAACTTAATAGTTGTTTTTGTAAATTAATATATTGTAAACCTAATATGTTGTAAAAATAAAATATAAATAATAATTACTTTTAATAAAACTTAAAATTAAACTTTTGTTTTTTTTAAATTAATATATTGTAAAAATAAAATAAAAATGATAATTACTTTTAATAATTGATTTATTAAAAAACCTAAAATTAAAATTATGAATAATTATTTTTTGAATATACAATTTCTAATATTAAAACTTAATAGTATTATTGCAGAAAAAATTCAATTTATTTATTGTTACAATTATAACTATATAAATAAAATTAAAATTATATAGCTTTATAATTAATTAGAATAGGGGGTGACTGGAGCTCATGTCGTGCATGAGGGGTTTCATGGGCGACCGAGCTAGGGTTTTGTAGCCCTAGCTTGTGGGTGGCGGCGATTGCAGGTGCAAAGGGGGAGGGAAGTGTAGGGCGTCGGGGGTGTGTCGCAGTTGGAAGGTTGGGCTGGGAATGACAGCGGGTGTGGGGGGTGTTGCGGGGGTCGTTGGGTAGGGCTGAGGTTGCGCGGGGGTGGAGCTTTGGCTGTGCGGGGGTGGTGCTTAGGCTACGCGAGGGTGGAGCTTAGGTTGTGCGGGGGTGGGGCTCTGACTGGCTGTGGCCCGAGGGTCTCCCGTGAGCCTAGGGTATTGGTTGGCCCCTTTCTTCGGTGGTACTTGGGAGGGGTGGTGCCTTGGGTGTCGAGCCTCCTTGAGTTGCCCTTTGGGGTGTGGATTTTTAGCACTCTTGTTTTATTTTTTTTTCTCTCCGATGTCGAGTTTTGGTGGTGAGGCCTCACAGGTTACTCCAGCCATAGATTTTCGTGTTGCGGTGGGCTCAAAACCCCCACTTCAGAATATGAAAACTTTTAACAATAATCTTTTCTCATCTGATTCAGGGTATGGGAGTGCTGGCAGCTCCCGCATTATGAAGATTAATGGTTGTCTGGAGAGATGCAGCGAGAGGCCGAAGCTGGTTATCCCTCCTAAGATGATAGCTGAAGACATTGAATATTTTTCAAAACACTCGCTATACTGCAAATTTTTGGGAATGAGGGTTTCCTTGCAGTTTTTGAAAAACTGGGCACAGAGGACTTGGGCACCAGAAGGGGAAATGGAGATTATGCTGTTGGCAAATAACTACTTCATGGTTACTTTGAATTGCATGGAGGATCGCAATAGGGTCTTTGAAGGAGGCTCGTATTTTTACAACCAGGTGGGATTGTTCATCAAGCCTTGGCATGCGGGGTTTAAACCTTCAGAGGAGCTCCCAAATAGGGTCCTAGTGTGGGTTCGGTTACCACGTCTTCCTATGGAATGTTGTCAGGAGGATGTGCTATGGATGCTTGTTGCTTTGCTTGGGAGACCGGTGGGATCTTCAATGCAAACCCAGGGGAGAAAGGTAATGACCTTTGCGCGTATCTGTGTTGAAATTGATCTTAGTAAACCTTTGCCAGATGTTATAGATATTTGTGCAGGCACTCATTCTTGGGTTCAGCAGTTAGATTATGAGACTTTACCATTTCGATGTCGTATGTGTCATGAGTATGGTCATTTACAGCATAAGTGCCCTAGATATAAACTGGTGGTGTGTCAACCTTAGCAGCCAGACCCGAGCCTAGAGAGGGCTGAGAAAGGGAAAGCTACCATGTCAGTCGAGGTTGAGGGTGTTGATGGTTTTGTCTTAGTTAAGATGAAGAATAGGAACTGAGGACAAAAGAGACCCTTAGAGGAGAGACAAGAGGAGGATTCCTTCAACAGATTTGAGGTCTTGGGTGACCTTAGCCATCAGGAAGTAAATCTGGGGTTGACCCCTTTGGATCAAGGTGCATCAGGGGGGGCTCCGAAAAGAGTAATTAAGGACTCTACCCAGGCCCTGCTAGTGGTTGGAAGCCAACAGATGGAGATGGATCAGCCAGTAGGGGTCCAGTTGGGACTCACTCCTGGTTTTGAGGTGAATTTGGTTGAGGGGGAGGGTTCTCCGATAGCTTTTAAATTGGAACTGGTTGGAGTTAAAAGTAATAAGTCCTCCGCTCACCTGGGTCTACATCAGAAAGATATTAAGAAAAGTTCTTCAGAGAAGAGTTCAAAGGTTGGTAGAAAGAAGGATCTGGACAAGATCAAATTGATGGGGGAGAATTTGGTTGAGTCGGGGTCAGTAAAGACTTTGGATTCTCACTTTTCCAATCCTCCAAAATGATTGTGCTTTCATGGAATGTGAGGGGCTTGAACAATGGCCCTAGACAAAAAGATTTTTGGGATTTATCATTCACCTAATGTCCTATTCTTGCAAGAAACTAAACTTTTAGTGGAGAGTATGATGGGTTTGGTGCCAAAGTTGTGGGGGCAAGGCGAGTGTCAGTGTGTTGGGGCAGCTAGTTCCTCTGGAGGGGTGGCCTGTCTTTGGAACCCTTTAAGATTTCACCCTGTCTGGTGGGTTGCCTCTAGATCTTCATTATCTAGGGTTATATCTAGTCTTGAGAGTGGGGAATTCATTTTGTTTTCCAACATCTATGCCCCTACTGATTTTTAGGGTAAGCAAAACTTATGGTCTCACATTTCTTGTATGTGAAGGTTGGCCCCTTTTCATCCTTGGATTATGGCAGGAGACTTCAATGCCATCCTTGAGCTGAGTGAGAAGAAAGGAGGGGTTATGCGGTTGGAACCTTCCTCATTCCTTTTTCAAGATAGTATATCTCTGTTGCAGCTTGTTGACATTAAGCCTGGCAATGGGTTTTCAATTGGAACAATAGAAGGATGGGAGAGTATTGGATTGCAGAGAGGCTGGACCATTTTTTGGTCTCTAGTTTTTGGATTGGTGGGGGGTGGGCCACAAGTTTTAAGATTCTTAACTGGAGAGGGTCAGATCACTGGCCCATCAAGCTAGTTTCTTCTTCGGCTCAGGTAGCTCACTCACCTTCTTTCAAATTCCAACTTATGTGGCTACGAGATCCTACTTTGTAGGTTCTTGTCGCAGAGTGGTGGAGGAATGGGAGGTCGGCCTTTGGCACTATCATGTACTCTTTAGCCAAGCAACTGCAATTTGTTAAGTATCAGCTTTAACAATGGAACCGACAGGGATTCAGGAACATTTTTCATGTTAAGAAAGTTGCTCAAATTGTGTTGAATGGGATCACCAATAAAATCAGAGAGCATGGTTTGTTTGAGGATCTACTTAGGGAGGAGGACAGGGCTGTCGAGGTGGTGGAGGAATGGGAGCTTAGGGAAGAAATATACTAGAAGCAGAGAGCTCGTGTTGATTGGCTGAAGGAGGGGGACAAGAACACTGCTTTCTTCTTCAACTTCGTGAAAGCAAGAAGACATGGAAATTTCATCCCTGTTCTAGTTAATGATAGAGGTGAGCAGTGCCTTTCCTTGCAGGAGATTTCCAGGGAGTCACTTCAGTTTTTCGAGGCCCTCTTCAGGGAAGATTCCCAAGGGGAAACTATGGTGGAGAATCAGGTTCTTGCTTGCATTCCTTCTCTTGTCACAGGGGAGATGAATGAGTAGATTTTGTGTCCTATTTTGTTGGAAGAGCTTGAGAGGATTGTCATTCACATGAGGAAAGGTAAAGCTCCTGGACCGGATGGGTTCCCGGTTGAAATCTTTCAAGAGTTATGGGATATTATCAAACTCCAGATTTAATGGAAGTAGTCCAGGAGTCCCAAAGGAATAAGCAGATGCTTTGGGCATTGAATGTGACTTTCATTGCTCTAATCCCTAAGTGTGATGGGGTCGATCGGTTAGGTCAGTTCCACCCTATCTCTCTCTGTAATGTGATTTATAAGATCATCTCTAAGCTAATAGTGGATAGATTGAAGAAGTGCCTGGGGGATGTTATCTCTGAAGAGCAGAGTGATTTGTCGAAGGGTGCCAAATTTTGGATGGTGTGGTCATAGCTACAGAGACCAATCATTATATGGCATCATCCAAGGAAAAAGCTATGTTTATCAAGCTGGATATGGCTAACGTGTATGATAGAGTTCGGTGGTCCTTCCTTCAGAAGATCCTTAGGGATTTTGGTTTTGCTGATGAGTGGGTCCAGTGGGTTATGAGTTGTGTTACATCTACTTCTTTCTCTGTGCTTATCAATGGTGACCATATTGAGTTGTTTGGTGCTTCTAGGGGTCTCCGCCAAGGGGACCCCCTCTCCCCTTATTTATTCATTCTTCTAATTGAGGGTATGGGGAGGTTGATTAAGTATAATGTGGGTCTGGGTATTATTTAGGGTTGGAAATGGGGTAATGACTTGCAGCCGTAGTCCCATCTGCAATTTGTGGATGACATGGCCCTTATGAGGCTTGCTCAGGTTAGAGAAGCTACTAATCTGCATAAGGTCTTGGATGTTTATCTTGCGGCCTCGAGCCAGTTGATCAATGAAGATAAATCTTCTATCCTCTTTTTCAACACTCCAGACACTATTCAAAGGAGGATTGCTCTTATCTTGAGATTCCAAGTTGGCTCCCTGCCCTTGATTTATTTGGGTATCCCCATTTCTCTTGGCAACCCTCCTAGGGAGTCTTGGCAGGGTATCTTGGATAAATTTTGCGCGAAGGTTGAATACTGGACTCATAGATGGCTATCCTTTGCTGGGAGGGTTCAACTAATTTAGTCGATGGTTTAGGCTCTTCTGATCTATCGATGTATGCTTCATGTGGCTCCTAAGTGGTTCTTGAAGGGTTTGGATTCTCTGGCTAGGCAATTCTTATGGGCAGGCAATCTTTCCTCTTCCAAATGGAGTCTGGTCAATGGGGACCTGGTGTGTAGCCCGAAGCAGTCGGGGGGGCTTGGTTTAAGGCAGTCTATTCTTTTTGGGGAAGCGTTGGTGGCTAAATTGTACTGGAGGTGGTGTGTAGAGCAGGATTGAGGTTGGGCTAGAAATTTGGCCAATAAATATATGTAGAGGATCCCGATGGAGGAAACCCCTAGATATTTTCTTGAGGGAAAGGGTTCATCGATCTGGTATACTCTCAAGAGGGGGGCTTCACTCATTAAGGCTAGGCTATTTTGGATTTGCAGAAGGGGGGAAGAGGTCCTTTTCTAGAATGACTCTTGGGATGGTTGTCCTCCCATCCTTGATCAATTTCCTAACCTTGGGAATCTATTCTAGAGGAGGCAGGATGGTCAAGGGTGAGTGACTTTAAGGTTGTTTATAGGTGTGGTCGGCTAGAATTGGAGTGGTGGAAGGCTCCTAATGAGTGGTCGGTTGCAGGGATGGAGGAAGAGTGTGCTAAGTTGCATGGCATTTTGGCGAGTAGACACTGTAGCTCCCTCAAGGGTAGGGATGGGCTTGCTTGGTCTCCAAATCCTAAGGGCATTTTTACTATGGCTAGTGGATACCGGGAATTGTTGAACCGAAGACTTGAGGGAAGAGAGGTGAATTGGTGGAAACAGGTGTGGAATGGTGTTTCTTGGCCGAAGTGTAACTGCTTTGCTTAGACTTTGGCTTTGAATAGATGTCTAACTTGGGACAATATCCGCAAGCGGGTATTCTTGGGGCCCTCTATCTGTGTTTTGTGTGGTAATGGAGAGGAAGATTCCTCACACCTGTTCTTCATATGCCCTTTCTCTTTTCTTATTTGGCATTATTGGTGGGGGGTGTGGAAGCATCCTTGTGTCTACACGGACTCTCTGGTAGAGTTCTAGAGCAGTTTCAGCAGACCTCCTATCTTGTCCTCCTTCCTCCAGACTATCTAGTATACCGGGACCATCTTCATTTTGTGGTAGATCTGGCTCGAGAGGAACAGGAGGATCTTTTGTGAGGTCAGATTGTTTGTTCAGCAAGTTTGGAATAGGATCATTGTTATGATCTAGGAGACAGTGGAAGCTAAATGTGAGGTGAATTTTCCACTGAGTAGAGATGAGGCAGATATTGTGAGTAGGTTTGGCCTGCAGGAGTTGTCTCTAGTCTCAGCTTGTGTCAGGAGAGGTAGACGGGTTATGAAAAAGGTGCAAAGGGTGGGAAGGTGGATACCCCCTCTGGAAGGGATTATCAAGATTAACACTGATGGCTCATCTAAGGGGAACCCAAGCCCGACTAGAGTTGGAGGTGTTGGCAGGAATAGAAGAGGGGAGGTAGTTTTCCTCTTTTCGGTGCATAAAGGGTGTCAGTCTAATAAATTTAGGGAGGGATATGTGATTCTCTATGCCCTAGAGCGGGCTTGGGAGTTGGGTCGAAGGAAGGTGATTTGCAAATCGGATTCACAAATTGTTGTTAACTTGTTGAACGAGCAGAAGGTGAGTGGGATTCAGTGGCAGTTGGCAGGGATTGTTCAGCAGATTCTCCAAATTAGCTCTTTAATGGAGCAGGTGTCTTTCATCCACATCCCTCAAGAATGGAATAGAGCAGCTGATTGTTTGGCCAAGTGGGCCTCGAAACATGATAGTGATTGGAAAGTTGAAGGTTGGGAGCATCTCTCCGGGGATTACTGTCAGGACTTGCAGAAGATTTTTACTGAGGACATGGAGAGATATGTAGCTGGATAAGCTGGGGCTGATTTGGTGGCTCTTTTCTGGGGCCTCGGGGCTCTGGCTCTCTTTGTAATTCTTGTGCTTAAGTTTCAATAAAGTTTTTACCCCTTTTATTCAAAAAAAATTAATTAGAATAGACCTAATATTTATAAAGGAATTTATTAAATTTATAATTATAATTATAATTACATCTAAGATTATTATTACAATTAATGAGATTGTGCTAATCAAAATTAAAACCAATGTTAGTCCAAATAACCATAATATTCACTGAAATAGTAATAACTATAATATAAGTAACTTCTTTAATCCTAAATTTAAACTATTATTACAATACTACAAATTAATGCACCTTACCACATTGAAATTGCATAGCTATCTTATTAAATTTATATTTGCACTACAAGATTAACCCACAACAAGTACTCGCCACTCTGTGACACTTGTTTCTTTTGTTGTCCCTTTGCATATAAATAATCATGTTATTAATCAACTAATAAGAACATGGGAAAAGTTTGACAACAACTAGCTACAATTTCCACTCCTTATCTCCATACATACACACATAATCTCCACAATTCACTCTCTTTATAAAGTGTTTGACCCCTACCTATCATATTTGAGTTCCCTAGATTTAAAAATTACAATTTTAAAGGTGGGGTAAGTGAGATAATGGATCCATGTAAACATTTTTCCTTAAAATTAAAGTGTCATAATTGGAATAAAAATTTAAAGCTTCTACATATAGAAAATTTACATGGTATAAAAATATGAAATGTAGCATTT
The DNA here is from genome assembly GCF_030272615.1 of Cryptomeria japonica. NCBI lineage: Eukaryota > Viridiplantae > Streptophyta > Pinopsida > Cupressales > Cupressaceae > Cryptomeria > Cryptomeria japonica. Next base: position 320,598,856 of record NC_081405.1, on the reverse strand, counting down.
TGTTTCTAGTTTTCAAATATGTAATTTATTCTAATAGTGAAATGATAACAATTGATTTTGTATAGGATGTACAAAAATGGACTCTTTAAAATTATATGTTTTGGGTCAAAACATGCAAGTGTACAAACATCATAATTTGATCTAAATGAAAGTTATTTTCTAATTCATTTTGTGGAAAGATGCATATGATGGTGAAGTTTATTAGAATTTTTTTTTTTAATTTTTTAATAAAAAATTTAATTAATTTTTATTGACCTTAATTTGTATTTTTTAAAACCCTCGTATGCAAGTGACATAATTTAAGATAAATTAATTGCAAAATAATTTTTTTAATCATGTATATGATAATGTCTAGATTACTAAAAAAAAATGTTTTTTTCAAAAATAATCAAAATTAAAAGTTATTTTAAAAATGTAATATATAAAATTTCAAGTTTATGAGTTCTTTGCTTGAAAATTAATTAATAAAAAAATTCCATTGGTAAAAAAATACATATTTGAAAACTATACATTGTCAATTATGATTGGTTTTAATTTCCTCCAACAATTCTAGAAAAAGTTGTTAGCTATATTGCTAAAGTCAATTTTTCTTTTGTTATTAACATGATATTATACTTGCAAGTCCAGGATTGAGGGTTGGGTTTCCAAGCCTAAAATAAAAGAAAAGAATTCAGATTTAAATTTGAAATTGTATAGAATACATACTTGCTTCGAAAGGCATACCCATTCTTAAATAGGTATATGGTGTAAATAGAAATAGATGTCCATTTCCTTTTAAAATCCATATCTCTTTTTAAAATACATACGTATTTTAAAATAGGTACTTGTTTCTTTTTAAAGTGTGTACCTATTTTAAAAACCAAAATGAGTATCCATTATATATAGGTAGGAGTTATAAGCTTGAGCAACTGTTCCTAAAGAGGTATTCATTCCTATCGATATTTTTTCTCCAACAAGATTTTCAATAAAAGTGGACTCAACTTCTTGGACCCACTCAATGACCCTTATTCATATATTTTTGTCTCCACCACTCTATGGAATGTTTTCCTCTTTTAAGACAAGTTGTTAGTAAAACTATTTCCTCATTCCTTAAAGGATGTGGTGTTGGACTAGTTTTGCTCTCTTCTCAATCATTCTATTTATTCATTTGGTTAATAATTTATCAATTTCTTTGATACTTTGCAAACAAAGGGCCAGTGAGAAACTGATTGACTTCATTTTTTGATATTAGTCCCTCTTTTTAGTCAGTACCTTATGCTTTCCCTAACTTTGATGTGTATAGAATTTTTATAGGAAAAATTTAGTCTCGGATTAAGAATAATATTCTACTAATGAAATAACATTCTTTCACATACTTATGAACTACTCTGCTAGACTATTAGTAGACAATTAGCTAGTTCGAGGCTTCCTCGTCATCTCTTACTATATCGTTGGCATCCTTTACATCTTACAATAAAATTATAAAAGAGAAATAATTTATTTAAGAATGCTACTTTAATTGGTGTGAAGAGTAATACTACAAATACATAACCCTCTAATGTAATGATTGCTTTAACAACATGAATGCAAATAAACTAGCATTTCACACCTCTAAATAAACAACTTCATGTCATTTGTTGGCATTATGCTTATGTGAACCGGTATGAGGACATGATGACATTGTATGTTGTCATTGATGTCAATATGTTGAAGAAGAGAGAACCGGTATGTTACCAAGGACTGGTATATGTGAGAACCGGTATAACACTGTGAACCGGTATATGTGCCAAAGTGAAGCCGTGTGTTGGGTTAAGGTGAACTGGCATGTGGTTATGGGAACCAGCACATGGAAGCTTTGTATGGCTATTGGTTGGTAGTCTCAACTTCAAGGTTTCCGATTGAAGTGCCTCAAGCCTGTGTGACTCAATCAGTGACTTTGTGCGATGAGTTAGTAGTATAACAAAGAATAGATCATGTTGCCACGTCAGCCTTGTGTGCGTGAAGGATCTTGCATGAAGGAGATTGTTCCTATCTACCTCGGGAATGTGCGAAGTCTATAAATGGTGAAAACGTGTGATGGGTTATCAGCTGCCATGAAATCGGTGGAAAACGAATAATGGAGAATGTCTTGAGATTGGTTCAAGACTGTTGCATTTAATGCAATATGCTCAACAGTCAGGATTGAACCATTTGAATTGCTTAACCTAACAGGTTTAGGGTTTAGGGTTTATGCTACCAACCTATCTGTTTCCTATAAGTTTGATGTTGTGTTTCTTTCTGAGGTTGTTGGCAAAAGTTGTGTGTGTGTATCCAAGTGAAGGGATGTGTGATTCTTGCCATACCAGAAGAGAGAAGTGATACCTGCAGAGTGTAAGTGCAGAAGGTGAAGAGGAGCTAAAGCGGATCTGCATTGGCATTGAGTGTTGTTGCCAGATCATTGTAATACCTATTGATCTCAAACCACTTCAACAGTTGGGAAATCCCTTAACAGGGTAGCTTTAACTGGCTTATTGTAAATCCTTTAACAAGGTGACTCAAAACCATTGAGTTCTTGAAATCCTCTAACAAGGTAACCTTTAACAAGGTTTAACCCTTTACTGTTTGTCTGCCAAAGCACAGTGTCTGCTGACAAACCGGTTTTAGGATTGTATTTTTGCCTGTACTGATTCACCCCCCCTCTCAATACCAGTTTGGTACTATCTATTCATCATTGAGTTATCAATTGGTATCAGAGCATCCTCCAGGTCCTTTGTGTTATAAGCTTAACCTCTTGAGGAAAAGATCCCAGTCTAATGATGAAGAGGGAAGGTCCAAAGTTCAACAAAGATAATTTTAGTATATGGAAAGACAGAATGAAAATATACATCAAAAGCATGGGTGCTCAACACTGGAGCTATGTTGAGAATGCTAATGTTGCCCCTACCGGTACTCTCACTGATGACCAAAAGAGAGAGATGCAGGAGAATGGGCAAGTCATGGAAGCCCTAATTAGTAGTTTATCTGACATTGAGTTTATTGATGTCCAAGATAAAGTAAATCCTAAAGAAGTATGGGATACTCTTGAAAATATCTATGGCGGTGATGAGCATGCAAAACAAGCTAAGGAAGAAAGCCTTAGAGGGAAGTTTGAAGACATGTGGATGGTTGAAGGTGAGACCATTCAACAATATGGAATAAGAATCAAAACTGTTGTCGGAGATATCAAGAGTGCAGGTGGTAAAATGGAAGATTCCACTGTGGTAAGCAAAGTTTTGAGATCCTTATTACCGGTCTATGCAATAAGGGTTGTTGCTTTTTAGGAGTTGAGATCAATAGACAAGACTAAGGTATCCCTAGACTCCATCATTGCAAAGTTGACAGCCTATGAGCTAAATAGTTTTGATGGTAGCGTTCAAAAGACTGAATCAACTTTTAAAGCTTCTGTTGTACCATCTAGAAAAGGAAAAGAAGCTAGCACTAGTGGTGAACCAAGACAGAGTAGAGAAATGGATGATGAGGAGATTATGATGGCATTTGAAGCTCTTCTTGCCAGGAAACTTCCTAAAGGAAGTGGCAAATACAAAGGTAAGCTCCCTTTGAAATGCTTTTCTTGTAACCGGATAGGACATATTGTTGTAAACTGTCTTAATGGTGACAACAAGGACAAACCAGAAAGGTTCAATAAATTCAAAGGAGGAAACCGAAGAAACTATTTTGTGGTAGTTGATGAAGGTGTCACAAATGAGGAATCAGAAGATGAAGAAAATGAAGATATTGTGTTTGTTGTTGTCAAGGAAGATGTGTCAAACAAGAAGGCTCTTGTCTCCCGGTTTGATAATTCCAATGAGTAGATTATTGACAGTGGTTGTTCTCACCATATGACTGGTGAATGGAGCAAGTTTCTATCCTTGGAAGAGTATGACGGTGGTGTGGTTCGATTTGGTAATAATGCACCATGTATGGTCAAAGGCAGAGGGTCCATCTCTCTGAATGGAAAGAGTAGTGATGACAATGTGTATTGGGTTGATGGTCTCAAACACAACCTTCTGAGTGTTGCCCAGCTGAATGACAGTGGTCTCACTCTGGAATTCAAGAATGGAGTGTGCAGAATCAAAGGAAAGAATGGTGAATTGGTGGCCACCGGTATGCAAACCAAAGGTAACCTATTTCAGCTGAATGCAAATATAAGTACATGTCTTATGGCTAAATTTGATGATAGTTGGATATGGCATAGGAGACTCTGCCATGTAAACTTTGATAACATTGTGAAGGCTAGTAAGATCAAGGCAGTTAGAGGGTTGTCGGTGCTGAGCAAACTGGAAAATACCTTGTGCAGAGAGTGTCAACTGGGGAAAATGTCTTCCTCAACATTTAAAGGTAAACCTTTCACTGCTAACAATTTGCTTGATCTTGTGCATACTGATTTGTGTGGTCTTATGAAAACTAGGAGTGTGCAGGGTGATAGGTACTTCATGATTCTCAGTGATGACTGCTCAAGAATGATGTGGGTCACATTCTTGAAAGATAAGTCTGAAGCTTTTGTAAAGTTCAAAGCTTTCAGAGCATTAGTGGAGAAGGAAAGCGGTAAAAGGATCAAGTGCCTGAGAACTGATCAAGGAGGGGAATTCACTTCCAGTTAATTCAACAAGTACTATGAAGAACATGGCATCAAGAGGCAATTGTCTGCCCCCCGGAATCCATAGTAGAATGGCCTAGAAGAGAGAAATAATTGGACTATGGTTGAAGCAGCTAGAACTATGTTGATTCAAGGAAAAGTTGCTCACACCTTTTGGAGAGAAGCGGTGAGCACTGCAGTCTACACAATGAACCGAGTACTCATCAAGAAAGGTAAGGATAAAACTCCTTATGAGTATTGGACCGGTAAGATACCTATGGTTAGTTACTTTAGAGTGTTTGGTAGCAAATGTCACATCAAGAGGAGCTAACACAAGAGCAAATTTGATGCAAAATGTGATGAGGGAATATTCCTAGGGTATTCCACCAAGAGCAAAGCTCTCAAGTGTTTCAATAATAGGACTCAAAGAATTATGGAAAGCATCAATGTGAGAGTTGATGAAACCTCTGAGAAAACTGAGGAAATCGGCAGTGAGCAAGCGGTAAATGAACTGGTTGCAACCTTCTGGGAACCGGCTGCCAGTCAACCAAGTACCAGTAACAGTGTTCCTACACGGGTGGTTGTAGATGTTGATACTGATAGAGATGAGGCTGAGGAAGAAAAACAAGAGGAATCTATTAAGACCATTCCTCGATATGTCAAGCTGAATCATGATCTTAAGCAGATCATAGGAGATAAGGATGCAGGAATCCTCACAAGAAGAAAGGTTAGAGAAAACTCATGTATGATCTATGAATCTGAGCCTAAATCATTCAAAGAGGCACATAAAGATGAAGACTGGATCAAGGCAATGGAAGAGGAACTTGACCAGATAGAGAGAAACGGTACATGGTCTTTGGTACCCAGACTGGAGCATAAAAATGTCATTGGTACCAAATGGGTTTTCAGAAATAAGTTGAATGAGGATGGCACAGTGATCAGAAACAAAGCCAGACTGGTGTGTAAGGGATATGCCCAAGAAGAAGGGGAAGACTAGGGAGAAACCTTTGCTCCTATAGCCAGATTGGAAGGAGTTCATATGCTTCTTGCATGTGCAGCTTTTAAAGGATTCAAAGTATATCAAATGGATGTAAAATCTGCATTCCTAAATGGTGTACTTGAAGAGGAAGTGTATAGAGGGAAACCAGATGGGTTTTCCCTATCTGAAGACAGTGACATGGTGTGTAGGCTACATAATGCCTTATATGGTCTAAAGCAGGCACCTAGAGCATGGTATGAACACCTACACTCCCATCTTGTGAAGATTGGATTTGAGAGAATAAGCGAAGATAGCAATATCTACTTGAAGTCTGAAGGACATCAGATCCTGATCTGTGGGGTATTTGTTGATGACATTATCTTTGGTGGAGATGACAAGATGAGTGATGAGATGAAGAAAGAGTTTGAGATGTCACTCATAGGGGAGATTAAGTTCTTCATTGGACTGCAGATTCAACAGATGAAAGATGGAATCTTTATCACTCAGTCCAATTATGTCAAAGAGGTGTTGAAGACCTTTGGCATGGAAGATAGCAAACCGGTTGGTACACCGATGGTGACTGGTTGTAAACTATCCAAAGAGGATGATTCAGCATTGGTTAATGAGAAGGAATACCGATCAATGATTGGTAAGTTGCATTATGTAGTGCATAGCAAACCAGATATTGCACATGCAGTTGGCATTACTGCAAGGTTCCAGAAAAGTCCAAGAGAATCCCACTTGGTTGCATTCATGTGGATTCTTAGGTATCTGAAGGGAACTATTGATTATGGATTGTGGTATCCATATAGCAAGGATTTCAACTTGAAAGTATTCACATATGCGGATTGGGCAGGTAATGTGGACGACTGGAAGAGCACAACTGGTGGTGCTTTCTTTCTCGGTGGTAGACTGGTCTCATGGATGAGTAAGAAGCAAAGTTGTATCTCTCAGTCTACAATGGAAGCAGAGTATGTAGCAGCTTTCATGAATTGCACTCAGGCAATTTGGATGAAGCATGTATTAAATGGCTTCAAAGTTCCTATATCTGAACCAGTAAGTATATTTTGTGACAACACTAATGCAATTAACATCTCCAAGAATCCAGTTTTACATTCTAGAACCAAGCACTTTGAGCTTAAGTATCATTTCTTGAGGGAAAAGGTTCAGAACAAAGAGATTGCACTAAAACATGTTTCCAATAAGGAGCAGTTAGCAAACATATTCACCAAGCCTCTCCCAAAGGCTACATTTATGTACTTAAGAGGTGAATTAGGGGTGTTGCCCCTTCAAGAGGTAAACTAAAGGTATATGCTCCACATCAGTCACGTATTACATAGTCAAATTTTTCTTCAGGATTGATATGTTGAAGGATGCTACTCCTCAGAGGGAGTAGAATAATGGAATAGGGAAGCTTATGCCTCCACTTTGGCATTATTGTCAAAGGGGGAGAAGAAGAGAAGCAGAGAAGATATCTACAGAATTTGGGGGAGAAGATGTGAAGTGGAGAGATATCTTTGTATATCGCCATCAATGCCAAAGGGGGAGATTGTTGGCATTATGCTTATGTGAACCGGTATGAGGACATGATGACATTGTATGTTGTCATTGATGTCAATATGCTGAAGAAGAGAGAACCGGTATGTTACCAAGAACCAGTGTATGTGAGAACCAGTATAACACTGTGAACCGGTATATGTGCCAAAGTGAAGTTGTGTGTTGGGTTAAGGTGAACCGGCATGTGGTTATGGGAACCAGCACATGGAAGCTTTGTATGACTATTGGTTGGTAGTCTCAACTTCAAGGTTTCCGGTTGAAGTGCCTCAAGCCTGTGTGACTCAATCAGTGACTTTATGCGATGAGTTAGCAATATAACAAAGAATAGATCGTGTTGCCACGTCAGCCTTGTGTGCGTGAAGGATCTTGCATGAAGGAGATTGTTCCTATCTACCTCGGGAATGTGCGAAGTCTGTAAATGGTGAAAACGTGTGATGGGTTATCAACCACCATGAAATTGGTGGAAAACGAATGATGGAGAACGTCTTGAGATTGGTTCAAGACTATTGCATTTAATGCAATATGCTCAATAGTCAGGATTGAACCGTTTGAATTGCTTAACCTAACAAGTTTAGGGTTTAGGGTTTATGCTACCGACCTATCTGTTTCCTATAAGGTCGATGTTGTGTTTCTTTCTGAAGTTGTTGGCAAAATTTGTGTGTGTGTATCCAAGTGAAGGGATATGTGATTCTTGCCAAACCAGAAGAGAGAAGTGATACCTACAGAGTGTAAGTGCAGAAGGTGAAGAGGAGCTAAAGCGGATCTGCATTGGCATTGAGTGTTGTTGCCAGATCATTGTAATACTTGTTGATCTCAAACCACTTCAACAGTTGGGAAATCCCTTAACAGGGTAGCTTTAACCGGCTTACTGTAAATCCTTTAATAGGGTGACTCAAAACCATTGAGTTCTTGAAATCCTCTAACAAGGTAACCTTTAATAGGGTTTAACCCTTAACCGAGTATTCTAGCCATCCCTTAACCAGGTAATCCCTAATAGGATCTGTTCCTAACAGAACCTATTGTATCAGTCTTTAACTAGACAAGGCTCCTAACAGAGCAGACTTCTAAAGAGTTCAAAAATAGCTTGTGGGTATTCATCCCCACCGTGGTTTTTCCCAGTTGGGTTTCCACGTGAAAAATCTGTGTGTCATGTGTGGTGTTATTCATGTGATGGTTTGAGTGATTTGTGTCTGAAGGTAAATCATGTTGATCTAGTTGTTTATATATCTTTGATGATAGATTACCTATTCATGCACTAGGGTGAAATGGAAATGAAGTATTAGATTGTATGAAAAGATTAGTGTCAACCAGTTTATGCTTGTTTCAGTTATTCTGGGTTTTGTCGGTTGTACTCTATTTAAGACTGGTGTTACTATTTGTCTGCCAAAGCATAGTGTCTGCTGACAAACCAGTTTTAGGATTGTGTTTTTGCCTGTATTGATTCACCCCCCCTCTCAGTACCAGTTTGGTACTATCCGTTCATCATTGAGTTATCATCATTTTGTAATAGATTCTAACCAATAACATAATTAAGTTTCCACCCATTCATCCTTTAGATGTGAACAAAATTATTCCACTTTCTTATGACCCACAACCCTTTTGTTAGTACTATCACATACATAGACATAACAAAAAAAGGTGTTTGTTCCTCAAGCATATAATTTAGGATATGAATATAATATCTAATCAAATCCAAAATTGCCAAGTGTGAATGATAAAAGGAATAAGTTTATTGTTTTGCTTAATTAGAACCCATATATATACCTAAATCTATTTCCAAATTATTTTCCAAACTTCATCAAGTGTAACACCAACCTTGCTCGTCTTCCATCCTCCCCTTTCTCACCTACAACATACAATGGTCCCTCCTTGTCTTCCACATTTTATAATATAGTGACTGATGCCTCCCTAAATGGACAAGGTTAGCCAATGACAAATAACACAAAAGACACGAAACCGTTAGTGTTAGTCAATCAAAAACTAATCTAAAAAGGCATACCAAGAGAGTTACTAAAAACATGCAAGCATATTTAACTATCAAAGAAAACATGATGAGGCATCTCCAAATACCTCCTAACATGCTCTTAGTTTCTTCTCCCTTGTTCCTCTCCTCTCCAAGTTCCAAAATAGTGTAGCTCTCAGCAGCTTTTTGCACTATGGATGCTTATGGAAGATTGAGATTGTAGTATAGCTCTAAATGTGAAATGAAAAGCTAATGCTATGCTATTGATGCTAAAATGATATATTTTAACGAAAATAACAAGATATTAGATTGTCTATGCTAAAATGCTCTCTTAAAATGCCTATAGCTTAAATGCATACAAGTTTTTAGGATCTGGATTATGAAGAAATGGGCTTTATTTATAGGAAAAATGGAGCAATGGATGGTTGAGATTGAGCAATCTCAACAATGGTCAAGATTGAATGATTTCAAATCCATGTGAGGGCTTTCAACCCAATCCCAAGATGACAAGTGTCAATGTGAGATAGGTTGAGAGGGGGGAATAAGCATTAAATGCTTGATATGACCTTGGGATTTAGAGTCAAGGTTGGTTGAATGAATAAACTCTTTATTCAAAGAATAAAGCTTTTATCCAATGGATAAACTCTTGTGCAAATGTGAAATGGATGAATATGGTCAAAACAATAAATGTTTGGGGGGAAAAGTTTGAAATAACCATAAATGGTTATGTAAGAGCCATAAATGGTCATGTAAGAGCCATTAGTGGTCTTGGAAGACTTTGGGGGTTAATTTGTTGAAGACACAAAATATTAAATGCTTTTCAAAGAATTTGGAGTCTTTGAGAAGTGACTCCATTTTGCTTAGGAATGTGACAATAATTAGGGGATGGATTAGGCTAATTAGGAAGGGGTTAGAAGAATCTAGAAGGGGATTAGATTTTGCAAGTGGATTTGGTGGGTGAGGGAAAATAGGATTTTATTAAAATAAAAATTCATTTATTTCAATAAATGTGTGCAAGTTGCATTTGTAGGAAAATGCAAGTGGGGGGGATAATGATTTAAATAAATGTTTTATTTAATTTATTTAAAAGAGGAAAAGGGGATTTAATTAAATAAATAGATTTTATTTATTTAATTGATTTGTATTTGGTTTAATGAATTAATTAAAATAAATTGAATAATTTATTTAATTAATAGAAGAATGTTTTGGGAATAAATTAATTAAATATTAATTTAATTAACTGATGGCTAGTGGATTTTTAATCAAATAAATAGCGAATATTTATTTAATTAAGCTGGACAGATTTGTGTGACTACATTTGCCCCTCTTTAAGACGGTGCGGTTTATCGCGTCGTTTCAAAGAAAGAAAAACTGGTGTGAAGAAATGCCCCATAAAATATAAATTTAATGGGTGGTATGCCCCCTTGAGAGATGGGCCGAAAAATTTCAAAAAATTGGGCGATCTCTCGAAAAAGAATGAAAATGGGCAGGGTGGTAGAAGAGAAGGAGTTAGCCATACGGGTGAAAAATAGAAGAAAACGGGGGAAAAATGGAGAAATGGGAGGCTCAGGAAGTTCACGAGGACCACGGCGATGAGCGGAGGGAAGTTACGGTGACGACGAAGGGTATAAATGGGGTGAAATGGGCGAAAATAGGATCATTTGTGACCGCGACCATTTGGAAATCAGAGCTCTGATAAAGACATTTGGAGGAGCGAATAGCAGCGAGGATGCCGATTCCGATCACCGAGTATAGATTCGAGCGAGTGCGACGGTTCCAGCGCCCAGACGACTATGGACCAACAGTACGCAAATTTGAAAAATTAATTTTTATGCATTTTTTATAGGTTTTTAGCTGAGTCCAAGTCAAGTCGGAGCAAGAGCGCTGGAACTACAGTTTTGGCTCTTTTGCTCCATAAACTAGCGCTATTGTGCCACAATGGCGCTATTGTACCATTGTTTGAGCGCCTTTGGTCGGTATTAGCGCTATTGTATGCAAGTTTTAGCGCTTTTGGTTAAGTAGCGCTATTGTGGGCTTAATTGAGCGCTATTGATTCCAAGTAGTGCTATTGTGTAGTTATTTTAGCACTTTTGCAGTTTGAGCGCTTTTGTATAGCTGATTGAGCACTTTTGTTAGGGTTGTAGCGCTATTTGTTGAAAAACTAGTGCTTTGTTGGTAAAATAGTGTTTTTGCTTTAGGATAAAGAGATGCCCCAGTTTGGATGAAGAAAATCTCCCGATGCCAATGATTGATGGATGGCGAGGTGAAGTGGGAGTTGTTTTGAACCATAGCAGCCTGATGAGACTTAGGTCATTTGTTAGGATAAATACCTGTTGAAGTCTAGGTGGCCATGATTGCTTACCTGTTGAGACCCGAAGATACTTGATCAAAGTATCTGTTGATAGTCTAGGTTTAAACTTAAGAAAGTTTGAAAACAAAACAACTGATGGTAATTGATGAATGTCCATGTGCAGGAGGATCTACGCGTGTTGCAGTTACGCGAGCGTCATCTTGCGACATAGGGTTGCGGGACCGATTGACACAGGCGGAGATTGATTGCATTGCCGCGACTGGTCTATATGAGGTGATGCATATGCCCGTGATTCGTATGAATCACGGATTGATCACAGCATTAGCAGAGCAGTGGCACAGTGAGACGTGCACCTTTCATTTTGCACAGGGGGAGATGACCGTGACCTTAGAGGATGTGTGGCGCATCCTACGGATTCTGATTCAAGGAGAGTTGGTCACATACGATAGATCTTAGGGGACTGTGGTAGGACAGAGGATTTTTGAGGAGGATGTGTTCATTGATGATGGCTCGATCACGTGGGAGGATATAGCAGCACTATATGAGCCTCTTCCAGCAGTTTTATTAGGGATTGTGGGAGGACTGTTGTGTCTAGACAGGCGGTCACATGGGTTGGCGATGGGATGGGGACAGGTTATCGAGATGATGATGACCGAGGGGACCCGATTTGCGTGGGGGTCATGCGTGCTGGCGCACATGTATCAAGAGCTTCATGAGGTAGTGTACCAGGGGAGGGGTTCCTTAGCAGTGGGCATGACGCTGCTACATATTTGGGTGTGGGAGCACCTACCAGTGACTCGACCAGTGAGTCTGAGATTCTGCACAGTGGATCAACCATACATGTTTATGTACAGTGGCATGATGAGTCAGCCCCACTTGAGGAAGTTAGAGTGGTGGCGGCGGGCATTGGATGACCTGGATGCAGTGATATGGCGGCCATACTTGGAGTGTGAGCCATGGGATGATGACGCAGAGGCACTACTTTATGTCTTCATGACCCAATTCCTCATTGGGAGGACCTCATACCATGTAGAGAGACAGGTGCCCGGAAGAGTGATGAGGCAGTTCGGACGGCAGTAGGGACTGCCTAGCGGATCTGGAGAGTATGCGCGGGTGATTCGAGAGAGGTATGCATGGGGTCCAGTGCTACCTTATGATCAGGCACTGGCAGAGTTTCGGACACTGCAGGCGAGGCCATAGGACCTACGATCGAGGGTCATTGATGCAAGGGTGACAGATGAGTATACGCAGTACCGGGTAGCACACCTGATCCCACGGATATCGGATCCAGCAGAGCCAGTCCCAGCTTTTGAGGATGAGAGGGGACGGAGACAGAGGAGGGCAGGAGGTCGAGGAGATGGAGGACGTGGAGGACGTGGAGGAGGAGATGGAGGAGATGGAGGAGGAGATGGAGGTGGTGGAGGTGGAGGAGGTGGAGGTGGAGGATTGGGGATGCGGAGCCAGTGGAGAGGGAGAGGTGGACTGCCTTTATAGATATCCCAAGGACCATTGATACCGAGAGGAGTTCAGCTGAGTGGGAGGGGGATGGAGAGGGAGATCCCGATGGACAGAGGGGAGGGGACTACTAGAGAGGGAGGTGTAGGGGAGGCAGCTATGGACACCGAGGAAGGAGCTACTGGAGATCTACAGGATCATGTGATAGTACGCTTGCAGACCCGGATAGAGGATTTGGAGGCGGAGGTGGCCGCTAGGGATGTGCAGTTGTTTGCACGGGAGTCAAAGCTGACGGTGGTGCTACGGGAGAGAGATACTGCAGTGGAGAGATTGGCAGAGCTGCAGGAGAGAGTCCGGGTTGGAGTAGGAGCACAGGGGCCTATAGAGGAGGTGATGAGGCAGTTTGGACGAGCACAGGCTGAGATAGAGTACTGGCAGGGTTTATATGAGCAGGTGGTGCCAGTTAGTCAGCGGGCTCTTAGTTATACTCAGATGCGGCAGACTAGATCAGAGCAATCGCAGAGGATGCAGAGCAGTGGGGGAGTGATGGGTCCTTTGAGGCAGGAGAGATCAGGGGATGCAGGAGGGAGTGGTGGTTCGATGAGGCCTCCACGGAGAGATGGATCAGGGGGTGCAGGCACTAGTGGTGGAGTAGGGGAAGGTGTTGGGTTTGCATCTGGCTAGAGTGGCATTTGAGAGAGCATTTTATGCATATATGTATTTGTATCATTATTTATTTTTTGGACTGTATCTTTATTGGCTCTTGGTAGCCGATTTTGTAGACTTCATTGTACTCTGATATATGAGATGAGATATATGAGGAGATCCCATATTTTGATGATATGCATTTGAGTTATATGGATGTTTATGCAAGATGATGAGTGTATTACTTAGATGGATGTGTGTACATGTATGCATTTGATGAGATGTTTCCTATATGCATGTTTTTATGATGATTTATGATGTTGGATACTAACATATGAATGCAGGTTTATGTATGATTTGTTTTGATTTGTTGATGCAATGATTTATGTATGTAATGCCATGATGATGATGTATGCTTATGATAATATATGAACAGGATTTTGGCGTTTTCCTATGCAATGATATAATGATGAGATGATTTATGTGATGATGTTAATGCAATGGTCGAATGAATGATGTTTATGGATGAATATGCATCTAGATGTTTTTTAAATAAATGCAATATGGATAAACAAAATGTAAAGTACAAATGATAATATGATGATATTATAACTTATGGGTTTAATAACTGCACCTTAATGCAATTAAAAAGATGATAATGAATGTAATGTGAATGAATCCTAAAATGAACATAATAAGATACTTAGTAATGAATGAATGCACTTTCTTAACTAAATGGATAAATGAAGGTATACCATAATAAATGATAAAGGATAATAAAAATGATGATGGATAATTGACACTATATGAATGCCTATTAAATGATTTAAAACAATCAAAGACAATTTGATCCCATGAATAAATCTACTTATTTATGATTGATGCAATGATGCAAATGATTAATGAAAACTAAATGTCAAGAAAATGAACTATATGCAAAGTTAAAAATGACATGAATGTTTAATGCAAGATGCAACTAAATGTGAGGATGATATGATCATGAGGAATGCAAGGTTTGTAAGACTTTGCATGATGCATTGATGATGTATCAGAGTACTCGATCGTGATTGTATCCAAGACCAGCTTAATTTTCACATTTCACATATAAATCCTATATATGAATGAGTGAATGGAGGGGTGATATGCAATGGAATGCAATATATATAAACATATGAGATGAAGTGATGATCCATAGTGCTCAATTTTCATCATTGAGCTTTAAAATGTTGGAAGAGAATACAAGCATCTTGACATAATGATTCAAGATGACCTGAGTATTCCTTTCATGGATTTTATATAGCAAGTTAATACAAATGACTTGATATAAGGGTCAAGTCGACCAGAGTATTGCTTGCGGAACAGACAAGGATTATCTCCGTTCATGCATGACTTGGATCGTCCTCCTTGATCTTAGGCTGATCATATCCTGAGACAAGTGCATACCATAATAAGAGATAAAACCTTTATCCAGTTTGGATGAGGTAGGAGGAACCAAAGGAAGAGCATTGTACCTGCAAACAAACAATATATACATAAAGAATAAAGAATAAGGATCCTTGGTAATGGTTCATGCCCATATGGTCGAGGTATACGCTGTAGTCAGCAAGCCGTAGTGATCTATGACTGCATTTGGCATAAAATCACGTAGCTTAGTGAACTTCCCGCGTAGACACCATTAGTACATTCCCCAGAACTTCATCGGAAATAATGCGCAAACGATATAAAACAATGCTGCAAGATCCTGATACAGATAAACGAACGATTGTACTCACAAATCAACCAAGTATTTGATAGCTTAACATAAGTTTCTTGTCAAAGAAAACGTCACTTTTTGTCTTTGTTTTGGTAAGGAAGGATGCATCCTTGTTGAAGACAGTTTTTGAGTGTTGATGTGGATTGTGTGGTCGATTGGTAAATGGTCATTGTGTGAGTATTTTGTCAATGTTTGTTTTGGTATCTGCATGGATGAGTATGTACAAGGTGTTGCCATGTTTTTGTGTGATTTTTGATGTTTTCCGATGTTTTTGGATTTTGAATTGTTTTTGAATGTTTTTGGTATTTTGGTGAGATATTTTCCAATGTTTTTGGTATTTTGATGATTGCCGAAATGAAGAAATTAATGAATCATAAGACAATATAGAATCCACTTCCATCAATAGGTTAAAGGCATTGCCCCCAGTGTTAGACATGACGATGAAAAAGTGGGATGCAAGATATATGGAGTATTATCATAATTGCAAAGGAATAACAAGCCATGGTTTTGGATGGATGGATGTATGTATGAAGTGGATGTGATTGCAACAAGTCTGAAAGACAATGGAGCCATAGCCTGTACGAGTGGTGCCTGTTTGCCAGGTTTTCACCATCGTACTTACCCAAGGTGCCACCAGAGTGGTTGTTCACCGTTTGGATGCATGATTTTTCTTTACTTTTTTGAATGTTTTTGTATTTTCTTCAGGACATTTTTCTGAATGTTTTTGATATTTTCTGGTAAGCAGGGGAGCCTGATGCTTTGTACACCTTAGGTATAAAACCGTTTTAGGTGCATGCTATTGATTGGATCTGTTAATGGTTCTCCTTCTGATGTAGCCAACTTATATGCCCCAGACCCGAACACAGCAATGACAACATATGGGCCCAGCCAGTTTAATTCAAACTTTCCCTGATGTTCTCTGTTTGGTTGATTACGAGGATTCTCTCAGAGAACAAGATCACCTACCTCAAATGTACGAGGTCTAACTCGATGATTGTAGCTTTTGCTCATGCGCTGCTGATAGGCTTTGAGGTGATTGTATGCAGCTTGTCGCTTCTCATCAAGTAACTCTAAGTCTTGAAGACGAGATACTATGTAAGCTTCATCATCTATTAGATTATGCAAGGAAACCCGTAATGATGGTATCTTGACCTCAATAGGCAAGATAGCTTCTGCACCATACACCAACGAATAAGGAGTTGCACCTGTAGGGGTTTGAATGCTAGTGCGATATGCCCACAACGCTGGATTTAATTGAACATGCCAATCACGGCCGGCATCATTGATTGTCTTCTTTAGGATCCTCAATATGTTTTTATTGGATGCTTCGGCTTGACCATTGCCTTGTGGGTAGTAGGGAGTGGAAAAGCGATGGTGGATGTGAAATTTCTCACAAAGTTCACGGACATCCTGATTTTTGAAAGGAAGGCCATTATCTGTGATGATGGACATGGGCACACCATACCGGTAGATGATGTAGTTAAGGATGAATGAGGCGATCTGCTTGCCGGTGACTTGGGTAAGTGGAACAGCTTCGATCCACTTTGTGAAATATTCAGTGGCGGTAATAATGAATTTATGGCCATTAGATGAAGATGGATGAATCTTACCCACAAGGTCAAGGCCCCATTGACAGAAAGGCCATGGTGTTGTGATTGGTTGCAGTTCTTGGGCTAGTGCATGTATCAAGTCACCATGAATTTGACATTTCTTGCACTTTCTAACAAAGTAGTAGGAATCCTTTTCCATAGAGGGCCAATAGTATCCATTGCGCAGGAGTTTCTTGGCTAGTGACAGACCACTTGCATGGGTTCCACAAATTCCTTCATGGACTTCTTCCAAAGCCTTTGTTATCTCATCTTGTTCCAGACATCGAAGGAGAGTACCATCAAGACCGCGTCGGTATAGGGTTTCGGCAATAATGGTATATCGAGCAGTTTGGCGAATGAAGGTTTTACGTTGGTTATTTGATTGGTTGGGAGGAAGGGTGTGATCACGGAGATAGGTGTAGAATTCGCCATACCATGGGGATTCAAAACCGACAAGGCGACATATTGTTTCGGATTCAGGGATATCATAAGCAGGGATCCAAAGCTGTTCTACCAAGAACTCGTAGCGTGTTGAATTTTGTGGAAGATCTAGGAGAGATGCGATGGTAGCCATAGCGTCAGCAGCTCGATTCTGATCTCTTGGTATCTATTCAAAAGTGATAGTAGTAAATGATGTCTTTAGGTTATCCACCATTTGCTTATATGGCATGAGTTTATCATCTTTGGTCTGATATTCATCTGTTGCTTGTCGAATGACTAGTTGGGAATCGCCATATACTTGTAGTTCTTGTAATTTCCATTGTACGGCTAACCTGAGTCTTGTGATCAAGGCTTCATACTCTACTATGTTGTTGGTGCATGGAAATGTGAGTCTGTAAGACTTCGGGATGCTATCACCTTGAGGTGTGATAAACAGAATGCCTGCCCCCGAGCCATGTCTAGTGTATGAACCATCAAAGTATAATTTCCATGGTTGTGTTGTTGTGATCATGAATATCTCTTCATCTAGAAAATTGGAAATGAGAGGATGATTACCTATGAGAGGTGCATCGGCCAACTGATCTGCAATAACCTGACCTTTGATAGCTTTACAGTCCACGTACTCAATGTCAAATTCACTTAGAATCATCACCCATTTGGCCAAGCGGCCTGTCAATGCTGCTTTGTTAAGTAAATACTTGAGTGGATCAATCTTTGCAATGAGTTGTACCTTGTGTGTCAACAAATAGTGCCTCAGTTTAGTGGCTACTAAGATTACTGCTAGGCAAGCTCACTCAATAGGCGTGTAATTGAGTTCATAGCCCACTAGTGTGCGAGAGATGTAGTAAACAGCACACTCCTTTCCTTTCGCATTATGTTGTGCCAGTAGTACACCCAATGCCATACTTGTTGCTGAGATATAGAGTAACAACGGTCTTCTTGGATCTGGTGGCATTAACAATGGTGGATTCATGAGATAGTCTTTAAGCATCTGAAATGCTTGCTGGCATCTGGCATCCCACTGAAAGCGGATGTTCTTGTGTAGCAGATGTGTAAATGGGTGACACTTATCAGCCAGTTGTGCAATGAATCTTCGGATGGATTGAAGTCATCCTTGTAATGTCCTTAGCTGACTGATATTCTTTGGTGGTGGCATATCCATGATTTCTTTTACCTTTGCCGGGTCGACCTCCATACCTTTGCTTGAGACAATGTATCCTAGAAGTTTCCTGGAGATTACTCCAAAGACACATTTCTTTGGGTTGAGTCGAACATGGTATTGTTCCAGTCTATCAAAGATTTTATCTAAGATGTGGAGATGCCCTTCTCTAGTGAGTGATTTTGCTAGTAAGTCATCCACATAATCTTCCATTATGGTATGCATCATGTCATGGAATATGGTGGTCATTGCTCTTTGATAGGTTGCTCCTGCATTCTTTAGACCGAAGGGCATTACATTCCAGCAATATGTGCCCCATGGACATGTGAAGGATGTCTTATGTTGATCTTCTGGTGCGATCTTTATCTGATTGTATCCTAAAAAGCCATCCATGAGTGAAAGCATGGCATGTCCTGCTGTCAGATCCACTATGATGTCGATATTTGGAAGGGGGAAGTCATCCTTAGGACATGCCTTATTCAGATCTCTAAAGTCAGTACAAATGCGGATGCCCCCTTTTGGTTTGCTGACAGGCACAATATTGGAGATCCATTCTGCATAATCAATTGGTCTAATGAAACCAACATCTAGGAGTTTCTTGAGTTCGATTTTGACTAGCACTGCAATCTGGGGATGCATTTTACGAAGCTTCTGTTTGACAGGTTTGACTTCTTCTGCTACGGTAAGGTGATGCATGACTAAATCAGGATCAAACCCATGCATGTCTACATATGACCATGCAAAGTTGATCTGACACTTCTGGAAGAACTCTATAAACTTAGGTTGTTCCTCTAGAGTGAGAAGAGATGCCAGATGTATGATATGAGGATTTTCAGGAGTCCCCACATTGTACTCTTTGGTTTCCTCGATGAGAATCATTGATCATTCCTATTGTGTACTATCAGGGAGAATGTCAAACCCTTCATCCTCAGGCACCTCAGAGAGGTTTTCACCGTTGGATACGCTCTTTCTTTTTACTTTTGTTGGATCAAACAGTGCCACAGTGCGGTTTTCATTGGAAGATCCATGTTTTATTGTTATATTTTTGCAGTTGAAAGGTTTGGCATCCACCCCGAAGTATGCTGCGCTATTAAGTTCAATGGCGAATCCAGCTTTGTGATCCCCGCTTTGTAGGTTATCCCTTAATTCCAAAAAGTCAATGATGGCCTCATCATTTTGGAAGAAGTCAAGGCATGGGGAATTTGGTTGGTTCCATTCGATGAGTTCAGGGTGGATAATGGGCATTACTTCATTGATTAGGTTAAGTGCGTTAGATGTATCAGTGAGGGTTAAGACATTATGGTGAAGGTCATTAATGGTACTCTCCCTGTCAGAATCAGGCATAGGATGAGATGTAGGGTCTGTGGAAGATGTTTCCAGTTCAGGAACCCATGTGGTCTTTATCTGTGCTTCTCTGTAAACAGGGATATCTTTGTGTGGTGGAGGTAGTGGTGCATCTTCCTCATCTGAAGTATTAAGTTGTACGGAATCAAATTCCCACTCATGTGAGTCGGTCTTTGAGTCACTTTCCAGCATCCAATTACTATACCATACTAGAATGTCCTTTGAGTTGAATACTGCAAGTGTGATTGGTTGATGTACCTTTGTAATGATCGGTGCTGTAGGGCGGTTGATGGGGATTAAAGGATTTGGTACAGGGAGTATCGGTAATGTTGACTAAGTGGCTTCTGTTGGTATTGCTGGTGGTATAGATGCTGCTACGAGTTCTGATACAGTTGTTGCTGCTAATGGTGCTGCTGGTGGGTTTACGGGTTCATTTGGTGGAATAAATGGCTTTGGTGATGGTTGCATTGGGGTTGTGAGCCTCGATGGGGCAGTTGGGATGGTGCTTGAAGCTGCTTTAATGATGAAAGGCATCCTTTTTGCCGTAGGCAGACAAAATGGTTTGCTGGGTTTTCCTTTGAACTTGAGTTTAGGAAAGATCTCTTTTTCAAAGCCTAGGCCTGTATTACCTTTGTGCTTTAATTCTGGTAGTAGAGGTTCATGTCGTCCTTGTTTGCAATATCCCAAAGCACTCTGACCATCATGTCCCATTCGTTGCATAATGAGGAGACCTTTGCCATACTGATCCGTAGGAAGTGTAACTCACGGTATATCAGTGGTGATGGGATCCTTATAGATCCATTCAGCTAGGTCCTCATCTTGTGTTTCTTCCTCTTGACTCTTTCCAAGAATGAAAGGCGTCAAAGCACATGCTAGTATTTTTAGTGGTTGTTGGAGTACCTGTTGTAGTTTACCATGTGTTCTAGGAGAAGTGGGCATTTGTCCCACACAAAAGAGTTGACTCAAGTTGTATTCCCCAGGACCTTCCTCTGCTATTTTCATCTTAAGCTTTTCTTGCTTGGGTATAGTAGTGTTTGAACTGGCAAGAGAGGTGGGACTTATATATGATGTGGAGGAAATGGCTTCTCTATTATTAGGAATAGTAACCTCTGGTTGATGGCTGATATTATGACAGTACGCAAAGGGATTGGCATCACCCAGGATTGTGATCTCTACACCGTTATGTGGGAATTTGATACATTGATGGTAGGTAGATGGAACGGCTTGCATGGCATGTATCTAAGGTCTCCCTAACAGTAGATTGTATGGCAGAGGAAGGTCCAGAACTTGACAGATGATGTGCTTTACCATGAGGCCTACTTGGATTAGTAGTACCACAGCTCCTTTGGATGAACGCTCTGCATCGTCATAGGCTTTGATTGTGATCTTCTGACGAGGATTCACTGATTCTACCGCATATCCCAATGCTGTGACCAACTGCAGTGTACAAATATTTAGGCCTGCTCCATTATCGATCAAGACTCGCTTGATCCTATGTTGGTTAATAAATCCTTCGATGTGGAGTGAGGCGTTATGAGGTTGCTGGAAGGAAGAGTTGTCACTTTCGGAAAAAGTGAGACAAGGTGATGACTTTAGACTTCCAACCATGGCTTGAAATTGGTCTGTATTCAGATTTGCAGGGACCGATGCTTCTTGGAGTGCTTGATCCAAGATAGTTTTATGAGATGGCGATAGGCGCAGAAGCTCTAAAATGGATATAAGTGCAGGGGTTTTGTCTAATTGTTCCACAAGATTGTACTGCTTTGGGATGGAGGTGGTGCCTTGTGGAGCTGCCTTTATGGTAACTTTGCCGCGACGCGTAACAACATTGCAATTTGAATTGGTATTTTTGAAGGTTATAGTTGCAACTTGTTCATTAGCATCATACAGATGATTTACAGTGTAATTATACGCAGCCTGTGTATAATCAGTGGTATCAGTGCCTCTCCGGGAAGTGGAAGGACCCCTTTGATCTTGTGATGGCAGTGGATTTTTGAACATCAGATGATCATTATTTGTTGTTTTTGGGTCATGTCCTTCTATTTCAATTTCTCCTCGGTCAATAAGATCCTGAATAAGATCTTTTAATCGGTGACAATTACTTGTCTTGTGTCCTCTTCCTTGATGGAATTCACAGTGTTCAGTATCTCTCTGCCATGTCGGTTTGACCTGAGGCTCATAATTTGATAGCTTAGGTAGACTGACCAAATTTTGAGAAATGAGTTGTCGCAATACCGTTTCAATGGGTTCCCCTAAGGGAGTGTATGCTCGTTTCTGTTTTTGCTGACGAGGTCTTGGTTCATCGTGAGATGTGATGCGAACTTGATTGGAAGGAACATTTGTGTTATTCTGTGGTGGAGGATTTTGTCCTGCAAACCGAACCATAGGTTGTGCATTTTGGATAGTCCGGGCATCCACAACCCCATCATTGACGATATTCTTGTTTTTATTCCAGAAGTTTGGTTTATCGCTATTGAAGCATGGGCGAGGACCATCTTTTGGTTCATTAAAGATTTTGATGAGTCCTTTCTTGATGAGTGCCCTTTCACATTTCAAACCCTTGGTGATCATATCATTAAAAGAATCTGTGTCTTTGACATCCAGGTGAAATTCCATTTCTTCGTTTAAGTTGGAAATGAATATTTCCACTAGTTCTCATTCAGGTAACTAAAGAGAACGTCGCTAGACATTTGACGCCATCGTTGCAGGAATACTGAGAATTGTTCACCTGGTTTTGTTTGGTGTTGCACAGATCAGCCATGGTGATGTCACGTTCAATGTTATGAGAGTAATGAGCTAGGAACTTCTGGATGAGTTCCTCAAATGTTCTAATGCCACTTGATAGTCAGGAAAACCATGATGTGGTTGTTCCTACCAAGCTTTGGGGAAAAAGGCGCATTAGGTAGGTGTCTTCATATGTGACTTCAAGACAAGCGGAATGAAATTCTCTAACATGATCACGAGGATCTCCCTTTCCTCTATATTTTTCGAATTTGGGTGTTTCGAATCCTCGTGGAAATGGTGGCATGTAAAGATTCCTATCAAAAGGATAGGGATAGATGTCATTGAGTGAGAATTGGTTAATCTTGACACCACTATGAAGTTGTTGGGCGAGATTCTCGACTTGTTGCCGCAACATCTCCATTTCATTTGGAGGAGGAGGTGGTGGGTTACCTTGAGGAATGTTATATCTGATGGGATCTCTACCTCTTTCCTCTTCATGGCAACTTTGCCTTTCTGATGCTTGTCTTAATTGGGAAAGATCAAAGTCTGAGGGGAGTTTGGCTCCTTCTTGAGTGAGTTTTAAGAAGTGAGCATCCGCATTGCTCCTGAGTATTTCATCAAACAATCTGTTAAAGAGAGGGTTATGCTGAGCCCTTTCTATTGTTGCAGGAGTAGGAGTACTTGGGTTTTCATCATTCGCATTTCCTCCAAGTGCTTCTTGGAATTCATTGAGATTTTCCTCTTCTTCTTCTTCTATTTCTATTTCTCATTGTCGTGATTGTGACCGGGTTTGAGCCATTTTGTTTATAAGTCTTTGTTGAAATTGCATGAAAAGGATGATGAGTTTTTGAGGAAATGAGAAATTGATGATTGGTGGATTGTGTGGTATGTGGATCTCGAGCACCTTTAAGGTGGATGTAACCAAAATTCCTTCTTTGAATTGCTTGTTGGTTTGATAAGTTTTGATGTGATAAGGTGTAGAGAAATCTGAGATGTGTTACAGATTTAACTACCTAGTAATGAGAGGATTCACTCATGAACTAGGTTTAACCTACGTAGATGTGTTTCTTAGGATAAGCTTATCCTAGATGTAGAAACAATCTAAAAAGTGATGTGATGTGTTTGATTTCAAGCAATATCTAAAAGAGAACTTGGGACAAGAACCTCTTAATGTTTTGAGATTTGGAACAGATTGATGATGAAGTGATGATGGATGAAATGGATGATGGATGAAAATGTTTTCAACTTCAATAAAAACTTTGTGTCACAAATGGGACAAACTCTATCTCTTCTCTGTCAGGTGTTGATGGCATTTCTCGAGCCATGTTGTAGGTGATGCAGACATTTGGGAAGAAGTTGGGATTAATCTTACCTCCTTGGTTTTTGTGATAACTCAGAGCTCTATATTGCATAAAAGCTCTGCGGTTCAATGATTCGGAATCAAATTCGTTTGTTTTTCCTTGAAGGTAGAGACGCATGCGATGCAGAAAGACTCTATGTGAGACAAAGATTTGTCTATTGATATAGAAGAATTTCCTCCTTTTGATCAAAGCCTTTGAGCTCAATGGTCTTCTTTTCAAGTTGATATTCTGATGACACTTCTTCTTTCACAAGATGTGAAGAATGGTCATAAATTTTTTGACTCTTTGTTTGCACTTTATTTTTGAGAAATGTTTGGTTGGATGAATACTTTGTTTTTCTTTTGGGAAGTAATCTTCTTTTGATGTTTCTTTGACAAGAAGACAAAGCAAGCACACAAACACAAGAATGTAGCCTCAAAGGCACAAATGAGTATGGGTCTAGATCAACCCAATCCTGGACTCGTATATGACCCTTCCTTTAGATGTATTTTAAGGTGTATTTCCAAAGCCTGAAGTCGGCTCAATTTGCACTTGGTCTTTAAAACGAACACACTTCAAACACTTTTTATCCTTAAGGTCAAATGGCCAGTTGTGATAAATTTAGCCCACATCTTGATATTTCTTCGACTTTGGTACTACATACCTTATGAATCCCACTGTGGCAGGTAAGGATGTGATATACTAAGTCTTGCACGAGCATAACAAATAGATGATCCCTATGATGGGGGAGTCACCACTTTTATCAAGCCACAAGTGACTTTTCAAAAAGCTATGTTTCTACTCAAGGAAATATGTATGGTGAGTATCTTGGGAGCAAAACCATCTATGCTCTTGCACTAAATTATATCGTAAATATCCTCAATCAATAGAACAGGTGGGCTACTACTTAAAGGTGTTTAGTCATGTTCGATGTTTTTGGACATAAGTTCATTCTGCAGTGACTCACTTAAGAGCCTTGTAACTGGTGGTGGGGCTCATTTGTCCTTTCGGCCAGTTACACTGTAGGAACAACTATACCCAAGGCTACAGCTTTCGCTCTCACCTGATTTCTATAGCGGCTCGAAGGATTTACCGCTCGAGGTCGTTCCCAAGAGTATCGATCCCTTGGCAGGCCTCTCTTAAAAAGATAAAATTTTGAGTGTTACTAACACTTTTCTCTTGCACCTAGGACCACGAGAGCCAAGGGAGAGGATAGTGTGTGTTAGAGGTAGGACCACTCGACTGACCTTTGTGCACAAGCGTGCCAAACACGTAAAACACTTGTTCTTTTTAATCTATCATTTCAAAATGTGGTCTAACTATTTGGAGATGTTGCTCCAACAGCCATGGTGTTCTTTTTAACTTTCAAAGGCAATGTGTTTTGTAATCTAGAATTCGAAAATCCTGGTCAACTTAAAAAAAAAACACGTTTGCTTGAAGTAAAATTTGTTTTGCAAAAATCTAAACAAGTGGATTGTTCTTTTTATTTGCCCAAAATTGAAGTGTGGCTTGTGATTTTTAAGTTTGATGCAAGGAAAGCAAATTTGTTTGTTGATTTTAAGCACCAAAAGACAATTTATCCTAACTAGAAAGCAATACAATTTTGTGTTTGTCAATTTTTTTAAGCACCAAAAGACAAGTTTGTGATTTTTATGGTGGGTTTTTAACCTGCACAAACAAAAACATGTTAGTAAAATCGATGTTCAAGGGGGGCTTCCACAAGCCTAAGAATTTCCATTTTTGTGGTTATAAGGCGACTTGGACGACACTCTGTTACAATAGCGCTAGTCTTTGTTTAAGTAGATGTGCTACTTAACACAAAAGCGCTTAAAGAAGGGGAGAGACAGAGAGGCAAAAGCGCTAGAAGTTTGTCAATAGCACTAGAAGAACTACCAAAGAGCTAAAACAGTTGCAAAAGCGCTGAAATTTGGTCAATAGCGCTATTGTAAGAACAATAGCGCTAAAAGCATAAATGATGGTAGCGCTGAAACGTGTTCAATAGCGCCAAAGCGCAACCTATGTGACAATTTCAACAATCAAACATGTTAGTTAAAAAAAAATGATATGTTTTTGGTGGTTGGATTCACGTCAGGTTCACCAAATGATGCCTCCCTAAATGGACAAGGTTAGCCAATGACAAATAACACAAAAGACACGAAACCGTTAGTGTTAGTCAATCAAAAACTAATCTAAAAAAGCATACCAAGAGAGTTACTAAAAACATGCAAGCATATTTAACTATCAAAGCAAACATGATGAGGCATCTCCAAATACCTCCTAACATGCTCTTAGTTTCTTCTCCCTTGTTCCTCTCCTCTCCAAGTTCCAAAATAGTGTAGCTCTCAGCAGCTTTTTGCACTATGGATGCTTATGGAAGATTGAGATTGTAGTATAGCTCTAAATGTGAAATGAAAAGCTAATGCTATGCTATTGATGCTAAAATGATATATTTTAACCAAAATAACATGATATTAGATTGCCTATGCTAAAATGCTCTCTTAAAATGCCTATAGCTTAAATGCATACAAGTTTTCAGGATCTAGATTATGAAGAAATGGGCTCTATTTATAGGAAAAATGGAGCAATGGATGGTTGAGATTGAGCAATCTCAACAATGGTCAAGATTGAATGATTTCAAATCCATGTGAGGGCTTTCAACCCAATCCCAAGATGACAAGTGTCAATGTGAGATAGGCTGAGAGGGGGGGGAATAAGCATTAAATGATTGATATGACCTTGGGATTTAGAGTCAAGGTTGGTTGAATGAATAAACTCTTTATTCAAAGAATAAAGCTTTTATCCAATGGATAAACTCTTGTGCAAATGTGAAATGGATGAATATGGTCAAAACAATAAATGTTTGGGGGGACAAGTTTGAAATAACCATAAATGGTTATGTAAGAGCCATAAATGGTCATGTAAGAGCCATTAGTGGTCTTGGAAGACTTTGGGGGTTAATTTGTTGAACACACAAAACATTAAATGCTTTTCAAAGACTTTGGAGTCTTTGAGAAGTGACTCCATTTTGCTTAGGAATGTGACAATAATTAGGGGATGGATTAGGCTAATTAGGAAGAGGTTAGAAGAATCTAGAAGGGGATTAGATTTTGCAAGTGGATTTGGTGGGTGAGAGAAAATAGGATTTTATTAAAATAAAAATTCATTTATTTCAATAAATGTGTGCAAGTTGCATTTGTAGGAAAATGCAAGTGGGGGGGGATAATGATTTAAATAAATGTTTTATTTAATTTATTTAAAAGAGGAAAAGGGGATTTAATTAAATAAATAGATTTTATTTATTTGATTGATTTGTATTTGGTTTAATGAATTAATTAAAATAAATTGAATAATTTATTTAACTAATAGAAGAATGTTTTGGGAATAAATTAATTAAATATTAATTTAATTAACTAATGGCTAGTGGATTTTTAATCAAATAAATAGCGAATATTTATTTAATTAAGCTGGACAGATTTGTGTGACTACAGTGACTATAGTGAACCTTTGGCCTTGAGTACCCCGAGATGAATAAGTTCAAAATCCTACCATTTTATTATCTTCCACTGATATGCCCATCAACATATATGATGTCTCTCTATATATTCCCATTATGGTGAACTATAAAATTGTTTGTGGTGTTTTAGAAGATATTTTAAGCATGGTGCATACGGTGATTAAGGAAACCTCACTCATTTGTTATTACATAAACCCTAATAATTGGTTGGTAAGGTCTTTTATAATTTGTTAAAGTTTAAGTAGTAACCACAATTATAATAGGCCTCCTATCTAAAAGAAAATGATGGAATTCTCCCTAATACAAGTATTAAGCCTAATCTTATATAATCATAAGGGCTTTGGATCATTTAGATGATAAAAATAAAATTTGTAGCACAATTTAAATTCATTGCTAAATTTTAGTCTAGGATAGACATACGATTAGGCCTGATGATTATCAAACATAACCAACCACATTAAGGATTCACATAACTATCAACTCCTAGACTCAACCAAAGCATAACTTGACAAGATGAAACTCAAATGGTTACTTATTTTTGTTAACACATAAATATACAATCATTTTAACCATTTGACAATGGTGCTACAAACTAATGACATCATTTCTCATGATTCTCATGTTGATTAGGAGCATTCACCTTACAAAACTCAACAAAAATAAGTTCGCCATCATTAACATAATACACAAATATAATGGAAACAATATATCTAATTTTAATATAACCATGAAAATTAATTCACACATTCAAAAGATTGACTAATTAGCTTAAGACGTGATTTAATTATTAAAATATATAATTATCTCACTTAATAAATCATAAAAAATAATTAATTGAGATTCATCCTAGCATTAAATCATTCCCACCTTATTTAAGCCTTGTTTTGAAGCTAAATATTTTGAAACAAATACATAGATTAACATTTCATGACAACATATACATATACACATACATATATGTATATATATTTTGTCATGGAATGTTTATTTACATCTACACATATTATCTTCTAAGTGAAAGACTTGTAACTCATACTTCATTATCATTGTGTTTCAATGCCATATATTTTACTTTTGTGGTGCATCAAAGCTCAATATCATGCATCCTATACTACATGCATGAAGATGGGGGCTAACAAGGCAAAAACTGAGTTTTAAGACAAAATTTATATCTTGTGCTTCTAAAATTATGATAAATTTTTAATGAATTAAATTTATGGCTTGATATTTACCAAGCCATAATGTGTAAACCTAATATTGATTTTGAAACCCTTTTGGTAGTTTTGAACTTTATTTGTTTGATTTAACACATGGACATTTTATCTCATATTTGTGTTATACCTATTATAATTCAAATTATGAATATTCTATCAATTAACCTTGGATTCACGAGCCCAAGGGTTGTATCTACATATTGGGATCACGAATCTATATTTTCTTACATAAGATAGCATGTTTGAACTTCCTCATAAATTTTACATGTTTTAGGAAAAAATGCCATGTTTATCTACTTCTTATATTTCTAGCCGATTTTTTTTAATAATTTGAAATAATTTACACATTGATTATATTTAATTTTAGGGATGTCTTTGTATACCTCAAGTACATAAATATTGCTTTTATTTCATTTTTTTGATTCATTTGTCCACTCACATATTGATTACCAACATACATAGTACAAAACATATACCACATTCAACAACATAAATATAATAATACATATACCATTTACCCTCTTTAAAATGATAAAAATGTGTTCGAGAAGAGGAAAATAACATCATGTGATCTCTTTTTTGCCAACCACAAAGCCTAAATGAACCTCTTGTGAACTACCTAGAATAGGTAATACCCTACTCTTCATGAGTGAGGTCATGAATGAGAATTGCATGAGGAGAAGGTAGAGGTGTATAGTGTGGTTCACTTGATAACTAACATATGTGTCTTCACATTATCAACTTAAAAAACCACGGCCAATAGTTTTGAGCATAAGGTACAATTCACTATCATCTTTGAGGTAGATAAGGCAACCCAACATTAAGACCTAGAATATAGTAACTCTACCAAAATGCACAACATTAATTGTGCACCTATACAATGGATAGAGGTACATGCTCAATAATAGTCCTTGAAATGTTTCCTTTACAACCTTTCCTTTCAAACTCCATGAAAACTTTTTTATTACCCATAAATATACTACAAGTAAATTGTAAATCCATAATTATTCATTTAAATAAACATCATATATTTTTAGATAAATTTATGAATCCAAAGATTTTTAATAGATAAATTTATGAGTCCAAAGACTTTTAATAGGTAAATCTTATGTTTACAATCAAAAGACTCTTAATATATAGTTTTTATCAAAACTATCACAAGAAGTAAACCAGCAATAATGATAACAACTAAAATTCACTAAGAAATGTTCTTGCATCTAGTACAAAATTGTTGCTAGTATTTAAAATATCTTTCTCACTGTTCTTTGTAAATAACCTAAAACTATCAAACCTTTATCAAGGGGTTTTTACAAGTTTAAGGATGACCATTAATGCACGTGGAATTTTTTTTAGTATACAAGTTAGGTGTGATAATTATGTTTTACCTAAGTTGTTGGTTTGAGTTTAGATGTGATGGCTCAATTTGTAGGTTTGGGCAATAATATTTTTGGGGTTGGGTTTGTTTTAAGCTCATCAATATAAAATCATATAAAAACAAAAAATATATAAATATTTGTAGCTTTACTTAAGTTTAAAATACACCACCATACTAATAGTCAAATAACATAGCAAAATACTCCATCATATTAATGATTAAAAAATAGTCAAACTCAATTGTCATGATATATATTAAAGCTCAAAAATGATAATGTCAAGTGTCAACAATCAGCCATCATTGATCGAATAGCATATGGGTCATAAAAATATCATACTTCTCCTCCATATTAGATGATATATAATATGGTAAATTAGAAGAACCACAAATAGTGCCATTGGTACTAGCACTCTCCTGCTCACTAGGTGGTGCATAGTCATCATCAACTTCAAGAGCAACAAATTGGGAAGTGGAAGCATCCAATTCAATATGCTCTAGCTCGATATCCCACTTCTTTGTAGGCACTTTGTTTGTGTGTAAGGAGAGTTGCAAGTTTGAATGCACAAACACCAAGTCCTTTGCCTTTTCTGAGTGTAGTCTATTGACCTTTATTGAGTAAATGAAGGAGTATGTACTCTAATTCCTCTTAGATGAAGATGAATTGGCAACCTACCAGGATAAAAATAGAGAGTTAAAAGTTACAAAATTTAAATGATAAAATCAAAATATAAATAAAACTTAAAAGATAAAAGATTTATTTATATAAAACTTACTTGTGATAAAATTGGGCTTCAAGTGCATGCATGATTCTCCATGGAGGTACCACCAAATATTAGCATCAACTATATACTTGTCCCAAAATTTGGTAAGACCATGATGTTTGTGCTTGCAAAACCCAAGAACTCAATCCTCATTGCATCTTGCATATCACAATTATCAAAGAGTCTTCAAAGTGTCTCCTTGTAACTTTGAGAAACTTCAAGATCTCTATATGAGGGAACTCGTGTACCAACAAGAAGAAGCTAAGAACTATAATGTCACAACCCTCCCTTATCACTTTTGGGTTTAAAATACAATTCTATTATATTTTTGGATAAGCTATTTAAATGATTGAATGAATATTATAAAAGAATAAAATAATAATACACACACACATGGAAAATATACATTATCTTTATTTATCTATTTTCCACTTCCAATTATGGCACATGTTGTAGGAAGAATAAGAAACTTCTAGAGGATTCTCCACCACCTTGCATGTAACTCCTCCCACTAAGTCTAATCAATTTGCATGAAGTCCAAAATTGGGAAAGAATCTAATTTTTAATTAAATTTTCTAGATAATGGAATGGAGGGAATTTTCTTATAAAGTTATATGCAAGTTCCAAAGAAGGGAGTTGATTATGTTTTGAAGGAAATTTCCCAAGTTCTAGAAGTAGATCTTTTGGTAGTCTCATTTTCGTTGCAGGAATTTTAAGTTGTTGTTTGAAGGATTTTCTCTCAAGTTGCAAGGAAGGATCATAAGGGTAGTTAGTGGATTCAACATCAAGCTTGATAAACCAGGTTCTCTCCTTGTCGCTTATCTTTACATTTACTTATGAGGAATTTGTAATATCAAAAATATAGTTATAGATCTTTTATATAAAGAAATTCTTTTATTTGATTTTCTTATTTGGGGATAAATAATAATTAAATTGGAAAAAGTACTTCAATGCATACTCGGAAGGAATCTCATATGAATTCACTTGACTTTCCGAGGCTTTAAGCCAAATTCTGAGGCAGAACTCAAGCTTGTATTATGTTGTTTAATTACTCCTAAGGACGGCGACCTCGGTGCACTTCTGTTAGAAGAGTGTAGTACTTAGTGAGTGGCTCAGGACCCTAATGGTCCCGATGAGTCTAAGTCTCTGGCCAGAGCACCTCCTATCCCGATTTGGATAGATGCCTACCTCGTATGGGTAGATGCCTATCCTGTATTAGATAGATGAAATCTTATGTCCCGTATGGACAAATGCCTAACCCGTATGGTTAGATGCTCATCCTGGATGGATGAATGCCTAATCCAAATGGATGGATGCCCAGAGTATGCAATTGAATCAAACATAATGATTAAATTAAACCAAAAAAAAAAAATAGTCAGTTTTGTTGAGTTAATTATGGTGGGTTATTACATGTGGTATCAGAGCAAAGGTTCAAATCTAGGCCTTGTGCTCACTTCAATTTATACAAATAAGGGAATGTTTTGCAATGGTAGAAATTAAATTTTAAATTCTAAATCAAGAACTAACTACATAATTTAACTTTCAAGTAAAAACCTAGAATGGCTAGAGGAAGAGGAAGAGGAAGACGTACTAGGAGTCAAAGGGAGGAAAACCATGAGGAAAACCATGAGGAAAACCATGAAGGAAACCATGAGGAAGACCATGAAGAGGATCGACACAACCCAGGAAATAATGAAGATGGGGTCAAAGCTATAATCGACCTTCTAACTGAGCAAAGAGATAAAATCAACTTCTTGGAACAATCAATGCAGGACCTTAGGGAAAGGTAGAATGACTTTGAAAATAGAAGTGGTACCGAAAATGGAAACCCTGGAAGCAATCAAGGGAATATGATGGGTAATAGAAAAGAAAATAACATATTGGAACTCTCTAAGGACTTAAAGAAAATCACCCCTCCTAAGTTCAATGGGAGGCAAATTGGTGAAGGAGCTAAGAATTGGTTAAATGAAATGGAAAAGTATTTTGAACTAAGAGATTTTAGTGAAACAACCAAGGCTTTATGGGGTTCCTATCAACTCACAGTGGAGGTAGCTAGTTGGTGGACCAACACCAAGGAACAAAATGGGTATAGCAGGGATACAATCACATGGGATCAATTTATTCACCACTTTCGAGAGAGGTGGCTCCCTCAATTGTTCTTTGATGAGAAGGTGACATAATTCCATAATCTACATCAAGGGCCCCTATCCGTTCAACAATATTGGGAAAAGTTCACCAAGTTGCTTAAATATGTACCTATTTACCAGAAAGATGAAGACGACCAAGCAAGGAAGTTCATTTTGGGGCTAAATACCAACATAGGGGCAGAGGTTGACATGCATGGACCCAAAAACATGAACGAAGTACTTGAAAAGTCCCTAAGGCAAGAGAGGAAGATTCAAACACTAGCAGGATAGAACTATAATGGGAACCACTCATTTAAAAGGAAGCAGGAATTCAATGGGAACACTAATTTCAACAAAGGTCAAAGGAATAATTCTTCCAAAAGAAGGCCACCTCCTAATCAATATCAGAGGAATGGAAATAATGATAATAATAACAGGGGCAATAATAACATAGGCAACTATAATAGGAATGACCAGTAGAACAGGGTAACTTATCCACCCAGGGCCAATGAAACAAGGAATGATCCCCCTAGGAATCAAGGTAGGAGGTGTCCTCTAGGTAGATGCTTCATGTGTGGGGGAAACCATTTTGCTAGAGAGTGTCCTAGGATGCAAGGACAGATTAGGGCCAATCAACCCCAACAAGGGCCCCAACAAAGGATTCATGCAGCAGTTAGGAATTGAAGAGGAAGATACCAGAATGTTCCCATGGAAACTACAGGTACACTATTTGAACAACCAATTTCAATTCTAATTGACACTAGATCATCTGAATGTTTCATCTCACCTGAATTAGTAAGCAAATATGCATTAAAAGTTAATAAAATGGAGTCATCGTGGACGGTTCAATATGGGGATAAGGCAACTAGGGAAGTAACTAAGTGTTTGCTGAGGGCAAGGGTACAATTTCCTGAGTTTGAAACAAGGGTAGATCTCTATGTGGCACCCCTAGGATTATATGATGTAATTATTGGAATGAGTTGGTTAACAGACCATCAAGCTAATGTAGATTGCTATAACAAATTTGTTGAATGTTTGGATGATGGGGGGAAAAAGGTCAAAATCCAAGGAAAGTTTAAACCCATTAATATAGAAACCATATCAGCCATGCAATTAAAGAAGGAAAGAAGAAGAGGAGGCCAAATCTAGATGGTTGAAATTGATGAAGGAAAAGAGGAAAATACACCAACCTTTGAAAATACCCCTTTCCTAAAGGAATTCAAGGATGTTTTTCTAGAAGAATTGCCCGGCTTACCCCCTAAAAGGAAGTTTGACTTTTCTATCGAAGTGCTACCAGGAGCTGAACTAGTATCAAGGGCACCTTACCGAATGAACATAACTAAATTACAAGAGCTCAAAATGCAATTAGAGGAACTCTTAGCTAAGGGATTAATAAGGCCAAGTGTATCACCATGGGGAGCGCCAGTCTTATTTGTTAAGAAGAAGGATGGAACCTTAAGACTATGCATCGACTATAGGATGTTGAACAAGGTCACAATAAAGAATAGGTACCCCTTACCTTGCATAGAGGATCTTTTTGACCAAATGAAAGGAGCAGCAATTTTCTCAAAGATAGACCTCTAGTCAGGGTACCATCAACTCAGAATTAAGGAGGAAGACATTTCAAAAATAGCTTTCAGGACTAGATATGGGCATTATGAATTCACAGTAGTTCCTTTTGGTGTAACCAACGCCCCAGCTGCATTTATGAACCTAATGAATAGTGTACTCCATGACTACTTGGATAAATTTGTTTTGGTATTTCTGGATGACATATTGATTTACTCTAGGAATGAGGAGGAACATTTAGTACACCTACAAATTGTTTTGCAAAGGTTGAGAGAACATAAGTTATATGGGAAATTGTCGAAATGTGCCTTCTTCGAGGAGAAGATTCACTACCTTGGGAATATAATATCAAAGGAAGGAATAGCAGTTGATCCAGATAAAATAAAGGCAATAGTAGAATGGCCAATCCCTAAAAATGTTTTAGAGGTAAGAAGCTTTATGGGGCTAGCAGGTTACTATAGGAGGTTTGTGGAAGGATTCTCTAAGATAGTAAACCCCATCACCTCATTACAAAGGAAGGGTAAAAGGTTTGTGTGGACAGAACAAAGTGATAAGAAATTCCAAATTTTGAAAGGGAAACTAACTTCAACACCCATTCTAAAGGTACCAGATCCAAATGGACACTTCACAGTCGTAACTGATGCTTCTATTGAAGGTTTAGGAGGAGTACTTGTCCAAGATGAAGGAGTAGTAGCTTACAAATCCAGAAAGCTAATGACTCATGAAGTTAATTATGCACCCCATGACTTAGAGTTAGCAACGATTGTGCATGCCCTACAGAAATGGAGACACTTCTTACTAGGGAAGCCCTTTGAGTTAAAGTCAGATAACCAAGGAATAAAGTACATCTTTACCCAGCCCCACTTAAATGCTGGACAAAGAAGGTGGTTAGAGTTCCTAAGTGAATATGATTTTGAAATTGAGTATATTAAGGGGAAGGAAAATAGGGTGGCAGATGCCTTAAGTAGGAGGAGACACTTGATGACTATAGCAACATTCAAAACTTCTTTCAAAAGGCAAGTAATGGATGAACAAGGACATGACCCATGGTATGAGCAAGTCAAATTGACTTTAGAATACGATCCAACCAATCCTAAGATTGGAGGGTATACATTAGATGAAGATGGGTTGCTCAGATACAATAATAGAATCTATATTCCTAATTCAGGGAACTTAAGGGAAGTAGTCTTGTCGGAGGCTCACAATGCCCCTTATTTAGGGCACCCAGGAGTTAACAAAATTTATGCAGATCTAAAGAAGTTATACTTTTGGCAAGGGATGAAGAATGACATTGTCAAGTATGTGGCTAAATGTTTGGAGTGTCAAAGAGTAAAGGCGGAACATAGACATCCAGCTAGATTGTTACAATTGCACGATGTACCTCAACACAAGTGGCAATTTATTAGCATGGATTTTGTGCAAGGGTTACCCATGTCACCTTCTAGGCATGATGCAATAATGGTGGTAATTGATAAACTCACTAAGGTGGCACACTTTATACCAGGGAATCTGACAGATGATGCACCTACCTTGGCTAGGCGTTTTGTTAAGGAAATATTTAGGCTGCATGGAATACCAGAGAAAATCATATCAGATAGAGATGCTAGATTCACTTCAAGGTTTTGGACCACTCTTCAATCAGCTCTAGGAACTCAACTATATTTTAGCACTGTATACCATCCTGAAACCGACGGTTAGACAAAAAGGACATATCAAATTATGGAAGACCTACTTCGCATGTATTGCATGGACCAACAGAAGAAATGGGAAGAGTACCTACCTCTGGTAGAGTTTGCTTACAATAATACATATCGAACATCTTTGGGAATGACACCTTTTGAAGCTTTGTATGGTAGACCATGTTGAACACCTTTGAGTTGGCATAGTCTTGAAGATAGAGTGATTGTTGGACCAGATATGTTGAAAAATATGGAGAGGAAAACTAAGGAAATTGAGCAAAGATTGAAGGAAGCCTCAGATAGGTAGAAAAGTTATATAGACAAAAATAGGACACCAAGGGAGTTTGAGGTGGGAGAAAAAGTTTTCCTAAGGGTTAGGCCACACAAGAGTTCTATAAGGTTTGGGAAAAAGACTAAGCTTGCACCTCATTATGTTGGACCCTTTGAAATATTGGGAAGGATTAATCCAGTTGCATATCGGTTGGCCTTACCTCCCCAGTTGAGCTGAATCCATGATGTCCTCCATGTATCTCTTCTTAAAAAGTATGTACCTGATGAGAAACATATTTTGAATTGGGATGCTTTACAGGTCTAGGAAATGGGAGGAATAATGATAGAGCCATTCAAAATCTTGGAGAGGTGCCAGTGCCAGTTGCGCAATAGAGAGGTTGATCAGTGCAAAGTACAATGGGACCAATATGATGAAAAGAATGCCACATGGGAAGATACTAAGGAAATGCAGCAGTTGTTTCCTTTTTGTTTTAATCATGAACTATAGACTCTTTTGGATGCGTTCAATAAGTGCATTGGGATGATGCACAAATTAAGGGGGGGAGGATGTCACAACCATCCCTTATCACTTTTGGATTTAAAATACAATTCTATTATATTTTTGGATAAGTTATTTAAATGGTTGAATGAATATTATAAAAGAATAAAATAATAATGCACATACACACACACATGGAAAATATACATTATCTTTATTTATCTATTTTCCACTTCCAATTATGGCACATGTTGTAGGAAGAATAAGAAACTTCTAGAGGATTCTCCACCACCTTGCATGTAACTCCTCCCACTAAGTCTAATCAATTTGCATGAAGTGCAAAATTGGGAAAGAATCTCCTTTTTAATTAAATTTTCTAGATAATGGAATGGAGGGAATTTTCTTATAAAATTATATGCAAGTTTCAAAGAAGGGAGTTGATTATGTTTTGAAGGAAATTTCCCAAGTTTTAGAAGTAGATCTTTTGGTAGTCTCATTTTCGTTGCAGGAATTTTAAGTTGTTGTTTGAAGGATTTTCTCTCAAGTTGCAAGGAAGGATCATAAGGGTAGTTAGTGGATTCAACATCAAGCTCGATAAACTAGGTTCTCTCCTTGTCACTTATCTTTACATTTACTTATGAGGAATTCGTAATATCAAAAATATAGTTATAGATCTTCCTTTATATAAAGAAATTCTTTTATTTGATTTTCTTATTTGGGGATAAATAATAATGATGATGCTTTCATATAGTGCATGAAAAATATAGTTATTTAATTATTTTATTTCCCTCAAGAAAATATGCACATGATCTTGCTTTTGTTTTCTCCCAAAAATTTTAACAAAAGAAAATCATATTCCTTTATTTGTTTAAAATCTCTTTTTCTAAAATCAAAATTCTTCCTATGTGATTTGGATCTTTATTCCTCCCTCTAATCCATTTCTCTGATTCTTCGAATGGAAATCTGAATCTCATTCTTTAATCTCTCTGTGATTATTTAAAATTTCTCTGTGATTATTTAAAATTTCTCTGTGATTATTTTTAAAATCTCTCTGTGATTATTTTAATCTCTCTGTGATTTTTTTTTAGTTGAATAAATCTCTCTGTGAAATGCATAGATTAAAATTTCTCTGTGAATATTAGCTGAATCTCTGTGAATATTAGTTAAATGAGTCGAATAAAATTTCTCTATGAATATTAGCTAAAGCTCTCTGAACATCAGTCGAACAAACTCTCCCCCTGTGAAATCTGAAAATAAATAATCTTCCTGTAAATAACTCTCTATCCCCCTCTCTGGAGATTGGTTGAGAAATAGAATATAATCCCTCTGTGTAAGCCTGCATTTCTCAGTTTAACACCTACCTACTTCTCGATAACCTGTGCATCGCTAGAGCAAATTACTTCTCTGGTTATTTTTATTTCTCTGTTATATTTCGTCCCTGGGATTAATATGATATTCTCTCTTACATTAATATTTTTTTTTATGTATACATACCTGTTTATGTATTCTCTTTTTATACAAATTAATATTCTGGAATGAACTATATATATATATATATATATATAAAGCGAAGTGATTAATAAATTTATGCGATTATGCGAAGTGATTACTAAATTTATGCGATTATACGAAGTGATTAATATCTATATTCGCACGATACAATGCATGTGTGTACCAGCTCGCAGGTAGAGGATGGAGTTAATACTCCGTAGGGAGTGCTACCGTAACGGTACCCCCAACTAGCCTGTGATCACTGCTGCGGCAGTGGCCGCAGGGTAGTGGAGGGAACCCGTGGGGTCCCACTCCCATTAACCCTCTTTAATGCCAATCAAATATAATTGGAAAGGCAATGTTAATTGTTAAAAAGAGATTCTCTTTTTCATATATGTTTAAAATGTTAGTTTATTTAAATTCCTTCTTTTACATATAAATATAAATTTTAGTTAATAAATTTTTTAAACTTAGGTAAATTTTAGATTTATAACTAGTTTTAACAAATTTATATTAAATGATACTTAGATCCTATTAAGATCCACTTAGCAATTAAATGACTTGAAGCTAAATTCTATGTTGGGATTTGTGGTTTTATAAGCGATATTCTCGTATGCAACTTACCCTACCTTCGCTTCATGCAAATGTCTTTAGATTGATTTCAATTATTGGTGTTCCCTTCTTCATGCAAATTATACGTTTAATTGTTAGTATGCAAGTTACCTAGCTATCTTTATTATGCAAGTTATATTCAAGTTTTGAATAATAAATAATTCTAGTTATGGTTTTTATTCCATGTCATTCATCAAGTAGTTATTTCAATTAATTGAGCTTTGCAATGTCTAAATATATGCGTTCAATTCATAATTATTTTCTAAACATGATGTTTATCATAAGTTAGAGAAAAAATTAAATAAAGGAAGTTGGAAAACCAAAACCAAGTAGCGTTTGGTATATACAGTGCCTTTGGGTCACGCTTACGGGTAATGCCATCGTGTTGAACTACTGCACTTAACGCCAAATAAAGCTACATCAACAACGTCTGTGGCATCGTCCCTATAAATCGTCGGGGAGTAATAAGGGACACTTGGAAGTTAAAATCCAAGGGGTGGGTAATCCCCCTTGGATCGATAATTTAATAAGATAACTCTAAAATGATCTTTCATCCACTGAGTTAAACTATAGTAAACCCCTATAGGGATGGTGAGTGAAATGCTTTTATAAAATTGATTTAATCTCAAAAATTGTTGTCGATTGATAATTGGTCATGGGTGACACTTATGATAAGAATTTAGGATCTAGTGTTTTAGGCCACAAGCAATAGGCCATCTTGAGCCTTTGCTTAAGCGCTACCACCTTGGGTAGCAACCGCAGAGAAACTGTCTGGGACATTGACCCTAGAAAGGGTTGCATACCCACTAATCAGTTTACATCAAACCATAGAGTAGAAAACATAACTACATACTTTATGCCTTGATCCTGTGCCAAAGTGGGTATGTAGGCAGTCTTGGGACAGAGTTGTCCCTCGTACTCAGGCGTTCGTGGGTGGGGTCTAGGCTTGGTAAAAGAAAGATTGAGTAAGAATCCTATTTGAAAGATAAGATAATTAAATTGGAAAAAGTAATTCAATGCATACTCGGAAGGAATCTCGTATGAATTCACTTGACTTTCCGAGGCTTTAAGCCAAATTCTGAGGCAGAACTCAAGCTTGTATTATGTTGTTTAATTACTCCTAAGGACGGCGAC
Organism: Cryptomeria japonica; assembly: GCF_030272615.1. NCBI lineage: Eukaryota > Viridiplantae > Streptophyta > Pinopsida > Cupressales > Cupressaceae > Cryptomeria > Cryptomeria japonica. The sequence continues at coordinate 320,558,779 of NC_081405.1, read as the reverse complement.
CTCGGTGCACTTCTGTTAGAAGAGTGTAGTACTTAGTGAGTGGCTCAGGACCCTAATGGTCCCGATGAGTCTAAGTCTCTGGCCAGAGCACCTCCTATCCCGATTTGGATAGATGCCTACCCCGTATGGGTAGATGCCTATCCCGTATTGGATAGATGAAATATTATGTCCTGTATGGACAAATGCCTAACCCGTATGGTTAGATGCTCATCCCGGATGGATGAATGCCTAATCCAAATGGATGGATACCCAGAGTATGCAATTGAATCAAACATAATGATTAAATTAAACCAAAAAAAAAAAAGAATGGTCAGTTTTGTTGGGTTAATTATGGTGGATTATTACATATAATATTTGGGACTCGATGCAAAGGCAAGAATATGCAACAGAATGGTCATTTTCTTCTATCTCTTTACCATGATTTGGTGTAGTTCTTTGAAAAAATATTCTTCAAGATCATGATCTTTTGCATTTATAATGAATTTCATCTTCTTAATCATTGAGTGAATGAAATCATATACCTCACCCAAACAAGGCCTATCCACATGCCAATATAACAAATTATGCTCAATATGAGCTTATTGAATTTAAGGATATACTCAACAAGGTCCCACCAAACGTCACCTAGGATCAATTTCTTAACCTTTGTTGCCCTGTAGTGCTAGATTGCCTCTATATGGACTGATTTGGGCTAATAACCATATTAGATAATGCATCACAAAATTTTATGTCATCTCAACCCAGCTGTGTTGGAGGCAAAACTGGTCTCAACAACCTATTTCAAAATAAAATGAAAAATTACCCAAAATATAATAAAATTAAGAAGTTTATTAAAGTAAACATATTTATTATTTAACCTACCTTTAGCAACTTGAATCTAAAAAATGTTCTAAATATGCCTTGCAAAATATAGTGGTTGGTGATGAACATTTAGATCTCTTTGGCCCCAATGTACCTATTAAATCCATTTAATTTTGGTGCCATTTATTTTATAGCTTTAGGTTGAGGGAGTGGAAAACACAAGGTGTCCAAAAAATGTGTTCATAATGTTCCTCAACCAATAGCCCAACAACCATACAAGTTTTCGCATTGTTTGTTATAATTTGCACGATATTTGAAGGGCCCACTTCCTCAATGGCTTGGCAAATAATGTTAGTAATAAATGCACCATCCTTCACCTGTCCTTCACAATCCATTTCTTTAAAAAACATATCCCATTTAAGGGGCATTGCAACAACATTGATAAGTGTATGATTTTTTGCATAAATCCATTAAATATGATGGATAGCCCTATTTCAAACCATGAATCCTTTATGGGCTTCAAGGAATCCTATACATATTTCACCTCTTTCTCTAATAAGGTAGTACACATCTTCTCATTGCTCAAGCCCTTATACCCCTTTAGAGCCTCATTAATTGATTTCGCCATTTTTTGCCAATATGATGAGCAAACAACATTGAATACCAATTCATTCACATCGACACATATAGCTGTAGACACCTAAAATTGTCCAGTCTAATTAAATAAATATTTTATTTATTTAATTACTTTAGCCTAATTCTTCTATTAATTAAATAAATCTTTATTTATTTAATTAATTCATTTATCCTCTTCTAGCCTTATTTCTCATTTAAATAAATACATTTATTTATTTAAATTATCATTTTCCTAAATTAAACAAATATCTTATTTATTTAATTGATCCCACTTCTTCTATTAATTAAATAAATCTTTATTTATTTAATTAATTCATTAACCTTTTCTACCCATGACACATGTCATTCATCTCTTAATTCATACACTACCTACCCTCTCATTATTTTATTATTTCTTTTACCTACCCTTTAATCATAGCCAACCATTTATCTTTTACACCTCTCAATCTTATCCCTCCATTTCTTATGGTGTCTTCTATATAAGGAGATGCTTCCTTCATTATCAACCCTAATCAATCATTCTAATCAATCTAACTACTTGATCAATTGACTACTTGGCATATGCGATCCTACTTGCAACCACATTCCGTTCTTTGTTGAGCTCTTGTGCACATAAAATCTGAGAGCAAATATATCAAGCAAGATCAATGGAGATAGGAAGAATGGAGATCCAAACCCTATTGGACATGTGATGGTATAATCTTTGTGATTTCATTTGATTTGCATTGTCTTAGGTAATCTCCATATGTTATGGTGGATCTTTGTTGTTGTTAGGCTAGGGTTTTGTGGTTGAATTCATTTAGCCTTTCGATATTATTGTTATCCATTTTCACCATATACATTTTGGCACGCCCCGTGGGACATGGATTTTTGTTAGATCTATGTTTTTTGCAAATTTTTCTAACCTATATTGCTATTTTGAAAAATAATTTGGAGAATAACCTTGTGCAGCTAGGGTTTTGGACACAAAATCAAGATCTTGGAGAGATTTGATCATATCTCACAAACGGCTTGGAAATTTTACACCAAAGTTTTTTTCCAAGTTGAAAAAAGTATCCGGAGCTCTCAATCCAAAATTCAGAATTTTTGGAGCACATTTTCATTTTCTATGAATTTTTTATGATTTTTCATAAAAAATTAATTTTGAGAGCAAATGAGAGAATTTTTTGGATTTTCTTACATTTTTGGAAATCTCTCATAATTATACAAAGGATCTATTCTTTGTAATTTTAATTTTGATGCAAAATATTTCCCTAAAAATCGGATCTTTAAAAATTAGGGTTTTTCCTTATTTTGATCAGATCTCACAAACGGCTTGGAATTTTGGCATCAAATTTTTTATGAAAGTCAGGAAAACTATTATAAGGATTAAGTAAAAATTTCAAATTTTTTGGATCACTTCTTCAATTTATATGAATTTTTTATGATTTTTCATAAAAAAATTAATTTTGAGAGAAAATTAGTGAATTTTTTGGATTTTCTTACATTTTTAGAAATATCTTAGAATTATACATAGGATCTATTATTTTTTATTTTAAATTTGATGCAAAATCATTCCTCAAAAATCAGATCTTTGAAAATTAAGGTTTTGCATTATTTTACTCATATCTCACAAACTGCTTGGATTTGTTGTAGAATTTTTTTTATGCAGGTTTGGAAGACCATCAGGACTATCCTGTAAAAATTTCAGATTTTTTGGATCGATTTTTCATTTTATATGATTTTTTTATGATTTTTCATAAAAAATTAATTTTTGGAGCAAATTAGCAAATTTTTTGGATTTTCTTACATTTCTGGAAATCTCTTGAAATTTTACAAGTGGCCTTTTTTTATGATGAATCAGATCTTTGAATTGGTCAACAAAACGCATTGTTGAAGGCCCCTATTTCACAAAGTCTTTTGGATCTAAAATTTACCTAACTTGTGTGCTTGCAGGAAGGGGTGATTATTTCAAACAATCCAAACTACTAATAAATATTTGTTGCGGGTCCTTGGCAAGGGTTTTTGAATTTTTATTGTGTGCCTTGTTTTCATAGACTAACAAACACTTCAATTGGTGCACTAAAATTGAATCATTGTCTTTTGTGTCTTGAGCAATAGGCTCTTTTTGTTTAATCTTTAGAAGGCCTGTCTTCCCGTGTGGTCATTAGGACTACTAGTGAGAAGAGAACGACCCAAGTGGTAGCGAGGAAAACCCACCTCTTCCGAGCCACCTTAAACAACTGTATTCATGGTGAAAACTATGGATAACATGTACTGATTAGTTCATACCGACACTATGTCTCCCCATAAACCCGTTTGATCAAATTTATTTGATCAGTTGTAGGGCGTAACCCCTACTGGCTGGGAGCCTTCTGTATTTACAAAGCTAAAAGTGTCGCATGTATGGCCACATGAGCGGATGCCCTTACTAGCACCTTTTTGTTTTAGAAGCCCAAATCCTTCTAGTTGTTGGGGCAGGAGGTCAGACCTCTGGTAGCGGCCCACACACATACGGTTCTTAGTAGAGATACAAAGTTCACCACGGGGAGTTTTCGTGGGGACTGATGATTGGCTGACTTGAGAAGTGAGTGCCGAGGGTGGAGCCAGTGAGGTCAAGCATCTAAGTATCCGCTCTGAATAGCGTAGCCTCGGGGGTAAAACCTCATGTGGGATCAACAACTATTGTCTTGGCCAGCCATAAGAATTGTGCTTGATTTATTTTAAACATTCAAAACATTCAAGACCAAATAGCAAAACATTGTGTCTTTTGTGTCTTCAAGTGTATGCAAAACATTTTTACATCAAACAACACACTTTTCTTGGAGTCATTTTGAGTCTAAACACTTGCAAACATTGAGTCCTCATCAACATTGTGTCCTCTTGTCACGAAAAACAGTCAAACATTCAGATTTGGTCACAACCAACAACTTCACAAATTGGAAAAATTTTACAGTCCAGCAAACAAGAGCAATCAGTTTCGGAATTCTTGAGCTTCCTAGGTTGTTTCTCCAGGTTTTCATCTAGCATTCAACTTGTCTTTGGGTCTCACAAAGTCCATCATTGCTTTACATCTTGCATTAAATTTACATTTGTCTAAACTTGAGTCAAAAGGTCACTTGCTTGTCCTCATCATACTTGTCAACACACTACATACAACAACATTTTGCTAAGTGGTCCCTCATCAAGGTCTATCACCTTTGGGTCTCATTTGGTCTTACTTAGAGTCAAGGTCAACTTACCTCATCAAGAGAAACTATCCTCTCTTTGGAAGTCACACCTACTCTACTACATACATACTTGGTCTTACACTTTGGACATTGCAAGTACACCTCAGATTCATTTACATTCCATCCAACTCTTGGTCTTTCATATCTTTCCATTTTCATCTAGTCTCACACATCTTGGTAAATACCTAGTTCATGGTTGAAACCCGTCTTCAAAAATCTAGGAGAGAAACTAAAGAGGCTCAAGAGTCCACAAACATGAGTTCTTATGAGTATGACAATGATATCTTTTTCAATTCTGATCATACTACATTACCTGACATGGATGCCTATAGAAACATTCCAAATGTTGAGAACATGGACACTATAAACAACAATGATACACACAATGATGATATGGACAACTTTTCAGTACATTCAGCAGATGTGGAAGAATCCATTATGGATCCCCGTTTCAATCGATTGGTTGAGGAAATAATGAGGAGGGATAGACAATACTTCTTACAAATGATGGCACAAAGTGGAGCCAAGATACCTCATGATTTTGACATGTCTCAAATAATGGAAAATCGACCTTTGCAACAACCTCACTCCAACATGGATCAAAGGAGGCCTAATAGTGGAGGCAATAGAAGACCACATAGGGTGCTTGAATCACCATCATCTTTGTTTCAAAAACCAAAGGTCCCACATACACATGGTCAAGCATATGATACTCACCTTCACAGACCATTATAGAAGTCTTATGCAGAGAAATATGCTCAATCACATATCAATGTTAAGGATCAACCACCAAAGCAATTGGATATTCAAAGGCATGCTCAAAATTTGGACACAAGGAAACCCCGTGTCAAATTTGGGGGCAACACATTAGAACATGACATGCCTATAGAGTATGGTATACATGGACAAAATAGATATTGTGTTCCTCAACATGAATCTATACCAAGTGGTCCATATATGCAGCATCACTATAGATCTCCTCCATATGAACATGTGTATGATCAATATCATCCATATATGCAACATGCTCCTCCTCCAATTGGTGCCTCAAGCATAGGGTATGGTCCAAGAAGTCGATCTCCACCTAAGAGCAATTTGGAGCAACAAATCAGGGACTTACAAAAGAAAATGGAGGACATAAATACACCAAAGCCAACATACATAATGAGAGACATATGTCCCTATCCATTTGACAAAAGCATTCCAATGCCTCCATTTCCTACACACTTTGTGATGCCTAAGTTTGATAAGTATAGAGGAAAAGGGGATCCTAAGGCACACATAAGATAGTTTTTCACAGCTTGCATTGAGATAGCAGCAGAAGAGACATATTTGATGAGATTATTCCCACAAAGCCTAGGTGATCAAGCTATGGAATGGTTCTCCCAACTTCCACCTGGTATTAAGTCATGGGGTGACTTAGCAGAGGCATTTATTCAACATTTCTCCTACAATATAGAGATAGACATATCGGTCACTACTTTGTGCAACACCAAGCAAAAAGAGGGAGAGTCTTTTGCATCATTTTTACAAAGATGGAGGAATCTAGCCAGCAGATGCTCTTGTGAAATTCCACAAAAACAAATGGTAGAAATGTTCACCCAAAACGTTAACAAAGACATTGACTATGATCTAAAAAAAGCTTGTTTGTCTACCTTCAAGGATGTCATTGAAAAAGGCTTAGCGACAGAAAAGGTCCTAATTGAACAAGGAGTCATTAAGATATTCAAGGAAAACAAAGATGACTTTAAAGGAAAAGACAAGCCAAGATTTTGGAATAAAAACAAGAACACAGTCAATGATGGTGTTGTTGATGCCAATACAGTGTGACCCAAATTAATTTTTTCTGGATCAAATCAGGTGAATACTCAAACAACTTCTAAATCACGAAGGAAGTACACTCCATTGGGAGAACCACTTGAGTCAGTTTTCAAAAAACTAGTGGCAAACAAGGTAATCACTATTCCAGATTTTCCTCCATATGAACCAAAGGTTAAACCAAATTGGTGGAATGAGGATGAATATTGTGAATTTCATAAGAGCAAGGGTCATAAGACAGGAAATTGTCATCGACTGAAGAACATCATACAAGATCTCATTGATAGGGGTGACATTGAGATTGAAGGGAACTCATCCAATCAAAAACATGAGATGTTTAAGGAACCATTCCCAAAACATGACAAAGGAAAAGCTAAAGTCACAGATGATCAAATCAACTATACCAAAGCATCCTATAACTATGATTCAACTATCAATCACATCTCGATAGACAATTATGTCTCTACCATTATCATCAAGGACAAAACGCTGGAAAGTTCTACCCAAAGACCCAAGATTGTCCTAAAAGGCGTTGGATCTTCTTCCAAACCTACCTCTAAATGTAATGTCACAACTCGTCGAGGTAAATTCACTTTGCAAGGTGCCCCAGCTAAAAACGCCGCTTCTTCATCAACCAAGCCTGAATACGACCTTGTAGAATAGTTAGGGAAGACACCTGCACTTATCTCCATCCTTGAGCTCTTACGCATATCCCCCGCACATAAAGCTACTCTTGACAAAATCTTGAGAGACATTGCCGTTCCTACTGATCTGAACGTGGAACAGTTTCAAGCCATGGTGGGATACCTTTCCATTCCACACTCTCTCACGTTCACATAAGCCAATGATGCCTCCGTAAGCCAACCACATAATGCACCATTACACATTGAAGCCTTCATACACAAACATAGAATCAAACGAGTCCTGATAGATGGAGGAGCAGGTCTAAATATTTGTACATTGAGCACAATTAAACAATTGGGATATTTTGATAAAGTTGTGAATTCTACAAACAAAATCACCATCAAGGCATATGACGATGAAGAGCGTTCATCCAAGGGCATAGTCACCTTACCTCTCAGAGTTGGGCCAGTTATGAAAGATGTGGTTTGTCAAGTCCTAGACCTCGATCTCACATACAACATACTCTTGGGACGCCCATGGATTCATGAAATGAGCGCAGTCCCATCTACATATCATCAATGCATCAAGTTTCCACACAATCGAGTTGAAGTGACCGACAAAGCTGACCCAAATCCATTCATATATTGCAACAATATGCGACCTAGATCAGAAATAACAATCCCAGTCAATCGAGAAGCTATTCCATCTTCAACATATGTGGATCCAGAATCCTTGAAAGATTCTACATCAAAACAAGCAGAGATAAAAGAAAAGTTCAAAATTAAAGACCTGGGATGTGGTGAGTATATCTTTCATGTTGAGCAACTCCCACTATCTCCTAAAACATTCAGTCAACATGAACAATCTACAAACAAAATTGCCATCAAAGCATATGATGATGAAGAACGTTCATCCAAGGGTACAGTCACCTTACCTCTCAAAGTTGGGCCAGATACAAAGGATGTGGTTTGTCAAGTCCTAGACCTGGATCTCACATACAACATATTGCTAGGATGTCCATGGATTCAAGAGATGAACATAGTCCCATCTACATATCATTGATGTATCAAGTTCCCACACAATAGAGTTGAAGTGACCGTCAAAGCTGACCCAAATCCATTCATATATTTCAACAATCTACGACCTAGATCAGAAATAACAATACCAGTCAATCGAGAGGCTATTCCTTCATCGACATATGTGGATCCAGAATCCTTGAAAGCTTTTACATCAAAGCAAACAGAGCTCAAATAAAACTTCAAGGTTAAAGACCTAGGATGTGGTGAGTGTATCTTTCATGTTGAGCAACTCCCACTATCTCCTAAGGTATTCAGTCGACAAGAACAACCTACAAAGAATTTGCAATGCCAAGGAATTGGGTATGAACCACCTAGTGTTGTGGCTACTAAGTTTGAATGCAAATCTCCTCTAGTGGTGCAAGCATCAATTGATATCAATAGTCCCAAGAGTGGTTCCAACAAAGAATCTATTGAGCGTATCGCCAGCCCTCTTGAGAACTCACATAGCTTTACCATATCATCCACTCATTCCATTTCCACTCCACTTCCAGACCTGGATCAACAAGAATCACAAAAGCCCTTAGTCATTGGGGATCAAGAATCAAGCTTTGAAAAGAAAAATATAAAAGTCAATAATAAAGAAAAGTCCTTTAGTCCAAATCAAAATCAAAAGCTACTGGACTCTGCAAAAATCAAAGTCAAGGATAAAAATCCTATGAAGCAAAAAGAACAAGAGTTGATCTCCCCTAATACCAAAATAACTGGGGGCAAAAGTTCTACAATTTCAAGTAAAAAAGAACACTTGTTGATCCTAAGTCTCCATCATGCTATCCTACTTTCACTTATTTTCACAGTCATAAGCCTTCATAACTCATCTACTTGTTCCACACATCCTTTTCCTTCTGGTGATACATCATGGACCTTTAATGGAGCTTCCTCAAAGGACTTTATTATCAGGGATGCCCAAACTTCTTCAGGTGACATGCATATGGGCCTGTGTAGTCCACACACTAGTAATTCTATCGTAGTTCCTTCATCAAGGAAGACAGACACTCAAGCTACACATCATTCAGTCAAGGAACAATGCAGCTACAATCACAAAGTCAAGCCTCACACATTTGAGGTAGGTGATTTGGTTCTCAGAGAAAACCCCAAAAATCAGCAAGATAGAGAGAAGAAGGGCAAGTTCAAACCAAACTGGCTTGGTCCTTACATCATCACAACAACATATGGATCTAGTGCATATCAGCTCTCAACTCCAGATGGTGAACCTTTGGAGGATCCTATCAACAATGTGCACCTTCGTAGGTTTTACACATAGCTCTTCAGAGTATCCCAAAAAAAAAATACAAAAAAATCAAAAAATTCAAAAATACAAAAAAAATTATAAAACAAAAAAAATCGTTACTTGGTGAAAACCTGGCAAACAGGTGCCTTGTGACACAAAAAACATTGAAAAATTGAAAAAAGTAAAGAGAAATAATTTCGTCCAACGATGAAAACCACTTCAATGGCGCCCTGGGCAAGTACCATGGTGAAAACTGGGTCACCAGTGCCATGTGTAGAGACATTGCTCCTCCCTCCTTCAGGATTCTCTTTCATCACTTCACTTTGCACACACTCACAACCTATTCATCCATAATAAACTTACCCATTCCCATCATGGCTTGTTATTGATCTACCCAAGATTGGTTAGCCATTCATAATAAACCTCCCTTTTCACCTCCCTTTCCATCCATAATAAATCAGATCCTATCTGTGGCTAAGGCGAATCCTACGTCTAGTAATGGGTGTGGAACTGAGAACATCACATGTTTCGAGGAGTACAGTTTCTTCCAGCTTCCTTCAGTCTATCAATCCGCAATAAAGCAACATTTGCATCACAAATCCACAATAAAGTTTCATCTTCTCCACAATAACGTATCAATTTCATGGATTCAGTCAGTTTCAAATGAGACACAGCAACAAAAATGGGCTTCAACAAATCAAATCTTTCAACAGACTCAGACAACATATGGCTCAGTGCTATCTATCCTTTTTGTGAAAGTAAACATTGTGACCACAATCAAATAAGACTTATACAAGTGACAAGAGACACTAAACTTGAGGACTACAGTGAATTTTGGTGTCGAGTCTTGGTTTTCTTTTGATTTTATCTTTTTGGTGACATGTCTTTTAGCTTTTCTGGGATGTCTCTGACTAGAGATTCTATCTCCAGGATGTCTTTTACTAGAAAGGCAAGGATGGGGTATCGTCACCTATTTGTATTTGTTGTCTGTGGATTGTCTCTTAGTAATGCTATGACTTGTCCAAGGATATGAGGACACTGTGAGTCTAGCGTGAACTAGGGCATTCCTTTTTTGTGACTATCTTATCTCCATGCAAACAGGTACAATGACTTTCTAGGTCAAACATATGCCTCGATTGTCATAACCTACTTGCCATAATAAAGCTCAATGATGATAACGCACAAGAAGCTCTTTCACTTTCATATCTTCTGTCTTCCATCCCCCTTTCTTGATTGAATTCCATCATCCTTCTCGAGTCCGCGTAGCCTGCTATCACATGACTGAGTATAATGACACGCCAAAAACATCTGCATTTCATGTAGTTGCACCTGCATTACCACATATAAGCATTCCATACATACATATAGATATCACAACTGCATCACATCCTGCACACAACGCCTGTTAGCACAATTTACATTTGCATTATCATATTCATCTGCATTACATACATTCACATTTGCATCATGCATACACATATAAAACATAAAAGAACAAAAATAAAATATATTGCATTGCATCATATACATATTTGCATCCATATCATAAGTATCACATAAGAACATCTCATCACATAGATACACATGCATATAGCTACCGCAAAGATGAATCATCTCATATATATATATATATATATAAAGTGTCATGATACAATGATGTCAAAATCATATGACTACAATCACCCGCAGGTGTCTACATCATCATACAAAAATGGTACAAAATTGATACATAGGGAGCCCTCTAAGGCTATGATGAACTCCCTCCCTCAGAGCCGACTAGCCTTGATGGTGTCTACATCCTCCAAGGTAACTGTCGTCTCACCCATCGACAAATGGAAACTACAAGTCTTTGAGTGCCATCTCTCAGTCAGCGCAGTCAGTAATCCCATGTTCGCCCGAAACTCAGGTACATACAGAATATGTCTCAATCCCATAGCCTCAATTGTAGCTCGGCCCTCAGCTGTCAACTCAAGTCGCAACCTTTGAGTCGATGGGAATCTCTCCCGTGACTCCAGCATAGGCGAATACTCTTGCAGTCACACAAATCAATCATCTCAATCCTAGTGACACTCATTGTTCATCACAAAGTGTTGCTTCTATCCTAGTGGTACTCCCTGTTCATCACAAAGTACTACATGTTTAGCACTCCCTGTTCATCACAAAGTGCTGCTCACATTTGCACTCACTGTTCATCACAAAGTGTTGCTCATATTTTAGTACTCCCCGTTCATCACAAAGTACTATATCTTGGTACTCACTGTTCATCACAAAGTGCCTTGATCTATCTTATCCTAGGGCCTATGCTTGAGTGAATCCTCTTGAGTAGTTTCCTAATTGGCAACGTATGTTCTATCACAGAATTGTCAATCCTAGCCCTATTTGTTATCCTAGTCTTCCCTAGAGGACCTGCTTGAGTGTATCCTCTCAGCAGCTTATCCAATCGACAACGTATGTTCATCACAGAACTGCCGATTTGACCTAGAAGACAAAAATTCACATTTTTGGACACAAACGCGCTTTCCTGACATTAACGCACATTTATTACATTACCTAGCATGCATTAATGACAACAATAAATGTATCAAAGTACAAGGAGGTTTTGTGGTACTTACTGGCTCTCCTGCCTTTGCTGGCCTCTGGAATCGGCGAACGCGGTCGAATCTGTGAACCAAAGCCATCGCTGCTGACTGCTGCTGCTCTTTTCTCTCTCTGCACTCTAATCTCTTGGAGGTGTAGATGACAATGAGGATGTTTTCCCCTCGTGGTCTATCTTATAGACTACCCTAGCCCTCATTTCTCGAGTCAGTCTTCATTATCCCGTGACTCTGTCACTTTATCCGGTCAGTCCATTCTAGCCTCTCTTTCTTATCAAGAGATTATCTGCGATCTTTTCAGACATTTTCATCCAATCTCTCGAGGGGGCATATCATTCCCATCTTGGGGCAACTTTGTATCAGTTCATCTTATCTTCTTTGAAACAACGTGACAAGCCGCATTGTCTCAAAGAGGGGCAAAATGTAGACACCTAAAATTGTCCAGTCTAATTAAATAAATATTTTATTTATTTAATTACTTTAGCCTAATTCTTCTATTAATTAAATAAATCTTTATTTATTTAAGTAATTCATTTATCCTCTTCTAGCCTTATTTCTCATTTAAATAAATACATTTATTTATTTAAATTATCCTTTTCCTAAATTAAATAAATATCTTATTTATTTAATTGATCCCACTTCTTCTATTAATTAAATAAATCTTTATTTATTTAATTAATTCATTAACCTTTTCTACCCATGACACATGTCATTCATCTCTTAATTCATACACTACCTACCCTCTCATTATTTTATTATTTCTTTTACCTACCCTTTAATCATAGCCAACCATTTATCTTTTACACCTCTCAATCTTATCCCTCCATTTCTTATGGTGTCTTCTATATAAGGAGATGCTTCCTTCATTATCAACCCTAATCAATCATTCTAATCAATCTAACTACTTGATCAATTGACTACTTGGCATATGCGATCCTACTTGCAACCACATTTCGTTCTTTGTTGAGCTCTTGTGCACATAAAATCTTAGAGAAAATATATCAAGCAAGATCAATGGAGATAGGAAGAATGGAGATCCAAACCCTATTGGACATGTGATGGTATAATCTTTGTGATTTCATTTGATTTGCATTGTCTTAGGTAGTCTCCATATGTTATGGTGGATCTTTGTTGTTGTTAGGCTAGGGTTTTGTGGTTGAATTCATTTAGCCTTTCGATATTATTGTTATCCATTTTCACCATATACAATAGCTATGTCTTTATGGACATTCTCTCTATAATCATTGTGATATCTCATTTTTAACAGTCTCTTTGATCTCTTATGAGTAGAGGTCTCAAATTTTTCTTCAAGTATTGACAAAAATGGATGACCCTCTAAAGGTTGAAAATTAGAGGATCTAGTGGAGAGGCGTTCATCAAAGTTTCGATCCTTTCTTAATCTTTAGCAATGGATGACATAATTTTTTCCCTGTTGCTTGGTTTTCTTTTGCTTTCTCTTTAATATATGCCAAGACTTGTTACTCTGGAAGGCATTTATCATTTGGATTGGGACAAAATTTGATGCCTATTCAAATTGGCTTTCACTAAATTGTATGAGACCAAACATTTTGCTTTTTGAAGGGGAGAGTATGGGTCTGTTTTGAAGTAGAGTTAGCTCCCAAAGCTAGATACTATTTCCATTTTGATAGCTAAGACAACAAGTTTAATAAAAAACATATCGAAAATAAACTAGAAAGAAAAAACTTCAAAACAAAACAAGAGAGTTCATTTGTAAAAAAAAATTTAAGGAAAAAAAGGGGCGAAAAACTTTTTAAAACTTACATCCTTTGAAGAAATCTTCCCCTGTGATCTCTTTGACAATAAAACAACACTTCAAAATGTGTACAAATAACACAACCAACTTGGAGCATTCTATGATCAATCTTCAACTCTATTCGTGCAACTAAAAGCAAAAAAATAAGTTCAACAATGGAGCAAAATATTTATGTTTTTCATTCACAATAGCAAAATGAAATAGGTTTTTCCTTTTAGATGGGGGGTGGGGGTGTGAGAGGGGGGTCACGCGGGAGAGGGCATTGGTGAGAATCCACTTTTTTGTATTAAAAAAACAAATTAAAGTGTAAAAAAAAAAATTACACCAGATTCAACGAACATGTTCATTTGGGGATGAAATTTGTCTTGAGTCTACTTGGGTTCAAGAGGGTCGGACCCATAGGTTATGGTTGAAGCCTTGTTAGAACCCACATTGAACTAACTCACAACTCCAAATTGGGTTCAAACCGAACCAAAACGTTAACTTATTTTCTAACAAACCAGTAATATAATGTTTTACAAATAACATTTCTTGATCTAAACATTATTCAAAAGATTAAATAGTAACTACATATAATACATAAATTCATCTAGCCATACTTCTTATTTTAGCTAGGTGCCTCAATGTTTTAAACTATGCAGAAGCATATACTCATTTATTACATATTGGAGGTCACAAATTTTCTTCTATTACATACTACATATATTCAGAGACCAAGTCACAACACGTTGTAGAGGTGGAATCAATACCCGAATTTTATATATCCAATGAAAGAAATCAACATTTCACCCCTTTTAACATTAAAAAAATCACAAGCACATAATCAAAGGTTATATTCAGTGATTTAAGAGAAGTTACAACTAGATTCCAAATGGGTGACAAGGCGTTGTAATGACACAATTTCTTGTCTAGCCATTTCTAGCCCTGTCTGATATTATATGACCATCTATTTTTAAATGACCTAATAAATTTTAATTTTGAAGCTTGCATGATTCCTCTTTGTAAGTATGTTTTCTCCCATGAAAAAATTCCCTTCTCCATGGCTTTGGCAAAGCTTCAATTTATAGTCTGTGTAGGGGAAAAAGTTAGATTGAGTATGGAATCCCTAACCCCACTCTCATACACACTCACAGAATATGAAAGAGCCTAGGGAGGTGACACACTTCGGGATACTTCTTGTGTGGAAGAGAGAGCCAAGGATCACCTCTTAAGTTTTCTATTCCTTTGTTGTAAATGAGAGAGAGGAATAATGCAAAAATGCAATTTAACCTAGAATGCAAGTAAGCAAGCAAACCCTAATATGAAATGTAGATCAGAGGACAACTGATATACTATTGAAAAGTATAGATTAGGATGAAAAATTAGAGGTGCACCTATGTCTAGAATTCGATCAGAAATGTCCGGGACCAGGGTGTCACGCCATTGTCCTGATTCTGCAAGTCTGGAGCTACAACTGACAAGGTAGGTTCTGAAGCTTGCAAGACTTTGTTCTGTTAAATCCTACTGATAGAGGGTGAGACCAAGGTGCCACACCCCTGTCTTGTGCAAGACCAGGGCACCAATGCCCCTATCCTTGGGGTTTAATGATGAAATATGCACCCAAAAATTGTCTCTGTGCACTCCTCTGATCCTGAAAATTCCAGCGACACTCAAATCCAAACCCATATATGAAGCTGCAAAATAGGGTTTTGGGTGGCTATATATGGTTTTGCCTTAGTCAAACCCCTATGTTGGTGATTTCCACCTCCACAAATAGCCGACAGTGTACTGAAAATATGTGTGCAAGAACCTTGTGTGTGTGTGCAAGATCCTAAAATGAAAGCAAACAATATAGAGCAACCCTAAAGAGTAAACCCTAGTGGCTTATAATTGATAAAGTAAATGCTCTAAATCCATGATGCAAAGTGATCTAAAGCATGAATATGAATTAAAATGAAGCTTATGCAAAGACATGAAAACAACATGAAACCATACCCAACACCAAGGGAGAGGTACAAGCCAATCTTTAGTCGATGATCTCCTATTGTTCTCCTATATCTTCAAAAGCCCCCAATTGATGAAATGATGATTGATGAATGCTTGATGGATGAATTTTGAATGTTGTTGAACACTCCAAAGATCTACTCTTTCGCTGCAAAGAAGGCTCTTTATGTTCCTAAAACTAGCTCTTTGATTCTTAGAAGAAGACCACTTCAAATGAAGAAAGAGAGCTCTTAAGTATGAAACCCTAGATCTTAATTTCATGTTTAGGCTGACCTAGGATTTGAATTTCTCGCCAAACATTTGGGTTTAAGCATTATTATATCATAGGATTATGCTCCCAAAATTTCGGGGAAAAAGCCAAGGACCATGTGCATTCCCGCCACGATCCAGCCAACTTTTCACCAAATTTTGGGGGCCATTAGATATGATAATATTAGAGTACATCCCAAAGTTACAGTTGATTTCAAGATGTTTTGATTTGTGAAATTGGGCCTTAAAGTTTGAAATAAGATAAATTAGGGTTAATGCTTAAATGATTTATTGAAGGAATAAGATGAAAAGGGGCACACTTAGGGTAAAGGGCCCAACTTTATAACATGTAGAGTGATGAAACATGACTTTAGATTCAATTAAATTAATTAATTAAATGCTTAAAGGTAAATTAAAAATGCAAGACGCAAGACACAAGACACACTAAGGTGGGTGCTAACCTAAGTGTGAAATTGTACCACCTAGCAAGGGTGTACAATTTACGACATTACATTTAGCCCCCACTTTAGCAGTCATATGACACTACGTGCATATGAAAGATAAAGTACATAAAAGTAAACATCATTTGAAAAAGGATATATCCACAAGTTGTTGGACGAAGCCCCCAACAATATTTGTTGTACACAGTTAGGAACCGCACCCTACAAAATCACATGTTAGATCACAAAAAACCTAATTCTTACTTAGGAAGGTGATCAAATTCACAGGTATCTATATGCCCCCCTGTTTCGACTTGCTTATTAGTGAGATGAAATAGGGTATCATGTTTACCATAGTGAATTGTGATAAAGATTTTGATGAAGCAATTTCACAACAAGGCTTGATTGTTCATCCAAGCACATTATGGAACTAATAAGGAGAAAGAGAGAAAACTCACAATTCCAACGCCACCAACGATGCGAGAATCGGAGCTCCCTAGCTCAAGATATGAGAGATTGAAGGAAAAGTGCAGAAATTAGGGTTTTTAACTTAAAATCATAAAACAAAAAAGTGTATGACTCATAAATATGAAAGTGACACCTTCATTTGTCACTTTTTTTACTTTTGCCACTATTCACTATAAAGGATCCCACTTATTAGCCACCATGTCTCGACGCCGACCCAAGCGACCTACGCGGATGGAGATCCTACGCTACTCCGTACTCGTCAGGCGACCACTCGATAAGGTGAGTTGACCTTCCATTGACTCCATTTGAATTTTTTATGCTTTCATTGATTTCAATATTTTGATGATGTCATCACCAAAACCAGGTCTGTGTCCCCTGTTTGAGCACCTTGGGGTCTTAAGGCGCCTTGGTCCTAGTAGGGCACCTTGGTCCACTCAGGGTGCCCTGGTCCCTATCCGGGGCGACCAGTGGCGACACGGGATCAGACGATTGAATGTCAGAATAGATAGAATGAATGCTCTGATAAGATGATGATGATGATGATCGATTACTAATGATAAAATATTTCACCTTTTGTAGACACTGTCATACATCTGTGAGCATACTGTCGGGCTCACCTTCTGAAGCCTTGAGGAGTAGATCCCGAGGCTAACACTGGAGGAGAGGGAGTTGCTACGCATGGTGGGCTTGTGGTATGCGATGACTATGTCGACCATCAAATTCCATTATGCGATGCTTATGGCATTGATGGAGAGGTGGAATGCAGATACCTCGACGTTCCTGTTACCTGTGGGGGAGATGACGGTCATCCTTGAGGATGTATACCACATCGTGTGCCTTCCCATCAGGGGGGAGACCGTGAGATATCAATTTGATTGCACCGAGGAGGATTATAGGAGAGAGCAAGTATATGTTGTAGGGAGAGTGATTCTTAGTGAGATGAGAGGTCATATCATGGTCAGTTGGCTCCTTCACCCGATTGACGAGGTTCCATTACTGAGGTGACTCATGATACCTACCATCGCATTGGTCATGTGCTCTAATGGGCGCAACACACATATGCACAAAGGCCTCATGTACACTATCTGAGTGATGGAGAGACACATGAGAGTATACTCTTGGGGTCGGAGCATGCTTGCACATCTCTATCACAACCTTGGGGAGTATGTATTTGGATAGTGATGCAGCCTGATGACATGCACACTACTATAGGTATGGAGTTTTCAGCATATTACCTATACTAGGCCCACTGGAGTCCCTATAAACTTAGTCCCAGAGCAGCCTAGGGTATTTGCTTATCCACTTATCCGTGAGTGGCGATTCGGCGATCTCTTGTATTGGAGATTGAGCTTAGACAAATTGACAGTAGGTGGATTAGGATGTACATGTGGGCAGGGATAAACAGGTAGATGTTCTACATGCAGAGGAACCGTCTACTAGAGGGACGGTACAACCACATAGTCATCCCCTACTTCGACCGATTCTGGCAGCAGTTTGGGTTCAAGCAATTTGTTCCTACTGATGTGTTTTTGTACATTTGTCATTCTCACGTGATGTTGAGGCCCGAATCCATTCCTAGGCCCACTAGTGATGAGATCGACATCACAGATTCAAATGGGTCAGATCGGGATGTTGCGATAGACTACAGAGACGATGTGGGCTCACACCAATGGTTCATCACATGGTGGGGGAGGACATATCTTGGAGCCATCTTCCCAGCTGACTTCCTTGGAGGGAACCCCAGACCATGGAGATAGACGGGCGATGGAGGAGGACCCGATACATTTGAGGAGGGCTTAGATGATCGGACTGATGATGTAGGAGAGCAGGAGGCAAGTAGAGATGGAGATGATCCTGATACTGGAGAGGGAGATCAGGACGGAGATGATGAGGATGAGGAGGAGGAGAATGAGGAGGAGGACGAGGACAAGGACGAGGATGAGGATGAGGAGGACGAGGACGAGGATGAATTAGATGCAGTTCCTTATCACTTCGAGGATGACACCATATCACTAGATCCATCGAGCATCCCATCGTAGGCGGAGAAGGACCCTATAAGGGGTTTTGACTTTAGTCTTCATCGACCCATGCCCACTGTACAGATACAGTACAAGTGCAATGAGCCTAGCAGGTCCCAACCTCAGGTGATCTTTGTCCACGATCCTTACTAGCGAGAGGGAGATCCAAGTAAGGTGTTTAATTTATGTATCTTATTAGTTTAGATTTGATGATAACAAATGTTACTGATGAAAATATCTCCCCTTTCCCTGCAGCTACTATCTAGGAGTGGTGCTTGCTCATTTAGAACGCAGTGACAGACCTCGTCATGACCGCACACATTCCTAGTTCCTCGCAGATAGCACATAGATCATAGAGGAATGTAGGACGACATGAGGATCTATTCACCCCCCTTCAGATGGAGATGGAGGTCATGTGAGAGAGATTACAGTGGATAGAGCACAATCTAGCAGCATTGCAGACAGAGGCAACCACATATCGCGGGATTATGATGGACACGGATCACAAGAGTTCCTCGCAGTCCGTATCGTGATACACACCCATAGGCCCACCTCCACGACTAGATCAGGAGGGGACATCTAGTCACCATCCTCCAACTACTAGTCCCAGGGATAGGAGATGACCTTACTATGTCATGAGACATTTTTTTTATGTATATGTTATGACACTCATGGATATGTATTGATTATGTCTCAAACATGTTATTTTAATACTTAAACAATGTATGCATTGCTTTAGATTAAAAGTAACACATTTGGTGATGATCATGTATGTCTAATTTAATTTCCATGTGATTGATTTCTCAATGCTTCATGATTAAATTGATACATGTGTGATTTAATTAAATAACTAAGTATTTAATTAAATGCTACTTTGTTGATGTAGAAGAGAAATGTGATAATATTAAGAACTATATGACTAATGTGATTTAATTAACTCTAATTAAACACAACATGATATAATCCTACTTAACACATAATAAATTGTATAACATGCTAGCACATATAAAATGTAAATCTATTACAATTTACATAAATGAATCCAAGACAAACAATAAAGTAAAGAAGCATGCTTGTCGAGAATGAAGTAATGTAGACTAAATAATACAATATCATTTAATACCACATACTTTAATGAAGATATGCTAACACATTATCCAATTTTGAAGAAAGAAAAGGTACAAAAAGAGAGAAGATAAACTAGAAAGAGAGAAAGAGGGGGAGAAAGAAAGAGATAGAGGCTAGGCATAGTATCTATGAAGGTGCATAACATTTATAGGTTCCTTGAGAGGTGTACCTTCCACAACTGCTATCTTGTAAGCACCTGATCCATAGACCGTGACAATGATGTATGGTCCAAGCCAATTAGGGCTGAATTTTCCTTTCTCCTTGGGCAAAGCATTCATGTTATGTTGATTCTCATAAAGAACAAGATCACCCACCGAGAAGGAACATTGAATAACTTTATCATTGTAGCTCCTTTGAAATTTTTTATGATATGCTTGAATATGCTTGAGAGAGTTTATACGTCGTTCATCAAGCATTTCAATTTGTTGAAGTCTTTGTTCTCTATAAGAATCATCATCCATTATACCCCTAAGAGAAACTCTCAAAGAAGGAATTTCTAACATCAAAGGCATAATGGCATCAACACCATAAACAAGATTATAAGGAGTACAATCTGTAGCAACATGTACACTTGTCTGATAAGCCCAAAGAGAATAGGTTAAAATTGAGTATGCCAATCCTTACCATGCTTATTCATTGTCTTTCGAAGAATCTGTTCAATTATCCTATTCGAAGACTCAGCTTGACCATTTGATTGAGGGTAATAAGGTGTAGAAAATTTATGTTGAATATGATATTTCATGAGAAACTTCTTCACATCCTTATTTTTAAATGATGTTCCATTATCTGAAACTAAGGCGGAAGGTATTCCAAATTGGGAAATAAAGTTTTCCAAAATGAATTGGCAAATTACTTCAACGGTAGTGGATGAAAGAGGAACAACTACCACCCACTTCGTAAAGTAATCGGTTGCAGTTATGATGAAGGTATGTCCTTGAGATGAAGGAGGAGATATTTTACCAACAAGATCCAAACCACATGTAGAAAAGGGCCAAGATTCCACTTGAGATCGAAGTTCTTGGGTGGGGGCATGGATCAAATTGCTATGTTGCTGACACTGATGACATTTCTTAACAAATGCGAAAGAATCCTTTTCCATGGTCTACCAATAATATCCCATTCGGAGCAACCTCTGAAATAAATATCTGCCCCCAAAATGCTCCCCACAAGCACTTGAATGTGTTTCCTCATGGGAAATAGGGATTTCATCTTTGTTGAGACAGCAGAGGAGAAGACCATTATAACCCCTCATATAAAGAACATTAGAAAGGATAATGTATCTAGTGGCCAACTTGCAAATCCTATCCCTAGCATTCTTGTTTGAAGAGTCAGGAAAGGTACCATCACTCAAATATCTCACGATATGCAAGTACCATTTGTCAGAATCTATAATGCAGCAATATGCCACATCACTAGGATTATCAAAAAATAGTCAGGGTAGTGAGGTTGTGAATAATGAATTTAAGATCTACCAACGGATCCTATAAAGATACAAGAGATGCTACACATTCCATTGCATTAGCATGTCGATTATCTTTTCAAGGAACATGCTCCATGGTATAAGAATCAAATTTATGTAACAAGGATATAGCTAGATCTCTATATTGTGATAACTTGTCTTGCTTAGCTTGATAAGCTCATGCCACTTGTCTTATGATTAGTTGAGAATCTCCATAGATATGTATATTTTTTATATTTAATGCTAAGGCTGCTTTAATTCCAACTATAAGAGCCTCATATTTCAACAATATTGTTGGTACATAAGAAATTGAGATGATATGATAAAGGGATAGGCTTATTTTTAGGAGAAATTAAGACCACCCCTGCCCCTGATCCTGTACGACATCTAGAACCATCAAAGTACAATTCCCAAGTCTCATCAATCTCAATAGAGAAAATGTATTCATCAGGAAAGGACTCCGAATTAGGTAATGCTTGACCCTTTATTGCCTTATGTGAGACAAACTTAAGGTCAAACTCAGTCAACATCATAACCCACTTAGCTAAGTGTCTGGAGAGGTCAGTTTTAGAGAAAAGATGCTTGAGGGGATCAAATTTAATGATAACATGGAATTCAACATTCAAAAGGTAATGCCTTAACTTTTGGGTTGCAAAGACCAAAGCAAGGCACTGCCTTTCTATCATAGAATATCAGACTTCGTAATCGAGTAGAGTGCAACTTATATAATAAACCAGACATTCTCTACCATACTTATCATGTTGTGCCAACAAGGTTGTAAGAGCATGAAGGGAAGCAGTTGTGTACAATAGGAAAGGCTTAGTAGGATCAACATGTCGAAGAATAGGAGGATTGGCCAAATAGGATTTTAGGTCTTCAAATTATTGACGACAATCTTCATTCCATTGGAAAATGGTATTCTTTTTAAGCAATTGAGTAAAAGGAAAGGTATGATCCACAAGTTGAGAAACAAACCTACGAATAGCCTAGATCTTTCCTTGCAAACTTTTTAGTTGGGAGACATTCTTAGGAGGTGGCATGTTAATAATAACATATATTTTCTTCGTATCCACCTCAATGCCACGATGTGAAACTATGAACCCTAATAGTTTTCCACTATCCACACCAAACACACACTTTTGGGGATTCAAGTGCATGTTATACTTACGAATTCTCTCAAAGATTTGGCGAAGGATATTCATATGATCTATACGAAGAACTGATTTAGCTAAGATATCATCAACACAATCTTCTAAAGTCTTATGCATATAGTCATGGAAGATGAGAGTCATAGCACGTTAATAGGTTGCACTTGCATTTTTCAATCCAAAAGGCATCATAACCCAACAAAACGTGCCCCAAGGGGTGGTGAAAGCAATTTTGTATTGATCTTGAGGATTAATGGAAATTTGATTATATCCTAAGAAACCATCCATGAAGGATAAGAGGGCATGACCTGCTACAAAATCCACTATCATATTGATATTCGAGAGAGGAAAATCATCTTTTAAAGAGGCTTTGTTTATATCATGGAAGTTCGTACACATCCTAATTTTATTATCAGGCTTAGCCACAACCACAATGTTTGAAATCCATGGAGAATAATCGATAGGATAGATGAATCCAACATCCAACAATTTATCAATCTCAGCTTTAACAAGTAATGCCACTTTAGGGTGAATCTTTCAAATATTTTGCTTCATAGGTTTAGCATCGGGAATTAGGACAATGTTATGAGTGACAATTTTTTCCAGGCATATCAGAGTATATCCAAGCAAAGATTTCAAGAAATTCAAGTAATAATTCAAAATATTTTTTTTGCTCTTCTTCGTCAAGACATCCCCCTATCTTAATGATTTTATCTTCAACATAAGGATCTATCCTAATATCAATAGTGTCACTTATTAGGAGATTGCTTTGTTGAGGAGCGTCTTTTAACTAAGGAAATTCTTTCACTATCTCATCGTTATTTCTTTCTTTCCCAAAGTAAGCTTCCGCATTTAGACAATAGAGAAAGCCACAATTATGGTGATAACGAGGAAAGTTGTCATAAGCTCCTAAGAATTCGGCTAAGGAATCATCGTTAGGAAAAACATCCAAAGCTAGGACACTAGAAGAGCCACAATCAATATACTCTGAAAGAGAAGCAAAAATGATATTAACACTAATGAATGATCTCTTAGAGGTTTTAGTATGCTTACAAGGATCATAACCAAGCCCAAATGTCATGTCACGCAAGTTGTTTTTCAAGGGAACCTTGATCCCCTATTCTTGAGCACCACATCTATTACCAATATATCCGCATCTAGCTAGGATGTGAAAACCAGTACCATAAAGATTAGCCATTTCCGTGGAAGAAGGAGGATTTTCATAAAGCGAAGGGTCAAAGTCCTCCAGGTCAGAAATGGGAGATGAAGTTTGGGAAGCTGCCACAAAATTATTACTCAATGGCTCAGACAAAGCAGATTGCACTTTAGGTTCTCTAGGGGGAATTTTTTATTCCCCTATGAAAGTAGGATTGAAATCAAGGGATCCCCAATCATCTTCTGCAAGAATTTCTCAAGAGAAAAGGTGTTCTCGGTAGTAGACTCAGGATGAGAAGATTCTCTCTTAAGAACCTTAGGTTCACTTGAGGAATTATTGGGAATCAATTCAGATGTAGGAGATAAGTTTGATGAAGTGGCCACATTGGTAGGAGTAGAAACTTTAGAGGAATTATCTAAGACAATTGGGGAAGAGCCAATTGAAGAGGATTTAGAACTTGGTGTTTGCAGACAAGCCTAGAGACTTGTATCACCTAGCAAGGTATATGTTTTATTGTTGTAAATAAATTTAATGTGCCTATGCAATGCAGAGGGGACAACTTGCATGCTATGAATCTAAGGTCGCCCTAGCAACAAGTTATACGTCAATTCTCCATACATGACATGGATAGCTGTGGGTAAAGTAATAAGACCTACCTTAATAGGCAAGGTAATGATACCTAATGAAGATTTAGCAACATTGTCAAAGCCTCAGATAGTAAGAGAATCAAGCTTAATAAGAGATGTATCAACATTGATCTTATGCAACAAGTTAATGCTACAAACATTAAGGTCAGAACCGTTGTCCACTAGTGTTTTCTTTATTGCACTATCATCTATGATAACCACAATCATCAAAGGATCATATTATTGTTGAATTTCACTAGAGGGTAGCTCATCTTCTGTAAATACAATCTGAGCCTTAGGTGTTGTGATAAAATTAATCAAGGAAGCCATATTATTAATTGTCACTGCAGGTTGGACATTTAATGTTTCCAATGCATCTTGTAGCATTCCATGATGAGTTGAAGAAGTTTGAATAAAATCCTAGAGGGATACTTTGGTAGGAGTAGCTTTAAGTTGCTCAATTAGGTCATAGTCCTTACCAAGAGTTTGTGAAATGCGAGGCACTTGAGGAAGAATAGGTTGAGGATCAAGAAGAGAACTTGGAATAACCAATAGAGGATTAGGCTGCCTATTGTTTCTCGTATTATAGGTATGGGCAACTGCATTATAACTCTCCTTAGTTAGTTGTTTAGTGTAGCTGTAAGGACTCTTAGTGGGATTCCTTCCTTGAACCATAATGATGGGTTTGTTTGGAGTACTAAAGGAATCATGACTATATCCACCTTGAATTGTGAAAAGAGGTTGATTATGAAGAGGTGAAGTTGGAGAAGGACAATGTTTGAAGGTTTAGGCAAATACATAAAGTCATCAAGGGCATCATTCAATAAAGCATGATCATAGTGATTGAAAGGTTTATCTTTGGACTCAAAAGGAGACATAACCTCATAAAGGGAATTGTGAAGGTCAACCATGTCATTAGATTTTATGGATGGAGTTGATAGGAATGTACCCATGAGAGGAATCATTCAACTTATCTTTCTCATCACCACAAAATGGCATAGTAACAAGGTTGATTAGTTTTTGGCAAAATGAGGGTTTAGAAGGCTAGGGTTCAAAAAATCGTCTAGAGCTTCATCTAATTCATCCTTACTAAACTCATAATCAACAAAATTGCTTACATCATCAAAAGCATGAGCATATTGCAAATAAAAATCTAACATTTTGAAACAAGAATTGAAATGAAATCTAAACACACAACGCAAGCAAATAAAGGGAAATCACTTTTTTTTTCTTTTTCTTTGAATTTTTTTCACTTTTTTTTGGAATTTTATGTTTATAAAGAAAAATGAAAAGATACCAAATCTAGATCTATCAATGCAATGCAATGAAAATGCAATTGGATTCATGTCGGGCTCACCAAAGATGTGTAGGGAAAAAAGTGAGACTGAGTATGGAAACCCTAATCCCACTCTCATACACACTCATGAAATACGAAAGAGCCTAGGAAGGTGACACACTTCGGGCTACTTCTTGTGCGGAAGAGAGAGTCGAGGATCACCTCTTAGGTTTTCTATTCCTTTGTTGTAAATGAGAGAGATGAATGATACAAAAATGCAATCTAACCTAGAATGCAAGTAAGCAAGCAAACCCTAATCTGAAATGCAGATCAAAGGACAACTGATTTACTGCTGAAAAGTACATATTAGGAGGCAAAATCAGAGGTTCCCCTAAGTCTAGAATCTGAGCAGAAATGTCTGGGACAAGGGTGCCATGCCACTGTCCTGATTCTACAAGTTTGGAGCTACAACTGATAAGGTAGGTTTTGAAGCCTGCAAGACTTTGTTCTGCCAAATCCTGCTGACAGAGGGAAGGACCAAGGTGCCACGCTCCTGCCCTAGGTAGGACCAGGGTGCCACGCCCCTATCCTTGGGGTTTTTGATGAAATATGTACCCAAAAACTGTCTCTGTGCGCTCCTCCGGTCCTGAAACTTCCAGCGACACTCGAATCTGAACTTGTATTTGAAGCTGCAAAATAGGGTTTTGGGTGGCTATATATGGTTTGCCTTAGTCAAACCCCCGTGTTGGTGATTTCCACCTCCACAAATAGCCGATATTGTATTGAAAATGTGTGTACAAGATCCTAAAATGAAAGCAAACAATATAAAGCAACCCTAAAGAGTAAACCCTAATTGCTTATAATTGATAAAGTAAATGCTCTAAATCGATGATGCAAAGTGATCTAAAGCATGAATATGAATCAAAATGAAGCTTATGCAAAGACATGAAAACAACATGAAACCATACCCAACCCCAAGGGAGAGGTACAAGCCAATCTTCAGTCGGTGATCTCCTATTGTTCTCCTATATCTTCAAAAGCCCCTAATTGATGAAATGATGATTGATGAATGCTTGATGGATGAATGTTGAATGTTGTTGAAGACTCCAAATATCTACTCTTTCGCTACAAAGAAGGCTCTTTATGCTCCTAAAACTTGCTCTTTGATTCTTAGAAGAAGACCACTTCAAATGAAGAAAGAGAGCTCTTAAGTATGAAATCCTAGATCTTAATTTCATGTTTAGGCCTACCTAGGATTTGAATTTCCCGCCAAAATTTTGGGTTTAAGCGTTATTATATCATAGGATTATGCTCCCGAAATTTTGGGGAAAAGTCGAGGACCATGTGCATTCTCGCCACGGTTCGACCAACTTTTCAACAAATTTTTGGGGCCGTTAGATATGATGATATTAGAGCGCATCCTAAAGTTACAACTGATTTCAAGATGTTTTGATATGCGAAATCGGGCCTTAAAGGTCGAAATAAGACATAATTAGGGTTAATGATTAAATTATTTATTAAAGGAATAAGATGAAAAGAGGCACGCTTAGGGCAAAGGGCCCAACTTTATAACATGTAGAGTGATGAACATGACTTTAGATTTAATTAAATTAATTAATTAAATGCTTAAAGGGAAATTAGAAATACAAGATGCAAGACACACTAAAGCGGGTGCTAACCTAAGTGTGAAATTGTACCACCCTAGCAAGGGTGTACAATTTACGACACTACACAATCATGGTGACCTGTTTTAACAATGCCTGAGTCCTTTGCCTTCACCCACATACTGTCTTTTAAATAGTCACCTATTGCTGATAGATCCAAGATTTTGTATACTTTCATGGACTTGATATTTCATGTCCATCGTTGTAGGTTGAACTCTTTGTTTATGACCAAATTCATTTGAGATTCCTAAACCCTTACAAACCTAAGTTTTCTATTTGTTAGAATTTAGCAGTAGGCCTTGTGTCCAGTAGAAGCATAGTTTCATGTCTGGTGTGAACTTCTTGTGTGTCTGGTTTGGTTTCTTATGGTTGCAAGTTTATATTTTACTATACACATTAACTAGGGCCTGTAGTAGAATTGTAACAACTTCATTCAGTTTGGCAAGGAAGGATACTTAAGTGTTGTGCCATAACCTATATTCAAACTTCAGGTCCAAATTCATTTGTTTTTAGTGGTAAGAATGAATGGTGTGAGGCCTCTTGGCATCTAGTGGGCACACAAAGGTGTGTTGGGTCATCATTGGCATGGAGTGTAGATTCAATTTGTATTGGTCTAGGGGACCAATATGTGAATATTTTATGAGGTTTGTATGTAGTGGCAGATTGGGATGTGCCATGTGGATGTGAGCTCCAATGTGATGGATACTGAGATTAAAAGTGCTAAGAGAGTTGTGATATGGTCATATGTGTTATGAGCTCAATAGTCAGAGTCATTGATTCAAGTTGTTCTCACCCAAGGAGAGGAAAGATACCCCATGAATATTTATACACATCACTTTTGTGTTAGGTAGTGCCTTATGTCCCAACTTTCAATTATGCATTAGGAGGATAGATCTTTATTAGCTTAATATGATGAGTAGTTAGACATTTTTGTAGTGTATGGAGTATATGGAGTAATTTGATCTAGTAAGGTTTCAAAATATTTCTTGGTGATTTTTCTTGCAACCCTCAGTCCTAAAAGAAATAAACCTTCTAGGTTATGGGATTGGGAACCTAAAACATCTGATTTGCAATGTCGACAAACTAAGGACAAGAAAATGTAACATAACAAGGCTTTAATAGCCTTCTTCACTTTGAGCTCCATCATACTCAAGAGGGTTTTCCTATTTCTGGGTCTGCATTAACAATAACCTTTTAAACAACAATAACCTACATGCATAGTGAAGATGGATTGTTATCAGATACAAAATCCCACATGCTTTGAAAATATTTGAGAGCAAATAATTTAGAATAACTTATAAAACAAGAAAGGGTGGGGAAAGAAAGATTATTTTGATTAAAATGGTATCGACATTGCATTACTTTTCTAAATTCTAATTAGAAAAATAATTCAAACAGGAAATCTATAATGACAAAGCTGTATATCCTTATATTAAGATTGATATGAAATTGAAAGTACAATATGGAGACAATTTCATAACAACATTACTTGACTGCACAAACTAATTGACATTTACTAAAAATTAGAAAATTATAGCCTGCAACCTAATTGATGACTCAGAACAAGCATTCCCTATTTACATGCCTGAGAATACAAAATTTCAAAACCTTGAGAAAAAGAAAGAAAAAGAATATATGGGAAAAGAAGAAGCTCCAGAATTAATTTACTGCTGCCACATGTCTTTTCCCAGATCTGATTTGTTATAACACCTATCTCTCCTCTTTCATCTCTCTCAATTGAAAAAACCACTCTGCCCTTTCAAAACTTTCATCTGCACCTTTTCCCCTCTGCCTAACTGAAAAATACTCCCTCTTTGTCCTCACTTGCAGGTGTAAACATTTGAAATCTTTTTGATGCTTATTCTCGTGAAGAATATTATAATGCATATTAATGTCAGATTATAATATTTTTTCTTTTGATTTCCATGAGAATAAATTTCACACTTCTTGATCTTTGACACCTGTCAAGTAAGAAATTCCCAGCCCCTTCTGCACACTTAATTTCTCATGTAAAACAAAACACATTTTGGTATTCCTTTTCTAGAACTGCACTATATTTACTTTCACCCTTACGCTGTGTCTTCTTGTGAGAAAGTGCTTACCTTACTGGAATACATTTGTTACATTTTACCTTTTGGGTAAAACAAATTTCTGGGTGTACCATATCTAACCATTTGCCTTTTACTTGTGCATTCATTCCAAAGAAGTGTTTTTCTTTTGGAGTGAAAATTTAGTAATGTAACAATGTTACATTGTAAATTTAAGTATTCACCCATTTCCAACCGATGTTCACCCAAAAATAATTCATAAATATTTGCAAATCTGTGTCCGTATGCATAAAGTGTGAACTTCACATCTGCTTGCCCAGGCAACCACCAGCAGCATGCTTGGCACCTTGATAATGAGCTTTAGAGTATTCACTGAATAACTAGAATAGGTATGAATTTTCCATTCAAATATGTGCAATCCTTCATTCTAATCTCCCACTCGGGCACAAGCAGGAACGATGCTGGGAAAGGTTGAAGAATTGGGCTTTAAACCTGCCAATTTATACTTGCATTAATTTTTTTTAAAGCTTTTCCACAAATTCATTTCGTGCATCATCTGCACTCATTGCCTCCCATGGAATCATGGCGCCTTAGGTATTTGCATCGAACAAATAGTTCACATACCGCCCTATCTATGCTTCCCTATTTCGCGTTCATTTTCACATATTGGCGTTGGCAGGGAACTGCTTTAACTTCAACATTTGACAAAATGGCTCTATTCTCCACGCCTTGATGGGGGTCGATACCATGCATCTCTTCCACGCATGGCGCTGCATTTCTTTTAAAGTTTCCAAAGTCTTTTCAGCAAACAAATTTTTAAAAATCACCGGAATCTAGGCATCCGTGATACCCCATTTCCTTGAGGCATTTTTTAAAACATTCTACATGTTTAACCTGCAACTCCATATTTCGCATTCCTGTTTGGCAATAGTGACTATAGCATTTGACAGAATTCCTCTACCCTATGCTTTGAATAATGTTAATATCGTATTCCACGGCTCCCAAAATGGTGCAGGCACGAGGATGCTGGGACAGGTTGAGGAATGTGGCTATACACCTGCCAAATACATTGTTTGAGGAATGTGGCTATAATTCTTCATTTTGCATTCATACCTTCAACAGTTTCAATTACATCGTTTGACAAAATCCCCCAATGCGGTTTATGAGACTGTATTTCCATGAGGCGTGGATGTGGCACAATTCAAATGCCTTACCAATGGTTTCAGATTCTGCATTTTATTTACTTAAAATCCATCAAAGCTTTCTCCATCTCTTCTGTGTATTTCCATGCATAATCTCTTCCGTTCTAGTAAACCCTAGCCCCTTAGCATCAACAAGAGTAGGGCACCTCTTCTCCCTTTTGCTCGGAGCTCGCCCAAGCTCCAAAATTGCTCTCAATGAGCTTCCGAGAACAAAAGTTCTCGTTAATATATCTGACCTTTCACCTTTGCTGATGTGGCTTCTACTCGGGGCTCGGTGAGGCTAAAATTTGACTTTGCCGAGTGCCAAGCTCCTCCTTCCCTGCTTTGCACAAAACTTTAGGGGCCCCACAAGACTTTGCTCCCCCTTTTTAATATTTTAATAATAATCCTCTAAACATTATTAAACAATGGTTTAAAATAAAATTCATTTTAAACCTTTACTCCCTTTTACTTGCCAATATAGCTATATCACATGTGCGCGAGTCATTGAACGTTTCATTATACCCCATCTTTGTAAATGTGCATCATTTAGTTAAATCATAAGGATGATTTAAATAACGAAATATTATTATCAATATTATAACCAAAACTTAATGGGGCAAGCCAGGGCCCTTGAGGGCTTGGCTTAATTTTTTTTCGTTTTTTTAAATAACTGGGCCTGAAACTAGCATGAAACCATCATGATAATCAATCGAGTGCAAAATGCAAGCCTCTAAAATTGGCTACTCAGGTTTTTCTGAAAAATATGCACATAGTGAACCCTTGTTGACCTCTCAAATCAAGTGCTTCAAAAATGAGTCCAATATGATCACAAGAAGCTGCAACTTGATTAATATGCTTATTGATAACTGCTAAACACATTCCCAAAGCCATTTCTCATAGTATTTACTGGGCTTCAAAATGGAGCTCTCCAAAGTGAGCTACTTGGGCAAGTTTTTTCAGGGGTGTCTAGAGTGCATAAGAAAATTTTTTCGTGAAAAAATCTACGTGGGTCCTCAAAATTTAGCCAAATTTTGGAGGTCCCAACAATATTTATGGCAAATAGTGTGAAATATTATTAGAGAGATTTAAAAATTCATGACATGCGACAATATGAGTTTTTATATTTGCAGTTTTGAAAAAATGACATATAATTCACATTGATAATGAATGATTATTTTTAGGATTATCAGACACACGAGTAGAAGAATTTTAGATTTGGTTCCAACACCATTTTAGTTACTAAGACCAAGTTCAACAAACTTTGAATCACTAAAGATATGTAATTCAAAGAATACTATTTGCTATCGAAAAATATAAAACAAATTGGAAGGTTGAAGGTTAGATATGACTAGTCATTTCTCCCATTAAGGAAGTTATAAAGTTATGTAGTATATATGTCTTTATGTTAACAACATTAACATAGATGCTTGAGTTATTACTTAATATTTTGTTCCTTTTTTCATTTGTACATCTAATACTATAGAGAAACATTCACAACCTAAAAAAATGTTCTTTTTTTCTATAGAACTAAAAAATGAAAAAAAAACAATAACCACTTAATATTTTTTAAAAATATTATAAAAAATTATAACTAAAAATACTTAACAAATACAACAAATCAAAATCACTATATAAAACTTTTATCTTCCAAACATCTCTCTCATTTTTTTTCAACTTAAAATGTGCTTCAAACTTCTCAAATTGCATATAATTTAAAAAAAAAAAAGTTCAAATAGAATATAAGGTATGAAATGAAGGAATTTTAATGACATCTACAAGACCTGTCTAAAGGACCAAAAACTACAACATCAACACATTTTAGGATTTCTTTTTATGTTGGCTCTTCTATTATGAATCTTGATCTAGAAGCTTGCTAAGTTGTGAAGCTTTGTCTCCTCAAATAGCTTGTTTAGACTGTTCACCTTCAAAATATTTTTGAACTGCTTACAAATATCCTTATATGCTGCACACTCTATGATGAAGTGCCACTCACTTTTAACAACTCTTTTGCCACAAAAAACAGAGCGCTCTTTCTTCCACTTTTCTTCCACCAAAAGTGATCTCAAATTATTATATTTATATTAATATAATTTAAAAATAACAATGATTTAAAATTATAATAATTAAAACTTAAACACATATTTTTATTACAATTTGAAATTATAATAAATAAAAATTAGAAATTTTTTTTTTATTATAATACTATGATCGAACACTTAAACATACATTCATTCATATGTTCTTAATTGACGGAACTCCTTTTGAATAAAACCCCAAAGGGATGAGATGTTTCAAACTGTATTTAACTTTTTAAAAATAGATAATATATTCACGTGCTTGTAGGGTTTATCCCAAATCGTTTGAAAAACTCCCTTCAAAAGGAAACTCCCTTCAAAAGGAAACTCCCTTTCGGCTTCTATTTTCTGCACCAAAAAACAAACCAGCCAAAATTAAAGGCAGACAGTAGAATGGCTTCAATCGCAGGAGGCCCAGCATATGTGAGATCCTCTCTGCACAACACCAAACCAAACTTGTCATTCCTATCTAAAAGACACATTTTCAATAAATCCATTCCATCACAGGGACATTTAATCCGAGTCTCTGCTTCCTCTTCTTCTGCTGTAGTAGCTCAGCCTGAGGTCTCTCAGGACACGGTTTCAAGTCCCAAGCTGAACAAGTACAGTTCCAGAGTCACCCAGCCCAAGTCTCAGGGGGGCTCACAGGCAGTACTCTACGGAGTAGGCCTCTCAGATGAAGACATGGGCAAGCCCCAGGTGGGTATATCCTCTGTGTGGTATGAGGGCAACACCTGCAACATGCATTTGCTCAAGCTAGGAGAAGCTGTTAAGGAGGGTGTTACTGATGCTGGCTTGGTGGGCTTCAGATTTAACACAGTGGGTGTGAGTGATGCGATATCCATGGGCACCAGGGGGATGTGTTACAGTTTGCAGTCCCGAGACCTGATTGCTGATAGCATTGAAACTGTCATGGGGGCTCAGTGGTATGATGCCAATGTTTCCATACCTGGTTGTGATAAAAATGTAAGTTAGACTATAAACTTGGGCAGTTCATGATCATGACGAGGAGGAGGATGACAATCTTTTATTTGCATTAGGCTGAAGTGATCGTAGGACATGTCAAACTGCATCTACTAAGATAGAAGACTGTTTCAAAGATTGTTATGCTTCAGGAGAATTTGCCAATATTTATTTTTTTAATCTTTATTTGGGAAAAGTTACTATATGATTTAAGATGAACATGTCAAATTCAACAGTGCTTCGCCCATTATTAGGAAACACTAGTTAGATTGCAAAATCAAGGACCTCCCATGCTTGCAATAAGTTATCTGTTTAAGGACCTCGAATTTGCAAATTAATAAAACATCGAGTTTTTGGGTTAGGCGATGCGAATCAACATGTCAAATCTGAAATCTTCCATGTAGGTTTTTTAGGAAGATATTTTGGTTGAAATGTAATTTATGAAATGTAATAGGCTAATGTAGATATATTTTTCTTTTTCTTGCATTGAGATCTTCAGGTCCAAGTGTTTTGAGATTGTCTCACCTGTGAATTATATATGACATACTTGTATGGTTGGAGACCGGGGGTCAATATAGACCTACTTTTTCTTTTACCTTAGTTGACCCTAAATTGAAAATTCTATCCGAAGGAAGTTTTACATACAGAATTGTTGGTGTTTGTTTGAAAATGATTTATACATCGTTTCTATCTTGAATTGTTGTTGCTTGAACGAACTTGATATTTTCTACAATCTCTCGTATAGCGGTCTTCAATCAATGTTGCTATTGTACTTTGAGCATAGTAGTTTTTGGGTATTCGGTAATTGCAAGAGAGACTTGTTATGTATTTTAGTTTAATCTATAGGTCATGGATTCTACCAAGAACAGGACATACCGATGCTGATCTCTTACTGATCAAACAAGAAGGGTTAGTATTTCTAATGTTGTGCCAAAATCAAAATCTATTATATAGAAAACAATTTACCAGTTGAGTGGGTTGTAAAAGCATAGCCAACACCCAATCCAATAGGACAAATTCTCTCACTAGGTACACCATGAGCTTAGATACTGCTTCCAATACGTCCAGGAAAATACAGGATTTATTTTAGATGAACCAAAATCCCTCTTGATTCAACTACTTTTCAACACTAGTTCTTCCATTGGCCAAAATATTTTTCTTGGTAATATCTCGGTAAACCAAAATATAAAGATGTTTTTAATTTCTTTGGCTATTATCAGGAATCCAAAAAACATAGAAAAATTAAAAAAAAAAGAAAAATAACTGATTTTTTTGAATATTTAAAGCCATCCCAATTTTATAAAGAGCATGAGAGTGAAAGTAAGAGAGAATACGCACCATGAATTTTCAAATATGCACTTTTCTCATTAATTTGGGGTTGCTGATTAAAATGTACACTACTTCCGCCATATCATATTACTAAAGATTCCCCACGGTTGTTTACCGTTACTCCAATTCCCAACGATAATGTTCCTTTTTGTAATGGACTAAATTGTTCATTTTCCGCATTTCCCCTGGTCCCATTTTGTGTGCATGTTCTTCCTCTTCTTTCCCCTATTGTCTATAAGGTCTCCAAAATCTTTGAGGATAGCGCATGCTTAGTCTTCTAATTGTTTTTTAGTTGTTGGAGTTTCAAAGTTCCTTGTCTAGGCATACTTTCTTGTCTAAGTGCAATCTTTCCTTGGTCCTCCACAAACTTTCGGACTTGTTCATCTTGTTATGCTTTCCATACTTCCCCACTCTCCCATTGTTTTTGTCAAACTTTGGGACTTGTCTTTGTCGGCACACTTGTTGCTCGATCCCCAACGCTTTGACCTATGGTATGAATCTTGTGGTATCTTTGACCCTTGATCCCCAACATTCTTGCCTTCGTTTCCATTATCTACACAACACCCTAGCACATGCTGTAATGTCATCAATGGTCAGTTTTGGCACCATAAATTTTAAAAGTTGAACTTATTCTCGCTCAGAATCATTGTTCAAACTTGGAGTTGCAGATTTACATTGTGGCCGACCCATTATTGTTTTGATGAATATAAAGGGGTGAATTTGTCCATTTAGGGGGCATCATCTACACTTTATAGCCAAATTGTGCTTCATTGGCTATAAAATCTAGCCGCATTGTATTGATCCAACTTGCCATTGTTTTTGGCATGAATGCTATTATTGCAGAATCATTTGAATCTAATACAGTCATTATTGTAATAAGAAAGAGAGTGAGAATTATATTTGCATTTGTCGTTCATTATAATAGATCAAGTGTTATGTTACCATTGTTGGTCAAAGTCTAATGAAATTGTTGATGTGTTAACAGTAATTCAAATCTAAGTGTCTAAGATTGATTAATTAATAGGGTCCAATAGTGTTGTTATTCAACTAATAAGTTGTAATATCCCAGATATTTTTTTTTGTTTTTAGGACCAATAGTAATCATCAACCACAGATAACCCGTTAAGGTTAGAAAACATAAACTCAAAGCTTGCTGAAAATCGTAACCCTTCCACTTTCTGATCACCAAGTGCCCAACATGGGAAGGTGAGAGCATACGGTGAATAGGGGATCGTTAGATCTCAAATCTGCTGAAAAGATGAAATGAATACAATAATGGGCGGCAAGCCATCCCCTTCCGCTTATCGAGCGGGATAGCAAGAAACTTGGCCGTGAACCAACCAAGAGAAACATACAGGAGACACAAATCACTCAACTGCGGTATTTCAGCGGGAGGACTGAATTACAAATTTGAAATAAACTCAACTCGACAGCTTATGCAACGAGAGGACTGAATTACAATTTAACTGAAATAGGCGGCAAGCCAACCTCTTCCACTTTTCAGCAGGATGAGAGTTTACAAGCCAGAATGGTTAGTAGTACTACTACTTAACCTTACAATAACAAAGAGAGTGAGAGTAGAAGAGCAATGCTGAACATCCAAAATAAATAGCATGAAATTCTGCTAACATCAAATCTGTAGGTTGGAAATGTAAAACCAACAGCCTATGAACTCACTAAAACACCCATAACTCTCTCATTTCTCACCCAATTCACCCCAAATCAGTTCTAAACCAATACTATACCCGCAACAATGAAAACAAACCCAAAGGAAGCTATCAAAACACTCTCATTTATTCAGCACACATCCCAATGCACTCCCTAAACCCAACGCCTAACTAGAGAATTTTGATTTGCATTATAAAATTCCATACTCAATGCAA
This sequence comes from Cryptomeria japonica, assembly GCF_030272615.1. Lineage (NCBI taxonomy): Eukaryota > Viridiplantae > Streptophyta > Pinopsida > Cupressales > Cupressaceae > Cryptomeria > Cryptomeria japonica. The sequence continues at coordinate 320,521,919 of NC_081405.1, read as the reverse complement.
GGTACCAAAAACTTACAAGATGAATCGCCAGTGGCAGGAAAGATTGATGAGTCGGTGCCCAGGATGATAGAATCGCCTGGCCAAGAGGTATGAGCAAAATATTGTTTCAGTAGCTCCGCGACCAACAACCAGAGAACACTCCAATCCCACACAAAACACTCCACAATCTGCAACTCACTCACCAACAACACTGGAAATACAAGGACACAGCTAGGTACTATCTTCCAAGTACGAAACTGAGACTTAGCTAGGAAGCCACACTTCGAAGCTCAGATTTTTCAATCGCCAATCCGGCAGCATAACGATGCAATTTCATAAGATCACCAAAATGGGAGCCCAAGGCTCTTATTTATAACTTCTAACTCCACCAAATCCAAATGCAAATGCTCACAAATGCGCCCAAATTCAACTTTCCCATTTGCATTTCATTTACCCAAGGATGGTGCCATACCATAAGTCAAAAATCACGCCAAGCAAGCAAAAGACCACGATTTGACTTAGCAAATACTTTTGTTGAATAAAATAATATCTCCCATTTTAAAAATGGAGTCCCTTTCCAGACATAACAATTCGCCTAGCACTTAGGAGACATTATGCGCAATTTCCAAAGTCATTAGTAAAAATAATCAAATTAATTAAATATTAAACCTTAAGATAAGGAAATAATATTTAATTACATCACTTTGACTCCAATACTGATTATTAACAAAACCAGGATGAAGCTGAGCAAGGAAGACCACTGAACTGCTGCAGGATCAGGACCCTGTCCACTGCCAAAAATAGAAACATCCCATACTGCCACTTACTAAAAATAGTAAGTCATGAACTACTGCTCCGAAAAGCATGATCTTCGCACCCAGTGACAGAGCATAGAGAGCTCAGTAGGACAGTATCACCAAAACAGCCAACCCCTGACTTACTAAAAATAGTAAGTTCTCGCCTCATCAATGTTTGACCCTCATTCTTCATTCCACATAGCCTACGGGTCTCAGGAATAGGCCAATGGACCACTGGAAGTACATCAACGAGAAGGGGACATTACAGTCCGCCCTCCCCAAAATTGCTTGTCCTCAAGCAACTGTAAGGCTGGATGCAGCAAAATCTCCTCATTTTCCCATGTAGCATCCTCTGCTGGTAAATTCTTCCATTTGATCAAGTATTTCTTGATCACCCTTCTCCTCAAAGAACGTTCCCTGAAATCAAGGATAGCTTCAGGAACCAAAACTAGCTCTCCCTCCTCATCAAGCGGGGGTAACTCAGCTGAAGCAACAACGTTGTGTCCCAAAGCCTTCTTGAGGCATCACACATGAAATACATTATGAATCCTGCTGCTTGCCGGTAATTCCAACTCATATGCCACTTCTCCAATTCCCTTGCTGACTTTGAAAGGCCCATAGAATCGTGACTTCAATTTCTCAGCCCCACTCTTCTTGAGAGTAGACTGTCTATAGGGTTGGAGCCTCAAGTAAACCATGTCGCCCCCTTCAAAGGTGTGCTCAATTCACTGCTGATCAACATACAACTTCTACTGAATCTGTGCATGTTGGAGATTCTCTCAGAATCTTCAGAATATCCTGACTCTGTTGCATCAGATCCTTCGTTTGAGGGGTTTTGCTATCACCAAATACTAAGTCAGCGAAGCTAGGAGCTTCATAACCGTATAGTGCCATGAACGGTGACATCTGGATGGACATGTGGTAGGAGGAATTGTAGCAATACTCTCCCAGGTGAAGCCATCTCACCCATGCATTCTGCTGCTCCAAGACATAGTTTCTAAGATATCCTTCCAACCACTTATTCACTATCTCGGTCTACCCATCAGTCTGTGGGTGATAACTTGTGCTTGGAGTGAACACAGTACCACATAATCTGAAGATCTCCTACCAAAAGGAACTTGCTGTCCCTATCACTCACAATGTTCTTTGGTAACCCTTGTAATTTGAACACATCCCGAAAGAACACTTCAGCAATTTGAGCTGCTGTAAAAGAGTTGGTGATGGCAGAAAAATGAGCAAACCTAGTTAGCCTGTCTACCACCACATAAATACTATCCTTCCCTTGAACCCGTGGCAACCCAGTGATGAAGTCCATGGAAATACTTTCCCATTTTTGATCGGGAATAGGCAAGCGTTGTAACAAACCTGCTGGCAGAGTGTGCTCATTTTTGTTTCTCTGACATGTGTGACACTCCTTGATGTACTTCAAAACATCATTTTTAAGTCCCTTCTAAGAAAATCTCTCTCGGATTTGCCTGTATGTTTTGAAGTAACCTTGGTGACCAGCAAGAGGGATATCATGGAAAGTCTTCAAAATCTTCTCCTTTAGCTTAGATTCAGCCACAATGAAGATCCTTCCTTTGTATAGTATCAATCCCTCAACCAATTTGTACCTTTCATCATGAAAATTACCTTCTATAATGCTGGTTGCAAACTGATTTTTGGCATAATCAGCAAGCGACAACTCCCTCCAATCAGCAGTAAGCTCGCATAGTGAGCTCAAATGGGGCCTTCTGGATAAGGCATCCGCCACAACATTGTTCTTCCCCTTAACATACTCAATATTGAAATCGTAAGCTTGCAACTTACTCACCCACTTCTGCTGTCTTTCATTCAAATCCTTCTGATGCATGAAGTGTTTAAGACTATTGTGATTAGTCTTAACAATGAACTTACTCCCCACCAGATATTGCCTGAACTTCACAAGGACATGCATTATGGCAAGCATTTCCTTGTCATAAATCGAATACAGCCTTTCAATTCCTTTCAACTTCCTACTTTCGAAGACTATAGGATGCTTATCCTGCATGAGGACTGCACCAACACCTTCTCTAGATGCATCACACTGCAGTTCAAAAGGTTTGGTGAAGTCAGGTAAAGCCAAAATAGGGCAGGAATTCATGATCCCCTTAAACCGCTCAAAAACTGTCTGTGCCTTTTCGGACCATTCAAAAGCTCTTTTCCTCGTAAGATCTGTGAGGGGGGCAGCCAATTGAGAATATCCCTTCACAAACCTCCGATAAAAATCACACAGACCGAAAAATCCCTTCAAATGTGTTATGTTTTCAGGAGGAGGCCAATCAATGATGGCTCTAATCTTTTCGGGATCCACCTTCACACCACCTGCACTGATAATGTGACCAAGGTAGAGCAACTCTTCCATTCCAAACTCACATTTGGACTCCTTGGCAAACAGGGATTCGGATTTTAGTATGCTTAGCACCTCATCCAAGTGCTGTAAATGCTCCTTCCAAGATTTGTTGAATATGAGTATTTCATCAAAGAATATCAAAACAAACTTCCTTAGTTGTTCCTGGAAGATTCTATTTCATGACTGAAATGTAGCGGGTGCATTTGTCAAGCCAAAGGCATGACTAGGAACTCAAAATGCCCAAAGTGGCATTTGAAAGCGGTCTTCTCCACATTTGAAGCTCTCATCCTAATCTGATGATACCCCGACTTGAGGTCAATCTTAGAGAAGAACATTGCACCATGTAGCTCGTCAATGAGCTCATCAATTCTCGGGATAGGATACCGATTCTTGATAGTTTTCTGATTCAAGGCTCTGTAATCCACACACATGCGCATGGTCCCATCCTTCTTTCTCACCAAAACAATAGCCGAAGCAAAGAGGCTTTTGCTAGGCCGTATGTAACCTATGTCAAGCAATTCCTGGATTGCTTTCTCAATCTCATCCTTCTACTTCTTAGGATACTGGTAAGGAGTAGTCATAACTGGCTTAGCTCCTTCTTCAAACTCAATGATGTGTTCGACACCTCTCTCAGGGGGTCTGCCAGGAGGTGGGTTTTCAAACACCTTACTTCTCTTGGTTATCAAGGCTTGAATGTCTTCAGGATAGTTCCAATTTTCTTTTAGTGGTTCTAAGGGCATGACCATGACCTTACTTCTATCCGTGATCATTGCTTGAATGTCTGTGGAATAGCTGCCCTTATCTACCAATGGATTTGAAGGCATTATCAAACTCTCTACTGCCCACTCCACCTGGTTATGGCGGATCAGCCTTTCCATCCTTTCAAAGATACAACTTTAAGTCCACCATGGGACATTCCTCTCAATACTACCTTTTTCCCCTCAGACATGAATTTTAGCTCCATGGTTTGCAAGTTTAGTGTGATCTCACCAAGAGATCTTAGCCATTGAATCTCGAGGACTGCATCATCAGTCCCACCAATGCTAACCACAAAGAAATCATCTCTGGTTTCTTGATTTCCCAACTTCAGAGACATGTTGGAAATCATCCGGTTGCAGGACATAGTGGAGCCATCTGCTACCATGACTTTGAAGCCCTCAACTTCCTCTGCCACTAGTCCCCTCTTAGCAACAATCCTTTCATCAATGAAGTTGTGTGTCGCTCCTATGTCAATGAGAGCAATGACACGATGCTCTCCAATCACACCCTGAACTCTAAAGGACTCATTCTTGTGAATGCTCAAGAGTTGAGCAACCACTCCTCTATCTTCTGACCCAATTTCAGGCCCTTCAGGAGCCTCTTCATACTCGCTGTCCTCAACTTCAGTTTGCTGTTCTAAAATTTCAGAATCTGATCCATCCGTAGAATAGCATTCCATCTGATGCAAATTGCTCTTTCGATGACACTTATGTCCTGGGGCCCAAGGTTCTTTGCAAGAATACCAAAGATTCTTCCTTCGAAGCTTTTGACGGAGCTCATCATCCATTCGCGAAGGGAACCTCTTGGTCTGATTTGTGAACTTCTTCTTATCCTTTCTAAAAGGAAAAGGCTTGGACTGAATTTTATTCCTTGGGGCAGCCAACTACATGCTTCGAGATTTCTTAATAGCTTCTGCCAAAGTGGGTGGATCAAATGCTTTAACCCAACCTTTCAAAGGTTCCTCAAGTCCTTCAATGAAAAGGACAACTAACCGCTTCTCCGAGATGCTACTTACCATAACTGATATATTTTGGAATTCAGTTACGTAAGTGTCTAACGAACCTTGCTGTTTGAGTTGAGCAAGTTCTCTAAATTTCACCTCTGGATCCTTGGTGTCAAATCTCTTAATCAACTTGTTGATGAAATCAGCATAGGTGGTGATCAAGTTGTGACCAAGGGTGACCAACCCATGGTACCACCATTCGTGGGCCACTCCATTCAAGTGCAAGGTAGCGAACTTTATGGCATCTTCTTCCGGCATAGGCCTCAAGGACAAGTAATTGTCCAACTTTTGCACCCATGCTCTAGCTGTGCTCTTAGTGCTTCCATCAAAGTGTGCTAAGGTCACTCTTCCAAGAGCTTGCTGATAATCTCTTGGGGCAGCAAATCTATTGTCATTCCTCCTTCCTCTCTTCATTTTCTGATTCATAAACTGATCCAAAGTGAGGATATCTCGGGACTCACCAGGGAGAGAAGCATATTCCATGTAACTGTTTCTTATTTCATCAGGTGTAGGTATCTCAATTTTAGCTTGCTATACTTCTCTTGGTAGAAATACAGGTTGTAGCGGTCTTGGGGCTGAACCTCCACTGTTGCTCCCGTTGTTACTCCCATTTTCATTGCCTACAGGAGCATTAGAAGTGCTGGCTTCCGGTCCATTGTTGGATTGGTTATGGGTCCCAACAACGTTTTGGTTAAGTTTGGCCAGTAGTAGAGACATCATGTCCATCATGGCATTGAATTGTCTCTTAGCCTTCTTATCAAGTGCCTCATTCTGTTCTGTAGCCTTGTCTGCCGTTGAATCCACTGAGTCTGAAGAATCCAATTCCTTCCCTCTGTTTCTCAGTACTTCTGAAAATGTATCCTCTTCCGGCACTACCAGAATCTGAAACTGCCGTCTCTTCTGTTCTCGGTTGTAGTATCTGACGTCTCTGTCACTCATGGAGAATTATGAACCCACTGAAATTCACAGGCTGGCAAGAAGACCAGCTTTGATACCACTGTAATATCCCAGATATTTTTGTTTTGTTTTTAGGACGAAGAATAATCATCAACCACAGATAACCCGTTAAGGTTAGAAACATAAACTCTCAAAGCTTGCTGAAAATCGTAACCCTTCCACTTTCTGATCACCAAGTGCCCAACATGGGAAGGTGAGAGCATACGGTGAATAGGGGATCGTTAGATCTCAAATCTGCTGAAAAGATGAAATGAATACAATAATGGGCGGCAAGCTAGCTCCTTCCGCTTATCCCGTGGGAAAGCAAGAAACTTGGCGGTGAACCAACCAAGAGAAACATACAACAGACACAAATCACTTAACCGTGGTATTTCAGCAGGAGGATTGAATTACAAATAAACTCAACTTGATCGCTTATGCAGCGGGAGGACCATTACAACCAATCTTCACTCGACCGCTTATGCAGCAGGAGGACTGAATTACAATTTAACTGAAATAGGCAGCAAGCTAGCCTCTTGCACTTTTCAGCGGGATGAGAGTTTCCAAGCCAGAATGGTTAGTAGTACTAGTGTACTACTACTTAACCTTACAATAACAGAGAGAGTGAGAGTAGAAGAGCAATGCTGAAGATCCAAAATAAATAGCATGAAATTCTGCTAACATCAAATCTGCAAGCTGGAAATGTAAAACCAGCAGCCTTTGAACTCACTAAAACACTCATAACTCTCTCATTTCTCACCCAATTCACCCCAAATCAGTTCTAAACCAATACTATACCCACAACAATGAAAACAAACCCAAAGGAAGCTATCAAAACACTCTCATTTATTCAGCACGCATCCCAATGCACTCCCTAAACCCAATGCCTAACCAGAGAATTCCGATTTGCATTATAAAATTCCATACTCAATGCAAGGTACCAAAAACTTCCAAGATGAATCGCCAGTGGCAGGAAAGATGGGTGAGTCGGTGCCCAGAATGATGGAATCGCCTGGCCAAGAGGTATGAGCAAAATATAGTTTCAGTAGCTTCGCGACCAACAACCAGAGAACACTCCAATCCCACACAAAACACTCCATAATCTGCAACTCACTCACCAACAACACTGGAAATACAGGGACACAGCTAGGCACTATCTTCCAAGTACGAAACTGAGACTTAGCTAGGAAGCCACACTTCGAAGCTCAGATTTTTCAATTGCCAATCCGGCAGCATAACGATGCAATTTCATAAGATCACCAAAATGGGAGCCCAAGGCTCTTATTTATAACTTCTAACTCCACCAAATCCAAATGCAAATGCTCACAAATGCGCCCAAATTCAACTTTCCCATTTGCATTTCATTTACCCAAGGATGGCGCCAGACCATAAGTCAAAAATCATGCCAAGCAAGCAAAAGACCATGATTTGACTCAGCAAATACTTTTGTTGAATAAAATAATATCTCCCATTTTAAAAATGGAGTCCCTTTCTAGACATAACAATTCACCTAGCACTTAGGAGACATTATGCGCGATTTCCAAAGTCATTAGTAAAAATAATCAAATTAATTAAATATTAAACCCTAGGATAAGGAAATAATATTTAATTACATCACTTATGACTCCAATACTGATTATTAACAAAACCAGGATGAAGTTGAGCAAGGAAGACCACTGAACTGCTGCAGGATTAGGACCCTGTCCACTGCCAAAAATAGAAACATCCCATACTGCCACTTACTAAAAATAGTAAGTCATGAACTACTGCTCCGAAAAGCATGATCTTCGCACCCAGTGACAGAGCATGGAGAGCTCAGTAGGACAGTATCACCAAAACAGCCAACCCTTAACTTACTAAAAATAGTAAGTTCTCGTCTCATCAATGTTTGACCCTCATTCTTCATTCCACATAGCCTACGGGTCTCAGGAATAGGCCAATGGACCACTGGAAGTACATCAACGAGAAGGGGACATTACATAAGTGTTTGTTGAAGGTTAAGAAGATTTGCATCATTGTTTGGGCTCAGGACATTACACTAGCCGAATCAAGACAACATCTCTCCAATGTGGTTTTGCCTAAGGCTTGACACTACCAAGGGTATAAAGTTTCATATAGGGGCACCATTGAAATCTAATTTCACCCAAGAAAATAGTGGAGATCTCCAACATATTTTGGCAGTCTTTTTTAGCTAACTCTTCCTTGGGGAAATGTGATCCAAAAGATGAATATGGTTTTCATAATTCATGGCATCAAAACCTTAATATGTTTGCATATTTGGAAGTTCAAAAAGTTGTTGGCTTATTTTAGTTAGTACGGAAAATTTATGGCTTCCAAAAGATGGAGGACAAGAAGAGCATCTAAGAGAAGTGTACACCCTACTTAATCTTTTCCTATTTTGTCCTTTCCAAAAGGAGACGAACATTTCACTTTGTTATTTCCATCATTAGGAGATGCATGTCACAAAAGAGAGATGAAAAGATACATGTCTCTTGTATTCCCAAAAGAGAGATGTAAGATCACACATGTCTATTCATTTCCCAAGGCTTTTAAACTCCATATATATGCAATGCAAATTCGAATTAAGCATAAATGGAGCATGTAGAGTGTTGTATCTCTTGCATTGGGCGCTTGTTTTGAACATTGTTCATTGTTCTTGCTTAAGGCGAATACTTTGTGAAACATATTGCTTGGCATAATGTTCAAAAGTATGGCTTTTGCATCATTTTCCTTTAATCTTCATTTATACTAGCCAACTGATTTATCAAGGAACTTATTGATGTAAGACACTATATCTTCACCTTCTTCCATCTTCAATTCATACATTGTTTGTTTTATAGTTATTTCTTCACTATCAGCTGTTGATACAAATAGAATATATAATTGCTCCCAGATTTTCTTAGATGATTTTTTAAAATCTACATGATATAAATGGGGTTTAGATAAACGGAGGCCTATTATAGCCAAGGCTTTCTTATTTTTTACCTTTCAGTTTTAAAGTTCATCCGCATCTATTGGCTTTGTCACAATTTCATCAACAATATCCTAGAGATTTATTTGTATTAATATCAATTGTATTTGAATTTGGCAACTATGAAAATCATTTCTGTCAAGCTTTTCATAAAGGCTTAGTTTATCCATTTTGTATTCAATGGACGTTGGCTTCAATTGAAAATGTGTCCTGACAAAAAATACCTTATATCTCCAATAAATTTCACATTATTTTCTCCTTTATATATCTTATTCGTAAAAATATTTCATACAAATAATATAAATTCTTTAAACTGAAATATTTTACCTCTTTCAAGCTGGAAAAAATATGCAACAACTTGTTTGTTGTTCCAATCCTTACACCATCCAAAGTATAAAAAAATTCAGTTAAAACCAAAGTGGCTGGGCACAACAATTATCTGGAATGATATTTTAGTAGAAAACAATGGATAAATGCTGATGGCACTTCTAATAAACTTTTTCAAGTATTTGAAACTATTTAAATGCCTCAAAAACCCCTCAATGCCTCATTAAAACACTGCATGTAATATTAATTAAAATTGTTTTTAAAACTTCAAACACCCTTTTAAATGCCTCTCATTGTTGAAATGCCTTTTTATTGCTGCTGGTTCAAATGCCTATCACTACTTAAATGCCCTTTTATTGCTGCTGATTCAAACATCTATCATTGCTTAAATGACCTTTCAAATCCCCCACTGCTGCTGGCAATTCAATGCCCCCCAAAAAACTTGAATCCACCCAATTTCAATGCTTGATGTGAACACACTATTGCAGCAGATTGTTGTATATACATATGATTTAAAATTTAAAATTTTGGGATGATAACAATGAATAGATTAAAGTGTCAAACAATGGCAAAAATGAACACAGTGGAAAGAAAGAGAAGAGATGCAGATGAATGCAGTCAAAAGGATTTTGCACATAGTCTACATTGCTCACCTATTGACAGATGGAAGAATGGTGGAAAACAATAGCAGTTGCACATGGTCTTCATTGCAATACCATTGTGAATATCACTATGAGGTAGAAACAAATGAATGGAAGGCGATCAGAGAGAGGTCCACAAAGAAACCTAAATTGAGACCATGATAAAATGAAAGAGAAATGAGATTACTCTCAATTGAAAAATTTAGTCATTCACACTACACAAAAATCTATTACATTATATTGGATTTGTAAAGCCTTTATTTCCCATATATCTCCCAAAACTAACTCCCTTTATTTAATAAACTAACATACTATTGTTGATTTATTTACTTATCTATTTATTCAAAATGTCAAGCACTAAATTCTAACAATTACTGTGTTATATCGCCTTTTGATTGTTTCAATGAGACTCCTCTAGCAAGTGTGCCTATAGGCTTTGAATCCTGGCCCTCTTGAGAAAGCCTTCAGAATATGATTTATGTTGCTGAATTGACCGATTTCCCCGCCGATTTTGGGTATAATAGTATATTTAAATGACTAAATTAAAATAGTAAAATTAAATATAGGATAATATGTATATTCAGTTTTTGGTACAGATGCACCCGTAACATATCCAACCTCCCCCAAAAAATCTGCCATACTGGCATATCATAGCCACATACTTGCACCCATACTTGTATCCGAATTGACAACTTAGGATATGATGTATTTCACTAATTTCCTTTGTTATATATTTTCATTTTGCTATGGAAAAAGTGGGCATAGTTTGAAATAATTTCCTGTTAAAATGCTAGAGTTTTGGTAAGCCAAGTGACATTATTTCTGTATGTTACATTACCCTTTGGTTACCTTAATCACTTGCTTGTTTCATGCAAGTTGTAAGATATGTTGGTAGTTTTGTGTCAAAATTAGTGATGCATCAGACTTGGCAATCTATTTATGTTTTATAATGTTTATTGTTGATTTTTGGGAACTGATGCATTTCTATTTTGGCAATTATCTTGTGTTGTTATACTATCTTGGAACCAGATATGTGTAAATAGCACTATGGAACTTGAGCATAGGTTTAATTGTTTATATTTTTAACTTGTGTTGGTTGTTTTTCCAATCACTTTTCAAAATCTCACTTTCTAGTAGATTGAACAAATAAACTTTAAGAAGAATCTCTAGGCTGTTGCATGCAACTGTTTATTGGCCATCTGAAATTGAGAGATGTTAGGTGTCCCTTGCTGGCTGGGGGATGGGCTGGGGAAAATGAATGATAAACACTTCATTGCTAAAGGGATGGCTCAAGGATGATTGATAGGCATCACTCCTTGCCCCCTAGAGAATGGTAAATGCATCTCGCAACACAAAGGACACATCCTCAAGAAACAGTGATAAATCCTACATGCAATATTTTGGATGTCTTTTGTGTGGTGTCCTTATAAATGGGTTAACTGTATTTTCTTATTTTACTATCTTCTGAGCTTTGGAAGACGTTATCTCTTTTGATTACAGTTTTTTTAGATTGGTGGTATTTGTTTTTTTTTCTTTGATGCAGATGCCAGGTACCATTATGGCAATGGGGCGACTCAATCGACCTAGCATCATGGTTTATGGAGGATCGATTAAGGTCAGCTATTTCCTTGCAAGGGCAATCATCACTCTCCTGAGATCATTTTGAAATTGCTGGCATCTGAATGAAGTTTCTATAAAAGATTGGGAAGTTATATAAAGAATAGAATACATATAAATGTTGGGAAAACATTATGTTCACACATCTATTTTGAAATCCTTAGAGAAGAGATTTTTGTATGCTGGGGTGGCTGCTTAAGTCATTGTGTCTGAAGTATGTTTTTCTGTCAGGGTACATGATAAATCTGAACAGAACCTTGTAAAAAGAATATTTGAAGTAACTTATACACTCTTTTCTATTAAAGAGATTTCAACAGTCCTCTTTTCATTAAAAATAGCAAAATTGTCAGTTATTTTAAGGCTCAGATTTTAAAATTGTAAAAGTTGTTAAATATTGGTTCACAAGAGTTGAATTTCAAAATTTGAGGCTTTCCTCTAATCTCAGATCATCTTATTTATTTGCAGCCTGGTCATTCTCAAGGTGAAACCTACGATATTATATCAGCCTTTCAGGTGCCTATTTTGATATTTTTTATGTTTTTAATCTTGTCGTGGAGGTATAATCTTTTCAACTGAGGAAATTAGATAGTTATTCTTATTTTGAAGTGAGGTACATCAAATTTCATATGTTGATGGTATATCTTTATCATGTTTGGTTCAGCAAATACCTAGGCTGTTTCCTAGAGTCTATCAAAATAGTTGTCAATAAAATGATAATTAAACCTAAATTATGTATTTGGTTTTTAACTTCTTTCATTTAGTAAGGAAAGTTGATGCATTAAAATCTATTAAAATTATGATTTTTTAGAGTTATTCTTAAAACTGCTTTACTTCCTTACCCTTCCCTTTATAAACTATGGTAAATCCCAGGTTAGACTAGATTATTCTAGCTATGAATGAGTGCTATTTTCACATTTAACATTGGTTGTGTCTCCCTGGTACGTCTGGCAGGTTTATGGGGAATATGTCAATGGGACAATCACCGATGAGCAGAGAATGAATGTGGTGCGCAATTCTTGCCCAGGTGCAGGAGCATGTGGTGGCATGTATACAGCCAACACTATGGCAACTGCAATTGAGACCATGGGCATGACCCTTCCGTACAGGTATATGTGGTTGTTGTCAATGACATTGAAATTTTGGCAATCTATTTACGTTTTTTTACTGAGTTCACCATCTTCCATATGTTTCATTGTGTTTTGTACTTTTATTGATTTCGTATTTTAATTGAGTCTTCCATAAATTAATCTCCATTGGAAAAATATTGGCTATGCGTGTCTCATTTCTTGAAAATTTTAAGTGCCTTTGTGTTTCCTCAACTGATGATTTTTGGCACAGTTCTTCAATACCAGCAGAGGATCCACTGAAGCTGGATGAATGCCGTATTGTTGGCAAGTATCTTCAGAAATTGATAAGTCTTGATTTGAAGCCAAGGGATATCATCACCATGAATTCCTTACGCAATGCAATTGTCATCACAATGGCTCTTGGTGGCTCCACTAATGCTGTCTTGCATTTGATTGCCATTGCCAGGTGATATAACCTCTTTCTTAGTTTGCATTGAATGATGCATTAGAGATCAATACCTCTACAATAAAATCTGTCCAAATTATCAGAATACCATTTTCTTTAGCAATTGTGCTTAGTAAGTGTGCTGATACTTCTATTGTAGATCAGTGGGTTTGGATTTAACTCTCGAAGATTTCCAGAGGATTAGTGATCAAGTACCTTTTCTTGCTGATCTCAAACCTAGTGGAAAATATGTAATGGAAGACCTTCATAAGGTATAGAGTTATTTTATGTGGATGTATTGCATTTTCTTGCATTGCAAATCTAATATCTTTTTACGTTGGAAGAGGTTACATGATATTTAGAATATCAATTACATAATTTCTTCACATTCTATCCCTCTAAATTGATTATAGAATGTTTTTCATTTAGGTTGGAGGAACACCAGCAGTTATACGCTACCTACTGGAGCTGGGGTTATTAGATGGTGATTGTATAACAGGTGAGCATTTCATGTTTAATGTTAGAGAAGGTCCATATTACCTTTATTCATGACCACTTATTAAAACATTCACAATCATTGCAGTTACAGGAAAGTCACTTGGAGAAAATGTCAAAAACTGTCCTCCTTTAACAGAGGGTCAGGTAAGATACAGTTCATGGGGCATGACTTTGTGGTTAAATTCTATTTTAAAAAACAATTCAGTTTCTAATCTATTATTTTGTGCCAATGCAGCAAATAGTGAGGCCCATAGAAAATCCAATCAAGTCAACCGGGCATATTCAGATATTATATGGCAACTTAGCACCAGATGGCTCTGTTGCAAAAATTACGGGGAAGGAGGGTCTTTATTTTTCAGGTGCTAGTCTTGGAGCCATTATATAAATTCATGAAAAATGCACTTCTTAAAAAATGCAATATTTGTAGTGTATTACTATTGACAATAAATCTTTTGGTTTCTGTTATACTTATTAGTAATGGTCTAATGCATTAAGACTTGCAGGACCCGCTCTTGTTTTTGAAGGAGAGGAGTCCATGTTAGCAGCTATTTCTGAGAATCCACAAAGTTTCAAGGTATGGAACTTTTGGTTGATCATTTTTTCATTGTTTGATTTATAATGCAAAATTTGCCAAGAACTGGCTAAACTCGTGAGAACTTGACTAAAAACTGTTAGTAGAACAAAAGAATGAGATGAGAGAGAAGAGTGCATCTTATGGGGAGAGTACTGCATTATATAGATTCAAGAAACATCCTATTAGAACCTACTCATTCAAGAACTACAACCTCCTTACAACAACTTTATGGATAACTTACAACCAATGACTTAATTTATTACTTACAAGTGTAAACATACACTTTATTGTGTCCTTATATTCTAATACCCTCCGCAATGACTAAACTAGAAGGATTTGGAGGTGTAATGGAGGAAAAGTGACCCTACAAAAGGAAAACTATATTCCTTTGAGAGCCAGTTTCACAACATACTTTCAAATATCTCTAACTAATTAAATTGGTGAAGATATTTAGTTATAAATAAATAAAATAAAATTTCTGAGTACAGAAATTGAAAGTGGAGATGACAGAGAACTTTCTGTCCAAATTTGAGCGTCTCGGCCAAGGACGCCAGCACAGCGTGTAGATGTCTCATACGGACTGAGGTGGAAAAGACTCGGAAAATAGCAAAAACCCAACTTTGTATTTTGACCAATCTGCAAAACCCAGAAGTCAGAAACGTAATAGCAAGTATTAGATAAAAAGATAAATAGAAATAAAACAAATTTATACAAACCTCTGTGCATTCGAATGCTTCTAATAAACCTTTCACACACAAAAGAGGAAAAATGTTTGGGGCTGTTTGGAGACTTGTCTTAGTCAAGTCCCTATTTTGGTGATTCCACCTCCACAATAGCGAGATAGGTTGATAGATCAAAGTAGAAATAGACAAAAAAATGATTTGATAGATAAGGGATGTGATGCATCCCATAATGCTCAAAGTGATAAGACAAGTAGAAAGATATTACCAGCAAGGCTTGAAAAAGCTAAGAGAGCTGCAAATACTATTGTGAGAGCTTGAGATTGTTGTAGCAAGTTGTAGAAAACTGTGCAAACTACACACACAGAGAGAGAGAGAGAGAGAGAGAGAGATGTGTAAGTGAAAAGAATGTAGACAGATTGCTTGGAGGGAAATAATAGATTTGAAATGAGAGAATAAGAGGGAAAGAAAGGGCCATTGAGCCGTTCAGAAGATTTGAGCCATTTCCACTGACTTGGGCAGTTGACAAGTGACAAAACACTCAAAAATGACCTTTGATCGTCAAGATGTCGTGGTACGCTAGTGCGACGTGCTAGTGTCCATACAAATTGCGCTCAGAAATAGGAGGCAATAGGAACACATGGTTAATGCAAAAGTAATGCAGAAAGGTAGTTGCTGAAAAAGTTTCTTGAGCATCCTGAGAGGAAAAGGCTGATGCAAGGGCTGAAATAAGCCTATTCAAATGCTAGGGGAATGGACAGTAAAGTGGCTACAAAAGTGTAGGTGAAATTGCAAAGGGGCATGCAATTTTTGACTTTACGGGAGGTTTAGTAAGTAGTCATTAAAGTACAATATGGTTCCTAAGACACAAAAATGGTGAGCAACTTTTATGAAAACACTTGAGAAAGATAAGCAAAAAGAGCAAAATGAAAATGCTCTTTTATGAATTACCAATTGGTTTCCTATCCTCCAAGATGGTGCATCTAGTTTTGGAAAGTTATTATGGTGCTTGTTTTCAAAATACCATTGGGGCCTCTGAAGCACTGTAATGTCCCCTTCCTAAGCCCTATTAATATGGTGACCGTTAGCCTATTCAGCGGGTTCCCATAGGGTAATGAGTTAGGGTTAGGGGACTCATGTTGACAATTTAATCGGGCCTATTTGACGATGACAAGTGTTGCATTGAGCTCAGGCAATTGAGATTTGCATAATGTCCTTTTCTAGAGTGGATTCAGGCAATTTGTCCATACTATTGTAAGTGACAAATTGGACATCAACTTGGTCAGTTGGCAGTATTTCTATTTTAGGAATGTTGGTGGATGCAATTGATGTTGATATCTTGGCAATTAATGTGGTCCAAAGCTTTTAATTTAAATAACGTTAAAATGTTGAAGTTAAATTAAAGATTTAACTTTAGTGTTATTTAATTTAAAAAAGTGAACATTGCTTAAGTTGGCACTCGGGAAATATTAAGTTGTCTTTTTAAATGAAATGTTCCTAGGCGTGGGCACTTAAAAAGGGGAGACATAAGGTGATGTTAATTTATTTAAAATAGTGAAAACCTTAAGTGGGCGTGGGAATTGGAGAGCCCTTTATTAAGACATTTGGAGCTCATTTTGCAGATGCTTGGATTGATATTTTGAAAACAAATTGTTTGGATTGAACTTGTTCACTCCTTTGCTTTGTGAGGACGAAAACCTCTGTAGAGGACATTCTCTTCATTAGTGAAAGATCTGACTTGGAGGATTTGTGGTGATTTCATTCAGGAATCACATAAGTTTGATACTTCAGTTTTTCAGTATAGTTCTTCAGTACGGATTTGAGGAATATACAAAGATTGAAGAGTTGTTTGAAGATTTTTGGAGCAGATCGTATCTATTTCTTGCTGGCTGTACAGCCTGTTTGAGGGCATGGAGTTTTGTGAATAAGGGTGGCTAGGGTTTGAGGGTGGTTTGTTGCTTCTTGGTGGCGTTCAGGCCTGCAATTTCATATTCCTTCAAATCGTGGCCCTTGGAGGTGGTGTGTAGGGTTTATGTTGCTAGTTTGCTGGTTTTCTGCCATTACTCAGTATTATTTGTAAACAGCAAATGAGTATGTTTGATATTTTATTGTAATGCAATTTCATTATCTGGGTGTCTTAAGTTTTGATGATATAATGTACTTTCAATTTTGAAAAATGGTTATGAGATTATTGTGGTTGTTATTTTGAAATATTGTATTTGAAGAGTTATTTCAGTTGTTTCATTGCTGCAAATAAATCTATTGCTTTAACTTTTTCTACATCTCTGTTTATTTTTATAAAACAATTAAAAACTGAAAACAAAACACAAAAAAACAAGGGTGTATATTACAAGCACCATAGGCGAATGCTATGAAGACAAAGTCTCAACTAGAGACAGACTTTGTATGGACCAAACCTCAGCTGGAATGGAGATGCCTCTAGTTCTATATTGCTGATACATAGGTGGAGAAGAACCGCCCAAAGGCCAACACACTAAAATACCACATGATCTATGAATGGCACAATAAGACTAGCTTTTGTATTGACCTCATTAACTTTATGATCGGATTGAGTTTCCTGTGGCACAACATGCGAAGCAAGAACAAAATTGTATTAAGCCTTTGTACAAATTTCTTGGCCTAAAGCCGTAAGAAATTGTTTTAACATGTTTTAAATCAAAGACAATTCACATTGTCCCATGAAATTGAACTAGAATGTTAGGATTTTCTAATATGTCTCATAGAGAGTAAATTTTTGTTCAGACTTAACACACCAAATATTTTGTATTAAAAGTTTGATCTCATCATTGAGTACAATTCTCACATCACATATTCTTTTAACTCTTATGTAACTTGCCATCACCAAGTAAAACATAATCCTTGTTACCATTATCAACAATAAACCTGAGGTATTAGTCTTTTTGGCACATGAAGTGTCTGGATGCACTTGAATCAAAGAACTAACAACTACTTTTGAAACTGATTGTAAGAGCCATCAATGCAAATTCCTCATCATGGTCTTCCTCAATAGTAGGTGCCACATTAGTTTCATTTTGTGGCTTGTGGGGTAAATCATATTTTTTTTCCTACAATCTTTCTTCACATGCCCAAATTTTTGACAATAGAAGTGTTGTACCTTTTTCTGTGGTTGTGAAGTGGAAGAAGAGGAATGTTGCTTAATAGTAATACCTTGAAATAGCCCAGCAAGTGTACTTTTTGAACTCCCAAAAGGAACTTCATTCATTTGCTCTTGTTGTCATTTTTTCTATAATGAATATGAACTGTTCTTGTTTAAGGTCAAAGTTTATCTTTCCACCTATAGTTTTGAAGCCTCCACAGATGAGGGCAGTTGACTATTGATGATTAGAGCAACCATATCTTCCTCTTCAATTGGTTTGTTTACCTTCACAAGTTGATCTTTAAAATTGTTGTTTCAAAAGATGCTTTGACAAAGACGCACCTTCATGCATTCAGTAGAAAACAGCATAGTTTTTAAATACAAAATCATGCCTTTATCAAAGACTTGATAATTGTCTTCTAAATTATCCCATATCACGTGTACAAATGTAGCATTTCGAGCTTAAATAATTAAATCATCTAATACCAACTCCAGAATTAGTAGGGCTTCTCTATGATGCCTATCAAAATCATCTGTGTTGTTGATAGGTTCACAACCTAGGATATTTCCATCCCACAACTGATACTCCACAATTGTGAGCATCTTGTGGCTCTAGATATAATAATTTTCCCTGGTCAATTTGTATGCCTCTATCAACACTGAATTTTGAATATTGGTCATTAAACTAACAATCCTAGAAAATATACTAACCTTGAAAAAATTGATCTAGAAAATAGAATTTTTCTAAAACCCTACTTAAATTTGTAAACTTCAAATTTTTAGACTTTGCAAGGAGAATCAAAACATAAATACCTATGATTGTAACTAGGGTTTTTAACCAGCAAGGAAAATGCCACAATCTGGCTACGAAAAAACGAAAAATCATGAAGGAACCCACAACTTTTGTAAGATCTAGATTGTGCTCTTTTGCAACCTGCAAGTGACTATGGCTTGTTTTTTTGCTTGCAAATCCATTGCAAATATCGTGACCAGCCACAATTATAAATCTATTTCTCGTGCTGGTTACAAATCTCGAGGTTTTTTCACAAATTTCATGTTTTTGAAAGTCGCAGCCTCTTTTTTGCAAGTCATGACCTCCTTCAACATTCATGAATGACCACATGACCCTCACGATCCTTTTGCCATGTCTACAAACTTCTGGCCCTTCAAACATGATTCTAGTTTGACCTTCATACCTTATGCAATCCTAAAAGCCTTCAAACATAAGACATAAGAATTTCTTTGTTAAAAAAAAAGCTTGAAGGAGCCCACAACTTTTGCTAGAATTAGATTGTGCCCTTTTGCAATCTGCAAGTGACTATAGGTTTTTTATTTGTTTGCAAAACCACTGCAAGTGTCTTGACCTTCCACATTTTCAAATCTCTTTTTTGTGCTGGCTACAAGTCTTAAGTTTTATTTTGCAAATCACATGTCGTTTTTGAAAGTCACGGCCTCTTTTTTGCAAGTCAAGACCTCCTTCAACATTCAGGAATGACCACATGACCCTCATGATCCTTTTACCACAAACTTATAGCCCTTCAAACATGATTCTAGCGTGACCTTCATACCTTATGCAATTCTAAAAGCCTTCAAACATAAGACATAAGAATTTCTTTGTTAAACCTTCAAACATAAGACATAAGAATTTCTTTGTTAAAAAAAAATCTTGAAGGAGCCCATTACTTTTGCAAGAGCTAGATTGTGTGCTTTTGCAACCTGCAAATGACTATAGGTTGTTTTTTGCTTGCAAAGCCACTGCAAATGTTATGACCTTCCACAGTTCCAAATCTCTTTCTTGTGTTGGCTACAAATTTTGTGGATTTTTTTTGCAAATCCCATGTCGTTTATGAAAGTTGCAGCCTTGTTTTTGCAACTCAAGGCCTCCTTCAACATTCATGAATGATCACATGATCTTCACGTTCCTTTTGATATAACTACAAACTTGTAGCCCTTCAAACATGATTGCAGTTTGATCCTCATACCTTATCCAACCCTAGAAGCCTTCAAACATAAGGCATAAGAATTTCTTTGTTTTTTTCTGCTGCTTGATTAGAGTTTTTGAAAATTTTCCTAGCAGCTTCAAGACATTTTTAACAATTTTGTTATTAGAAGAAGAAAGAAGGGAAGGACAATATGATTTGCAGGCTGTAGCCACTATTTGAAGACATTTTTGGTCATTGCAAGGTAGTTTCTATAGTCACCATGACTGTATAATAGTCAATTTTCATTTTTAAAAAAATTCACTTCGATAATGATTGCTTTTTTTAGTTTTCTATTTATTGTGAGTCACAAAAAATCATAGTTTTTAGTAACTTGTCAAACATTTCTTTCATCCTTGCTAGTAAAAATGAGCAGTAGTGATGAATGTTGGATGGACAGTGAAGAAGATGCCAATGTAAGCCCTAGGCACAATGAAGTTGAAGTAGTTGTTAGGAGTTACTGTTCTTTTGAAAATCCAAACACAAGTTCTATTGCAACATTAAAAACTGTTTTGCATCTCCTTCATCCACTCTCCAGAAGTTTGCAAAAGGCTCTTTCAACTCCCAAAAAGAGCTTGATGCTATTTGTCACCATTTTGGGCAATAATCAAGCTAAACATGTAAGGGGAAGCAAGCATTGGTTGTGTCATGTTTGTATAATATATTTTTGTAGAAGCTATCGTAGAGTTGAGCATCATTTATTAAGTGAGCATGGATAGGGGGTTAGGGTTTGCTTGGAAATAACATAGGAATAATGGTTTGAAATGACAAAGTTGGTTTGGGAGAGTGAAGCAAAAACTATTACTAGTAGATGTGCATCCACACCTTTGCCATCTATTCAAGAGCATTTGGTTTATTAGTTGAAGAGTGTTATGATAGAGGGAAGAGGAAGGCCATTTTTATTATAGGTGGGAAAAATACCATGGCAAAAGAGTTGTTGAATTCGCAATAGTGTAAGGAAGCCCATGATTTAGAGCCACTTTTTTTATGCCCATGCCATCCCATTTCATGTGGCAAGGTCTCCTTATTTCAAAGAAATGCTAAGAAAAACAAATGCAACTGGACCCTCTTATGCAGCCTTTGGAGAGCATAGATTGTATACTTCCCTCAACAAATAATATTCTAAGGTGAATGTATTAATGGAGGACATGGTGCAAACATGGATTGGGATAGTTTGTTCCATTGCCATTGATGGGGAGATTGATATTCAACATTGGCCACTTGTTGAAATTATATTTAAATGTTCTGCTAGTTCATACTTTCTTATAGTTGTTGATTGCTTTGGAAAACATAGGATGCTGATTAACAGTTTGGCATTTTGAGGGAGGCCATAGAGGAAGTTTGACCTTCTAATGTTGTACAAGTTGTGATAGATTCAACTCATTTTTGTATGTTAGCTGATTTGATGGTTTAGAGCTTACAAACACATTTTTTGGATTCAATGTTGTGCACATGCTTTGAAAGAAAAAAAAAATAGATTGGGCCAAGATAGTAGTGGCCAAAACCAGAGATATACGCATGTTTGTATGTAACCACCATACATCACTTGCATTATTTTTCTATTTTTCAAAGGATTCCTCAAACCAGTTGAGACTAGTTATGTTAGCTATTTCATTTTGCTAGAGAGGATGTTGGAGGTGTGGGAGACATTGCAATGCATGGTGGTTTGTGGAGAGTGGAAGAGGTGGGCTGAATCAAAGACTAATGAAGTGAAGAAGGTAAAATAAGTGGTGCTTGTTGATGCTTGGTTGTCCACTATCAAGCAATATGTTTTTATTTAATATAAATGTATTTTGTTTTTAATTTTAAATTTTATTTAAAAATTAATAGTTTTAATTTTTAAATGTTGCTTGCAAATATTTGCTTCATCATATCATTTGTTGTGGGGGTAATCATGTATGTTTATATAGACTTTCTAAGCGTTAGAAAGATTTTTGAGTTTTTTGACATGATGCTGGATCAAATGTATCAAGCAATTCATGACAAGGATCCTAAATTACATTTCAATGAGAAGCTGATATTGTGGAACACAATGAATGGCCCTCTTCATATGATTGCCTATCCTTTTAAGCCCAAGTGGTATGCGCTAGACTTGATAGATTTCCTCTTGATTATGAAGATGTAAAGGAGGGGTTTATGAAGGCCCTTTTGAAAATATATAGCATTGAGGATGCAAGTAGACTTCGGAGTAGTGGATATAGTTTGTCAATCTCTGGGGTCCTACATTTGGCAAACCCTATGTTATCATGTTTTTTCCATTTCCTTCTTGTTTCCAAACATGTTCTGGTACTAGAGAAGGTGCTAGTTTACAGAAAAAACATGGTTTCAAAGGGTTTGCTAAATGTAGGAGAAAGTTTGCCCAACCACATTCTAGGGAACCCACAGAATAGACATATTATTAATTTGAAAAAAACAGTAAAACGTCAAATCCATAATTTTTTAACTTTAATAAAGCTTTTTCTAACCCTAAAACATGATTGAATACTTAAAATCATCCCAAAACATATTTGCTATCGATTCATTTCACAAACACAAGCTCACACAATCATCTAGTATCTTTGAAAGTAGCCTTTTTTGCATTTTCAAGCTTGCCGATTTGTTTCAAAAGTGAATGATGGCAAAAATGCCAAAGACTTTACTAAGTGCTGAGGAAGGGATCAGCTTGCGCAAAGGACATTTGCCAATCAAAGGTAAGTATTTGGTGATAATTTTTCTAGTTTCTTAAGATTTTTTATAGATTTTCTTAAAAACAGTTTAAAAGCTTTTTTTAAAACTTTATTTAATTTTTTATTATGTTTAGATGTATTGCAGGGTTGTATTTTTTTGTTATATTTAGATAACATACTTTAGGGTTACATTTTTGAATTTTTGAATTTTATTTTTCTTATACTAGCAATCTATTTTAAATAGATGCTAGTTCAAGTTCAATGGTTGTTGAGGCAAGTAGACAATTCAAATATGATCAAGCATCACTTCTATGGAAATATGTTATGGTGATTGAACAACTAGGAGGTGGGGCTTTTCTTTGGTGTTGTAGTCACTATGGTGTCATGTAAGAGCTTTTGTAGTCGAGTGGAAGCTCACCTATGTGCTATGACCGGCCATAAAATTAGAAATTGTTAAGGGCCAAACATGGGGTCACTGAATGAACAGATTATGACATATATCATAGAGTAAGGAGAAGCTGATATTGTAAGTGAGGAAAATTAAAATCTCATTCTTTAGTGAAGAAATTATTTGGGAGGCTACCTTTAGGCTCTCCTTCAATTGTGGCTACCCAAATCCTTTCTTGGAGACACTATAGCCCTCCGGACAGCCTTTCCTTGAAATGCATCCCACTGTCCCCTACCATAGTGGTCCCTGAAACTCCATGGAACTCAGAAAATTAACCATCTTTCTATTTTTTAATAAAATCAATCTTTTTGGTAGATCAATATGTGAAATTTAAGCTTAGTTTCTTGAGATATTATTGTTACATTTTGTTTAATGTGTACACCCCCAAAAGCCATTTATCTTGCATTCATAATGAAAATTGAGGGATTTGTATGTCACTAAATCAGAATTTCTGTAAAACAACAGGGTTTCCAATATTGCTTATTGTTTCTACTATTTACAACTGCAGGGAAAGGTGGTTGTTATAAGGGGAGAGGGCCCAAAAGGTGGGCCTGGGATGCTAGAGATGTTAACTCCTACTAGTGCCATTATGGGTGCTGGTCTTGGCAAGGTAATGAGATGCAAGGTTTTTAGTGACGGTACACTTTTGTGGCAATAGTATTACTGTTTTTGGTGTTCTGATAGTAGTTTTTTATTGCTTGAAATCAATAATCGCTTGAGGGTATGCTGGAGTTTGTTGCACTTAACTGCAAAGTTGGTGTTTGTTTCAATTGGGTAAGTATGGTCTTTTCAGATGCTGACCAATTGCTAATTGCTCAATCTGTGCAGGAAGTGGCCTTGTTAACAGATGGAAGATTTTCAGGTGGTTCACATGGTTTTGTTGTTGGCCATGTATGCCCTGAGGCACAGGTATTCCTTTGTTTCAAAATTATTTCCATTGTCCTTGTAGCCTTTTGTCTCATCTGTTGTTTGGTCAATTTTTGGGGATCACATTTGCATTCATCTTCTCAAGGTTTACCAGTCCAATGTTTTATGCTTTATAACTTTAGGTAGGGGGTCCCATTGGCCTGATCCAAAATGGAGACATGATCACTATTGATGTGAGGACAAAGAGAATAGATGTGGCTTTGACAGAAAAGGAGTTTGCAGAAAGGCGGGCGAAATGGTCTCCTCCACCATACAAAGTTAATAGAGGAACATTATATAAGGTATGCTTTTGCTTGATGGATACATGCATTTTGGTTTTTCCTAACTGACTGGTTTTATTTGTTGATATGCATTATTCTCACATTCAACTACAATGTATTGGCAGTACATAAAAAATGTGAAATCTGCAGCTGAGGGCTGTGTCACAGATGAGTAAAATGTTAAGGTAATGAGCCATGTTTTGCAAATATTCAAGCATTTACATGCATCTAGTGCATTAGAAATATCACCATTTAGGATAAAAAAATCATCAGCAAAGGCATTTTGAAGGCTTTTCATTTTTTATTTTTGAGAGGTTTGTGATCTCTGCTGATTTCAATATGACAAAGGCAAATGTTCATTAAGGAAAGTAACCAATTGTGATTTATATCATCAAACAAAGTAGATGTTGAGTTTCTTTTCTGTTCTTCTCTCACGATTGCACGCTTTGAGAATGTCGATTTTCTTTCAAAAGCAAGAGCTAAATGGAGCACCTTCTTGTTATTTCAGTTTTAATCTTAAGATATTTTAACAAGTGAAATGGATGTGCAACATTGAAATAATGGTTTTATCTCAATTTTTATTTCGAGTTTTTGAAAAGCTAACTGCAGTAAGTGGCAGTGAAATGGCTGAAAGTACAAGCATAACATATGTGGTTACCTTTTTGTGATTTTTGCAGGGTTTGAGATATATCATGATGTCATCAAAAATAAAGACAGTGTGTACCCACAACAAACGATAATCCAGACTTTATGCCTTCTGCTGGTTTGGTGTCTTTCTTGTATGGTAGTCAACATAGTTATGCACTTATATCTATCTAGGGACGGCTCTTAATGCCCGGGCAATATAATTACTCAAGCAAGCATATTGTAAAGTTCTGTTTTATTGTGTATTGGGTTCCAGGCTGGTACTCCACGTCCATTCAAATAAATGATGGCCCTCCATTTCCATTCAGACAAATGATTCCTTACGTTTGTGATAAAAGATGTGTACATTCCTTCTGGGAAGAATGTTTGTTTGTTTACACACATTATTGTAGTTAAGTTTAAATTTCTTTTATTTATGTAGTGGAATTGGCATGGTAAATCTCATGCTTACTTTGTATGAACTTGTTCAGCATGCCTTTTGATAATTACATTTCATTCCATATCACAAAACTAGCTTTCCAATTTTGAGTATTTATGTAATATTACAGAGAAGGTTCTAAATAAATTAAAATTGTCATAGCATGATTATTGGCATTGGCTCACTCATTATTTATCCATTGCATTGGCAGACTACATCGCTCTACGAGAAATTCCTTGTAGTATGCCGTTCTCAGCACAAGTCATGCTGAACTCTAGCAGACGTGGAGCATTAAAAAAAACCAACGGAACTTGAAAACTTTTAAATCAGTTATTGTTAGGTTAAAAGTGTGGCAGCTTAAATTAAAATAAAGCTAGTTTGACATCAGAGAGCAGTAGTGTTAAACAAAATTGAACTATCAGTATGCTTGTTGCTATCAACAGATAAGAAATTGCACGGTATGGAAAAGATAAATAATTTCAACTTTAAGATTCTATTATAGAGTAGGGAAAAAAGACGTGAATATGCTATACAGTATGATTAGCTTCATCATACAAGGAGAAAGTCATGCCTTGGCTGTTGTGCAGCCCACCATGGAGTACTTCTTGCACAGTTCTTGGCTGTAACATCTTAGAAAGCTCCATGTAAAAAAAACAACATATTAAGGGGACCAAGGCAGGCATAAATGCTGTAATCTTTTTTTTTGGTAACTGCAAACTTGTGTACATGCTTTATCAGCTTCTTTGGAAACCTTTGCGTACATGTGTTCTGAGCTTCTGCTTGCTAACTGTTTCAGAATTATTGGAGGCACTATCAATGTTGGATGACTACTGTTGAAAGAAAAATTGGTGTATGATACTGATCTTAATTTTGCTTGTAAAAAACTTTCATTAAAGCTAACAGCTCAAAAGGGAGATAGAATTAATAATATGGTTGAACAGTAACAAAAACCAGAAAAGGCCTTTATACAATCCATGCACATTCACCCAACACAGGACACAGTAGTTTCATTCTCTTAACTATTTTGTTTTCATTTATATCAATGAATGGTACAGCCCATTACAATTTCTTATACTCTATTCTCTCTTACACCGTAACTCTTACTCTCCGTATGTCCTCTATCTCTCTCCTTGATTTACTCATATCCATGCATACCAGATGCCTTTATACAATGCACAATCAAGGGACATGTCTTTGGAACATGTCTATTCTCCATCCATTACTTGCTTTCCCATAGTGTATCTGCTAATGGGACCACATCACTTCCTGCTCAAGCTGTTGATGTTTTCCCTGCTGTACACTGTATCTACTTTTATGGTACCAGTGTCACCTTACAGTACAGACTATTATTCAAAATCGATGACAAATCTTGCCAGCATTAATAATCCTTGGACTTGAAATTTTAACTTGTCAAGTCAATCTTGATGAAGAACCCTGCAACTTCTGAAAGAGTAGTGTTGGCAATCAGTGCACAGAATTTCTACAAGTCCAACAAATTTGTCAAAATTTAAATGATGGTAGTATCTATCTATGGGAGGATCTTTTGGAATTTTTTGAGGAGCATCTAAAGGAACTTCTCCCAGTTTTGCAGTGTATCCAATTGTTTATGTTGAATTTTTTATTCTGCTTTTTCTTCCACTACTTCCAAGGAGATTGACAAACCTTTTCTTTTTCTTATATTGAGAAAGAGCACAATTATCTCAGTCAAGCAGCAATGCTATCAGTTTATAGGTAAGTACAAAGATGGAGAATCCTCTATAGAGCAAGCCCCGGTGTCAGCAAAGGGACAAGCCCCCCATCCCACCAAACGGTGGGGGAGGTTGACATACTTGTCTTCAATGCCCTCTATGTATTTACATTGTCTCAACAACACTTCATCTTCTCTACCTGTCAGTTTACCACAGTGCCGTATTTATCCATTTGGTTAGTGATGGTAGCCCTTTCTATTCGTTTGTTCCTTTATCGGTCTAAGAGGGCAAGTAGTTGTCGTCTACTTGTGCTAGCAGGGTATAATTTGACGTCATTTCTTGCTACCCCAAAATATCTAATTCTGTTTTCAGTTGCTTTCTTCTTGTTGCCCAACTTTATGAATACCCAAAGTATGTTGTCGTGACATCTTTTATAGCTTGGAGGCACCCCAAATATTCATTCAATTTTGTTCTCTAGATATTTATGTGCTGTAGTATTGCTAATTGGTCCACTTGATAAGCCTTAATGGCTTTTCCTTGATTATCCTTCGCGCATTTGATAGACCCATGCGTATTTATGGATTATTCTTTTTATCCAACAAATTTTTTTTATATAGGTTGTGTAGGATCCAAATCATTTTGTCATCATCTTTGGCAAATAGAATAATCATATCAATTGTTTCTTCTATCTCAATAAATCTCATCCAATCTTTTTGGTGCTTTAATATAAATTATTAAAATATATCGTAGGGTTTGTTTTAAATATGAGTTTATTTCCACAAGTTAATGACCTGTTTTGTTGTGGTTTGATGGATTGTACTTGGGGCAAAGTTAATAGTAACAATTTAAAAGGGCCTTAATCTTTTCCAATAGATCTCATAGTACTTGTAGAGATGTTGTAGCTAATATGGTTCTTGTAGTATTCTACAATTCCCCCACAATTATCTCCTAGCCCTCAACTCTTTATTTTACTATCTCACTCAATTACTTTCCTCTTGTTTAAATGCTTTCTCATTATCCTCACTTTTGTTTAAATGCTTCCTCACTATCCCCTAATGTTTCTCCCTTTTGTTTAAATGCTTCCTCACTATCCCCTAATGTTTTTGCCTTTTCTAGTGTTTGTTAGTAACTAATAGTGGTGATTTCTATTTACGTAGTTTTTCTTGCTTCTCCTTCAAGAGTTTCTTTTCTAGTTTTCTGTTTGTAGGACCATGTCTTGCACCATTTGGTATGAGTTTTTCTACTTTGTGGTTTGTAGTAGAGCTTCAATGTTTATGAAACTCAATCTTACAATGTCAAATTTTGTTGTAGTCTCTTCCCATTTTGAGTCATAACCCTCTTTGACCCATTATTTATAATCAATTTCAGGCATCCAAGGGATGCAAAAATTCATAAAAAATCTATTTCTAGATGTTTATTGTGTTTTTTGTGTTTGTCAAAGTGGTGGCCTTTTGGGGTTTCCTTGGTGTCACTCCTTTCCTCTCAACCTTGATATCCCGATTCTTCGTCTAAATAGTTTCTAAATCCTTTAGATTGGATTGTTAGACTTTTTTACAATTGCATGTAGGTCCATAATTTTTTATGTCATCATGATGTCATGTGGATATCATCTTTTAATGCTCCAATTTCTTTTAAGTTTGTTGCATTGGAGGATTGAACCATCCATTTCCCTTATACCTATTTCCATGCTCCCTTGAATTGTGATTCCCGCTTCAGTATTTTTCACTGCTTTT
Source organism: Cryptomeria japonica (assembly GCF_030272615.1). Taxonomy (NCBI): domain Eukaryota; kingdom Viridiplantae; phylum Streptophyta; class Pinopsida; order Cupressales; family Cupressaceae; genus Cryptomeria; species Cryptomeria japonica. The sequence continues at coordinate 320,493,372 of NC_081405.1, read as the reverse complement.
TGGAGTTGGAGTTTTAACCAACCCTTTTCTTGCCACCCCAAAAGCTTGATATTATGTCATTTTCATATAAAAAACCTTTTAGAGTTGGACTTTAGGTCATTTCTCATCTTTGTACCAATCATAAGATCCACTTTATGCCTTGATCTTGATGTCCCAAAGCTTATATGCCCTATTCAATGCCATGTTTATTATTGAAGAGCTTGGTGATTGACGTATCTTTGCTAAGCTACTATTTTGATGGGTTTCATGGACAATTTTTTCCCTATTGTCGCTCTCAAATCCATAGGCCATTAATGTTCAAAGGTATGGCCAATTTGTAGTGAATGATTTTTTTGGTCTTCCAAATGTTCATAGATGTCAAAGGGATGTTTTTGTATAGAGTATTAAACAAATGGTTAGAGTATGAACGATCTTTGTTGTGCCAAATTTGCATGTTTTCTCCTTATAGCTTGAGTACCCATTTTGAAAATCCATATATAAACTAGTTTTCCATCAATTCATATTGATCATTCTTGAACCTTGGTGCCTTGACTTAAGGCATGAAACATGGGTTTACCTTGAGCTCTAACAATTTAAAACTCATCATTTTCATAATAAACCTTGCCAATACCACCATATCTTACTTTTTGGCATCAAGAAAACCCCATTTTAGTCAAAAGCAACATATGTAAAAGAAGAAAGAATTATAAAAGCTATATGCCCTATTCAATGCCATGTTTATTATTGAAGAGCTTGGTGATTGACATATCTTTGCTAAGCTACTATTTTGATGGGTTTCATGGACAATTTTTCCCTATTGTCGCTCTCAAATCCATAGGCCATTAATGTTCAAAGGTATGGCCAATTTGTAGTGAATGATTTTTTTGGTCTTCCAAATGTTCATATATGTCAAAGGGATGTTTTTGTATAGAGTATTAAACAAATGGTTAGAGTACAACGATTTTTGTTGTGCCAAATTTGCATGTTTTCTCCTTATAGCTCGAGTACCCATTTTGAAAATCCATATATAAACTAGTTTTCCATCAATTCATATTGATTATTATGGGCAATTAAAGAACATCAGTGCAAAGCTTCCTAGGGTTTCCATTGTTGTTAGTTTGTTCACCATTAGAGCTATCACTCAAACTTGTACAAAGGTAGCTACATAAGTAGATGTTTATAGCCATATGTCTTTTTTATTAGTCGTAGGCATTTTGGAAGGTTTTGAGCAATAAGGTATGACAAGTTCTTTATTGTTTGAGATTCTTCCTTAGCCACATTTGTTGTTGTGATTGTAACAAAGATTGGATAAGTGTCATATCACTTAAAATCAATGCAAGTTGGTATTTGTATTGTTCTTCTCTGTGTTGCGTATGAATATTTATGAGTTTTGATGGAGAAACATTAAGTAGGTGCATTTGCATTTTATCATATCTTTCTTGTAACTTCTTGCTCTTGTTCTAATGGTTGTATATGACTTAGTTATCAAATAAGGCATTGGTTTTGAAGGTTTTGTTTGTTGTTTTAACAATTGATACTTGTAATAAAGGAAGTAGCAGTAGATGAATACTTGTTCTTTATGATCCAATGTTGCAAACCAAGGTTAAAGTGAAACAAACTATTTCCAACATGTTCATCATTTGCCAATGTCAAGGAATTTATAAATGGCATTATCTCAAGATATTGTAATACTATCTTTATCTATAGATGCATGCACAAATTATTTCTCAGCTATAAAGAGGTTTATCGTAGCTAGTAATCCTTAACCTTGTAATAGGAATAAAGGTTAAGTGTGCAATTTGGATATAGTTGTTATTTTGGTTATCCATTTTGTTTGATTTTAATGCTTGCTAAGGCACACTTCAAGGAACACCCTCTTGGGTTTAAGTTGAGCTCAAAGTGTAGGAGAGATTACCCACTCTCATAATTAGCCTTTAACCATCTTAAGTTTTTATTTTATTTTATTTTATTGAGCGTTTATTTACCTTCCTAAAAGAAAATACCCACCCTTGAAGGTGGAGAAAAACTCAAGGATTTTGAGAAGTTATTTTGGGACCTAATATTTTGGCACTGTAGTTAGGGATATAAAGATCATAGAGTTATTTTGAAGACTCAAGTGATACCCTCATAAAATATTTGCAATTATTTGTTACTATGCATTGTGTTTGGATAAGTTTGGCATCCCATCGATTGATGCCTAACATTTTTGCAACATTGCTAGGGCTAGGAATTTAGATTTAATATACCAGAATTCAAATTCACAAACTTATTCTTTATCCACCAGTTAGCAATGTATAACAGTAAAGAACATAAACAAGCAATAAATAAATCACAGATCCACAACACTAGAATTTTTACGTGGAAACCCAGAAAGGGAAAAGCCATGGTGGGGCTGGAACCCACAATATTCATATACTATGGACATGAGTACATAAATGTTACATAAATGGGGAATGCACTTGCATTTAGGCTCACTGCCTAGAGCTCACTGCTAAAATATAATTGCCTGGAAGGCTACAATCCTCAGGGAAGTCTCACTGGCTTATAGTTCAATTACAATGAGGAAATATAGTTAAAGAACTTTGAAATAGCACCTGACAATGCAAGATTGAGTTCCACTTAGACACTAGATCTTTGACTGTACTTGCTCTGCAAATACTATGTTTTTGTCTCAGTCAACTACTAGATTATTTGTGAGCCAAATGCGCACATTAAACTGTGCTCAATCGCACCAAAACGGATCACCACACCAATACTACACCAAAAACCAATCGCCAATTCAATCTTATATATCTGGTCTTATAAAAAATAATCTCTTCCAAGTTGCCTATCAAAAGTGTAACATATAGCTTCAAGTCGACTTCAATCTCTAACAAAACATAGCACTAGACCAAAAGAGTATAACCACACACTTCCTAAGGATCTTCCCATTCATTGAGATCAAAAAATCAATCACCAAAATCATGGCAAAGCTTCCGGACCAAAACATTACTGAGATAGCCCTAAATTACTGGTTAACTCCTGCTTTTGGATAAGAGAAATCACGACCACCAGATCGAATCTACAAGAAGAGTTGCCATCAATGACAACCCTAAATCATGAATCAAGCATCTAAAGTCACCAAATGAGTGTCAATTGCCAACAATCTCCCCCTTTGGCATTGATGGCAACACATGTGAAAAATGGCTTAGTGCTGAAACTTGTGAAACCTATACACGAGATCAAGAATGAAAGAATTGTAAGGCTCCCTTTTAGATAAACAATCCAAAAATTTGCATCATTGAACTGTACACTCCATATGCAACCAATATGTATATTTTTCACCTTATCTCTCCCCCTTTGACAACAATGCCAAAGATAGAGTGTGAAGCAAAACTCCCTGTACACATATACACACCGAATGACTAGATCTATACATACTTAAGTACATCTGATACCAATTGCTAGAATAAGGGATCACTAAGAGGGGTGTTCAACCCAACAATAAGAATAATAACTCTAGTTGAAGTCTCAACCCGAAGTTTGGACATTCACTTGGTAAAGTCACTATTTCCATAGCTAGTGTTCATTTGATTGTCAACCCAAGGACGTAATACTTGAAATGGGTCTGCACTATATATGCACTAAGTTCCTGCAATAGCTACTTTGCATTACTGCAACAACTAACATTATGCAGAAAAGATAACCAAGAATTGAAACTATGGAAAGACTACAGGAAAACTTCTGCATTAACATAAATTCATTCAAGCAATACTGACTAAGTTCAATGTCGTTCAACATAAATTACTCTGTTTTGGTTTGGCTGCAGGAACAGTCAATGCAAGAACGTCTACTGTAGCTAAAGAAGAAAACTAATCTTAACAAAGGCACATGAACACTCACCAAGTGGGCCCCCTTGGATGAGTGATTCAAGGCTACCCAAAAACAACTCTAAGTGCTCATAATAACATATTTTTATTCATTGTTCTTCGAAAGTCATTACATGATTCAACATCAAAGGAAACTCAAAACACTTATAACTTTATTTCTAAAATCCTCTGTTCCACTTTCTCTCTTTTTCTATCTAACCTCATAAAAGAGATAAAGACCTTTATTTAAAAGAAAACAATTACTTCCTATTACACAAATCACGCCAATTAGAAGAGGCGGATAACTAATCAAGAAAGGAAACATATGGAGTTAAGTCGTTGATAATGTGGATCTAAACCAAACCACAATCATAGCACATTGTGGTGGTATTTTCAACATTAATGTCTACTTTGAGTAAGACATCAATAAACTTTGCGCAATTAATTTTCCTTTGCTGTTCCTTATGCTCATCAACATTTCTGCTGATTTGATCTTTCAGTCCCTCCTTGAATGTCTCCTACTGCAACTGGCGCGATAGGAGAGCCTTCCTAACAACATCAATTTATTCCTACAATCTCAAAAAGAAAGAACACACAAGAACATACACATCTATTTTAATTAATCAAAACATATATTAATTTCACACATGATATTGCCTAAACAATCCGCATGGCAACATGAATGAATAACATGGCTGTAGGAATAAATTGGCAAAGACAAAACATGTTTTAATAGGTTCAGGCTAACATCTGAAATACATATAGTAAACTTCTGATACATCATTAATATTATGTAAATCAAAATATGACAAAAACTTAAGAGTTCCGAGGATAAAAATATGCTAATGTCTCAACTCATCATGCCCCCCAACTTTAAGGTCTTGTTGATCCTCCAACAAGAGGAAAATTCCTGATTCTGGCACTCTCTTAAGTCACCAACGGTTCCTTGACTTGTTCCTCCTAAAGGCAAATTCCAATAAAAACCCTTCATCTTTTCTAATCTAGACCATCTGGCCTCCTCTGTAGCTGTGTCATAGGGGTGATCTGTAACCTTACATCCCAACAATGGCCACATAAATATAATGGGCTGAAAGATCAAAGGTAACCAATTATTGGTTTTCATCCTGCCCAATAGGATATATTTAGGGGCTCTTTGCATAGCTGCATGAAAATTTGGCAGTGAATGAGGTTCTCCTTGTTTCAATTCTTCTTGCAAATTATTCCAGCGCTGAGTTAGGCCTTCAATTGCACCTACACTTTCATTTTGAACTAAATGCTCATATGCTTGGACTATTTCTTCCCTCATTGGCAACACTTGATTCCTCACATCTTGCCTTACCAATAGCTTCTGCCATTCATAATAGAGAACTCTTGGCTCTTTTGCTTCTTTCCTCAGTGGTAATGGACAATCAAATTCAACATCCCTATGTGTTCTGGCCCGTGCTCCCATGCTGATCTCATTCTGAATCCATGACATTAAGGCTTTTATGTGGATATCCCCTATGTATAACAAGGGATTCCACTCACTATCAGAAGTTACAACATAATTATGCAAGTAAAGCTCACACAATAAAATTTTCACAGTTGCTGGGGAAGTCTGATAGGCATCATAAAATTCCTCAGGGGTTTCTAAAGAAGGGCTAAGGTCCCTGACAATGTGGTTTTATTTAAAATTTAAATACCGCTCTTTCAAATGCAAAGCATAAACTCTTGGCGGTGCCCTACATTGCATTAACTCTGGAACCATATTAGTGATTGTATCAACTTTGGCTTCTAATTCTTCAATTTTCTTATCCCTTTTTTCAATTTCCTTCTATTATTTGTCAATAATCCCCTGTAATCTAGCCCTTTCAATCTCCCACTACCTATAAAATGTTAATGCAATTTATAAACTACTGAGAGACGATGGAGGTCTAATAGTTGTTACCTTTGGACGTGGAATTTCTTCAACAGGTTCCTCAAGTCGTCCTGCCACATATGCCAGACTTGAAAGTTTGTCAACATCACCCTCCTTCTGAATTTCAACCTCCGCTAGGCTCTCTTCTTCTAATGCTTCTACTGAAATAATCTTTGTTGCATCACATACTAGGCATACTTTTTGGGTAGTACTCCTAGTTCTTCTTGCATAAGCCTTTGGAGTGGCTGTAGGAACGGTTTCTACCGGCGGCTTTTCTACAGGAGTTTTTCTCTTCAGTCTACGCCTCTTGGGTGCAGGAGAAACTTGCATTTCCTTTGGCTGAACCATAGGTTCATCTTCTGTATTAATTCCTTCTAATTCCTTCCCTTTTGGTTTAGAAGATGTTGATTCCTTATGAAAAGAAGTGGAGGGCTACTCCATGTTTGTCTCAACCATCTCTTCCTCCATAATAATCACATCTTCTTCAACGATGAGCAATTCATTCTCTGCGGAAATTATGGGAGAAGAGGGTTCTCCCATTTCCTCCTTTTCAACTACTAACTCATCTGCTACAAGAGCATCCTCAACCCTAAACTGCAATATGTCTTCAAATATCCCCCTTTCCATCTGTGAAACATCCCTAAGAGAACGTTCTACTAGCAATTTTATCAAACCATGATGGCCGATAGAACGATTTCCATTCTTTCGTATTTCTTTAGAACTTGTGGAAATGAGGTGATATAAAAAATTAGGAATATTCACTCTCCGACCATGCCGTAAATGACTAAGCAATTTGAAATGGGGTGAATGTAAATTTGAATGCCTCCCTTCGCAAGTAATGTACTTCATTACATATAAAGCCACCTGGGGCCACTCTGCTAGAAGGAAAACCCTCTTGGTTCCTTGCTTGTCCATTGTTAGAGGTCCATCTGTGGGGAGTGTAAATTCTGCTCTGGCACTTCTAGCGTCTTTTGATTCTGGAAACAGTTCTCCTTCCTACGGCAACCCTGTAACTTTAGATATCCACTGCTCTGTAGCAATGACCCTTAATCCTTTAACAATAGCCTCTTCTTCGTTGAATGAATGCATAAACTCAAAGGCAATTTCTTCATTATAATCCCTTATTTTCAAAAAGTAGACAATCCAACCATGTTGCTTGAAATAATGCTCACAAAGAGCATCCTGTAGCAACGCATCATGGACTGTTGGTTCATGGTGGATTGGATCTCCACCCATTTCTTAATCTGTTAATGTAGCAAACTCTGCAGCTGAGAAACGAAGAACCAAAATACTCTACAGACTGAAAATTGAAAATTCCTTACCTATTTCTAAATTTGGCGGCAGAGTTCATTACTTTCTTATGCCAAAGAATACTTATTAAAGAAATGATGGCAAGCAATCAAATCAAGGTACTGAAAAGGATGAGTAATTACTAATTTTGGAAACCGAACCATAAAACACCCCCCCAACTTACTTTCACACTTGTCCACACAGGTTGAAAAGATTTAGGGAAGTGTACACGGATTTAGCAAAGGCAATAATCATAATGAAATCATAAATGCCTAATTAAAATAAAATAAAATATGTACATACCTGCAGTCGTGCGAAAGGAATGGTGAAATGAAATGAAATGACAAATAAGGAAATGAGATGGGATGACGTGGATGGAGAAAATTATTTATGGAGAATAATATTTCCATAAGACATGGAAATATTGTTGTGAAATGACGCATGGAGAATTATGAGGTGGCAGGCATGTTCACTACAATGGCTGTAGGAACCTTACCTCCATACTTTGCTCAATTGCAGAAGGAACTTGATCAGTTGCAGTAGGGACTTGTGTTTGGTCCTTTTTAGCAAATTGCTGTAGGAACTCCTCTTTGTTGGCAGGCTTATGATAAAGACGCAATCTGTGACCATTTACCAAAAGTTTGAACCGAACTAGGTCAATTGTGATCAAACGAACAACTCCATTGTTGAAAACTTCCTCTATCTCATATGGACCTAACCATCTGGTTTGCAGCTTTCCCATAGTATCTTTATATCTCGAGTCATACAATAGTGCCCAGTCACGTGCTTTGAACTTTTTCTCTTTGATGTATTTATCATGCCATTTTGCTCTCTGAATTTTTTTTCTCCATTCATCCAAAGCATTAAATTGTTGAATACGTTCTTTTTGTGCTTCAGAAAATGTCATATTTAATTGCAAAGTTGTCCTTAGAGTTTTATGCTCAAACTCAATAGGCATCATTGCTGCTTTTCCATACACCATCTCAAAAGGTGTAAAACCAATCAGTGTCTTCCAAGTTGTTTTGTATGCCCAAATTGCTTCTAAAAGTCTATGAGACCAATCTTTTTTATGAACAACTACTGTCTTGGTAAGAATAGCCTCAAGCTCCCTATTTGTAACCTCTACTTGTCCATTAGCTTGTGGATGAGATGGGGTAGATTTTCTATTCCTTATATTGTATTCATTGACCAAGGCTGCAATCAATGTTGAAGTAAATTGTGGGCCTTGGTCTGATACAATTTTCCTTGGTACTCCATATCTTGTAAATATCTCCTCATAAAGGTACTCAACCACCTTATTATCTCTTGAATGTGTCATAGCGCGAGCTTCCACCCATTTGGTTACATAATCAGTACATACTAAAATGTAAGATTTTCCATTAGAAGGGGGATCAATTGGACCAACAAAATCTAATCCCCATTTATCAAATGGTGCAACCAATATTTGTGAATACAATGGCATCTCATCAGATTTAGTAGGTCTCCCCATGCGCTGGCATCTGTCACATTTTCTTGTATACTGCGTTGCATCCTTATATAATGTGGGCCAATAATATCCTGTATTCAGTATTTTGAGTGTTGTTCTTCTAGCAGCAAAATGTCCTCCACACAGCTCATCATGACATGCATGCAAGATATCATATGCTTCATCCTTTCTTACACATGTTCTCATGACTTGGTTAGGTCCAGTATAAAACAAACAATCAACAATCCATGAGATGTTAAAGCTTTTCTCCACTAACAACCTTCTTTCTTTAGGAGAGAAATGAAGTGGCATTTTAGCAGCAGCTAAATAATTGGCAATATCAGCATACCAGGGAGTGTGGGCTTGTATAAGGAATAGATGTTCATCCGGAATAGCATCATCTATGGCTGTAGGATCTTCCTGTAACTAAAGTCTTGAAAGATAATCTACAACCACATTGGACTTTCCTGGTTTATCAATAACTGTGATATCAAATGCCTACATCAACAATAACCAGCGAGCTAATCTACCGGTAATTGAAGGCTTATTCATGAGATATCTGATTGCAGTATGATCATTATGCACAAATATGGGATACCCTGTTATATAGTGCCTGAATTTGTTGAGTGCATATATAATTGCTAACATTTCTTTTTCAGTGACTGTGTAATTTAACTCAGGCCCTTGCAAGTTCTTGCTAATATAATATATTGCACTTTCCAAGTTATCAATCTTATGTCCTAAGACTGCTCCTATTGCATAATTAGATGCATCTGTATGGATTTTAAATGGTAAAGACCAATTCAAACCTTTAAGAACTGGTGCTTGGGTCAAAGCATGCTTAAGCTTCAAGAAAACTTCATTGCATGAAGAAGTCCATTCAAATTCCATATCCTTGGTAAGTAGAGAATATAAGGGACTTGCAATTTTGCTCAAATCTTTGATAAACCTTCTATAATATCCGAGATGACCAAGGAAACTTCTAACATCTTTTTGCTTTATCGGTGCATTGATATTCTGAATAACTTTAATTTTTGCTAGGTCGACCTGTATTCCTTTTATAGAGATATGATGACCAAGGACTATTCCTTCCTACATCATTATGAAGCACTTCTCACTGTTTAATGACAAACTATAGTCTTCACATCGTTACAAAAATTTCTTCAGGTTCCCCAATGCTTCTTCAAATTCAGAACCATAAGTTGTAAAGTCATCCATATAAATTTCCATGATGTCTTGAGAAATATCTGAAAATATGCTTATCACTACTCTTTGAAAAGTGGCTGGAGCATTACACAATCTAAAAGGAAGAACAAAATATGCATATGTTCTCGAAGGAAAAGTAAATGTAGTCTTCTCTTGGTCCTCTGGGGCTATCTGAATCTGATTGTAACCACTAAATCCATCAAGAAATGAAAAGTATCTCTTCCCATCCAAAGAATCTAATACTTGATCCACAAATTGTAATGGAAAATGATCTTTTCTTGTTGCTAAGTTCAAAGCTCTATAATCAACACATACCCTCCATTTTCCTCCTTTCTTAGGAACTATGACCAAAGGTGATACCCATTGGCTATCATAGATAGGATAGATAAACCTAGCCTTTAACATCTTCTGCAGTTCCTCTTTAACTATTTCTTTTATTGCAGGATTGATTTTTTTTTGTGGTTGTTTGAGTGGGCAACAATCTTCTTTTATATAGATACAGTGGGTACAAACTATTGGATCTATTCCATGCATGTCCTTGTAATCCCATGCAAAGGCATGTTTATGACATTTAAGCAAGTCCATGAGTGCTACTTTTTGAGTATCTGCAAGATCACTATTGATATTCAAATATTTATTCAAATCAACTTCTATTTTGATAGTAAGATCAATATGGGATATATCAGAAAAATGAGAAGTACAGACTTCCTGCGGCAACAAAGTATGCAATATATCAGTGGCTGCAGGAAAGTCTAAATCTGCAATATTTGGTACCAACTCCTGCAATTGTTGTTCTTGTTTTAACTCATTTGTCAGAATTTTATAAAGAATTGAGTCTTCATCATGTAATTGCATGAATGGCCCTCGATTAATCATCATAAGGTGATTAATAGAGTCATCTCCCTCATATTCTTCTCCCAAAGTAGGCCAAACGACTTGTTGTTGATCAAACTGGGGCTGAGCAGGAGAATACAAAGATAATGTTTTTGTAGAGTTCCCATCTAAAATAGTCATATCCCCTGATCTACATCCAATATATGCATCAGCTGTGGCAAGCCAAGGTCTTCCCAAAATCACCGGATATCTTCCCAATGTCACCTTTGGAGACAGAATCATAAAGTTTGTAGGGTATTCCCAGGAATCCAAAGTAACAACCACATCTTCAATCATACCATCAGGTCAAACTGTAGAGCTGTCAACAAGCTGTAGGACTGAGGGTGTAGGTCTGAGACTTGATTTCAAGCTGCTGCATTACTTCTTTTGTCATGACATTAATGGCTGTCCCTAAATCAACTAAAACATTCCTTATTTGAGTGCCATTAATGACTATATTCACAACAGGACTACCAGGATCAAAATATTTAGGAATTAAAACCTTTCCGAGCATAATATCTGCCAGTTGACCTATCACATGCACTGTTTGGGGATCCCTCTTCTTCCTGCCAGGTTTTTTTAGACATGCCTCCCTAAGTGCCTTACTATATATAGGAACATCTTTTATTGCTTGCAACAATGGAATTTTAATACATACATGTTTTAGTTGATCTATGATATCAAAACCTTGCTCCTATTCTCTAAGAATTTCCTTTTCTTGCAATCTTTGGGGAAATGGGGGTAATCTCTATTTCTGAGGTGTTGTGGCTATTGGATTAGAGATTTCTTGTTCTTCTTGCACATCAATTATAACTGGAGGAGATGGATTAGACAAAGTTGTCCTGGATCTGAGGTGAATATCACCTATAGATAGAGAATAGGTTGGGTATTGATTAGGGTCAGCTGAATAAGCTTGTTGTTGTTGCTGAGATTTAATATTAGGATTTGGTATTGGCTGAGTGGGCAACTGCATTGGTTTAAGTGGAACAACAATGGTTGTAGGGGGAGGCATTATTGTAGGCGGCTATGGATGTTGAATAGGATGTTGATATCCAGAAGATTGGGTAGTCCATGGTTGACTCCCCCTCCATTGAGGAGTAGGTTGCCAATTCACTTGAAACTGGCTCCCTTGTGTCTGAGGTGGATACCAATTTCTTGTGGCTACTGCCAATGTGGTATTTGATTAGCAAAATTCTGCCCTTGGCCTTGAGGACCATACAAGTTTGGATAATTACCAAAATTTTGAGCATATGGTGATTGCCATTGATTATTTGGTACATAAGAATTTCCACTATAACTAGAAAAATAAACTGGATCCAGAGGCATACCTTGTCTTTGGAAATTTGGCCTTCTTTGAGCAACATAGAAAACTTGTTAATCCTCACCTTGTATTGGCTTGAAGTCAGGAACCTCAAGATTTGCAACCATTTTACATCTGCAATCCTTTTTTCTTTGTCTACAATGAGGGCAAAATTATGCAAGAAATGCATCAACTTCTTCACGCTTCTTCTTAGCTGAGAGTGTATCCAACTGAGTAGCCATATTATTTATGATTTCCTCATTAAAGTCCTTCAACAAATGGCTAAGTTCCATTCTAGAAACTCCAGTACTAGATGTTGATGAAGGAACTCTTGGCTTGAAATGCCTTTTTTTTTAGAGGCTGATCTAGAATACTTCTTTAAAATTTGTCCTATTTCATTCCATGTAGATTGTGTAATGTCACCTCCTCCCATAAGATCCAAAGCATTAGTGCATTCATCACTGATTCCTCTTAAAAATATCAGCATGAGGGAATCTTCATTTAGAGTACTATGCTTGGAATTTTTTACACTAAACAAAAACCTTTCTAGGTAATCTTCAAGACTCTCATCTTCCTTCTGTGTCATTCTAAAAATATCATCCCCATGACGATCAATGCCTCTACAATAGTCTTTATACTTTGCAAGAAACAATCATTTCATCTTGTCCCATGTATTGATTGTGCTACTACCCAAACTCATAAACCATCTTAAAGATGATTCTTTCAAAGTGGCAGGAAATATTTTGAGTCTATGGGCATCTGCAGTATAGACAAAACTCCTATAGAGAACATCAAACTCAAACAAAAATGTGTCTGGATCCTCTGTCACTAATCCATAGAATTTAGGGAGGGAAGAAGCTATAATGTTCTTGAGATTATCATTATCATGTTGATCAGATATGGGGAGCTCAAATGTTGGGTCCAAAGGTGGATTAATCCCACCAGGAGGTGGATTTCCTTGCATTGGACTACTGGGGGGAGTTACCAAATGAAATTCTTCTTCTAGTAGTCCAAAAAGGAACAGAAGACTGCCTTCTGGAAATTTAGATTCAGGGTGGTTCAAATTCCAGGGGGTTTGATAAAGTTCAGCAAAAGGATTTATATCTGGGGAATTAATTTCTACATGATTAGGATGACTGGGTAGAAATCTACCTAGAACATCTCTTCTTCGCCTATGCATGCAGGTTCATAATTTTTTTTCGAACAATCAGGTATGCCAAAAAAACAATTAACTGAAACTGAAAAGACAATAACCATAACAGGTTCTTAGTTTGACACCATCCCCGACAACAACGCCAAAAATGTTCAACCCAACAATAAGAATAATAACTGTAGTTGAAGTCTCAACCCGAAGTTTGGACATTCACTTGGTAAAGTCACTAAATCCATAGCTAGTGTTCATTTGATTGTCAACCCAGGGATGTAATACTTGAAATGGGTCTGCACTATATATGCACTAAGTTCTTGCAATAGCTACTCTGCATTACTGCAACAACTAACATTATGCGTAAAAGATAAGCAAGAATTGAAACTATTGAAAGACTACATGAAAACTTCTGCATTAACATAAATTCATTCAAGCAATACTGGCTAAGTTCAATGCCGCTCAATAGAAATTATTCTATTTTGGTTTGGTTGCAGGAACAATCAATGGATCTATTTCCAATGGCTGTAGGAACAGTTAATGTAAGAACGCCTACTGTAGCTAAAGAAGAAAACTAATCTTGACAAAGGCACAGGAACACTCACCAAGTGAGCCCCTTTGGATGAGTGATTCTAGGCTTCCCAAAAACAACTCTATGTGCTCAGAATAACATATTTTTATTCATTGTTCTTCGGAAGTCATTACATGATTCAACATCAATGGAAACTCAAAACACTTATAACTTTATTTCTAAAATCCTCTTCTCTAATTTCTCTCTTTTTCTATCTAACCTCAAAAAAGAGATAAAGACCTTTATTTAAAAGAAAACAATTACTTCCTATTACACAGATCACACCAATTAGAAGAGGCAGATAATTAATCAAGAAAGGAAACAGACGGAGTTAAGTCGCTGATAATGTGGATCTAAATCGAACCACAATCATAGCACACTGTGTCGGTATTTTCAACACTAATGTCTACTTTGAGTAAGACATCAGTAAACTTTGTGCAATTACTTTTCCTCTGCCGTTCCTTACGCTCATCAACATTTCTGCTGATTTGATCTTTCAGTCCCTCCTTGAATGTCTCCTACTGCAACTTGTGTGACAAGAGAGCCTTCCTAACAACATCAATTTATTCCTGCAATCTCAAAAAGAAAGAACATACACATCTATTTTAATTAATTAAAACATCTATTAATTTCACACATGATATTGCCTAAACAATCCACATGGCAATAGGAATGAATAACATGGCTGCAGGAATAAACTAACAAAGACAAAACATGTTTTAATAGGTTCAGGCTAACATTTGAAATACATATAGTAAACTTCCGATACATCATTACTATTATGTAAATCAAAATATGACAAAAACTTAAGAGTTCTGAGGATAAAAATATGCTAATGTCTCAACTCATCAAGGGGGGGGGGGGGGGGGGTGAATCACCAATTTGTCGGAATTCAAATTCACAAACTTATTCTTTATCCACATGTTAGCAATGTATAACAGTAAAGATCATAAACAAGCAATAAATAAACCACAGATCCACAACACTAGAATTTTTACATAGAAACCCGGAAATGTAAAAACCACAATGGGGTTGGAACCCACAATTTTCATATACTATAGCCAGGAGTACATAAATATTACATAAATGGGGGATGCACTTGCATTCAGGCTCACTGGTCAAATATAATTCCTCAGAAGGCTACAACCCTTAGGGAAGTCTCATTGGCTTAGAATTCAATTAGAATGAGGAAATATAGTTAAAGAACTTTAAAATAACATCTGACAATGCAAGAATGAGTTCTAGTTAGACACTAGATCTCTGATTGTACTCGCTTTGCAAATACTCTGTTTCTGTCTCAGTCAACTACCAGATTATTTGTGAACCAAATGTGCACGTGAAACTGCACTCAATTGCACCAAAACGGATCACCACACCAATAATACATTGAAAACCAATCACCAATTCAATCTTATATATCGAGTAGATTATAAAAAATAATCTCTTCCAAGTTGGCTATCAAAAGTGTAACGTTTAGCTTCAAGTTGGCTTCAATCTCTAACAAAACATAGCACTAAACCAAAAGAGTATAATCACACGCTTCTTAAGGATTTTCCCATTCACCGAGATCACAAAATTAATCACCAAAATCACAGCAAAGCTTCCGGACCAAAACATTACTAAGATAGCCCTAAATTACCAATTAACAACTACCCGTTAACTCCTGCTTTTGGATAAGAGAAATCATAACCACCAGATCAAATATGCAAGAATATTTGTCATCAATGACAACCCTAAACCATGAATCAAGTATTGAAAGTCATTTGATGAGAGTCAATTGCCAACAAAAAGTAGGGAAAAAGTAGAATGTGAAGAGGAGGTGTTATATCACCTTGAACAATACTATTAATTTCTTAGAGGAGCTTAGGTTTCAAGAATCTCAACTTGTTACCTTCAAGAATCCAAATACCATCTTAGTGAGTATATCTACATTGGGGGTGAATTTTCTGAGTACTATGAAGAAAAAGATGACAAATTCTTTACACTATATGATTCCATGGATGGAGAAGATGAGTATTGTGGTATTGATGCAATAGATCCATATTTTTAGCATAAGCGTAGGATTAATATAGAACAATATAAGTTTTCTGCTCACAAAATAGGCTATCTAAGAGAAATCATCCAGCTATCCCAACAATCCAATCCACCATGTAAAGGCATGGAAGCACATGCATATGCAATAGTGGTGTAGATAAGAAATGAATATTTGTTAAGGGTTGAACATATGTTTTGCATTAAATAATGACACTATTATTAGATGGGTGAAAATTTTCATGGGCAATAGTAAGAAATCACAATAGGTAGAAGATGAGATCAAGGACACCAATGTTACGAATAAAGTGATAGAGAGAAAAAATGCTCCAGTCCGATAGTGGGTAGTGAAGAAAGAGGTGTTACTAGATCATAAACATGATGTTCTTAAAGGAGAAAATTTGAATGATAAATCACAATTAGTTCAACTCTTGCTACTATAAATGCAATGTATGGATAAAGATGAAGATGTATGCATAAGTGAGTAGATAATTAGGTTAACTCTTTAAAGGTGATTGTATAGAATTTATACATGCACATGATGTAAATGATGAACACAAAATTATTTTCTGGTAAATGTCTTGATATTCTTTTTCCCTCATTTTGACATTGAATCCGCTAATGATTTTTACATGAGGAAGACTTAGATGTGACCATACTAGATGATAAAATTGTAGATAAAAAGAGTAATGCAATCAATATTGTTTAGTTTCAAGGCATTTCTGTTGAAGAGAGTGAAGATGGTCATCATGTGGATATATATAAGAACCTATTCCTTTAATGCAAAAATTGTTGTCTTCCTCATGTAGAGCATGTTTTAATTGGGTCACCAAAATATTATTGTTATAGTGATTGAAGAAGAAAAAATGAGTCATGGGTTTGATTGTAACATCACATATGATACAACAAACTTATAAAGCAAGCTTGAAATAGTGAGACAATTTGAAACACAAGTTTCTTTATTTGAAATGTCTCTTAATGTCAATTTTTTGTCAATAAGGGATGTTTCAATGTGTGTGAAGATGGTGTTATTAAACACACCCCAAGACTGAGAGGGGAGGGGGGAATAAATATTGATCAACTCTTAAAACTTTATAGCACCATTTTAATTCCAAAACACATTAAATTGATCAAAAAGAATGAAAGATGAAACAATGAACACAGGCACAATATAACACTAGATTTATGTGGAAAACTTAAGAAGGGAAATATAACTATAAGAGTTAACTCACACTATATGAAATAAGTATTATAGTGTTTGTGTTAGACACATTGCCAAGGAAGCTCACTTCTCCCCAAAGGACTTGCAAGACAAGGTTCACTACCTCAAGGCCAGATACAAAGGACTTGCAAGTTGAGACACATTGCCTCATGGAAAGATACAAAGATAATTTGAATTACAAATATATGTCTTCAACATCACATCATTTGATAGTCTCCCTTCAATGTAGCTGCTATTTGAATCACTGCCTCAAGCAACCATTTGACAATTAAGCTCCAATACTTTCACCATACACATTTGCTACCTCAATTTCACATCTTTTTCCTTCCACCTTTATCCATACACCTTGCAAATGAAATGATTTTCTATATATACCACCCACATAATTACAAAACATCAATTAGGTCATCCAGAGAAGGGGACAAAGAGTGATCCCAACAAGTCAGTCACCAAAACATAATTATGGTGAAGACAGTCCTATCTAGGAGATAGAGAGGACAAGTAAAACATTATAAAACATCATCTATTGTAGTCCAAAGCATCACACATGTTGGAAAACATCCTCTAAAGTTAGCAATAGGGTAATGGGTAGCACATAACTAGTTGACCCAAAAATTCTTCTGCCAAAATAATTCACATAATGTGGATCCCCACACGACACAATAGGATCCAAATACAACTCAACATACTCTCCAATGTTATTGCAAATCCATAAGAGAAAAGTGTAAGCAAGAGAACAAGCCTAGTCGGCTAGATAACTACAAATTACCTTGAAAACCAACATCAAACACAATGCAACATCATGCAAACCACATAGAGACGCTTTGTGAATCCTTAAAAAAATCCTCATACACTTCTTCCACACTGTCAAGACAAAACAAGCTGTCAAAAACTAAATTGACACAAAATTCTTCATTCTTGGAGTGCTAAGAAACACAATCATGAGATAAATATTGATAGACACACTTCCAAAACATTTCATCACCTAAAATCTAGATTGAGACATTTTACAAATACTATAAGTGTATCATCCAAGCCAAAACAATAGGAACATCAATTCAAAGAATTCTCCAGACCAATCCTAACCAGTCAACACACTGCCAACATACTACAATCACCAAAAAAATCAACTGCAACATTAGGGACCTAAAATGATAGGAGTGCAATGTCCATAGAGCATAGACATTATATCCAACACCACAAGACCATATATACCAATGTGGAGTAATGTAGAGAATTCTTCTAGATTACCTTCAACACACTTCTCCAATTTCACTCTTAATCAATTTCCAGACACCATAACAACTTTTTCTTCACTCAAGAGGAACAAAGGAGATACTACAACAACGTGTAGTATGCACAAGATCATACATAAAACATTTCAAAATCATTATTCTAATCCTCATATTATTAAAATATCACAATGATACCATCTCTACAATCTAATCATGAACATCAACACCATCATTGCCATAAGTATATGCATACAAGGTAGGACATCAACACCAAGAAAGTAGATGTCCACAACACATAACATCTTCTATCGTAAACCAACTACACTAATACATTCAATCATGACACATAGAATTTGGATATACATAACACTAAACATCTTCACTCATAAACCAACTACACCAATACATTCAATGAGCACACACAAAATCTCTCATATCCTCAATACTGAGGGTTGACATCAATGGCAACAAATTGTGAAACTGCTAACAGGTGTATGCTAGAAACCAATTGTTCAAAATCTTGATGAAGCTTCCACCTTTCCGTAGTAAGTGGGAAAAAAAGAATATGAAGGTCCACAAGAGTCAATTATTTTCAATCATAAAATTTTTTATATGAATTGATTTTTGAAATTTGTGATGCAAATTTATTTTGTTGAAAAATATTGTATTGAGGATACATTTTTTAAGCTTACTAGTTGACCATGAGTTGGAGTTGTGTCCTCAAGTAGATCAAGTTGTTGGTTTGCAAGGTCTAGGAGAGAAAATTATTGATTATTTTTTCCCAATTATTTTTACACAAGTTCTATGGAAGGAAAAAAAATAAAGAGACAACTTGAAGATAATGAGTAATCATATAAGGTGCCTTAATTTTTTTGAATATTTTGGGGACGTCTCCTATATGTGCTTAGCATATAAAAATGATATTCATTTTCACCTCCCTCATGATAGCTAAAGTATTGATGATTTGCATGTACATGCATGAAATGAACAATGATTGTTGTAGCTTGGAGATAAAAGTAAAATGGGTTTGAGGGAGAGATCAATTCCTTCAAGAGGATTATCTTTGATAGAGGTAAGTTATTTTGGCATTTTATTCTTGGCTTTATGTCATGGATCTTGGCATTATACCTCCAATTTTATTTTTCAGTTGTTCTTCCAACCATATCTTTAATTTTGTAATCTTCCATTCCATTGGTTCCAAGTGTTGTCTTGTTTTATGTTGTCATGTCATGTATATATTATTGCACTTGTGCAATCATGACCCTTGTTTGTGATGATGAAGTGTAAGTTTGTTTCAACCCCTTTTGTTCCCTATTGTTGGTTTGCTTTGGGATTTGAATTCATGTTGTGCTTATTATCTAGGCACACATAACTAGACAGAGCCTATTAGGAATCAATCTAAAGATGTAAATTTTTTCTTGTCCTTTATCTTTTTATGTGTCGTAACCCTATTTGATCCATATTGATAATTTATTTGATGCATCCTAATCAATTCCCCTAAGCGTTAAGGGATACAAAATCCAAAAAATATTAATCCTGGGCTATTTCTTGTATTTTACATGTAGACCATAATTTGTGGCCTTTTAGGGTTTTCTTTAGTGTCATGTATTTCCCTTCAACCTTCATATCTTGATCCTTCGCCTAAATTTTTAATAAGTTCTTCAAATTGGACTATCAAACTTTTCCATCCACAAGTATGATTTCCCTCGAAACCTCACCATCTTGATCTCCACCACTTAAAGAACTAACTAAATCATTTTAGAGTTTTAGACTTGGTCCTATCTACAAATATTCATGTCCAACTTTTCCTTCCCAATTCTAATGTCATCATTGTATAAAAATTATGTCATCCCTTTTTATAGTTGTGTGTTGATTTATACATCATGATGTCATGTTGACACCATGTTTTCATATTCCAAAATTTTATGAGTTTGTCATGTTAGAGGATTGAGCCATCCATTTTCCTAATACCCTCTTCCATGCTCCCTTGAGCCCTGACTTTTATTTTAATATTTTTCATTTTATTTTGAAGCTAGAGTTTTGGCCAATCTTTAACCTCAATACTACCACCCTAAAAACTTGAAATTTTGTCATTTATTTTTAAAAACCTTTTAGAGTCAAAAGTTTGGTCATTCCTTATCTTTGCACGTGTGGATCAAATTAATACAAATAATCAAAAGATTCAACCACAAAAACCTTCAAAATTAAAAAATAATTCTAATCTACCAATGACACAAGTAAAGTGAATGCATAAACATAATGAATATAACAAATAAATCTACCTTTACAAAAACTATTTGCTTTTCTCCATTGCTTCTTCAAGATCTCCTTTGATGAAGGGTAGTGTTGTTGCTCTTATATTTTTGCACAAGCATAAGTAGCAATGTGATAATGTGAAGGCTCAAAGATTTTGGTTAAGGAATGTCATGGATAAAGGTTGAATTTATAAATTTTTGAAATATTGATCAATGGTGGAGATCAGTTGAGATAAATCATAAGATCAATGGTCAAGAATTGATGAGGGGAATTGAAAACTAAAAGTAGGAGTTAACTAATTGCATGATTCAACAAACTGGGTGCATGGAAGAATAATTGATGAGTAGCCTAGAGGTGAATGTTAGTTAAATTGATGAAATGAAGATATCAATATAACTAAATAATTAAAATATTTGATTCATGTGCATGTGGAAAAATAAATAAAATAATAAATTTTTTTGTTTTAGAGGAAATATATTTAGAAAAGGAATAATTAAATAAATTAAAATATATATATATTTTTTTGATCGGTAATTGGCCGAAGCCTGAATAGCTTTTGATTGGAGCTATGAACCAGTGGGGATACAGTAGGGGTCCCATCGCCATTACATATCTTTGAATTATTATTATTATTATTATTATTATTATTATTATTATTATTATTATTATTATGTTTTATTAGATTGACCCCAAGACCTTCCCCATCCTATGGAAGGCCAAGAGTCACAACTTAGAATTCCACTTCAGATGTCCCTATTGGGAATTGAACTTGGATCTCCACAGTGAGAACCTTGTGTTTTAACCAGTTAAGCTCAACCCCTTGGACATAAATTAAAATAATTATTCAATTATTATGAACTATAAGAATAAGTGAAAATGAATCAATTAAATAATTAAAATTTATTTACTTAATGTCGAAGATGAAAAATTAATTAATCAAAATTATTAAATTAATAAGGAAGAAAAGAATAATTTTCTTAAAAGTAAGCGCCAGATAAACTTTTTAACATGATCAGAGACACTGACATGACATGCCCTTTGGCTCTATGTGAAACACTTTTGGTTCAAAGTTATGAACCAATGAGGTCGAAAACCCCGAAGAAATCAATAAGAAATGAAATAATGAATTAATTATTTAAATATTATGAAAATGGAGGAATTTTAAATTTGAATAATGAATGAATAAATGATGTTAATTTAATTAATTTAAGAAGAATAACTGAAAATAAATGATGATGAAATGCACCAATCATTTTTAAATGTCTACAATACTAATTGTAAGATTACTTGACAATTTGATTTTGACATCTTAAAGCTCTATTCCTTGCCAAGATGCCCCTTTCAGGCTTCCTCTATTCCACATACCTTTTTGGCATGAATTCTTAGTCATCCTTAAATCTTGATGCCCTGAATTGAGGCATGAAGCTGGGTTACTCCCAACCTCCATCAATTCTAATCTCCCACCATTTTTGTAATAAACCCTACTTACCCTCCCAAAAGTCCGAGAACATCATTAATGCATCTATAGTGCCTACGACCACTAGTTAACCTATTAGGATAAATGAAACCTTATTTTAATAAAAAGAAATAGATCTGAAGGAAAAAAAGAATACAAAAGGTCACTACCTTATTTAATGTAGTGTTTATTTTCGCAAAGCCTAATGATTGATATTTCCTCTTCTAGCCACTAATTTAACAACTTTTGTAGGTTATTATCATGTCCTTGCACTTAAATACATATGCCATTAATACTCAAAGATATGGTGAATGTGTAAAGAATTCTTTTCTCAGTTTTCCAACTATTTATAGATCTCAAAGGATGTTTCAGTAGAGAACATTAATGAACACAATGACTAGGGTGCACACAATCTTTGTTGTCCCAAGTTTGCATGTTTTCTCCATAATAGCTTGAGTATCTAGTGTAGACATCCAAAATTAATTAAATTAAAAATTAAATTAATTTTATCCTTTTTGCATAATTAATTTGTTTAAGTATGCTAGCCTTTATTCTTCTCAGTATTAATTAATTTAATCATGTCATTATAGTCTAGATAATTCATTTATTTAATGAATCAATTATTGTCTATTCTTCTAAGGTTATCTAATCTTTTATTTCTTTTAAAAACCCCTTAGTTAATTAATCTAAATTAATTAACTAAATCAAGTGATTCCTACAATTCACTTTTATAAATCCTTCATTACCTTAATTAACTCTTCTAGAATCCCTCATAATCATGCTTAACATTATTCTTCAATTTTAAATTCCCCCTCTCATTCTCTCTCCTCTTGTCATCTAATCCCTCATTATCTCACCTAATCACCTTCTTAATCATTTACTAGTGGCTAATCCACATGATTAGCCACCAAGTCAACTCATAGTCATTTATGGCTAAAATCCACTTGTCTCCTCCTCACCTTCCACCTTAAATGCACCCAATTGGGTCATTTCAAGGATTTCAAAATTTTACATTCTGCTATGCATTCACTTTCCCAAGGAATTTTAAATAACTTTTCTCATTCCCTTTCCCCATGCATCTCATTATTTAGGAGTTTTTAATTCCCTCTTCATCCCCCACAAAATTTTTAATTTCTTTTTGTCTTCCCTATGTATTAGGGGATCTCTTCCCCATGTACATTATGGAGTGTGGAGACAAGAAATGACTTTATGGAAAATCTCTTGGTCTCCACACTTGTCACCTCATGTCCTCTCAATCCATGTTCTCCCCTTTCCTTCAATCTACACCCTTGATTCATCTTCAATCTCAACCGTCCATTCATCCTCCCTCAAAACTATAAATTGGGGTATCCTCCCCTTCATTTTCTATCTCCATGTCAAGTAATCTCATGCTGTCATTTTAGCTTTAGCAATTCATCAAGAGAATTCCCATTAGTCAAATATCCACTTAGAATCCATATCCATCACTCAAGCATTCATCACTCCATCCCTTTTATCCATGTTGTGCACCTTGGAGAGAAATCTACATCCAATCTTGGAGCCAATCCAACCAAGTGGAGCATTTGGGTGCATTCCACTTCATCAAAGGCTCAATCTGAGGAACAAGAAAAGGTTTGTAAAGGTATAATGGTGTTTTATCTTGTTTTGAATGTTTTTATGGATTAAACTAACCATTAACCCCCACTTTGATTTTCCCTTGGTTCATTTTGGCACGTCCAGTGGGACCCACATCTCGTTTTTCTAACCTTTTTGTGAGTTTTAGTGTTTTTAGCTCGCAGGTTGTCACTTCAGTACATCCGCTTGCACTTCAACATGTCCGCCCCACTAATTCAACGCGACCGTCATGGTTCAGTGCCTCCGCTTTAAAATTTGAAAATTTTGATTGTCATTTTGCAGGTTTTGCAGATTAGAACGACCGCACTTGCATCAACGCATGCGCCATAGTGTGTTTTGACACTTACTTTTAGAGATCAATTTTAAATTTCTTGCTTTCTACTAATCAAAAAATTAAAAAAAAACATTAAAAAGACACCTAAAAAGAATCCAAAACAACTGTAGGATATGTTTTCTTATTACGTTTTTATCAATTTAAGCAATTGATTAAAAATTTATGGGCTTACATTCAAATCAACACTTGCGTAGGCGAATCAGCACCTGCACTGAACCCGAAAGCCGACCACTTTTTAAATTTCAAAATTTCAAAAATTTGGCTAACTACTAGTGTCAGGTTTTTGTCTTTCGACACCTGCATCATAATCCAACATGTCCGTTCAGGTATAAATCATTTCAATTTAAAAAAAAATTAAAAATATTAGTTTTCCAGCCGTTGTTTTCTGTTTTAGGGCTGCAGACTTACTTCAATGCTTGCGTTACAGCACGTCCTCCTGTGGATCAATGCCTACAGTGTATCCTTAGGGGTTTTTGGTTACTAATCAGTTTTTGAGTGTTGCAGGCTCTTTTCCGTTTGTCCAAGGTCAAAAATTAAACTACTAATTCCGTTTTCTTGCAACACGCAGGCCAAAGACTCTAGTTTAGTTTCATTTTGTGCTTTCTAGATAGAAAAAATTATTCATGTGGAACTAAAATGAATAATTGTCTTTTTTGTTTTGTGTGCTTGCATGCTTTATGTTGAGTGGACCCACAGTTACAATCTAGTATCCTCTCCCCTCGCCTTTGTGGATCTTGGGTGTAAGAGAACGAGTGATCAACGACACTATCTTTTTATTTTAGTAGTTAAGGGGTATTTCTTGATTGGGGATTTCATCACCCCACAAGGGTATCTCTAATTGGGACACATCAGGGATATCGACTCTCTCGGTGCGATCTCGAGCAGGTTTTTATGAGCCACTATATAAATGAGTTGGTCAGGCAGCTGGAGTGTTGAGTGAATTCGATGTATGTGGGGGTCTTCCCTGCACCGATAAGCTCAATTAGAGCCTTAAGTGGATTTTTTTGAGAATCCATTGTTGGATTGGTGATCCCTCAGAAATTACACTAGACACTAGTTTTAGTAGCCAAAATCCTACATTTGATAGTGCAGGGGATGCGGATCATACCCCAAAGTTACTCTGCATGTATCCACTCAAGATGAGACATAAATTCACCATGCAATAGATCCTTGGATCTTTGGGGTAAGAGAATTTGGTATTCTTGAGAAGTGAGTGTCGTGGAGTGGAGCCAATGCTACAAAAATCTCTATTTGTCTTCCTGAGTGAGGTAGTGCTTATGCGAGGGGCCTATCAAGTTCTTTCCACTTTCCATCCTAAGTTGTGATGTCTTCAAGTGTCTTTATTTGTGCTATACCTATGAAATAAATTTGAACTATTCTAGGCCCCACATCACTTGCACACTCATTATTGATTGGTACACTTGGCCAATGTGTTTTATATGCTTGATGTTTTCTTGCCAAGCGTAGATTGACAAACAATCTCCCCACTTTCCACATTTGAGAAACATTCCAAATCCCAATTCCGCACTTGCATAAACAAATTCCAAACCTAGTCCACCTCATTTTCCACCTCATGTTCCATAATCCTAAGTTGTACAAGCATCCCAAGAAGTCTATGCATCATCAATTCAAGAAGAAGAAACTCACCCAAGCCCAACTCATTAGATGTCAAAAGTTTTGGTACACCAACCACAAACTCTTTCTCAAACATATGACCTTCTTGCACCGATATCACGATTATACTCATGGTCATAGAAATGAGTTTGATGCTAGTGATGAACTAAGAGTTTGTGCCCTACACCAAGGATCAGGCTTATCTTTCAATACCAACTATTATCGAAATCGGGGTGGTCGTATCCCCTCCTACAATTTGTCGTCCGAACCTATCACTTATTGAATCATTTCCATCCCAAGAATAATCTAATCATAACTTTCTTCTAGCGATCACTACCATCCTTATTTGATATTTCATCATCCACCTTTTCTAAGGACTTAGCACATCAATAAATCCAACAATCAAACCTTGATCAAATCAATCAATCAAGTCAACCTCACTCTAAGGTTTTATACCTTCTGAAGTTTTATTTAGACCTCATCTTTAATCAATTAATAATTTGGCTTTTGTGCTTGGAAAAGAATCTCCCCCAAGTACCTTTGCCTCATCTTTTGGGTCAATCAAGACCCCAATCGTATGTCTTTATTTTTCTTAGGATCATTAGTCAATCCTTAGTAGAAAGAGACTTTGATCATTATACTAAGGTCTAAATTTCACCCAACTTGGTTGTCACCTTGTTTGTGGTTTTCATCATGAACATCCCTCACCTAAAATCCTCATCCAAGGAATAAGGTGCAATCTTAATCAAACCTTATCCTAATCTAAGGACTCAATAAAAAATTCAATCCAACTTCATCAAAATAAAATTAAAATCCAAATTTTGCTAAGTCCTTTCATCAAGTTCTTCCAATAAATATTCCCTAAGATTATTCTTGTATAGTCACAACTCGATCTCAAAAGAAGAAGAAGGCTAAACAAAAATATGGCATGCTAGAAATTAGTGTCCTATATCAAGATCCTACATAAGATCCCACACAAGGTAAGAATTTACAACCCGATATTCAAGATCCACAATCACTAGTGGACCCTAGCATAGTTGATCAAGATGACCTCTCCCCGGAAGTGTGAACATTCCTAGAGGATTCATACAATCAAGAAATGATGGATAAATTCATCTGACACAATCCTAGTGGTCTCTTAAAGGCCCTCATTAAAAATGGAGCTCGCGTTCCCCTGATTTCAATAGATTCATTCTTGATCAACAACCATAGGGAGAATTTTCTGCTAGTCACATCGTTTCTCTTATTATTCATCCTCAATCCATAGCACCAGCGGTATCCATCCCCGTGGTTCCCATCCAACCTTCTTCTTCCTTTTTAGCATCTATACCATTATCCAACCCATTCACATCTATTCTCCAACATGATTCTATGTCATCCTCTTCTACTCGCCCACATGTCTTTGTTCCCCAATCTTCTATTCCTCTCAATAACATTGCTAATTTCATCAATACTTCTCTATCTCACACTACTACAACCCGCAGATCATGACCAATCATCACCTCTCAAGTCCCCATCACATCAATCATCACATCTCATATTCCAATTTCTTCGTCTTACCAATATATTAGTGGTGGTGGTATGTCATCCACGACTCACCAGATGCTCGGGGCAAACTTGATCCATCACGTCCAAGACCCACAACATGATATAATCAAGGAAATTAAGGACATGAAGAACATCATCAAAAACATGAAGGAAGCAACTAACAAAAGAAAACCTTATTCATTTGAGGAATTCTATCCCCACCCTTATGATCCATCAATATCAGTCACGCCTTACCCGCTAGGGTTTGAGATGCCTAAGTTCATGAAGTACGAGGGTAAGGGGGACCCCCGAGATCATGTCCGTGAGTTTATTTTATGTCAAGAGGTCTCTTATAGTGATTTGTATCTTCAAAGACTTTTCCCTAAAATTCTCACAAGAGCCACACTTGCATGGTTCTCGTCCCTGCCTCGAGGTTCTATCACTTCCTTCCCAGACTCGACAAAAAAATTTGTGGTCCACTATGCTTACAATATCGTCAATGATGTTTCCATGATTGACCTATGTAACACAAAACAAAGGACCAAAGAAACCTTTGCCAATTTATTGCAAAGGTGGCGTCATCTCATTAAAAAATTTCAATGGGATATGCTAGAGGAACACCAAATTGAGTTTTTCAAAAGAATCTGGTACCCAAACTATCAAAACCCTTGACAACTCAATGTATAAAATCTTTCCAAAAGTTGACTAATAAAGGCTTATCCCTTGAACATGTCTTGTTAGAGGATGACACTCTAAAGCATTATCAGAAATCAAATTAGAACACTTCCTCTTATAACAATGATAAACCAAAATTTTGGTCTAAAAACAAGAACGTAGTCAACGATGGCGTCACTGATGCAAAGCGGGTCCAAACTGTGGTCACTCCTCCAAAGTCCACCACCACTAATAATCAATTCAATAATCATCAAAATAATAAAAATCAATCTCAAAGACCCCCCAACAATGTCTCAATCTAGGGGCGACCACCTCGATCTAACAATCAAACTCCAAGGGAGTATACTCCCCTTGCTGAGCCCATTAAGGTTGTGTTCCAAAAACTTGTCCAGGATGATGCAGCCATCTTTATGAAAACTCACCAGTTTGATCCTAACCAACCCAAACCTAGGTGGTATAATGAGAATGAGTATTGTGACTATCACCACATCAATGGGCATGATACATGAAAGTGTATGAAACTGAAGAATTACATCCAAGATCTCATCAATAAAGGTGACATTAAGGTAGCAATAGCAAAACCTAGTAATAATAGTGATAAACTCAAGATGTACCATGAACCCTTCCTGAAGCATGATAAAGGTAATGCCTCATCATCTAATATTAAAAACTATGAGTATACTAATCATATAACTAGCTTTGACTCCATAGTGGGTCGTATAGAGCCTGCAGATAACCACATCAACGTCATCACTATCCAGGGAGCTAACCCTCCCCCTTCCCAAAATAGACCTAGGGTCACCATTCAAGGTGGTCATCCCCCTTGAAAACTAGAAAACATGCCCAACCCTGCTAATATTGTCATTCAAGGTGCTGCACCTTCCACTTCCCACTCTCAGAATGACTATAATGTAACCACTCGCCACATAAGAGTAACTGTCCAAGGAGCTCCTCCTCCACTGAATACTCCCCTCATGTCATCCACTTGCCAATATGACCTCCTTGATCACCTTGGGAAGATTCTTGCACAAATTTCCATCCTAGAGCTCGTAAAGACCTCCCCCGTTCACAAGGAGATTTTGGAACAATCCCTCCTTTAATCACGTGTCCTCGACAACATCAATGTTGCTCAGTTCCAAGTCCTCATTAGAAACCTTGCTGCCCAACACCACCTTGTTTTCACCTCCAATGATGCCCCCTCCGATTATGATCATAATAAACCATTACACATTGAAGCTCTTATCCAGAAACACAAGGTTAAACACATCTTGATAGACGGTGTATCTGGACTTAATCTCTGTACATACAAGTTATTAAAGCAATTGGGACTTTCTTAGGACTTGGTTGACCCATCAAGAAAAATCACAATCAAAGCCTACGATGATGCAGAATGGGTTTTCCAAAGGCACGATCACTTTACCTCTTCAAGTGGGTCCTGTTACAGTTGAAACTCCTTGCCAAGTCTTAGATCTTGACCTCCCTTATAGCATTCTCCTTGGTCGTTCATGGATTCATTCCCTTCAAGTCATTCCCTCTACTTATCACCAATGCCTTAAATTTCCCTTCAATTGTAGAGAGATCACTATCAGAGGTGATCCACAACCTTTTCATTATTGCAAGCTCTTAGAGGGGAAACATCCATAGCATTGCTCGTTAAACAGACCCGCTCCACCTCCTCCATCTGATGCATCTAAAGTTGCCTCCACTTCATCTCAAGTAGAACCTAAGGTCAAGATCATAGACAATGGCTACAAAGAGTACAAACTTGAGGATGTCCTACTTGTGGGAAAAATCCCCTTGTCTCCAAAGTCATTTGGCAAGCCTAAAAAAATAAAAAAGATTGAAAACCCACTATACAATGCAAAGATACCACCTTCCAGTAGTAGGACCCACTTGATGAAGAGAGCCTAGAGACAGATGTTTCCTCTTGGTTGTATTATGAAGAGGATAAAGAACCAACAAAGATTCCCAAAAATATCTATCCAAAGCATCAACCATAGTGGATAATATGGGTTATAAAGGACACGACTTGGGGCTAGAAGAAAAAGGAATCAAAGCACTAATAAATCCAATCTCATACAAGTATAACAGGGGCTTGGGTTACACTCCAATACCTAAGATCACTGCCACTGGTACCCCTTCAGATACCCCTTTGGATGTCAAAGACTCCGATGAAGAGGAATTTCTTGAAATGCCTTTTGAATACCAATATGACATCTTCTTTGATACCCATGTCAACACTATCACCCTCATAATCCCTTCCACTCCATATGAGCTGCAACTTGTCCACCTCGAGCTTATACACTGGGACCAATGAGACAAACCTGCTTTGGACATATGTGTCAATGATAATGCTCTCATGACTCTCTTGACTATGTGCAATTTGGAAGACTGCAACAAAGTTCATGGGATCCAATTGCATGAGAACAAATACTTTGGTAGTTAGGTTAATACCGTTAGTCGCAAAAAAAACATCAAAAAGAAAAATCATGATTCCTTGGGTGAAAACCTCCTTGAGGCACCTTTGGATGAGAAAAAAGTAAACATAAAGGGCATATCCTCAAGTGAAAACTTGGATCAGGCACATGAGGATGAGGGACTTGACCTCCCTACCATTTTTCCCCCACAACAAGACATATCAACTCTACTTATAGAGGAAACATACACTATCAACGTGGGAACTAAAGATACCGCAAAGAACGTTTTCATTGCTAAGTCCCTGTCAGATGAAGAGAACAAAACTTCACCAATTTTCTCTTAGAAACAAAAATCAACTTTGCCTTGTTGTCCATCTAGATGCTAAACTTGTAAAATAGAAATTACGCAAGATGCATCCACATATTGTACTCCTCGTCAAGGAAGAATTGCAAAAGATGTTGGACGATGGATTCATAAAATCAATAGATTATCCTGAGTGGGTTTCCAACATTCTACCTGTCGGTAAAGCTACTGGGGGCATCCGCATTTGCACAAATTTATGAGATTTGAGTAAGGCATGTCCTAAGGATGACTTCCTGCTCCCCAGCATAAACATGATAGTAGATCTTACAACGAGACATAAAATATTGTCACTTATGGATGGATTTTATGGATCCAATCAGATCAGGATAGTAGAAGAGGACCAACACAAAACAAAATTCACAACACCATGGGGCACCTTTTGTTATCAAGTTATGCCTTTTGGTCTCAAGAACCCTGGAGCAACATATCAGTGAGCAATGGCAATAATCTTTCATGACCTTTTGCATAAAAACATGGAGGATTACATGGATGACCTCCTAGGAAAATCCAAGACAAGAGATGAGCATATTCCTATCCTAAGGTGGATATTTGAGAGATTGGAAAAGTATAAGCTATGCCTAAATCCCAAGAAGTGTATCTTTGGTGTTATATTTGGGAAACTGTTGGGTTTCATTGTTTTCCATAGAGGCATAGAGGTTGATCCTGGAAAGGTAAAAGCTATCATGGAAATGCCTCCCCCAAAGACTCTTAGACAACTACACATCCTTCAAGGAAATATTCAATCCATCAGACACTTCATATCACAGCTCACAGATAAAGGTCACCCATTTGCACACTTACTATGCAATGACACCAAATTCAAATGGGATTGCCTATGTTAGAAGGCTTTTGAAAAAATCAAAGAATACCTAGCATCACCTCGCATCCTCATGCCTCCTATTCTAGGATATCCGCTCCTTTTGTACATATCAGCAACTACAGTGGCATTGGGGGCATTGTTGGCATAGACAGATGATCAAGAAAAAGAGCATGCCATATACTATATTAGTCGCACATTATTAGGGTATGAGCTCAATTATACCCCTATTGAAAGAGCATGATTAGAAGTTGTCTTCAACACATATAAATTTTGGCACTATATGCTTAACAATAAAACCAAATTGATTGCTAAGATTGACCCTCTCAAGTATCTATTATCAAAGTCTACTCTCATAGGGAGAACTGCTAAATGGGTCACGTTACTAAGTGAATTCAACATTGAGTATGTAGATAGAAAAGCAATCAAAGGACAAGTGATAGCTGATCAACTGGAAGATGCTCCACTTCAAGGTGACCATCCCATCCTCATAGAATTCCCGGATGAGTCCATAATGGTTGTCATTGCATCTTCCACATGATAGTTATATTTTGATGGTTCTTGCATGCAAAAAAGATCGGGGGCAGGTATATTGTTGGGCAGACCTCAAGGAGATTGCATCCCTAAATCATACAAGATAGCCTTTGCATGCACCAACAACATTTCAAAATATGAAGCACTAATCACTGAACTCCACTTGACTATCCAATGGAAGATAATGGAATTACATGTTTGTGGTGATTCCCAACTTGTCATTAAACAAGTGAACGATGAGTATCAAACAAAAGAAGACAAGCTTCTTCCTTATCGTAGTATGGTTCAGGACATCAAACAACACTTTACATGAATCAAGTTTGATCAGATCCCACACACAAACAATAGAGTTGCAAATGCAATGACCACTATTGGTTCTCTCCTTTAGATGCCGACACATAGTCCGAAATGTGATTTTTTGGTCGAGCAATTCTTCATACCAGCATATGATCTACGTGAGTTCAAAATGGTGTGTGTACTCATTGGTCCCAAATCCCCTTGGTATCAAGAGACCTTCACCTACCTAAGAGACAACATCATCCCTCCCCATCTTACCAAAACCCAACAAAAAACCTTCATCTGCCACCACTCCTTTTACACTATCCTTGGAGACACCCTATTAAAAAGGCATTTTAATGGTTCCCTCCTAAGGTATCTAGACAAATAAGAGGATGAATGGGAATTATGTGAAGTGCACCAAGGTATCTGTGGGGCACACTCAAGTGGTCTCACTTTGGCTAAAAATATCTTACGAACAAGATACTACTAGCCTACAATGGAAGAAGATGCTTATAATTATGCAAAGAAGTGTATCCCTTGTTAGAAGCATGGCGATAAGATTCATGCTCCATCACAAGATCTATAGGCTTTTATCACACCTTGGACCATCTCATAGTGGGGGCTCGATCTCATTGGTAAAATCCACCCTGCATCCTCCAATGGTCACAAATTCATCATCACCGCCATTAAATACTTCACCAAGTGGGTGGAGGCCATCCCTCTTACCTTTACCAGTAGAAAGTGGATCTCTAAATTCATTCCGAACTATTTAATCTGCCGCTATGGAATTCCCAAAATTATCATCATGGATAATGGCAGACCTTTCAAGAATCGGGATGTCAAAGAGATCTATCAGAAGTTTGATATCCAACATCGCTTCACCCCGTATTACCCGTAAGGTAATGGTCAAGTTGAGGCTTCTAATAAAACCTTAATCAAAATCCTTAAAAATATAGTCAATGAAGCTGGCCGTGATTGGTATCTCCAACTCCACCCCGCTTTGTGGGCTTACCGCACCTCTATCCGCACACCCACATGCATGAATCAATATTCCCTTGTCTTTGTCTCTGAAGCTATCCTCTCTCTTGAGATCGAGATCCCCTCCCTAATGGTATCCCTGCAGAATATTCTCCCTAATGAGGAATATAGAGTTGCCAGGCTGCAAGAGCTAGAATTGAGAGATGAAAAATTCCTCAAGGCCTTAAACCATCTCCGAGTATACTAAAATATCCTATGTTTGAGCTACAACAAGAAAGTCAGAGCCCAAGAATTTGAAGTTGGTGATCTTGTCCTTATGGAAAATCAGAGAAACCTTTAAGAAAGAGAAAAGAAAGGCAAGTTCGAGCCTAATTGGCTTGGACCTTATGTGATCACAATAAAATATGGATCAGGGGCATATCAGTTGGCTACTCTCGAAGGAGATCCATTGGATGAGCCTATGAAAATAATGCACCTGAAAATATTCTATGCCTAAGTCCTCAGAAGGTCACCAATTGTCTAAAAATTAAAAAAAAATTAAAAAACACAAAAAATAAAGAAAAATACAAATAAAAAAACTGAAAATAAAAAAAGTAAAGAAAAATCAATTCATCCATCAGTGAAAACCACTTTGTGGCACTATGGGCAAGTACCTTGGTGAAAACCTGTTTACATGCGTCAAGGTAAATAATCTAGATCCATTGTCTATCAAGTCAGACTCTACCTTCCCCACCCACCCACTCGATATTCATATTATTTAAATCGAATATTTTGACATCTTTTGCACTTCCCAACCCTTTGCCAATGAGGAAGATTGTACAAGCCTATTTAAATGACCAATTTGTGCAGGAAAGTATTCTTATGATATAAATTGAAGGCGGTGAATTGATATATGTGGAGACAATCAATCAAAGTGTATGAAATTAATTGACATGACTCAAGCAATTGGATTCATTGTGTCAATATAATTTGGCACTACACGAATCATTACATGACCTTCTATACTTCTCCACATTCCCCCTTCTTACCTGCAGCCGCTTGTCTCCTTCATTCTTTAATCCACACCACTACATAAACATTCCCCCATGGCATCCATCACCCTGTCTCCTGTCGGTTATCTCCTTCATTCTATTAAAAAAATCAATATGATGACCCTATCATCCCCCCCAAACAAAAGGAAAAGGAACAAGGTGCTCCTGACCACCTCCAAAGATGTCATGATTTATTTTAGTATCCTTCGCAACAACCCTACCCATGTCTCCCACTAAACTATCCTCAACAGGCTGGTTATCCATTCTCCCCCAGCATATGATGACGAGTGTTTTCCTTAATAATGAATAAGGATCATCCCATCCAACTGAGCTTCCATCTCATCAAACTGAGCTTCCATCCCAGTAAACTGAGCTTAATCCTTAGTCTTGAGCTTATTATTCTTCTTTACTTGTGTGTTAGCCAAACATTTATCTGCATGTACCCTATCAAGTCTCAGCAGTCAAGTATCACATTTGCATTCACGTGCCCATGTCATTTTCTCTATTTCTTGTTCAAATCCATCAATCACTCTTGCCCAGTAGGATGCATCCTTCCCCTATCCAGTAGTATATCCACAAATCCTAATTCCTACTCTTGGCAAGAGATGTCAGTTGGCCTTGTGCATTTTGTTTGCATGATTTGGTATGTTTGCTTTGAGTTGCATCACTTTGTCCTATGAATATTCCTACCCATAGCTATCAGGATCAATCTATATCTTGGTCTATTATAGAAAGGGGCATATTGGGGCATGTTTCGTGGTATGGCGTGTTTGAAGGTCTCTCTCGTACGAACCTGCAACCCTATACCTACATCTATATGGTGTTTACACAGTTGCGTACTAAAGATTCCTATTTGTTTGAGAGTCAATCCACGCCTTGGATTTTTCATAACATCCTGGTTCCTATAATCAGTGGTGTAGACTATCCTTGGCAAAATCAAAACTAGGTTTTCCCTCCACATTTTGCACAACAAATCCCTTCCATTCAATCATCTCGTCCTATCACTATGCATTTTTGGAGACCTCAATTTATTAATTTTCTTAATTTCTTCTAATCCTATGTTGTTTTACTATGGTTGACACATTCTAAAAAATCACTTAATTATGCATTATTAATTGCTTTGTCTATTTAAGATCCATAATCATTAGTTGCATTATCATTTTATTATCATCATAATCATTTTGTTCATGTAGTAGCACTTAGTTGCATTATTGGTACATATAATCTTGACTATCTATCGAAATGTATCTATTATGCATGTTCACAATCACACATCGTAGGTTCATAATAATGTAAGGTTAATTAAATCCCATTCAAACATTAGCATCTCATATAGAATTAATGATCACATCATTCAATATAAAATATTTGAAAATAATCGCATTTTGGCCATCTCATTCAACACATCATGCATCAAAATCCCATAGTTATTCATTTTAGGACACTTTATAAATGACAAGAAATTTAACAACCTAAAAAAGTAAAGTTCACACCAACAGTACCAGGTCAGATCCGTTGTCAAATCCTTGGTCTATGAGAAAATAAAATCAGATATAGTGGAAAAAGGAACAAGTCCAGATCAAATCATTAAGCAGATATTTGATCAATGTGTCAAATTAAATGCAGAAAGTACTGTTATTCCATATTAATTTGCAACAAGATGATTTGACATTTTGGGTAAGGATTTTTTTTTTCATTACAAATTATGAATTTGGTCCCAAAAGGCATAGCCTCAGAGATATCTTCTTCAAATCTCATCAAATAAAAAATCTAAAAACATGCACAACAAATCATCCACATGCATCCTACATCCACAAACATGTCAGCAACATCACACACACACACACACACAAATATATATATATATATATATATATATATATATAGGCATCCATCCTGCATCACAAGTAATTCAAACAATATCCTTCACATGCATCACATCAAATCAATAATCATAGCATCATCATCCATCACATAATAAAATAATAATCAAAGTCCATAATAAATTCCATACATGCATATACGTTGCCAAAAATCATCTCATATATATATCAAAAATCAGTGAATGTGGCAATCATAGTACAATGATATAAATCCCCGAAGGGTCAAAATACAATGTCACATTTAATAGGGCTAGCCCACACTCCTTGTCTCCTCATCTCCATCCCCTCTCCCAGTTGCACCTCCAGTTGGTCCCGCACCCCCTCTAGGTGGCCTCATATCCACTAATCCTCCTTTTTGTTGGCTCTGGGTCTGGTGCTGACTTTGGGTCCTATGAGATCCCCTCCCATTGGTGTAAGATGCAGCTCTTTGATCTACTAGTACCACTCCATGGTACAAGCCTCTATAATAGGTTTCCTCCCTCGTTGATCTCTTTTCCTTTCCCCTGTACTTGGTGTACTCACTAAATACCTTTGAGAATCCCATGGGCTCCAATAATCGATGGGCTGCATCCCGGTCTTCCCACAAACTCCCTACATCTGCCTCTTCCCTACTGAGTCAGGCTCGAATCACATCCTCCTCTCCATCCACCATCTCTATCTTTGTCCTCAACTGTCTGATGGCTCCCCCACTCCTAGCCTCCTCTAGCAACTAGTCTGAAACCATCTCTCTCCTCTCTCAAAGTTGCCACATCTACCTGAGCTGCCTCCAAGCTCCCCACCAGGTCATCTGCCTCCCTCCTAATCCATGTAACCTTTGACTATAGGTTGTCTTCCCTCACTCTCTCCACCTGTATATCCTCCCCCACCCTCATATACCTCTCCCTAGAAACATCCAATCCTTGTAACTCATCCTCCAGGATCCTATCCCTAGCCTGAGCACCATCCCTCTCCCATACGACCCTATTGTACTCATCCCTTGACACCCTGACATCTGATTCCCCCTGAACCTATAATTGTACTAGGGCTCCCTCACCCTATACATGTATGTCTGATATATCCATCGATTTTCCTCCACCCCCTCCCTCTCCCTCTCCTCCAATCAGCCCAATATGTGCGATCAGTGGTTGGACCTGTACTTGTTGTCTCCTTCACTTCCTCTACATGCCCTAACCTCTTGTCATCCCTCCTCTCCTCTAACCATGAACTCCATCCCCTCCCCCTACCGCTAGTGCCCTTTCTCCAAGACCCTCATCCTCTCCCCCTACAACCTCATCAATTGATGGTGACAACTCATCCTCCTCTAGAACCCTAGGAATAGTGCAGACTAGAAAGTGAGCCTCCCACCAGCCCCTATATGCATCACTCATTCCCACATCATCTCCCATCTCCCTCTACTAATCCCACACCCTATTGGTTGCGCCCTCCCAACTCACACGAACTTATAAAGGGCTAATAGCTTGCCCCCATGTCTTGATCTCATGAGTGATTCTCGGATATAACCGCTCTAGCTCCATTGTGTCCTGGATATCCCCAAACTATCAGGCCACCGAATGTGGTACATAGTGCCTAATGACATGCACTGATCTTCTAAATAACCACATCTCATATTGTGCCCAGTGTAGCTTCCAGCCTCCTCTCCACCTCTCACAACCTAAAAAGGGTCTCCAAGTGAAAAAATCAACTCATCAAAGACCCTACTCTAAAACCATATCTCCCCAAGCCATGTGTAATGGAGCAGTCCTCTATACCAAACCATATATGGGAATCGTCATTGTCTGTCCTAAACCTCCACTGGTCGTGTCACTATGATATGTTCATGGTACAAATTCCCTAGCATAGTTGTTCCCCACAATTACTCCATACAATCGTGTACCATGTAGCACACAAACCTGATCCACCCTATCAGGAAGCTATGCCCACCAAGATCTGGCATCACTCATCCGCTAATCAATCCACAAATCATGAGCACTAGGTGTGGAATGTGTTTGATCCACATCGCATACCCAAGATGTAATTGTGTCCCATCCATCGACAACCTTTCATACTCACACACCTAGTGAAGGTATTATTGTGTTGTATCTAGTCGGTACTCAAGAATAACACTGTGAATGGGGATCTTCAAGATCCTCTAGACATCTAATTGTGTGATGGTAGCCTCTCCTATAGGTAGGTGAAAAGTACAAGTCCTGTTATCCCATTGCTCCACTAATGTAGTCATCATAGCTTAATGCACCCTGATCCTCGACCATCAGCCAATGAAACCCAAGACAACCACGCTCAATATCTCACACTCATCTGCTCTCAACTTCCTTTATAGCCTCATGGTGGTTGACTAGTGCTCACATGATGGAAGTGGTCCTAGTTCCTCTTGCACCCAGTTAATCCACTTCATTAGCCTAATCCTCTTTTATTCTAGCCAATTCTATCTTATAATCTACCCCCGAGGCATCCATGTGCCCCATTGAGCCTTTTTAATCCCTATTTCACCTTTCATTTCCCACCTCTACTCACCCAATGCATGAGTTGAATCAGTCATGTGCACGCACTAAAAACCATAGTGCACGCGTTGTACCACAGTTAGAGGTGTTGATCTAGAGATCTCCACCCTTTGACTTCGTTGACCACCCTACTCACGCCAACAAATGCGAGTACACACGCTGACTACATGCACCTGCCCTGATCCCCTCTATTTATCCCTGCCCCATGTGTGCTCATGCTATGCGCAAGCACACACCGTAACCTAGGGCGGTGGTGTTGAAATGGTGATCAATGCCTCCATCACACTACCCTTCTAAATCCTATTTCTAGCCCTAAAATTCATCCTAATCTACCAAAACACTAAGTGGGTTTGGGATACGTACCGGTGGGCCATAGTGAGCCGGTCTCTCGTGTCATCAGACCCTCTTCATGCAGTGCTTGTGAATGGGAATGTGTGCCATCTCTCTCTCCAAGGTCTCTATGCTCTCTATTCTCCAATAGGTGTATGTGACAATGACCCTTCCTTGGGCCCCGTAGGCCTTATATGGGAGCCCCTATAGCCCTCTTTCTCATGTTTCTTATCTTTCTTCCACTTTCTTCACTTCGTCATCTTTTTCATCTTTTCTTCTCTCATCTGTCGTTCTTCCTTTTTTTCGATAATTTTCTCGATTTTTTTTGAAAATTCCCAATTAAATTCTCGAGGGGGCATATACCACCCACATTTTCACATTGGGGCATTCTCTTCTTCTATATTTTACCCACCACCAATTTTGTTGTTGTGTAAAAGAGGGACAAAATTTAGACGTCCAAAATTAATTAAATCAAATAGTTAATTAATTTTATCCTTTCTACATAATTAATTTGTTTAATTATGCTAGCCGTTATTCTTCTCGGTGCCAATTAAATTTAATCCTATCATTATAGTCCAAATAATTGATTTATTTAATGAATCAATTATTCTGTATTCTTCTAAGGTTATCTAATCATTTATTTCTTCTAAAAACCCCTTAGATAATTAATCTAAGTTAATTAACTAAATCAAGTGATTCCTATAAATCACTTTTCTAAATCATCCATTACTTTAATTAATTCTTCTAGAATCCCTCATATTCATGCTTAACATTATTCTTCAATTTTAAATTCCCCCACTCATTCTATCTCCTCTTGTCAAATCCTCCTACAAATCCCACTTGTCTTCTAATCCCTCAGTATCTCACCCAACCACCCTTTTAATCATTTACTAGTGGCTAATCCCCATGATTAGCCACAAAGTCAACTCATAGCCATTTATGGATAAAAACCACTTGTTCCCTTCTCACCTTCCACCTTAAATGCACCCAATTGGGTCATTTCAAGGATTTCAAAATTTCACATTCTCCTATGCATTTCACTTTCCCAAGGAATTTTAAATACCCTTTCTCATTCCCTTTCCCCATGCATCTCATTATTTAGGAATTTTTAATTCCCTCTTCATCACCTAAGGAATTTTTAATTCCTTTTAGCCTTCCCTATGTATTAGGGGATCTCTTCCCCAATGTACATTGTGGAGTGTGGAGACAAGAAATGTCTTTATGGAAAATCTATTGGTCTCCATACTTGTCATGTCATGTCCTCTCAATCCATCTACTCCCCTTTCCTTCAATCTCCACCCTTGATTCATCTTCAATCTCAACCTTCTATTCATCCTCCCTCAAAACTATAAATTGGGGTCTCCTCCCCTTCATTTTCCATCTTCAAGTGAAGTAATCTCATGCTGTCATTTTAGCTTTAGAAATCCATCAAGAGCATATCAATTATAGTCAAATATCCACTTAGAATCCATATCCATCACTCAATCATCCATCACTCCATCCCTTTTATCCTTGTTGTGCACCTTGGAGAGCAATTTGCATCCAATCTTGGAGCCAATCCAACCAAGTGGAGTATTTAGGCGCATTCCACTTTATAAAAGGCCCAATCCAAGGCACAAGAGAAATTTTATGAAGGTATAATGGTGTTTTATCTTGTTTTGAATATTTTTATGGATTAAATTAACCATTAACCCTCATTTTGATTTTCCCTTGGTTCATCTAGGTTGTAGATAAATGCATTAGGACTCAATCCTATTATCCCTTTTCAACTTGAGTTCCTTCCCTTTTGTGTGCCCTTTTCATAAGCCTCTGATTGAAACTGATTAGAGATTGTTTATGAAGCTCATATTGTTATTGCTTTCCATTTGTGTTTCATTGTAGGCCCTCCTTTTCATCACTTGGTAAAAAATCCAAAGTTGTAAAAGTAAAAAATTTAACTTCAACTAAGTTCCTTTTTGGTGGGTTTTCTAGATTTCAAACTTGTCAATTCACTATTAGATGTCATTTTTGGAAAGTTCATTAGGGGAGAGGGGCTAGAAGTGGAGAGAGGATGTAAAGTGGGCATACCTATGGAGAGTTATGGGTCTCACAATTGAGTTGTCAAGTTGTCAACACATGTCATAAAAAAGATCAGAAGCACTGATTAAATGGACTACATATTTTACACATAAAAAGTTTTATATAATATTCATATATTTGTCAAAACTAAGTGGAAGTAAGTATATTTTGGCAAGTTAGATCATATTCAACTGATAATTGTCAGAACCCATACCATATCAGCGGTGGTATGGAAATGGCCACAACATTGAAATAAACATCTCGACAAAAGGAAAAAAAAGAGTAGAACTGTGTAGACATGTGAGCCTTAGATGTTCAACTTTTTAACATGTACAAAAACCAAAGTGAATCCACCTCATCACTTTGCAAGCCATTCCATCCGATCAAAAGGACTAATCAGATCCATCTCCATCCAATCATATCTGCATTCACATCACTTATCAAACCAAAACCAACACATTATGTCCTATCAAACATACTGAAGTGCACATGTAATGGAAACTTCCACTTGCATTGAACAATAATAAGATGTAAGGCCAACATTGAATCTATTAAATCAACATGACACAACCAATGTAAAAACACAATCCAAATAGTAGTACATATATTTATTTCTCCAAATTAGACAACCATTCCATAAGTCATTAATGCAAATGATTCAAATAGCCATGATATCCACTAAAAATCATTTCATTACATTGCTTCAAAGTAATTTGTGGAGAAGGAGAAAACAATTAGAAGAAGCAAAATCCATTTTGATATAGGTATTTCCCACATTTTATTTCCACATTATTTTTAGTCTCTTTCTATTGTTTATGTCTACAACTATTTGTATCTCTTCATTAGTGTTCCCTAATTGGATACATGATGTTTGCTAACTTATACTGGGATTGGGGTTTTAAGTTATATTTTCATTGTTTCCATCTGTCTCCAGCTAATATTTACATGGGGTTCTAAGTTATGTTGTCCATGGTTTCTCATTTAATAATGTAAATATCGTTCAAGTTCTCTAACATTCACGTGTCCATGTCAAAATCCAGCTACTATATCATGTAGGAAAACTAGGTGCTTAGCTATAAAAAATATTTATCATCCTGTGTCTATGCTTGCTAGTTTAAAATCTATTACCACATCAACACACACTTACTATGTCACATAGGTAAACTAGTTACATACCTAAAAAATCCTTTTCATTATATTTAAGTATCATAAGTATCTAGCTTCCCATTTAATGTTGTATCATTTAAGTGTTGTATGTGTCCATTTAAGTAGTTCTACTATCATTTACAGACTTAAGATATTGTTTAAATCCTTTCCATTTCATGTTCATTTGTTGTAATACTCTTTTGAATGCTATGAGTGTTGTTCAATGTTCTACCCAATTTGTTGTAACTACAATTCAAGTGTTATTCTCAATTTCCTATCTGAATTATAATTGAATTTGTGTAATGTAATTTTCTATCATGTTTGTTGTAAGTGTCATTGAAGTGCAATAAGTGTTCTTCAACTACTCTGTGTTGTTGTTTGTTAGTATCTTTTCTAGTTTAGGCTTCTCTACTCATTTCAATATGGTTCTAGGTTATAGCGTTTATGGTTCTAAGTTAGATTGTATATGCCTCCATACCTTGCTAATTCTAAGTTATACTGTTTATTCCTTCATGCACTGCTACGATGATTTGGGTTAGACTGTTTATGTCGTTTAATGTTTTACCCTTTCTTTAGGTTGTATGAATGCATGTCTATGATTTTTAAAGTTATAATGTTTAAAAAACTCTCAAACACATTTGTTACACTAAAAATGCATTGTTTAATATTGAAATATTGATTTATACATTAAGGAAAATATTTTCAAATATTCTATTCAAGCATCATTGTAAACATTGATTTAAACTTTATATGTCATTGCCTGCATATGACAAATCCGAGTGGAACTAGATCCTGGCCTATGAAAAGAAGGGAAACTACAATTTTTCTTTCTCAAAGGATAGGAGTTAGAGTCCCACTAGATGGGGAAGCTCCACATATTGTTGACAACACTCCAACAACTAATCAAGTTGTGGAGTTTGCTGCACCTCCGACTCGGAGACAAGCAACTCTCATAGAACATTTTTAGTCACCACCAGACATGACAAGGGTGATTCATGACATAGAAGAGAATAATATATCGACAAGGGTGACTGAAAGAAAATGGAAGATCCCACATACAACTCTCACCAAATGGTTGGGTGTGATTACATCCACCAACAAGAAAGGACCACCAACTGTGTTGACTAAAGATGAAGAGGTACTTATTGTAGAATGGTGTAAAGAGATGGCTGAAATTGGCCATGGCCTTGATAGTGGAACTTTTAGGTTGAGGTATTTTTGGTTGAACAATAGGAGAACCAGGCCTCTTCTCTTGATAAGAGGAAGGAGGTGTAACTGCACCATAGAAATGAGGAATATTAGGTGTAGGAAGGAGACCAGGTCCATCATGAGAGGAGGTATAGGTCTAACCTTAGGAGGAATATTGTTGTTCTCCTTAAGAGAAGGTAAAGTCACATCCATAGGAGTAGGTAGACAAGTTTCCTTAGGAGGGAGATTAGTTCTATTCGAGAGGGGAATAACCTCATCTTGAAGAATAATAGGAATGCCAAGTGTTGGCGATCTAGGTTGGATTAAGGATAGGATCATATCATTCTTCCATTTTTTATAAGATTGAAAAAGAGCATCGTTCCTTGATGCAAGAGATTGAAATTGTTTAGGCCAAAAGAGGTCAATAGGAACACCAGGGCTTCTTTTGGATGGAAAAAATAAGCTATGGTTCATAGTTATGATTTCTCCATTGTGAGGAAATTTCAGACATTTGTGGATTGGAGAAGCAATATCCTTCATGGAAGAGAGCCAAGGATAACCCAACTTCACACGAAATTTCTCAGAGGAAGGTATGATAACAAAGTCAACATCCATGGATTTAGTATGGATTTCAATAGGAAGGGTGATAGAACTGATTGTAGGACAAGAGAAGCCATCAAATAAATTCATGACTACATTAGAAGCATCATATAGTGGTTTATGTAATCGTAAAGTGAAAAGATACTCTTTAGTTATGACATTAACCATGCAAGAAGGATCAATCAAGGCACCACGACAAGGGATATCCTTAACCTTTGCAACTATGTATAAAGGGCCATCGAGTGCTCTAATGGTCTCTCTAGGGTCAAATGTAATACAATGATCCTTAGGTATATCTTGTGTATCTACCATATTAACCAAATTTTGAGCCATACAAATGAATGCTTCAGAAGTGAGAGAATTAGGTACAATCTCAATAAGCTTAGAGGTATGAGATGGCAAGGGATCAGTGAAAATCTTAAGATTTTGATTAGGAGAAGCAACTGATGCATTCCCTTTATCATTCACACCTGCCACAGATATAGTATTATTATCAATCAAGTCTTGAAGTTTATTTTTCAATGCAAAACATTTCTTAGTATCATGACCAGGTTGACGATGAAATTGGAAAAAGGAATTGTTATCAAAATGAGGAGACAAAGTTTGGAAGGATAAACTTTTTTTATAGGACGAAGTTTGATAATATTTCTATGCAATAACTGAGACATAATACTATGCAAAGATTCATTCAAAGGAGTAAACTATCTTTCTCTTTGGACAAGTTTAGAAATAGGAGGCACGCCTGTTGTAGCATTCACATGATTGTTGTTGATTGGTTCATTGAACTTGATAAATCTTTTTGTTGGTTTGAACTTCGCAAATGGTTGTTGAACACTCTCCCCCTTATCACTCGGAGCCATATGAATGGATTTCTCCATTTGACTCACAACCAGTTGATAATTGTGGAGTGTTGCGCACAACTATGGAAAGGAAGTAAACTCAGACAAAAGAAGATTTTCCCTAATATCTTTTTGTAAATTAGAAATGAAAATTATTTAAATATTATTATTTGGTACATGAAAAGAAATTTGAGCACACAAAA
Source organism: Cryptomeria japonica (assembly GCF_030272615.1). Classification (NCBI taxonomy): domain Eukaryota; kingdom Viridiplantae; phylum Streptophyta; class Pinopsida; order Cupressales; family Cupressaceae; genus Cryptomeria; species Cryptomeria japonica. Next base: position 320,448,670 of record NC_081405.1, on the reverse strand, counting down.
GCTTATATCTACCAATGAAATTAGTCACTTTTTCTTTAACACCTTGTTTACAATGCATTAAATCAGTCAAAGTGATTTTAGGACCAATGTTGTTTTGAAATTGTTGGATGAAAGCATTTGCTAGTTGTTGAAAGGAAGTGATAGAATAAGAAGGCAGAGAGCAATACCACTGTAAGACCTTATCTCTTAGTGTTCTTGTGAACAATTTTGCAAGAAATCGTTGATCATAAGCAAAATCAGTACACAAGGTTTGAAATGTTTTGACATGCGTAAGAGGATCACCTTTTCCATTATAGAGTTCCAATTGAGGGATCTCCACATGTTTAGGTGGCATGACTTTAACAATATAAAGAGAAAGTGGGCTTGCAACATCAAAGGTAGGGACACTAAACTTGTATTGACTTATAGAAGCAATTTTTTGTTGTAAAGAAGACACAGTTTCAGCAAGATTGTTAATTGTCATTTCAGTAGAAGAATTCATGTTAAACATAGGTGATTGAGAAGGTGGTGTGATGTTGTTGAAAGAAGGCATGGACTGAGAATAAGGTGGTGGGACACTATGATAAGTAGGCATTGGTGATGATTTGGTAGGAAAAGGGGCACTTAAAGGAGGAATAAAGTTGTTGAAGGAACCGCCCCCTTGTGTTACACTGATTGGTTGATGAATAGTAGGAATACTCATGGAAGACATAGGTATCGATGGAGGATTAAATGAAGAAGAGGGATTGCCCCCATGACCTATGATTGTAGGAATGACAATTTTAGTTGAAGTAGCCATGCTATTAGATGTGAAAGTAGGAATACTAGTCATAGAATTGGTCTAAGGAATAGAGGAAATGACTTGTGTTGGAGGTTGTGAGTAACCTAGGGTTTTAGCACAACTTTTCATAAGCATGACATTAGAATCAACAATATTTGCAATGCCACTCAATATATCAATTTCATTCTTATCACTTTGAAGCATGCACTTAAGACCTTCAATTAATGGAAGAGCTTCACTATTAGGGTATTTTTGGGACATCCATTGTTGAAAACTGTCAAATTGATTGTCCCATGTAGAAAGTTGATCTAGAGAAACCCTAGTTAAATCTTCTTCTTCATCATGGGATGGGAAGAATTAGCATGATCCTCATTAAAGAAGTCACCCAAATTAGGCTCCATCTCCTTGGTAATTAAACCTTGGGAAACCTTAATTCTAATGCTTCGTCTAATGGGGATAGGATAGGTAGGAATAATAGTTGTAAAACTCATGCACTAGAGGGAAAATTTGAATTTTGAATTGTAGAACAAAGCTTACAAAATTGGGTAATGCAAAATTCAAGAAAATAATGATTACACAATAGGATGACACAATTTCCAAAAATGAAAGGAAATTGGAATTTTAAAATTAGGGCCAAGGGAAGACCACTTAATTTTAAAATTAATTTTTTTGTAAAATCAGGGCAGACTATAATTAACCTCTTAATTTTAAAAAAATTCTTGAAAGTTGAAATGTTGAATTTTGAAGGTATTTCCGATTCTAGAGGGTTCAAAAATTGATAAAATTAACCAATATTCTAGATCTAGGCTATATAATACAGTCATAACAGTCTCCCGAAATTTCAGGAAAAAAGTCGAGGACCGTGAAGGGAATGCACATGGTCTGACCAACTTTTCTCAAAATTTTTAGGAATGGATATTACGATGATTTTAAATCTAACCCCAAAAAATTGGTGAATTTTATGATCTCTAGATTGGAGAAATGAAGGCACGAATGTGAAAATAGGACCCTATTAGGGTTTTGCGGAAAAAAAGAATTGAATTGCAATTTTGAAAAAGGTCAAACCTAATGGATAGGGATACCTTGGAAAATGTTTAGAAATCTGAATGTAAATGAAATTGATTTGAAATTCACACAAAATCCAATTAATTTTAAAAATTAGGGTTTGATGACCTAACCACTTAATTTTGAAATTTGAATTTTCAGAAAAAAGGGGGAAATTGAAAATTTGAATTGTAGGATTGAAGACAAATCTAGGAACAATAAAAAATCTGAAAATTAAATGGAAATCCATTTTATTTAATTATTTGCACAAGATCAAGATGATATTTGAAAATTAGGGTTTTTACAAGTAACCTCTTAATTTTGTAAATTTCAATTACAAATTGAACAAGACATTGAGGAAATTGAATTTGAAAATCAAGACAATTTTCAGATCTAAGATAACCACAAGCAATTTTTACAAATCACAAGTTCAATTTTAATTTTAAAAACTAGAGTTTTTAACAAATTAACGACTAAGTTTGTAGAAAGTTGAAACTTGTAAATAAAAAATATGCAATGTTGTTCAAAGGAAAGCATGCAAGATGTTGGGTTCACCAAAATGTAATTGTGGGAAAATGATGAGTGATAGATCAAGAGGAAAACTAACCCTTTCCCTCAAAGAGAGATAAGAGTTTTACTATTGTTTGTCCTCAAGCACTTTTCCCCATTACATTAGGAAGATAAGGGTAATTCACTAGATTCAATCTCCACACAAAGATGATAGATTGAATTCTGAATGAATTAAGAATGTTAGGATGATCCCTTCTTCCTTTGTTTGATTTAAAAAGAAAATGATTAGATTATATAGTGCAAAAGTGACAAAGCATCGATTATAACTTGAGATCGGAATATGAGATGAAGTTGTGCACTTGGACTTGGCAGTAAAATGTCAAAGACGAAGTCGCCTTGCAAATTTGATGAAAAGTTGTCTGGACCTTGGCGGGAATGTACACGGTCCTCCAAAAAATCCACAAAATGAAAAGGGTTTTTCTGCCTCTATAAATGAATCTCGAATCCAAAAGTACAGCTGCATACCTACCACCTACACACATAAAAGAGAGGGAAATGTGTTGGGATTGGGGGTTTGCCTTTAGGTAAAACCCCAATTTTGGAATTAACCAAGTAATGAAAGAAAGTACTTGCAAGTAGATGTAAATGAAAGACTAAATTGTAAATCACCTCAAGGGAGGTTGTAGTAGCAATGTTGATAGAAATGCTTGTGTGGAATTGTATGTTGAAATCAATCTTCTCTTCAATGGTTGAATCCTTGACTTGAATGCAACACCTAGCCTTGAATGGAGACTTGAGAATGCTCAATGCTAGAAAAAAATGCTTGAATGCTTGAATTCTCTTGAATGCTTGATCGCTATGTGTAATGCCCCACTAGGAACCCTAAAGGAAAACAACACAACTAGGCAACTAAAGGGTGAAATAATTTTTTTTCTTAAAAACTAAGTGCATTAATCATAACCATTGCACGTCTAATAACACAGTGGAAGACTAACACATGATTTCCTAAGGGTTACCAATGAAGATTAATTGTAGATTATATTAACACCACAGTTAATCCAATTGTCCATTTAATTAGATAAATTAAATGCTTAAGTGTAAAACTACACATACATCTAAATTCCATAATGAAAGAATCAAAGTATTCCAATGCATTTATTTATCCATAATTCATTTATACATAAGATAAAAGTAACTGAATAATCATACATTCCACTGACATAACATTACAATATCCATAAATATATGGCTTCCAATAATACCACAGATTACAAAGTTACAATATCAAGGTTACATAAAAGTCTGATACAATGACCACAAGGTCTCAACTGAACAATGATCCCTAACATGAGCTGGTACATGAACCACGAACCAAGAAACACCAGTGAAGCCTTTCCTCGCTTGAAGATACAATCCAGAACATCTGATGGGAAGTGGCACTACCACCCGACCATGTGATCCCGAAATGGAACCACCCCACCGTGCTAGGAGATAGTAGAAAACCCTCAAGCAAGCAAAGTAAGACAAGTACGAAAGAACTACAAGACTTTGTAAACATCCATGTGACTCAACTCACAACACTAGTGACTCTAAGGAGAGAGTGTCATTGCATAGCTTGATGGTTACCATGGTAGGCCTCCTAGGTCCTGACTCTCTGTCCTGGTAACCTCTCCCGGCTTCCGGATCCAACTAAGTCTCATGTGGACCCTACCAATCCTTTCGTGAAGACAAGGTGGTAAGTTTGCCATTCCAGGCCTTCTTGCAACATTATGAGCCCTGTACAAGCACTCACCTATGCACAAGGTACATTATCTTAATTAATATTTATTCCACTCCCCCCCAATATATTATTAGGTTATCACTTTTTAACTAACTTTCGACGGGTTATCTTGTCATCCACTTCGAGCACGGCCCCCACTCGAAAGCCACTCTCTCTCATAGGACACTAACAGAAAAGGTCTCTCTACAATACCTCTATGGCGAAACAGATAGCCATAACTAATCCTGACAAACCACAAGTGAAAGATACACAATCACTAACCCAAGATTGACCATTTGGACAAAACACACAATGACTCACATCAATAAGGTTATACAACACTTGACCAAGGAGATATAATAACATAGGACACAATGACAACTCAACCAAAATTGCAACGAAATTAAGCTTGACTACAAACACCATTTACACAAGATCCTAAAACAAACAATCTTTTCTTACAACAACCAAAAGCATAAATAACTTGCAAATAAAGAATTTCCAGATAATAAGAATTTACAGCTATTTTAATACAAAGAAATCAATCTTGTCATTTGTCCAATAAGGCTCAAACCAAGCACATAAAAATTAATCCCCTAATGTATATGTTCATAATTTATTAACAACCAGATCCAATTTGACTATATCAATAATCTAAATTAAATCCCAAATTAAAAAAAAATTATATATATTATAATTACATAATATGTATATTCTTTGAGTATAATATTATATAATTATATCACATTAAAATATATGATAACAAAAAGATTTAAATTTGAAATATTTCTCATTTCCACTAAATATGAAATAACTTTATTTTTTTTAAATAACCTAATTAAAACCACAATCAATAATATATATATATATATATATATATATTATTTTTTTTCTTTTGAACATATTAAATAAATTAAACAAAACCGAATCATAAAATTCGGTGGCCAAGCAAGGGAAACACAATGCATACTACTGTTTAGTTTAGGTCTGGTAGCTTGCTACCCTAGGGCAGTGTGTTGCTGTGTGGTAGCATATGCTACCCTACGGTAGCACTGCTCCGCATGGTAGCATTACTACCGTACGTGGTAGCCTGCTACCATCTGATATTTTTTAATTTTTTTTTTTTAATAATTTTAATAGCATACAAACTATAATTTCCAATCTTCAATATTAATTTTCCCATGAAATTTATTTCCCAAGAATTTAATATAATTTCTTTTTCTAGAAATAATTAAATAAAACCATTTCCCCAAAACATACATAAACCATTAAATTTAATTAATAATTAAGTTTATTTCTAAAGTAAATAACAATTTCACAGAGATACGATTAAAAGACTGCCATAGCCAACACTAGAATAAAACAAACAAGAGGGAATGATTTCTCTGGTAAATCCCATTCCTCCCAAACCTTGCAATTTCCATGCATAATAAAAATCTTGGCAAAATTTGCCATAATAATTTTCCCAATTTTCTCAAAATTTAATCCACAAACGCTCAGGAAATAATTTCTTTTCATAATCTAGAAATTAACTTCAGGAATGGACTTTGGCCAAGAACAAGAAATATGCAGACAGGATTTTAGATTTGACAAACATCTTAACCCACACATCATTCAGAAAGATAGAAGAAATAGAAATATTTTCTTAAAACAACAATCAAAAGAAGTCACCCAACCTCGTATAGCTTTCCTGGAAGAAATTTGTAGAAGAGCCCTAATCCTTTCAACAAGCTTCCAAATAATTTTTTTCACCTAAATCCATGACCCGTTTCCTGTGTATCCTAAAATAATGACCTATTCCCCTTTTTAAACTAAAATTCTAGGTTGAATATCTTTTTCCCCATAAACCTAAATTTAGTAATAAAAACAATTTTATTTTCTTTTCTAATTTCCTAACAAAGGATAAGTTAACATGCAATAATTAAAAATCATTTTTCTTTCTTTTCTTTTTATCATGCAATAATTAAAAATCATTTTTCTTTCTTTTCTTTTTTCATGCAATTAATTTTCCAAATAAAGAAATAATATAATTCTAATTAATTTTTTATTCATTTATTCTATTTAAAATTCTAGGAAACAATACATGCAATTAATCCAATTTATTTTTCCATTAAAATATAAATAATTATATTTCTCAAATCATGCAACTTGCAACTTAATTTAATAACTTCTTTTAATTAACTAAATTTATAATCTCAATGCATACCTAATTCAACTATGAGATAACTCCATAAACTTAATTAATTAATCAAATCCACTAAAAAACATAAACTGAACAAATCTCAAGCAAGTACTCATAAAAAGATCAAATGACAAAATACGAAGGCTGAACTAACTGACAGGACGACCAACTGACGACACTCACACGAGTGTAAATGAGTAAAATAGGGTCAAATACTATCTCCTCCACTTCCATCGGAAAATATAAGGCATGCTCAGACCTATGAAGCCAGGTGGAGACGATACCTTGTACCTACCCGGTACTTGTACCTGCAATATCCTCCATCACCGAACCACACATGCATATATAATATAGAAAACATGGCATACACACCAATGAAGGAGAATCACAACGTTCCCTGTCTCATCGAAATGAGTGAAGGAAAATCGTCCCCTTGCATCCAATACACTCTCAGACACACAACATATAATTCCACATTACATAGATAAAGTAAAGTGTTAGTATATAGCAATAATCCATAAAATGCCATAAATCACAAGTACTGAAATACTGCAAATAAATTATGCATCTCATATCCAGATAAGCATGAAATAATGTCATAAAAATCTGAATAACATATCATGGAAATGTATCCACTGAAAATAAACAATAATAAAATATGAGTCTAATGAGTTCAAACGAGTAGGGGTACTACACTATGCAACATGACCTTATCAAAATTCCACCTTATCAACTTATGCAAATGAGAGGATGAACGCCCCTTGAATACATGTCAATGAATTTGATTTCATCATAGGCCGACATCAAGGAGGTTTCCCGCCCAAGGCACAACCCACAAGACATGCTTTAGGAAGGGTCCCACCCTAAAATAAGGTAGGGACAGGGGCGCCACGTCCCTATCCTGGGAGAACAAGGGCACCACACCCCTGTCCTGGGAGGACAAGGGCACCATGCCCCTATCCAAGGGGGACAGTGGCGCCACGCCTCTATCCTACCCCTTTCTCCAAGGCAGAATGCAATCGAGGTGATGCAGAGGTCAAGGAAGAAGCTATTTTCGCAAGCCGAGCACTCTCCAGTCTCCGATCAGGCTAGAGGATTCGAGTTCGGAGTCAAAAATTGCTAGGGTCACAATTTTATGACACTATAGAATGCATGGAAACCTAGCCACATGCTTGGATGAAAAAAAAATTGTTCATGCACTAGTTGCACCACTTTGTCCATTTAGTTCCAGGAGAGTTCTCGCCCACTAATAGACACTTGCTATTTTTTTATCGTCATGGCACCAATGTAGCAATCACAACAATCCAAGAAGAAAGGATGTTGGGTATTGACTTGCTAACATTGTCGGTGCACACTTCACACAAATTGAAGCTTCTAGATATGGATGTGTTTTCACCTTTTGAAACATACTTCAAAATGAGAAAGCATCATGGTTAGCCAAGTTTCCAAACATAGAAATCGGGAGGGCTGAATTGGTAGAACTAGGCAACAAGTCATTGTAAAAAGCATTGAAACCATCAATAGGCATATGGCCACTGAATGTAGAGGCATTAGAATTAGACATGCCTCCCATCAACACCTTCCAGATCAATGTACAAGAGGATGCTTCTATGGTAAAAAACATCCTTAGTCTTTTTGGTGTTGTTGTTTCAACAAATGGAGTGGCACAAACACTCTTGTCCACTCTTCCAGATGGTAATTTGCAAGCTACAACATAATCAGATGTTCAAGGTTCTATACAAGGTACACCTCAAGGTGAACTAGATGTATAACTCTCACAAATGGTGGAAGAGGGGGATCATCTTGACATGGTACATAGTTGGCAAGAGGATTTGGAGGATAGTCTTAGTCTTCCCTTGCAATGAAGATAACTTTAATGGTTGGTGTAGGGAGATATGAACCTTCGTATTGATTTAAATGGCCAAGAAGAATAGGGAAATTTTTCATTTTCATATCCACCATCGACAATTATTATGCCTATTTAATAACTGTCGATGTTAGAGATGGAAATAAAATAGTGCCAAGGCAATGCAGATTTTAGTGAAGAGAAAAAAGTGGTTGATGAAGTGGACAACATGGACGACTCACAGTTGAATGGGATAATATAATTTGAAATGATAGAAACCATTACAAAATTCTTAAAGCTCCCTATGCACATTGTCAATGAAAGACCAAAGAACCATGGAGATACTAAAATTTGTTTGAGTAGACGATATCAACTGTTAACTTTAGATGACTACATGAAATTGGTGGAGGAGCAGGAGTAAGGGAAGAAAAAAATCAAGGAGATCATATCCTAAAATAAATATTAGAATGTGGAGGAAAAGGAAGCACGTGTTGTGGGACAACATTTGAAAGAGCAAGAAAAAATAGACAATGAGATAATGTGAAAAGAAAGGAGAAGTTGATGATTGCAAAATAAAAGGAAAAAGAGCAGTTAAAGGAGCAAGAGAAGATTAAGAAGGCATGAGAGAAGGAGGAAAAAGAGCTATAGATGGCACAACAATCTCTATAGTGAGAAAGGCACTTAATATTTCCAATGAACCCCTTACTTGAAAAATCATGCCTTGTTTTGAGAACTGGTGAATGCAGATATTCTAGGGTTTTTTGCTATATTAGATTATTCACCAATAACCCAATCAAAAGTGCTTTACACTTAATTTTCAAATCCAACTCCATGTGCAATCCCAACATCTACTCATCAAGAGAACGTGTATCCCATTTTTGCTCCACGCACCACTATAACATCCTCTATGGGCTCATCGACACAATCCTTTACAATTTGGATGAATTGACAATGGTTATCACCATTGCATTCATTTTGTTGATGGTTACAATTCCTATATATTTAGTTGATATTTAAAAGACATAGATTCATTTTTTGTTTGGCTGGTTCTATGAAATTTAAAGAAAATGGAAGGTATGTAATGAGGTTTATAAAGTCATATATGTTTGAGTGTGATTGGCATGTAATGTATATTTGTTAAATCTATTAAATTGAAAAAAATGGAAGGTATGTATTCATTTATGTGTACATTTATTTTGCATTAAAGAAAAAATAGGTTTTGAAGGGGCCCTGAAACCCTTTACAAAAATATTCCAGGAGAGTTAGTGATGAGTTGAGACATTGTCATATTTCTATCCTCAGAACTCTTGAGTTTTTGTCATCTTTTGATTTGTGTAGTAGTAGTGATGTATTGGAATTTTACTATATGTATTCCATATTTTAGCCTGAACCTATTAAATCATGTTTTATCTTTGCTAGTTTATTCCTGCAACCATGTGATTTATTCATGTTGCCATGTGGATTGTTTAGGGCAATATCATATGTGAAACTAATAGATGTCCTAATTAAATAAAATGCGTATGTATGTTCTTGTATGTTATTTATTTTGTAGTGCAGGGAATAAATGATGTTGCAGTGGATGTTCGCCTATCACACCAGTTGAAGGAAAGGATACTCAAGAAGATGACTGAAGATCAAACTACAGAAAAGATGAGAAGCATAAGGAATGACATAAGAGGAGAAATCAAGCGATACTATCGATGTCTAACTTAGGTGGACATTGAAGTTGTAAATACCTCCATAGTATATTATGACTGTGGTTCGGTTTAGATCCGCATTTCCTGCAGCATAACTCCAACTATCTCCTTTCTTGGTTAATTATCCGCCTCTTCTTTTTGGCGTGATTTGTGTGTTCTGTTGTAGATGATTTCTTTTTAATAATAAGCTCTTTATCTTCTCAAAGGTTAGATAGAAAGAGAAGAGAAATAGAGTAGAGGATTTTTCATAAGTATTTTTGAGTTTCTTTTCATATTGAATCATGTAATGACTTCCAAAGAATGATGAATAAAAATATGTTATTCTAAGCTTTTAGAGTTGTTTTTGGGAAGCCTGGTATCACTTATCCAAGGGGCCCCACTTGGTGAGTGTTCCTGTGCATTTGTTAAGATTAGTTTTCTTTCCTTAGCTACAGTAGACATTCTTGCATTGACTGTTCCTACAGCCACTGGAAACGGATCTATTGACTGTTCCTGCAGCCAAACCAAAACATAGTAGTTTCTGTTTATCAACATTGAATTTATCTAGTATTGCTTTTATGAATTTATGCAGAAGTTTTCCTGTAGCCTTTCTATAGTTTCAATTCTTGCTTATCTTTTCTGCATAATGTTAGTTGTTGCAGTAATGCAGAATAGTTGTCACAGGAACTTAGTGAATATATAGTGTAGACCCATTTCAAGTATTACGTCCCTGGGTTAATAATCAATTGGACACTAGCTATGCAAATAGTGACTTTACCAAATGAATGTCCAAACTTCGGGTTGAGACTTCAACTAGAGTTATTATTCTTATTGCTGGGTTGAACATTTTTGGTGCCGTTGTCGGGGAACTAAGAACCTGTTATGGTTATTGTCTTTTCAGTTTTTAGTTAATTGTTTTTTTGGCATACTTGATTGTTCAAAAAATTTCATGAATCTGCATGCATAGGCAAAGAAGAGATGTTCTAGGTTGATTTCTGCCCAGTCATCCTAATCATGCATAAAATAATTCCTCAGATATAAATCATTTTGCTTAACTTTATCAAACCCTAGAGAATTTGAACCATCCTGAATCTGAATTTCCCGAGGGTAGTTTTCACTTCCTCTTTGGACCTCAAGAAGAAGAATTTCATATAGTAACTACCCCCACAAGTCCAATGCAAGGAAACCCACCTCTTGGTGGAAATAATCCACCACCACCACCTTTGGACCCAATGTTTGAGTTCCCCATATCTGATCAACATGATAATGCTAATCTCAAGAACGTTCCAGCTTCTTCTCTCCCTAAATTCTATGGATTGGCGGTAGAGGATCCAGACACATTTCTTTTTGAGTTTGATGTTCTCTATAGAAGTTTTGACAATACTACAGATGCCCATAGACTCAAAATATTTCCTTCCATCTTGAAGGAATCATCTTTAAGATGGTTTATGAGCTTGGGTAGTAGCACAATCAATACATGGGATGAGATAAAATGATTGTTTCTTGCAAAATATAAAGATTATTGTAGAGGCACTGATCGTCATGGGGATGATATCTTTAGAATGACACAGAAAGAAGATGAGAGTCTTGAAGATTATCTGGAGAGGTTTTTGTTTAGTGTCAAAAAGTCCAAACATAGTACTCTAAATGAAGATTCCCTCAAGTTGATATTTTTGAGGGGAATCAGTGATGAATGCATCGATTCTTTGGATCTTATGGGAGGAGGTGACATTACACAGTCCACATGGGCTGAAATAGGACAAATTTGTAAGAAGCATTCCAGATCTGCTTCTAAAAAGAATAGGCGTTTCAAGCCAAGAGCACCTTCATCAACATCTGGTACTGGAGTTTCTAGAATGGAACTTAGCCATTTATTGAAGGACTTTAAGAAGGACATTATAAATAATATGGCTACTCAGTTGGATACACTTTCAGCTAAGAAGAAGCATGAAGAAGTTGATGCATTTCTTGCATAATTTTGCCCTCATTATAGACATCGAAAGAAGGATTGCAGATGTAAAATGGTTGCAAATGTTGAAGTTTCTGACTTCAAGCCAATACAAGGTGAGGATGAGCAAGTTTTATATGTTGCTCAAAGAAGGCCAAATTTCCAAAGACAAGGTATGCCTCCGGATCCACTTTCTTTTTCTAGTTATAATGGAAATTCTTATGTACCAAATAACCAATGGCAATCACCATATGCTCAAAATTTTGGTAATTATCAAAATTGGTATGGTTATCAAGGCCAAGGGAAGCATTTTGCTAATCAAATGCCACATTGGCAACAACCACAAAGGAATTGGTATCCACCTCAGGGCCAAGGAAGTCAGTTTCAAGGGAATTGGCAACCTACTCCTCAATGGAGGGGGATTCAACCATGGACTGCACAATCTTCTGGTTATCAATAGCCTATTTAGCAGCCACAACTACCTACAATAATGCCTCCCCCTGTAGCCACTGTTGTCCCACCTAAACCAATGCAATTGCCCACTTAACCAATGCCAAATCCTAATATTAAACTTCAGCAACAACAACAAACTTATTCAGCTGATCTTAATCAATACCTAGCCTATTCTTTATCGCTAAGTGATATTCACCTCCGATCTGGAATAACTCTGCCTAATCCATCTCCTCCAGTTATCATTGAGGTACAAGAAGAACAAGAAATATCTAATCCAACAGATACAATACCTCAGAAGCAAATATTACCGCCATTTCCCCAGAGATTACAAGAAAAGGAAGTTCTCATAGAACAAGAGCAAGGCTTTGATATTTTAGATCAATTGAAACATGTTTGTGTTAAAATTCCATTGTTGCAAGTAATAAAAGATGTTCCTAGGTATAGTAAGCCACTGAGAGAAGCATGTCTAAAAAAACCTGGCAGGAAGAAGAAGGATCCACAAATAGTGCATGTTGTGGGTCAACTGACAAATATTATGTTAGGAAAGGTTGCAATTCCAAAATATTCTGATCCAGGTAGTCCTGTTGTAAGTATAGTCATTAATGGCAGCCAGATAAGAAATGTTTTAATTGATTTAGGGGCAACCATTAATGTGATGACAAGAGAAGTAATGCAACAACTTGAAATCAATAGTCTAAGGCCCACACCAACAGTTCTACAGCTTGTTGATAGCTCTATAGTGAGACCTGATGGTATGATTGAAGATGTGATGGTTATTTTGGTTTCTTGGGAATTCCCTATAGACTTTATGATTCTATCTCCAAAGGCAACACTAGGAGGATATCCGGTGTTTTTGGGAAGACCTTGGCTTGCCACGACTGATGCATATATTGGATGTATATCAGGGGATATGACTATTTCAGATGGGAACTCTACAAAAACATTAGCTTTGTATTCTCCTGCACAACCCCAGTTTGATCAACAACAAGCCATTTGGCCTATTTTGGGAGAAGAATCTAAGGGAGTTGACTCTACTAATCACCTTATGATGATTAATCGAGGGCCATTCATGTAATTACATGATGAAGACTCAATTATTTATAAAATTATGATAAATGAGTTGATACAAGAACAACAATTGCAGGAGTTGGTACCAAATATTGTAGATTTAGGCTTTCCTGCAGCCACTGATGTATTGCATACTCTGTTGCCGCAGGAAGTCTGTACTCATTTTTCTGATATGTCCCAGATTGATCTTACTAGAAAGATAGAAGTTGATTTGAATATCAATAGGGATCTTTTAGATACTCAAAAGAGGGCCCTTGTGGACTTGCTGAAATGTCATAAAAATGCTTTTGCATGGGATTACAAAGATATGCATGGAATAGATCCAACAATTTGCACCCACCCTATCTATATAAAAGAAGAATGTTGCCCACTCAGACAACCACAAAGAAGAATCAATCCTGTATTAAAATAAATAGTTAAAGAAGAATTGCAAAAGTTGTTAAAGGTTGGGTTTATTTATCCTATCTCTGATAGCTAATGGGTATCACCTTTGGTAATAGTTCCTAAGAAAGGGGGAAAATGGAGGGTATGTGTTGATTATAGAGCCTTGAACTTAGCAACAAGAAAAGATCATTTTCCATTACCATTTGTGGATCAGGTATTGGATTCTTTGTCTGGTAAAATTTATTTTTCATTTCTTGATGGATTCAGCGGTCACAATCAAATTCAGATAGCCTCGGAGGATCAAAAAAAGACAAAATTTACTTGTCCTTGGGGCACATATGCATATTATGTTCTTCCTTTTGGGTTGTGTAATTCTCCAACCACTTTTCAAAGAGCAGTGATCAATATCTTTTCTGATATTTCTCAAGACATCATGGAAATCTATATGGATGACTTTACAACTTATGGTTCTGAATTTGAACAAGCATTGGGGAACTTGAAAAAAGTTTTGCAGTGATGTGAGGACTATAGTTTGTCATTAAATAGTAAGAAATCCTTCATCATGATGCAGGAAGGAATAGTCCTTGGTCATCATATCTCTATAAAAGGAATACAGGTGGACCCAACAAAGATTGAAGTCATTCAACATATCAATGCCCCTGTGAAGCAAAAAGATGTAAGAAGTTTCCTTGGTCATGCTAGATATTATAGAAGGTTTATCAAAGATTTCAGCAAAAATGCAAGTCCCTTATATTCACTGCTTACCAAGGATATGGAATTTAAATGGACCTCTGCATGTAATGAAGCTTTCTTGAAGCTTAAGCATGCCTTGACTCAGGCACCAGTTCTTAAAGGTCTAAATTGGTCTTTACCATTTCAAATTCATACAGACACATCTGATTATGCAATAGGGGCAGTATTAGGACAAAAGATTGATAACTTGGAAAGTGCAATATATTATATTAGCAAGAACTTACAGGTGCCTAAGTTGAATTACACAGTAACTGAAAAGGAAATGTTAGTCGTTATATATGCACTCAACAAATTCAGGCACTATATCACAAGATATCCCATATTTGTGCATACAGATCATACTGCAATCAGATATCTCATGAATAAGCCTTCAATTACTGGTAGATTAGCTCGCTGGTTATTGTTGATGCAGGAATTTGATATCACAGTTGTTGATAAACCAGGGAAGTCTAATGTGGTTGCAAACTATCTTTCAAGACTTCAGTTACAAGAAGATTCTATAGTAATAGATGATGTGTTTCCAGATGAACATTTATTCCTTATACAAGCTCACACTCCCTGGTATGCTGATATTGCCAACTATTTAGCTACTGCTAAAATGCCACTTCATTTCTCTCCTAAGGAAAGAAGGTTGTTATTAGAAAAAAGTTTTAACTTCTCATGGATTGTTGATTGTTTGTTTTATACTAGGCCTAACCAAGTCATGAGAAGATGTGTAAGGGAAGATGAAACATATGATATCCTACATGCATGTCATGATGAGCCATGTGGAGGACATTTTGCTGCCAAAAGAACAACACTCAAAATACAAAATACAGGATACTATTGGCCCACATTACACAAGGATACAACACACTATACAAGATAATGTGACAGATGCCAGTATATGGGAAGACCTACTAAATCTAATGAGATGCCATTATATCCACAAATATTAGTTGCACCGTTTGATAAATGGGGATTAGATTTTGTTGGCCCAATTGATCCACCTTCTAATGGAAAATCCTACATTTTGGTATGTACAAATTATGTAACAAAATGGGTGGAAGCTCGTGCCATGACATATGCAAGAGATAATAAGGTGGCTGAGTTTCTGTATGAAGAGATATTTACAAGATATGGAGTACCAAGAGAAATTGTATCAGACTAGGGCCCATAATTTACTTCAACATTGATTACAGCTTTGGTAAATGAATACAATATAAGGCACAGGAAATCTACTCCATATCATCCACAAGCTAATGGATAGGTAGAGGTCACAAATAGGGAGCTGGAGGCTATTCTTACCAAAACAGTATCTGTTCATAAAAAAGACTGGTGTCATAGGCTTTCAGAAGCAATTTGGGCATACAAAACAACTTGGAAAACACCAATTGGTTTTACACCTTTTGAAATGGTATATGAAAAAGGAGCAATGATGCCTGTTGAATTTGAGCATAAAAATCTAAGGACAAATTTGAAATTAAATATGACACTATCTGAAGCACAAAAAGAACGCATTCAACAATTGAATGCTTTGGACGAATGGAGGAAAATGGTTGTCCAATAGACAAAACTGATCCAAAATCAGAGAGCAAAGTGGCATGATAAATATATCAAAGAGAAAAAGTTCAAAGCCGGTGACCAGGCAATATTGTATGAATCCAGATATAAAGATACTATGGGAAAGCTGCAAACCAGATGGTTAGGACCATATGAGATAGAAGAAGTTTTCAATAATGGAGCTGTTTGTTTGACCACAATTGACCCTGTTTGGTTTAAGCTTTTGGTGAATGGTCACCAATTGCGTCTTTATCATAAGTCGTCCACTACAGAGGAATTCCTATAGCAATTTGCCCAAAAGGATGAAACACAAGTTCCTACAACAACTGATAAGGTTCCTACAACTACTGAGCAGCTTCTTGCTGCAATTGAGAAAAGTAATGAAGGTAAGGTTCTTGCAGCCACTACAATGAACGTGCTTGCCACTTCATCACAAATATTTCCATGTCTTATGGAAATATTCTTCTCCATAAATAAAATTCCATCCACATCATCCCATCTCATTTTATTATCTGTCATTTCATTTCATTTCGCCTTCCTTTTCATACGACTGCAGGTATGTACATATTGTATTTTATTTTAATTACGCATTTATGATTTTATTATGATTATGCCTTCTTAAATCTACGTACACTCCCCTAAATCTCGTCAGCTTGTGTGGATACGTGCTAGGTTAAGTTGGGGGGATGTTTTATGGTTTGGTTTCCAAAGTTAGTAATTCTTCATCCTTTTTCGGTACCTAGAATTGATTGCTTGCCATCATTGTTTTTAACAAGATATTCTTTCACGCAAGGAAGTAGTAAATTCTGCTACCGAATTTGGAGATATGTATGGAATTTTCAATTTTCAAGTCTGTAGGATATTTTGGTTCTCTGTTTCTCAGCTGCAAAGTGTGCTATACTAAAAGAGTAAGAAATGGGTGGAGATCCAATCCGCCATGAACCAATAGTCCATGATGTGTTGCTGCAGGATGCTCTTTGTGAGCATTATTTTAGACAACATGGTTGGATTGATTACTTTTTGAAAATCAGGGATTTTAATGAAGAAATTGCTGCAGATTTTATGCATTCCTTCAATGAAGGAGAAGCTATAGTTAAAGGTTTAAGGGTCATTGCTACGGAGCAATGGAAAGCTAAAGTTACAGGGTTACCGCAGGAAGGAGAATTGTTTCTAGAATCAAAAGACACCAGGAGCGCCAGAGAAGAGTTTACACTTCTTGCAGATGGACCTCTAACTATGGACAAGCAAGGAACTAGGAGGGTTTCCTTGCCAGCAGAGTGGCCTCAGGTAGCTTTATATGTCATGAAACACATTACTTGCGAAGGGAGGTATTCAAATCTACATTCACCACATTTTAAATTACTTAGTCATCTATGACATGGCCAGAGAGTGAATGTCCCTAATTTTCTATACCACCTCATTTCTACAAGTGCCAAAGAAACATAGAAGAATGGAAATTGTTCTGTCAGCCATCATGGTTTGATTAAATTGCTTGTATAACATTCTCTTAGAGACATTTCACAGATGGAATGGGGGGTATTTGAGGACATATTGCAGTTTAGGGTTGAAGATGCTCCTGTTGAAGATGCTCCTATTGCAGATGATCCACCAGTTGAAGAAGAAAATATTGCAAAACCCTCTTCTCCCGTAGTTTCTGTCGAGGATGATTTGCTCGTTGCCGAAGGAGCTGTGATTATTATGGAAGAAGAGATGGTTGAGGCAAATGTGAAGCAACCCTCCACTTCTCTTCAAAGAGATTCACCATTTGCTAAGAGAAAAGGGAAGGAATTGGAAATAAATGAAACAGATGAAGAACCTATGGTTCAACCGCATGCAACTCAAATTTCTCCTACAGCCAAGAGGCGTAGGTCAAAAAGAAAAACTCCTGCAGCAAAGCCGCAGGGAGAAACCATTCCTACAGCTACTCCAAAGGTTTATGTGAGAAGAACTCAAAGTAGGACCCAAAAGGCGTGTCCAACAAGTGATCCGACAGAGGTTATTTTAGTGGAAACATCAGAAGAAGGGAGCCTTACATATTGTGAAATCTAGGAAGAAGGTGATGTAGATAGACTATCAAATCTTGCTTATGTGGTAGAGTAGCTTGAGGAACCCGTCGAAGAGATTCCACAGTAGCTTGAGGAACTTGTCGAAGAGATTCCATTGCCTAAGGTAACACCTATTAGACCTCCATCATCCCTAAGCAGTTTATCCATTGCATTAACATTTTATAGACAATGGGAAATAGAGAGGGCTAGATTGCGAGGGGTTATTGACAAACATCAAAGAAAAATTGAAAAGAGGGATAACAAAATTGAAGAATTAGAGGCTAAGGTTGAAACAATCACTAGTATGGTCCCCGAATTGATGCAATGCAGGGCACCTCCAAGGGTTTATGTTTTGCATTTAAGGGAGTGGTATTTAAATTTCAAATTGAACCGCATTGTTAGGGACCTTAGCCCCTCTTTAGAAACCCCTAAGGAATTTTATGATGCTTACCAGACTTCTCCAACGGCTATGAAAAATTCGTAATGTGAATTCTATTTACATAACTATATTGTACCTTCAGATAGTGAGTGGAATCCTTTGTTATATATTGGTGATATCCATATAAAAGCTTTAATGTCATGGATTCAAAATGAGATCAGCATGGGGGCACAAGCCAGAGCATACAAAGATTTTGAATTTTACTGTCCATTGCCATTAAGGAAGGAAGCAAAAGAGCCAAGAGTTCTTTATTATGAATGGCAGAAATTACTGGTAAGAGATGATGTTAGGAAACTAGTGCTTCAAATGAGGGAGGAAATATACCAGGCATATGAGCATTTAGTTCAGACTGACAGTGCAACTGTAATAGATGGGTTAACTCAGCATTGAAATAACTTACCAAAACAATTGAAGCAAGGAGAACCTCATTCATTGCAAAAATTTTAGGCAGCTATGCAAAGAGCCCCCAAATATATACAACTAGGTAGAGAGAAGACCAATAACTGGTTACCACTGATCTTTCAACCTCCTATTCTTATGTGGCCACTATTGGGATGTAAGACTACGAATCAGCCCTATGAAGCAGTTATAGAAGAATCAACCAAATGGTCCAGGCTAGAAAAGATGAAGGGATTTTACTGGAATTTAGTTTCAAGAGGAATAGGTCAAGGAACCATTGGTGATCTAAGAATTAGTGCAAGAATCAGAAATTTTCCTTTTGCTGTAGGGTCAACAAGTTCTTAAAGTTGGGGGGCATGATGAGTTGAGACATTGTCATATTTCTATCCTCATAACTCTTGAGTTGTTGTCATCTTTTGATTTGCGTAGTAGTAGTGATGTATTGAAAGTTTACTATATGTATTCCATATGTTAGCCTGAACTTATTAAATCATGTTTTATCTTTGCTAGTTTATTCTTACAACCATGTGATTTATTCATGTTGACATGCGGATTGTATAGGGCAATATCATATGTGAAATTAATAGATGTCCTGATTAAATAAAATGCGTATGTATGTTCTTGTATGTTATTTCTTTTGTAGTGCAGGGAATAAATGATGTTGCAGTGGATGTTCGCCTATCACACCAGTTGAAGGAAAGGATACTCAAGAAGATGACTGAAGATCAAACTGCAGAAAAGATGAGAAGCGTAAGGAATGACATAAGAGAAGAAATCAAGCGATACTACTGATGTCTAACTTAGGTGGACATTGAAGTTGTAAATACTACCACGGTATGTTATGACTGTGGTTCGGTTTAGATCCACATTTCCTATAGCATAACTCCAGCTATCTCCTTTCTCGGTCAATTATGCGCCTCTTCTTTTCGGCGTGATTTGTGTTGTCTGTTGTAGATGATTTATTTTTAATAATAAGCTCTTTATCTTCTCGGAGGTTAGATAGAAAGAGAAGAGAAACAGAGCAGAGGATTTTTCATAAGTATTTTTGAGTTTCTTTTCATATTGAATCATGTAATGACTTCCAAAGAACGATGAATAAAAATATGTTATTATGAGCTTTTAGGGTTGTTTTTGGGAAGCTTGGTATCACTTATCCAAGGGGGCCCACTTGGTGAGTGTTCCTGTGCATTTGTTAAGATTAGTTTTCTTTCCTTAGCTACAGTAGACGTTCTTGCATTGACTGTTCCCGCAACCACTGGAAACAGATCCATTGACTGTTCTTGCAGCCAAACCAAAATAGAGTAATTTTTGTTTATCAGCATTAAATTTATCCAGTATTGCTTTTATGAATTTATAAAGAAGTTTTCTTGTAGCCTTTCTATAGTTTCAATTCTTGCTTATCTTTTCCGCATAATGTTAGTTGTTGCAGTAATGCAGAATAGCTATCGTAGGAACTTAGTGCATATATAGTGTAGACCCATTTCAAGTATTACGTCCCTGCGTTGACAATCAAATGGACACTAGCTATGGAAATAGTGACTTTACCAAATGAATGTCCAAACTTCGGGTTGAGACTTCAACTAGAGTTATTATTCTTATTGTTGGGTTGAACAGTTAGAATCAGAGATTACCATAAATCCAAAATAACACATGCTGCAAAAGATAGACATTACAAACTTCAGCCAAAGAGACAACAAAAGCCCAAACGGGCAACAAAAACCAACACAGAGAAAAAAACACAGAACCAACAAAACAGAGACATCACAGACCACAAAGAACAGAGCCATAGACCTAGTTACATGAATTTCTTGAGGATCTCAGCCAACTCAGCCTCAAGGACACTCATATTTTCAGTAACAACTTTTATTTCTTTCTAGTCCACCTTTTGAATGACTATCTTCTTCTTCATGTTGCCATGTGTCCTTTTGTTAGGTCCTTCTTGAACCTAAGTCACATCAATTTCATCTCCAATGGTAACAATAGCCCTTTCCTGCTTCTCCGAACTATGCACAATAACACTCATAACATCAACAATATTCTTCACAATCTTATGGTTGTTCGACATGATAGTCTTAAGAATAGCCTGGTTCTTATTGTATCCCTCTTCAACATTGGAGAAGAAGTCTTCAAACCTTTTCTTTATCTAATCAACCCCTTCACCTATACTTTTAGTGCAATCCAGCACCGACTTCTTCTCCTTCATCGTCCACTACCCCACATCCATCTGTTTTCTTTATGTGATGTACATTTGTTAGATCTATTAAATTGAAGAAAATTGAAGGTATGTAATGTACATTTATTACATTTATCCCTTGTGAAAGGCATGATTGGTCCAAGGTATTAAAAAAGGGGCCCATTTTTGGGTTGATGGATCATGTGCACGTCAACCAAGAGAAGTGGTGTGTTAAGGAAAACGTCCAGGTTGTATTATTTGTGTAGCATACAAATAGTCCACCATCCTCTGCAGAGGATGAGTTGCATTCATGTCACATCATCCTCTGAATATCAACCATCCATGGGAATTTACTATGCTTCTCCTTGCATTTATTTGACCTACTTACCGACCAATATCCAATGCAATAACTAGTTAATAGTTCATTTCATCACAAAAATGCTCAATTTTTTCATGCTTGTTTTAGACTACCCGTTGCTCTAGAAACCAAAAGTGGGTTGCCTGTAGATCAAAAAAATGTCTCCTGCATAGTAGGATCCTTGTGCACACGGAGACCTTGATATCTTTAAAGACACCTACTCTCCATGCCTCCATTCTTGGTTGACCAACAAAAGAGATACATAGTTCTATAAAAGCCTTTTTAGCATTGAACTATGTTGCACACTTACAATTCACCATGACTTGATAGACTACCACATAGTTCAATAGAAAAGGCACTTATAAAACTTGTGTCCTCATTTGTTAGTACCATATTATGAGGTAGCAATTTATTATTGCAAAGATGATTTGAGTGTTATGTGTTTGAATTTTATGCATGTTCTCCAATTCCCCTTATATTGAAGACTACAACGAAGAAACACAGTTTTACAAAAGCCTTTTTAGTATTGAATTATGTTGCACACCTAAAATTCACCATGAATTGATAGACTACAACATAATTCAATACAAAGAACTTATAAAACCTGTGTCCCCATTTACTAGTACCATTTTATGAGGAAGCAATCTTATTGCAAAGATAGTGAGTGATATATGTTTCAATCCTATGAATGTTCTTCAATGCCCCCTCTACTAAGGATTGCAACAAAGACACTAGATTCTACGAAAGGATTTTTAGTATTAAATTATGTTGCATGTTTACAATTCAATTTGAATTGGTAGATTGTAACATATTTCAATATTAAGGAGGTTCCCAATACCTCATTTCCCTGTTTCTTGTAGACATGCATATCTCATCCAAAATGGATAAAAGATTTTTCTAGGTATGCAATTAGTTTGACTACATGGCAGAGTAGTTGGATGTCAATGTGTGTATATGTGGCAGTCCACATGGTAGCCTAGACATAGGGTGCCCCACTACTGGTTTCCCTCCCCTAAATTCCAAATTGACTAGTATTCAGGTCTTATATATTTGTTATTCATTTAAGTCACATTAATACTATTGCTTTTTATATCCTATATTTGACCAAATTCCAAATATAGAACACAATAACCACTTAATCTTCCATTTCATTGGATTATGTTCCTTTGTTGTCATATTTTGCATCTAATTCATTATTGGTTGTTAAAATACTATGCATCTATATCATACATATACATGTATCTACATCCTGCATCTATATCTTGTATATGTGTCATGTATATAAATTCTAAATGTGCATTTGTATTATGTACAATATAGATTTAATTACTGATCAAAGAAACATATTATGTGTATCTATATCATGTGTATACATGTATCTACATATTGGATCTATATCTTGAATATGTACCATGTATATGAATTCTAAAATTTGTGTATATATATTATATACAATGCAAATTGAATTAATGATCAAAGAAACGTATCATGTGCATATATATTGTGCATCTATGTCTTGTGTATACATGTATCTACATCTTGCATCTATATCTTGTATATGTGTCATGCATATAAATTGTAAATGTGCATCTATATTATGTACAATGCAGGTTTTAATTACTAATCAAAGAAACATAATGTTGATTCATTTGTATACAATCACTTGCAGAAAGACAATTAATTATATAAATTGACAGATGATCATCTCATACATCTTACATATTTACATTTGAAAAGAAACAAAGTTGTTGTATATGTCACTTTGAAATTCTTTTAATCAGTGACATACAAATTACAATAAAATTAATCAAACTATAGATTTCATAGCCAACCAAATTAAGCATACACTCCAAAACATGCAAGTAAGAAATGAGGGAAAGTGGGTGGGATTTGCAATGAAATGAAACATTAAGTGGGTAGGATGTGAGAATAAATTAAACATTAAGTGGTTCTTACATTGGATATTGGGTAATGTCTTAGTACTGATTTCAATGTGTGTGTGTGTACACAAATACATATATACACACATATGTGTGTGTGTGTACACGTATGCATGTGTATATATATGTATGTATGTAGAAATATACATATACATATATACATATATTATATGTGTGTGTATATATATATATATATATATATATATATATATATATATATATATATATATATATATATATATATATATATACAAACACGCATGAGTGCATATGATCAAAACCACCATTTTAGCTCACATGATTTTACCTTAAATACAAGTCAAATCTCTAAATTCTTCTTTAACAAACAACTAATATTGCCTAGATTATCAAATGATAACACAATTAACTCATTTAAAACTTTGCTAAAATAGAAAAATATATTTTAATGAAAAAATATGTAACTAAAAAGTAATGGTTATTGTAAACTAGCATAATTGTTTATTTGATGATTTGAAGATTGTGTAACTCATTCTAATGTGAAATTGAGTTTTCCTGCAAATTATTATTTAGAATCAAACAAAATGGTGATAACCAAAAGTCTTAAAATTCAAGGCCATTACATTTTAAAAAGGAACACTCACCAAGAATCACTCACAACCATCTTATCCTTTAAAATAAAAATTAAAAAATCCTCACAAAATTTCCTAGTTTGATAGTCTAACCAAAAGTTGCCTCAAATTTCACTAATGAATATCTTTCCCTTGAATGACAACAAAAATTAGCAAGGTACATGAAGTTAACAAAGTGGGCAATGATGGAAAAGCAAATGAAATCGGGGAGAAGAAGGATAGTTCTTGGATCTCCAAAGATGGCTTCTAAGAGTGAATCTTAGGGTCAACCCATAATATATTGTCATACTTCAAGCCTAAACGGGACATTGAAATCAACCAATTTAATTAATTTTTTGCTTGTTGTCAACCATGTAAACTAAATCATTAAGAATTTGAAGATAATGTGAACTAGTGATTTTTTCAGATATTTTATGTAGATTGTAAATGTATTTTGTGAAAATATTAAAGGATGGTTTGTGAATTTTTTTACATAAGCTTTAAGAAATTTAATTTTTATAGTTAATAAAAAAAGCGATGTTTATTTGATATCACATATTTTTAACAAAAAAAGTGTAAAATTATAAATTGTTATGCATAGATTAGTAACATCAATACTTAGTGCACATATATGTTTTCATAAATTTTCGCTGCATATTTTTATTTTTTTAATTAATTTTTGAAAAGATTAATTATAATTTAATCATAAGTTTATTTGATATCATACAAATTTTTATATCATCTAGAATATTATTTTTTTCTTTGTTCAAATGAGGACACCAATACCTAGTGCAAAGATGTTTTTTAGATTTTCTTCCCTATATTTCTTTTTTTCCATCTGTGAAACAAATATGTGATGCCACCCCTATTGTGACCCTAATAGCCTGGTTCCATGTTCTATATGTGCATTCATATTTTAATGTGTTCCTATTTTAAGGTGTACTTGTAGTTCTGCCATAGATATGATGTTGTCAAATTGATTGGGTTTTATATATAGATGTTTAAAACATAGAGTGGAAGGTGTTGAGATTATTTGATTATATGATGTTTTAGTTAGATGAGATTGGGTCAGTGTGATTCATGACTATGGATCTCTCTTCTTTATTCGTAGCCTATGTGTTATGTTGTCCAGTGTTGAAACCATGCTTCAAATTATTATGATCATCTATATTGTATATCACGGGTGACTAACAATTTATTGATGACATATTACAACCAAGTTCTATATGCTTGGTCGAGAGTTCAATTATGGTGATGATTTTACAATGTCGATTCAGCATGTTAGGTATATGAGGATGATGTTATTTAGTTATTTAGTTATTTATGGTGGTGATGTTTAGTCTCTTATGATGATGCTTTATGATGCATATTCATATGGTTAAAGTTGATTTGATGAAAAATGATGAGATATTTTTTTTGTTATTTAGATGTAATTCATTTGATGAAATTCATCACATTATCTTATGCTATGAGGATATGATCCATGGATTCATTACTGACACCTATTGCGAGTGTGTAGGTACATGTCAATGGGAAATCGGGGTTGAGCTTCTACTCCTTATTGTGATTCCGCAATACAACTGATCCTCTATCATATGGAGGAGATTGGATCATTCATTATTGTTGTAAGTGTGTTTCATTTAGTATATGTGAGTTTGAGTATGTTTGTTATATGGTGTTGTTATGTTGTAATATTATTTATTTTGGAATCCTTAGAGTTGGTAAGGACTTAAGGGTTTTAGCTTGTGATAATTTATCATATTTATAAATTGTGTTGTTTAGGCCTTTATTTGACCCATTAAGGCTCTTGGAAAGAAAAACTAAAATCCCTAGGGGTATAGTATAGGTTTGGGGGTATTTTTAAAGTGTTATATTGCAAAAATTATGAATTTTACCCATTTTAAAATTAGGATAAATATCTTGTACGAATTTAGAGAGGTGGTTAGAGAGGATAAGATTCCTCTCTCAACCTCTTTCCTCTCAAGAGGTGGGAGAGAATTGGCTGAGAGATGAGGTGGAAGAGAAAGGATAGGTGGATGGTTTAGGATGTAGAGAAGTGGCATCATTCTAGGGAGTGGATGGATGGAATGAGGAGTGGCCACTTGGCCTCACCTCATACATTGTCACACTCAACTCCCTTGGTTATAAAATAAGGTATGGATAGTGTAATGGGGACAATTTTTGGCTAGTTTTCTTTTAAATTTTTTGGGAAGAGTAAGTTAGAGAAGGAAGAAAGGGAGAGAAGGTGAGGATGGAGATGGATTGGGGTGAGTTGTAGTAGACCTATTGATTAAGGTGAGTTAAGTTCTTCTATTTATTGTTTGCATTTGACCTTAAATTTATTGCTTATATTTGATCTTCAATCTATTGCTTGTTTTTGGTTATTAGTGTGGTTGTATTGGAGGGAATTTTGGGAGTTTTGTGCATGTTTTTTGTCAATGAGTTGCTTCTTAAATTTGTTACATCTTGATTGAATTATTTTGTTTTGTATTGAGGAGAAAACCTATCTTTTCATGGGGAAAAGAGAGGATCTCCTTGGATTGTCTAGGGGTAGGGTGTGACACTCATAGGAAGGGGTATGAGTACCCATTACCACCAATCTATTATGTGAATGTTACTTGGAGGGGTATGAGTATCCATGGTATTATTATGTGTTACGAGTACCATCATATTATTATGTGGAATTCCATTTGTTATTGTTATCACTAAGGTTTGCACCCTAGCTAAGCCTAGACTCAGACCTCCAGAGAGGGTTGGTTCCCTTCAAATCTCCTGAAAATACTTATTTTTGACAAAGAAAAGGGATAGAGAATACTTTAAAAAATGGAATACTATTGCTATCTTGTGGTGATGCACCCAAATGTTTTGATTTCTGATTTTTAAAAGATTGATTACAACTATATCAATAGAAAAACAGCTATTGTTCACAACCTACCAATGTCTAAGTGGATCATAAACATTTTGTCTGAAGGTAATTTGTTTCAACTTACATGAAGATGATAGATTCATACAACATTGCTTGCTGAAACAGAGAATTTACACAACAAACAACCTGATCAACACATAAAATAACTTGCCAAACAGCATGGCATAGATGAACTGAGACTAAAGGATTGAAATTTTCACTATAAATCTCATAAAATCATACAACATCACATGAACTTAACAAGATAGTATACAGGAACAACAACGTTCTCATTGATATTGAAGAATCATTGATTACAATGTATGAAAAATGCTTGAAAGAACTCAACATGTTTGAGTTACAAGACAGATCTTTTGTTGTACATACAGAAAGAAAAGCAAGAACTGATTACAAATGAATGAGAAAAAGTCTTTTATTAGAGTTGTTCCTGAATTTTGAAATTTAAAATTTTGGCTCCCTCTGATCTGCTGACTCAGCTGGCTGGTTGAGTGTATTGGCTGCTCCTTTGTCCCTTGAAATCAACTGCTAACTGATGGTAAATTTGAAAATGTATTTGAAATCTCCACAAAAACAGGGATAGGACTAAAGATTTTGAGTTGATTTGCCTCCAAACTGCTCCTTGGTTGATGACTCACACCTTGAGGGCTATAAATCAGGGGTAGGACTTCACATTTGACCTCAACAACCTCCTCAAAATGTGGGATTTTGTTTTGGACGACCCCCCTCAACTTCTTTTTTTTTTTTTTTCCAATTTTGAGCTTGGTGACATCATTGATGACAAAGTTGAATTTAAACTTCAAACATATTTCTCATTGGACTTTCAGACTGTTAGCTTTATGATTTCCTTACGAAAGACAACCTTCATCACCTATATATTTGTGATTGAACTATCTTTCCATACCTTTTTCAAGGCTTATCCCTCTCATGGTGATGAAATGGCCAACTTGATTGTATTTTAGACCATGGACAGAAAATTGTCACTGCATCTCCATGCCTTGTGAATGCACTGTTACTATATTAGACTGTCTTTTCCACCTTCATTGTTGTGCTTAACATGGAGACTGATTTCATGCTGTGTTGATCTTTAGACCAGTCAAAGCCCAAAATATTGTATGAATCATGTTCTACATCTATATTTCTTTGGTGACCTTTCAATGCATCTATTATTGCAAAACTCTCCTCTTTGTAATAATTGTGGATCACTGTACTTTCCTCATTCATTTTCCTTAGGACTGTTATCTTTGAGAGGCATGTGGTTCCTATCATGAGAATGCTGCTGTAGGGCAAATTTAAACTGCAAACTGCACATTTGGAATTCACCATGGCCACTCCTATAAACTCCTTTGACCTCACTGTAATGCATTGTCTCAGATCTTCAATGACTGTGTATTAGTTTCTCTGATTTTGATACAAGTCCACTGTGTGCTTTTGAACTATGTTGTTTTTGATTGTGAGCCTCACACTATAATCAATGTGCTTCCTTTATTGATGAGCTGGGTGCTGCTATGATTCCCCCTTTGAAATGACTGAAACAAAAGCCCGATGCTTGTATAACATATGATCTATTCCTTCATGATGTTGCTGCAACTTTACTGATTGTTTGTCTCAGTCATACCATGATTGTATTTACTGCTTTTCCTTCATGGCAGGAACCTTATATGTTTTGCACTTTAGGAAGAAATGATAATTTGAGAGCTTTGTCAATAGCTCTACAAGAAATACATCCTAAACTCATGTGCCTTATCTTAAATGTTGCACCCTCTAACCCTAGCAATGCCTGCTCCCTTTTGATGCTTGAGAGCTCCGATTGCTATGACTGCTGCTATCTTCTAACTATCCAAACAATGGATTGTAACTTGGTGCTTAAATCTACCCTATGAAGACTGTGCCTTCATTGATTATCAACCCTTCATGGCCTTTGAACTGCTACTGACCCCTCATGACGACTGTCGCTGGAGGCATTCCTTATATGGACCTTCAAAATTTGTATTTGAGGGCTGAGATCTTTGGCTGCATTCTTGTAACCCTTCTATCATCCCTCATGACCGTATTTTATGCTTTTTGGCACCAAACATCACTGTGGATTAACACCTTCTTCTTTGACTGTATTAAAACAAATCTTCAAGTTTGATTTTCACAAGAAAACCTACTATGACTGTGGCTGGGACTGTACCCTTACAGTGAATGCCATGATGGTCATTGTATTTTCTCTAAGAATGCCATGTAACTCTTTTAGACTGTCTTGATTTCTCAGTCTCTTGATGATGACTGTCTTCCGAGACTATGGCAGTCATCACATTGCTTTCTTAACATGAGAATAACTGTCTCAAGCTAACTGTATATTCTCTGGGTCTGATATTATAACAAAGGTTGCCATTGTCTTTAATGACTGTATATTGGACTGTTGTCTTTACCTGAAGATGGTGAAAAGGTTGTAAACAGATCTTTGGCTGCAAATCTACCTTCTATGACTGGCTTTTGTGACTGTATTTTGTCCTGTGTAGACTGCATTTTCTATCATGGTAGGACTGAGATCACTGCTTTTACTATCTTTTGTATGATTGTTTTCTTGGTCACTACACCTTCTATTCATATCATGGCACAGATGCTTAGTAGAGCTTTGGGTTTTAATGTATTCACAGCCCTCTTGTATATTAATGAACTGACCCTTTTTGTAATTATCTTGAAACATCTTTCACTGCCTTTTGTATTACTCTTCACTGTTGACTATCCTAACAAAGCTATATCCTTAGTGGATTGTATTTTAGCTTCTTGTATATATAGACTTTGTGCTCTGTGACTGCTAAATGCCAAAGAGTGTCATGATGGACACTGTCTTTCCCTTAGGAATGCTGCTACAGGGACTGTGTTTTGATTGTGAAGGGTTTGAGCCCTTGATCTTGAACTGTGAATGGCTACTCTTGGCTGCTAATTACTGTCCTTAATCTTTTTCACAGTGCTCCTAACATACTGCCTTTTCACTTTGTTTCAGACTTTTCCAATATTCATATGACTGCCTTATGATCATAATGATGAAATCTATAGGAAAAGAAGATCCCTAATCTTACAACTTCAACTCAACCATACTATCACTAAGAAAAATGGCATAGCAGTGAAAGAAGAACCAATATTTGAATATCAAATTTTCCTAGAAAGAGATAACGATGTAAACAGTTATTCTTTCACATAAAAAGGGCCATGGTCAGATCTGAAAATCTACCTTCCACCGTGAATTCCTGAGGCTCTTGATTGATTTCATTGTCTGATTACTCCCCATCTGCTCACAGCTGCTGCTACGTTACATGATTCAGATGCTAATCATTGACAAGTGTTACTCAAACTGGAATATTTTCATCCTTGGCAGCCACTATGACAGTTTGAAACTAGGGTTCCCTTCCTGAAGACTGCAGTCTATTGCCGGGAATAATCATTATGTCATGTTGTCATATTATGTTATGTTGTCGTTGGTAATTATGAGTTACGACAGTCAGTTAGTCGTTCGAAGGGCAGTTGGACGCTACGGTTGGTCGCACCCCTTCGGGTATTATATATTGCATACCTTTCCTTCTTCGTAGGATCATCATAGTTGTATCTAGGTGTAATGTTATAAGCGCTTGATGTACATGGACTGTTGAATTAATACAAAAACTGGTTCTTTAATATATTTCAATTATGTGTTGTGCATTTACTTTTTGCGTTTATTCGTTTACCCGTATGTGGCAAACATTTGACATCGTTACCTAGACATACTCGGGAAAGGAAGGAGCGGATGGCGTACAGACACGATGGGCCTACCCGTTGGTCAGATCAACCCAGAGGCCGACGACGCACAAATGGAGCTCTATGACGGAGAAGACACTGCAATGAGGGAATTCTCAATCCTACTTCTAGTGGCCATCGAGACCTACGTCCGAAGAGAGGCCACGGAGGCTGATGTCCCAACAAGTGCCGTGTGGACCGCACTGGAAGTTAGCCTTGTAGCGAATTGGTTGATGAACCACCTCCCCCGGTTGCTTGCACAGGCATCACTGGCACAATGAAGCCGCCTGGAGGAGATTGCCTATGCGGAGCAACGCCAATAGGTCCTCCGACAGTACGAAGAAAACAATCGTCGTTGGGACGCAGAGTGCGATGGCAAGAGGCGAAGGGGTAATTGAACCCTGTAATAATCCCGATGCAATGTTGACTTAAATTGTGGCCGAAAGGGAAAATAATGAAATTTTTTTTTGTGTACATGGTGTGTGCTTGCTATGTACGGAAGTGATTTATGCCCAATACTAAATAAGGACAAAAATAAAAAGATACAAAGTGACGAATGGGAAGTGGCACAAAGAGCGTTGAATCTCAGACAACAAATAGAATGAAGGCATAGGCTAAGGTAGCTTGCCAAGGGAAGACCGGTCGAGGGGTTGCTCGAAGGGAACCCAGGAGGTGTCACGGAGGTTGCGGAGGCAAAGATAGACGGAGAGAATTACACTCTCTATACTATCATAGGCTTGCCCGAAGGGGACCTAGGAGTCACGGAGGGTGCCGAAGGAGAACTCTACAGTTCGCCAGAATACCACCATAGGGTAAGAAGTCGCGAAGAGTTGGTGGAACAAACAAGGCGAAGTCTAAACCTGATAGACGCTACCAGAGACCTACTAAAGAACTTGTCCATTTTGGAGGACAACTGGAGGGAGACAACCAACCAAAGGGAGACGACCGAAGGTGATGGTATGGCCGAAGGTGTCGGGGAAGCACAAGGGTACCGTACGGGAGGCAATTTGTTTGGTTCGGGGTCAACAACCTTCTCCGAAGGACCCATGAGTGGAGGGTCAAGTGCAGGAGGCGGAGGCGGAGGATCACCAGGTACAAGCACACAAGGCACCAGAGGAGCGAGACCCAGCGGTGGGATGGCAAGTAAGCAGAAGCTGCCAAAGTTCAACGGCGACAGGAAGGAAGATCCCGTCCGCCATTGCCACACTTGCGAAACCATATGGTCAGCGAACGATGTTACCGACCAGGATGAATGGGTAACACAATTTCTAGCAACCTTAAGGGGAGTGGCCATCGAGTGGTACTCCGATACGGATAAGACCAAAGTCGGCACATGGCCCAACCTGAAGAGGGAGTTCGAGATAGAGTTTCGCCTCCTCAGAGACGACAATAAAATAGTAGCCAAAATCTATGGCACAAAGCAGAACAAGAACGAGACTGTTCGAACCTATAGTTGGCGGCTCAAGGAACTGTTGGGGAAAATGGAGAGTCAACCAGTGGATGGGTTGAAAAAGAGATGGTTCGTGGAGGGACTGAAACACTCCATCTGGAAGAAGATGAAAATTGTTCCACCAATCTCGTACGAAGATGCATATAATAGAGCGATTGATCTTGAGAGCGAGACCAAGACATCCAAAAAGAAAAAGAAGAAGGATAGCTCATCTGAGTATGATGACTCTTCCGAGGGAAGCAGCAGCAACAGCGAGTCCGGCAAAAAGGTGCAAGCCCTGTAGAAGGACATGCTGAGGATGATGAAAGAGTTGAAGGTTATGAAGGGAGGTCCGAGCAAGACCAACGAAGTGGAGCTTTGGTGCACAAAATGTAAGATAGACGGCCACACGAAAGGCTCCTGCCCAAAGAAAGCCTATTGTGATATATGCTAGTTGATGGGCATCCCACCAGGGAATGCCCCTACAACATGAAAACATGAAACCAACAAATATTGCTTATGCAAGAACAACCAACTACATCAGGCAGTACCGACAGCTCCCAGGCGAACAACAATGCAACATCGAGAGGCTATCGAGATAACCGGTGGGGAGGACGAAACAACAATAACAATACAAGGAGCCGGATCCAATACGACTCCAAAGGCTAACCGATGATACAATGCAAAGCGTGCAGCCAATGGGGGCACTTCGCCTGAAACTGCTCGAAGGGAGAGGCCACACAATATTTGTGGAAATGGTGTGGACTAGGAGACCACGAAGACGCTACCTGCCCGAAGTCTGACGTCAACTTGCTCAATATCGAGGAAACCAAAGAAGAGGAAGTGATGGCCGTAACCCACGCCCAAGCCAGACAAGCAATGTGCCCAGACTCGGAGATGAAGAAGCGAAGAGTACGGGAAGCACAGGAAGAAATTGAGAAAGAGATACGAGAGGGGGCGAAGGTGAAGGGTACGATGGGTACTTCCAGCCAATCGGAGGTGGAGGAGGCTATACTAAATCAAATTTTAAAACTGGAGGTGCCTGTGAAGGTACACGACCTCCTCTAGACAATGCCTCAATTACGAACGACATTGCTGAATAATCCCTCCCAACCACGCACCAACACCAACCACCGCACAGATGTTCCTGGGGGTCTGCAATAGGCCCCAGGCTGCTGGCAGTTAACACTAGAAGGAACCCGACCATTGTGGAGATGGGTATCCTTGGCACCATTCTAACCGATACCATCGTCGATGGTGGATCGGGAGTGAATGTTATTCTAGAAGAAACCTAGCGGACGCTGGGGAAGCCGACGCTGTGGCCATCTACATTCAATCTGCTGGGAGCAGATCAACATGGAATCAAACCCATCGGGACACCAATGGGCCAACAAGTTACCATCGAGATGCAACCCTTCATATTGAACTTCGTGATAATCCCACTAAAGAAAAAAGGGTATGATGCGATCTTAGGGAAAGGGTGACTGGTGGTAGCCAAGGCCACCCACAACTGGAAGAAGAACACTCTGTGTATGAAGAATGGAGGAAGCAAGTTTATCATAGACCTTGGGACGCAGTTGGTTAGTGAGGAACTGACATCATCTTCGAAATCGGAGGGTGAAGGAGAAGGCGACCAGAGGGACAAACGACGGGGCTACAGGGAGCCCAACGACGAAGGGATTCTCAAACTACGAGAGTGCTTCGAGGATGAGACAAGGTCATTGAACGGGCTCTTCCACTAGCAGATGGAGGATTACGAAATGTTCTAGAGCTACAGGCTCGAAGTAGAGGAACCAGAGCAAGTAACAGAGGAGGTGTACTTGCCGCAATACAAAGAATATTGGAAGGGAGACGCCCCAAACCTCGATGACGTAGATAATCCCAAGATCATTCATGTCGGCAATGATTGGAACCTTGTGTGGAAGGTCGCAGCCTTCAAAATATTTATTATTAATCTTCTTCTTCTTATGTACGGGAAGGAGACCATGGTTCCTATAGAATTTATGGTTCCGGGTCTTCAGATGGCCATTGAAAATAGACTTGCCATCAACGGGTCCAAATTGAAAGCCTACCACGAGAAGTGCGCAGGGGACTCGAGAGGCTAGAAGGACACCCAAGAGTCCGGAGGGGGACCCGAGAGGATGGAAGGGAACTCGAGAGGCCGGGCAGGCGACTCGAGAGGCACGGGACCAAAGTGGGAGACTCTCGGGCGAGGCAAACTGAGAAGGATGAAGGGCGATCCTAGAGACATGGGACTTGAGCCGAAGACTCTCTGGACAATTAGATTAGGAAATTGTAAAAAAAAAAAATCGGTGGCCATGGTGGAACCACAGTCGGGGGGCCACCGTACTGTGGAACCACCATGGTCGACCACTATGTGGTGGGACCCCGTGTGGTGGAACCACCACGGTCAACCACCGTGCGGTGGGACACCGTACGGGGCACCACCTGCAATGAGGCCCCGTCCGGTGAGACACTGTACGGTGCACCACCATCGACGAAGGTCACTGAACTAGGGTGGAACTCGACGGATATTCATCCACCGTATGACCTTCGCAGCCACCATATGGGTTCACTCCACCGTATGACAAACCATTCCATTGTATGATGGATAACCTTTGTACGAGCTCGAGACATTACAGTCTGTAGGCCTGAAAGAGCACGACATCGGCAGTTTAAAAGAGGGTGAAAGGGAAAATACCACGACACGACAAGGATAAACGGTGGTGATGGCACGTGAAGAAAAGAAAAGAAAAACGACGACCATATTTAAAATCATTCGATGGAGTCTGGAGCCAGGACACTAGAAAATTAGAGTGGAGAAGAAGGTTGTTGGCATCTTAAAATATCACAAAAATGATGTGCGCCATGGACTTTCGTGTGGTTCTAAAGGTGTTAAACCCTGCGAGGGGCGCTGCCCCTCAACCCTGCTGGGGGTACTACCCCCAGACCCCTAGATTATTTTTGAGCTACAATACACTTTTTGAGTTGAGAGAAGGCATCAAAGAAGTCATGGCAAGTGTTGGGGTTGTTCTGTACTATGAGAAAGAAGCCTGAAGCTAAGCATTGGCAAGGAAGCCATAAGCCGTAGAGGGAGACATATTTGGAGGTTGCAAACAAACAGAGTTTGAAGGAAGGCATTGCAAGAATGCGAAGTCGTACGACACCAGGGAGTTATTCAGTTCAGTTATCAGCCTTTGGGGAGTGTGATGGAGGATTTGAGGCGTCTCCTAGCCTTTGTGCCAGAAGGTTGTGGCCACTTCCAGGCATGAATGGTACGCTTTGAGGAACTTGGAGTATGTCTCAACTGGACATGAGGTTGCCTTGGTGGATGCACAGAGGGCTCGAGAGGAGCTAACCACCAGGTTGGAGGTAGTAGTAGCGTGAGACTTAGCTCAGTGTACCCAGGAGTTGGATGCCGAGAGGGCAGTGTGGGTGGCTATTGAGGGCAAATTGGCTAGGGAGACAGTATCATTTGAGTAGCAGTTGGTGGAGGCTGAGACTCAAAAGCGTGTTTTGCAGACAAGTTTGGTTTAGGCAAAGGAGGACTGTGATGTTAAGGAAAAAATAACTCCTTGTGGAAGCAATAATGGTGACATCCGCACTTGAGCATCGGATGGTAGCAGAAAAGGGTTTTCAGGAGAGGACCCAGCTGGTGTATAAGTTCCGGGCTCAACTGGCATCAGCAGTTCCTGTAGTTCTCTACCTCAGTTCTATTTAATGTCATCTCTATTTTGTATTAAGTCATCCGGAGACGACTTCTTTTCTTGGGGGGGATGATGTTGCTAGGAATAATCATTATGTCATGTTGTCGTATTATGTTATGTTGTCGTCGATAATTATGAGTTACGACAGTCAGTTAGTCATTCAAAGGGCAGTTGGACGTGACGGTTGGTCGCACCCCTTTAGGTATTATATATTGCATATCTTTCCTTATTCGTAGGATCATCATAGTCGTATCTGGGTGTAATGTTATAAGTACTTGATTTACATGGACTATTGAATTAATATAGAAATTGGTTCTTTAACATATTTCAATTATGTGTTGTGCATTTACTTTTTGCTTTTAATCGTTTACCCGTATGTGGCAAACACAGTCCTCTCATCATGAAACAAAAACTCTTTTTTGACAATGAGTTCAAACCTCGAGTTTGAATGACTGTAGCTATTTTGGCTCCAAAACGACATGCCTCTATATGATGTCGAAGACATACCATTCAAGCACGACAAGTCCATGAGAGCGACGTTCTTGGGACCCACAGATGACATGGAGGAATTTGCGGCGGCAATGACGTGGACGATGTTGTCGGTTTGCATTTGACAATAAAGCTTGCTCGTGGTTAACATTTTCTCGATTGTTGTCACTGCGATGTGACAGTCACATCGAGCGAGGCGGTTAACATACCGCCGGCTAGGCGGTTTACATTTTCCGTGAGCGCCAGTTTTTATTTTATTTTTTTTGAATGGCCACGCGGCCATTTTTTTGGCTAACCTACTTTATTGCGTCCACGTGTCGACTAACATCGGCGATCACATTTTATGAGCACAATTTTCAATTAATTTTTTAAAAAATTTTGAATGAAAACTCGATTTCGCAAAAATTGAAAATATATTTCATCTGGGAGTTGCATGTAGAATGCAGTGGTGGAGGCGAAACAAAATATTCGATGGTGTACATTCATGTCGATCGTGGTATGGCAATGTCCCCGGTTGAATCATTGAGCGAAGGAGCTGTACTTCAATTGTAGTTATAGGTATGCATTGTCAAAATACCTGTGGCTCCGAAGGGGAGGACAAAAGTCGGCTGCATGCATAACGCGAGTTGTCTGGGTATATTGTTATTGCTTGTTAAAAAGCGGGTTTTTTCATGTGTAGGGAGGAGGTATCGTAGGACTCGCACAGGGGGGTGGTACGATTGAAGATTGTTGTGTAGGGTTATGGCGGCATTGGTAAATTCAAACCCTAATAGATAACAATAGTTTTATGATTCCTTCATCAACCTTGTGTTTTCGATTGTAATTTTTTATATCATTTTTGTATCGCAGAGGTGGTTGTGAGTGTGGCCTCGGGAGGTGTCAAGAGTGCAATGATTTGGGTTTGGGTGGAGGCTTAGACGATTGTGGTAATTTGAAACCCTAAGACATTCAATAAAAAAAGAAATTATTTGTTGTGTCATTTTGTGATCTATCTGTGAAAATTAGGCATCATTTTTGCAGCATGGTCGTGTCAAGATACCAAGGTTCCCTGTTTGTGGTTTGGCGGAGTGAAGAAGATCTACAAGATTTTAAAGGTATGTATATTTCCATAATTATATGTGTCAGTTTTCCATAGTGATTAGAGTTGTTAATGATGAAATGCTCGTTCTTATACATGCACATTAAAAGCCAGAAAAAAATAAAAAATTGTCGGCATGTGTGTGTGTCTGTGTGTATATTGCTTCATATATATATATATATATATATGGGTTTGGCAGGCTGCGTATATTTTGGCTCATTGTTGAAGGGCGTCCGATTTTTGAAGGCTTGATTGTTGATGGCTCATTGTTGAGGGCTGATTTTTGGGATTTTGTTGAAAACCTTCAGGGTTTGCATTGTTTGTTTGCGGTTTGGTGTGTGCTAGTATATATATATATATATATATATATATATATGTCAATATGAAGCAATACACACACACACACACACACACAAACATGTCCTCTGCAATACAGAGGAAAATGACAGAATAAAACATAGATAAAAGAAACTATGGAAATATTATGCTCTGTTTCCATTATTCTCAGGTGCTCATTAGATAAAAAAAAGAAAACCTAACCCTAGCGGTCTCTAACCCTAACACGACGATATGCGTCAATTCTGGCTCCAAAACAGGCAAATATTCGACATAGGCTAAGCTATTCTGGCTACATATAGAGGCAAACAAGAAACGCAAACAAACAATGCAAACCCTAATAATTTTAAACAAAATCCAAACCGAAAATGCAACATGAAACAGAAAACTGTAGTCCCATAAATCCCCCTTCAACAATGAGCCAGAATAGACGCAGGCTGCTTCATCAAGGAGCCCTTCAACAATAATGTTTTTGTTCGCGCATTAGTCTTACTTTTTCCACGTTAGGAAGATTAAAAAGGTAGCATGTTTGCTATCGTCAAACAAATAGCAAATCAACTCCTAATTGTTAGCAAATAGCAGATCAACTCCTAAACAAGAGCAGGTCACGCACAGTCAAGGAATGGTTGCATCAACCAGTCAACAACCTGATTTTGAGGATTTTGTTTGCATCAAAAGGCAAACCATAACATGTAAACAAGGTCAAGACCACGTAAAAGAATCTCAATTTGAAATAGAACATTTTACCTCACTTTCTCTTTCATGTAGCTATTAGGTGCCTGCCACTTGTATTTGCATATATATTTATTCTCGGACATGTATGTTGATGCATGTCATTGGTATGATAGGTCCTTTTTGGAGCCAGAATAGACGCGTCTCATGTATGTCGATTCATGTCATTGGTACAATCTCATTTTGAAGCCAGAATAGACATGTCTGACACAAGTTGGAAGCACCTAATCACACTCAAAAACTGCAGAATAAACATATATGCAAATATATGTGAGAGGCTATGTGTATTGTGGCTCGACAGCGGACCCATCATACCAACGACATGCACCGACATACATTTCTGAGACATGCATACCATGCCAACTTGTCGTGGCGCTCGGACCCATGGTATGTGATGTGGAGTTATTGTCAAGTTCTCGATTTCACTCCTCCTAACCCACGCAAAATTATGTGGACATGCCGGAGGATGGTTGCGGCATGCTTCATGGTTACCACTAGTTTATTGTGCATAACACACACACATTAAAAGCTTGTGAATGAAGGAATCACATTCGAACGACATCCCAGTAGGAAGAAGAGGCCGTGGGCTGCAAAACTTGGTACGTTTGTCAGAGAAAAGACTAGCATGAAACTCAAGTTACTCTCGCAGCGGGACGCCTCTATTGTGGCTACAAAAAATAGTATGGGGGGACTAACACCCCATGTTTGTGGCAGGTTTTTAATCGTAGGTTTTGCATTTGATGGCTGCTTTTGTCTAACACAGTGTTGTTAGTTTGTACGATTTGTCTATTTTGGAGCCAGAATAGACACAACCTCTCAGACCATTATTCATGTATGGTTTGTGATTTGATGCAGCTAATAGCATTAAAGCCAAAGGCTAACACGGGATGCAATTTACAATTGGAGTTGGAGTTAGTCAATAACAAGGCTCAAGAATAGACAAATGCTACTGCGTGTTAGTGACATGTTATTCAATTGCAGTCGTTGAATGTAAAATATAGTGTAAAACATGTGACTAAGTTGCGTGTTAGTCGGACCATAGCGTTGATTTCGAGTCGGAATAGAGGCATTTGTCCTTGAGCGTATAACAACAATACGAAAATAGGTGGCTGATATAGACAGCTCTAGCACAATGGCAAATTGACACATATTATTTAGGTGATATAAATTACTTAGTGGTAGTTTATATTGAATATTAAACTACATTTTCATATATGAACATGTAGGTTCCTTTTATGTCTTTTGAAATGCATTTACTTCCCAATGTAGACTACCACTAACATTAGTTATCCATGCAGGTTGTTGATTTTCAAGGACTATTGAGCAATCTCTTGACAAACGTCCAGACGTTCCCAGGTTGTTTCTCTCTCTCCCTTCTTTAATACTACTTGCATTGTAACATTTGTCCCCTTATTAATAATCTTTGGGCTTGTGCAAACTTTTGAAAGGGGCTTGTTATATATATATAGTTTGTTGTATATAATTTTTTTATGCGATACAAATGTATGTATAAATTTCAGTTCTTGATCATGTAATATTAATGTCCTTACTTTTGTTGAATTTGATAATGATGCAAATGAACAATGCAATTGGTTGATGCCTTATATTATATGCTATAGATGCACCATATTAGACAATAAGATATAATTTTCCAACCTGAATGCAGTACAATTGTTATTTATGGATCTTTGAGTCATGAAACTAGTGTTGAATATATGAACCAGAAATCCTGATTCTTGCAAACTATGTGTTATAAATTTGTATATATTTTGTTGATTTCCATGAGAGTGTTTATGTTTATCCCAGTGTATTTGTCTATCTAGATTATTGATGTTCATGATGTTTGATAAGTACATGTGTTCGATGATCCAACTCCGATTTGAAATGTTATTTGGGGTTCTATTTCAGATGTCTCCGGTTGGCATGACGAACTCCTCACGTGTCTATCCTTCACAGTGTTTTTTTCTTTTTTCTTTTTGTAACTTAAGAGTACGTTTTTAATAAATAATAATATTCCCATATCAACAAAGAGATGGAAGCTTTAGAATAGATACTAATTTCAAAAGACATGTGTCTTTGGAATAATGAATTGGAGGTCTTTGTACCCATTAATTATCATCAAAGACTTTGTTAATGATAATGAATCCTTGTGTATTCTCTGACATAGATTGACCATCTTGATTGTTGCACACTCGTTTTACACCGTCGATTTTGCAATTAGCGGCTGCGATTGACTAACCTGTCATTAACACGCTGTAGGAAAGGTCCGTTTTGGAGCCAGAATAGACGCAGCTGATGCGTTAAGTGTGTTTTGCATCCTTCTTTATCAATCCTTAACAAAGTCTAGTTTTTGTGTTGTATTTTGGATGGGGAGAACACGGGAAGCCTTTTTAACAACATTGGCAATGGATCATAGTCATTATTTCATTGCAATTGCAACGAAATATGTTCTATAGCGGAATGTCATGGATAGTTTATGGCTAAACCATTAGCTGGGTTGCACATAACACAACGACATGCTGAATTTGTATTGCAATGTGGGAATAATCGGTCGTGTGTTGGCTATGTCATTTGTGGTGAATGTGTGATGTTATTGATAGTGTGAAGAATATGAATTGCATTTTTTTTGTTTCAGTTCAATTATGTCAATTGCATTGCGAAAAAGGTTGAGGGAAACTGTTGATCTTGATTATGGGTTAGTGGAGCTAAAGGCAGATGATCTCTTGGGAGTTGGTCGTGTTCACTTCCCAGTGACACATGACATCAGCCTACCTATAAGATAAGCGGTTTTAATGGATTATGCAACATGTAGTATTGCTTGGTGTTGTCACTGTTTAATGCTTGTGACTAGAGAACCAATTTGTATACCCAGGAGAGAGTTGGGATTTCATATGCGGGACCAGTTTGGCATTCATATCTGAAAGATTCAGGAGTTGGGCTTTCACATCTAGGAGTAGTTGAGGATTCAAATTTGAAAGAGTCGGGAGTTGGGCTTTCAAATGCACGACCAGTTGGAGACTCAAATTTGAAAGATTTAGGAGCTAGGCTTTCACATCCAGGACTAGTTGAGGATTCAAATCTGAAAGAGTCAGGAGTTGGGCTTTCAATTGCGCATCAAGTTGGGGTTTCAAATTTGAAAGATTCAGGAGTTGGACTTTCACATCCAAGACTACTTGAGGATTCAAATCTGAAAGAGTCAGGAGTTGGGCTTTTAGATGCGGGACTAGTTGGGGATCCAAATCTGAAAGAGTCAGGAGATGGGCCTTCAAGTCAGGGACTAGTTGGGGATTCAAATCTAAATGAGTCACGAGTCATGTCTCCAATTTTGAACCCATTGTCAATTTGGCTTCTTAGTGACTGCACAACCACACTGGTAATTATTTATCATTGCATTATATTTTTTTTCCATCATTGCATGGCATGGATGCTGGAAGTATGGATTTATAAGTGGAAATGTAGATATATACATGGGCATAAAATGCATCAATGATGTGTTCTATTTTATTGAACAACATTATGACAGTGGTTGTGCTGGTGAGGAAGATGAGGTCACTGGAAATGTAGATAAGGGCGATTATACTGGTGCTCTAGGCAGTGAGAGTGAAAAAGGGGATGTTTGTAGCAAGCACGAGGTGAGCATAGAGTAGGAGACTGAACGACAACGTGATTTTGTTAGCGCTCACAAACATTAACAAGGAGGAGGGGCGAGTAACAAGGAGGTCCACTATTAGTCATTATATATTGGATTATCTTTATAATGCTTGATTAGTGCGAAATTGAATGTGACTCTTTGTCTCTATTGGCTGTGCATAGCAACAGGCCGATCACAAAAGAGAACATATTAATGGCTAGTTGCACTACTTTTGTCTCTTCCGTTATTGTTCCAAAAATGGAGGCCGTCAGTTTTGGGATCAGGGGAGGCTTATTATGCATAGAGCCAGAGAACATCAACTTCCATTATTGGGGATTGCATGACGCAATCGTCAACCATGTGGTAGTGGATAGCGCAACACGGATCATACGAAGAAATCGCTAATGCACTTGAAAAAGAGGGAGTCTAATATCGAATACCAAATGGGTGTACGACACAATATGCAAAAAAAATGTTTCACTGACCGGGTGTGCATGAAACATGGCAAGAAAACACATGATGAGCTTCCTACTGAAGGGAAGGAAGAGATAAAGGAAGCAATGCGAGTGTATGACAACAATCCGGTTAGGGAGGCGAGAAGGAAGAAGGTTTTAGAGTGACTGGAAAGAAAGAATATTGCAACAGAGGTAATTTTTAGTGATCGTATTGTTTTGCAGTTTACTAAATTCCTTTAAACATTTGAAGAATGACTTATTGACCTATCCTATCCCGGTGCCCAGATTTTAAGTGACAGTGCAAGCCATGGCGAGGAGGTTCTGGCATCGAAGGCTAATCACGAAACAAATGTGCTAGTGAATGAGGCTACATCTATTTTGTTGGCGAAGAAAAAAAAGAAGAATGATGCAGAGAAAACAAGGCCGAATTTAGATCCTGAAACAAATGAGGGTGCACCTGATTTATCGGGGAAGCAAAAAAAGAAAAATGTTACAGAAAAAACAAGGCGGACTTCACATCCTGAAACAAATGTGCCAGTCAATGAGCCTGCATGTGATTCGTCAAGGAAGCAAGAAAAGAAGAATGTCACAGAAAAAACAAGTCCGACTTCAGATGAGGCGACACGTTTGTCATCGAAGGTGACTATCTATTGGTATGTCCATATGTGTGTTTTCATTGCATGGTATGCTTTGCACTCCACTATGTAGTATGTTGACTATTTCGTCCATGTCATTGGAGGTTGATTTTGATGGGGTCTGTGGAGGGAGCATGGACTGTCCCATGGTATTGGATGACAAGGAATACAGTGTGCCCAAAACATTAAGTCAAAAACCTCGATCGTCTGTTAGGTATAAGTCCATTTCATCAAAGAAGCTGAAGGAGACGTCAAATGAAAAATTGGGTGCATGCAGTGGCGAGACGATTGCGGAGCAGTCTCCTGAGTTGAGGCAGACGATGGATGATAGGAGAAAAGAACACTCAATGCAGTTGCCTGATGACACCATGTGTAGTGTTCCCCAGAAACCAAGTCCAAAATCTCGGACGTCTGTTAGGAGGAAGAAGGTGAAGGAGACAACAATTGAAAAACCGAGTGCATGCAGTGGTGAGATGATTGCAAAGCAGTCTGCTGAACTGGGGTAGAGGTTGGAAGATAGGTGCAAAGATGAACAGGTAATGCGGTGCCATTGTGCATGACATGTAGTGCTATATCATCACATGGTGTGTTATACTATAGAGTAACTCTTTTTGTATGCAGTCGGTCATGGTATTGGATGAGAAAATTCAGAAGTCTATTTCGAGGGAGAAGCTGAATGGAAATTTGAGTGCATGTAGTGGCGAGAAGATTGCAGAGGACTCTACTCAATTGGGGCATACATTGGAGGATAAGAGTAGAGATGAACATGTATTGGGCTCTTATTTTGGATAACAAGCGATGAGAGGCAGTGTTATACTGGAGAGCATTTTTTATGATGTTGTGGTTTGTGTCCATTATCTATGTTCCTGGTATTGCCTTAGTCATGTAAAATTCATTGACCTTGGTCCAGTAGTGTTCGTAGGTGTATGGGTTTAATGTGTACTTACACTCCTGTACAATGTGTCAAATTTTGCAGCATAATCCGATAGAAGAAAGCATTGAGAAAGAGTATGGGGCAAATGATGATGG
Organism: Cryptomeria japonica; assembly: GCF_030272615.1. Taxonomy (NCBI): domain Eukaryota; kingdom Viridiplantae; phylum Streptophyta; class Pinopsida; order Cupressales; family Cupressaceae; genus Cryptomeria; species Cryptomeria japonica. The sequence goes on along the minus strand of NC_081405.1, from coordinate 320,404,595 downwards.
ATGTACAAATGCAGACCGTGACCGCGATGGGGGCAATAGGCTAGGAGAGACAGTTATTCTGGTACTATTGTATTGCATTTCCATGAATTGATTTGCCTATGTTTGGAGGACATGTATAGAGAATTTTATTTAAGCAACTACGTCCACTCGTTACTGATGCAGGCAACCGTGGAAGACAAAGAAGAGTGCGCCAATGAAGATGCTCACGTTGTTGTTGTTGGAGTTGAATTCCACCTACTACTGGATGGGGCAGTGGTTGGGGAAAGCGTTGTTGATGGCCTGGGGAAGGGTGTAATGTGTCATACTATTCCAGTCCCACGACATTGTGCTAAAGTTTGCATTGTCAAAGTCTTTGATGCAAATGCCAAGTTGCCTTGCCCAGGTTCTTTTGCCGATGTCTTGTCGGATTCCATAAACTCATGGGCGGTGTGTCCTATTGAAGACCTGGTCTACTCCCCACCCGTGGTAAGTTTCGAAGATGACAAGATCCCTTCCTCCATCTTCTCATTTCATCTTTTATCTTATTCCAATGGAATAAAATAGGCAGTACTCATATGATGTTGTTTGTATGTGGCAAGATAAAGTTGGTGAAAGTGTCCAGCCACAAAAAGAGGATGTTAAACGCGGCCCTATGATCAGACAGGTAAGTCAGAGGCTATGATCACTTGGCATCACCCCTCCCGAGTTGCATAAGAATGAGAAGAAGAGTAAAGAATTTTACGGTGCTGTCAACTCCATTGCGCAATCCATACAGCGGAGGCGATAATATTTTTCAATCATAGTTGTTGTTCCTCTTTCCTAATATTTAGAGCAAGATACTGTGGTGGAAGATTAGCCTTGATAGACTATTCAGATGGGATTTGGAGATGTTATATTGAGATGGATTTTACCTTACCATAGTTTAAACCCTCTCAATTATTGTTTACGTTTTAAATGAATTGTACTTTATTTTCAACCTTTCCTGCTATTTTAAGCAGCATAACTGTAAAGGCTTGATTTGTTGGACTATTTCATGGTGATCCTGCACCATCAACTACCCTTTAATAACTTAAAAAACTTGTCTTTGGTGCGCAACATTTTTAATAATGATAGTGGATGGTACAATAAAGTCGATGATAGTCGTTTATTGTTCAAGTTTTGTTCAAGGTTCTTACATATTGCATATGTATAGGTTTTGTTATTTCGTAGCAATAGGGTTCCTGCAACTCTTTTACGTATACAGATCAAGTGAAATGTTTGATTGAAATTGTGAACCATGTGCTCTTTCCACTATAGCTCACGACAGTTCAATATACCATTGTTATTGTTTGTTTTTGAACACTGAATCTGTAATGAATTAACAACAAAAAAAATAACAAAAAAAAAAATCAATTAAAATACACCAAACTTCCATTATAGTTTCATGGCAGATGTGTAATAAGTTGGATGCAGGATAAGGAGTGGTGACTGATAAAGTTATCTTCCCAAAACATGGATTCCCAATTAGCAGGTAACCTGCCACCCAAGTGCCCAGTTTAGTGAACATGTCAACTTTATTGAACACGTTAACTTTTGTATTGTATATAATGTTATTCATGCAACAGATAGTTGTTCGTTTCGTGTTGGCATAAACTATTATTTCCTTCATTTTTCATGTTGTCTTGCCCACTTGTCTACTGATACTTCTTTTTGGCATTGTTTGCAGGGATGACAATGGGAAGAGCATGGATAGGAAAAAGAAAGGGTGTCAGAACATCTGTTCTGCAAAATAGAATGCCTGCTATGAATTCAAAAGTGAATGGGACGCCCGATGTTCTTACCTCCGACGGTGGTTTAGGGAAGTCTGCAAGACAACCACCATCTCCCTTTGCAGACTGGAACGATGGGATGGACACAATGAAGTTTGATGCAATGCGTGTAGAACTGCTAATGTAGAAGGTCGAAATGGCCCACGCTGAAAATGAAAGGCTAAAGGGGATTGTTTCTAATCTTGAATGGAGATTCACTAAAGTGAAAAGAAGATGCATTGAACTCAATAAGAAATGCATGGAACTCAATAACAAGGTCATGGACTTGGATGATAAGAATACAGACCTTGAGCTGGACGTGCGTAGTTTGTAGATGGTGAATGAGAGACAGGAGGTAGTGCGTGAGGCATGGGCTAAAAACAACAAAATCATAAGTGACCAAATGCAAGGCATGCTATATGTTTGTGCGCAATGCGCTCACTAATGGAAACAGAGGTACGTGGAGGTGTCTGCCTCCCCTTACTCTGACCACTGGGAGAAACAAAAGTCATTTAAATACTCAACCTCTGCCTCCACAAGAGGCTTGTACTATGAAAGTTTTCTAGATGTATATTGCTGACTCCTGTTGAATAAAACATCAGCAGTGGTGCACACTGTTTGTAATCAGACATATTCTTTCATTTAAAGAAAACACTTTGTATGCTTCATGAATGGTTATTTTCAATAAATGTGATTGATCGAAGTTTTTCTTTCTGGTTCTTTTCTTCGGGAGCCCTTCTTGAACTAGTTGTAAAAAATATATATGTTAATAAAATATATTAAGTGGCCTCACCACCTTTTCAAAATAAATAAATAAATAAATGTGATTGACTTCACTTAAACAACTTCAATGGTTAATGATTGGTTTCTTGTACACTTTTTCATGCTTTCTGAATGGTTATATGTGGCTTTTCTACATGTCATGTATGATGAATGGTTTTCGCACTTCTCTTAATGACTTCCGAATCAGTCTTGGCAAACCAAGGCGGGTGAATCTATACCTCAAACCTAAATCTGTAGGTTAAAGGTTTTTATATAGCGAATTTAAAAGAACTAGTAATTGTATGATGGCAATTTTTCTTAACTTCCACCTGCTTATAATAGTTGCCTTTTGAAGACTGAAAAATGCTTATTTATAAATGATGGATAAACTGAATCACAAGTACATAAGATAGCTCAATGAGTATTCTTCTTCATAAATATTAAATATAGATCAATGAGTATTTAACTATTTAAGCTTTAGCACACGAATAAGGTGGAGTATAACAGGCAAGTTAGTTATACTTGTATTCCATAAACAAAGAAACTCAAATTGAAAGTAACACTTCATATATATGTGAGAAGTGTTAGTCATTTTCGCTGATTTGTTGAGTGGCTGCCCACCAATTCCACGTCGCCGTCTCGTGGTGAAATAGACTAACACGCCATGTTAGTTGATTTCGTCGTTTCATGGGCGTAAAGGAAATGGCAGCCTGCCAATCAGTGAATCAGTGAAAAGGACTAATGCGGCGTATTAGTCTATTTCATCGTTTCGCAAGACAAAAGAAAATGATGGCCTGCTAGTCAGCGAATCAACGATATCGACTAACACAAATTGACTAGCATGACGTGTTAGTCTATTTCTCCGTTTCACGTGGTAAAAGGAAATGTCGGCCAACCAGTCCTCGAATCAGCGAAATCGACTAACACAAATAGACTAACATAGCATGTTAGTCTATTTCACTGATAGGCAGACTGGTCGACCGTCATTTCCTTCTGCCATGCGAAACAGCGAAATTGACTAACACGCTGTGTTAGTCGATTGTTGGCTCCAAAAGACCTTTCGTACAACGTGTTAGCGACAAGTTAGTCAATGGCAGTCGTTTTGGAGCCATAATAGCTTCAACCTTTCCTTTTGGCCTGCAACATGGCGAAATAGACTAACAGGCCGTGTTATTCTATTTCACTGATTCGCGGACTGTCAAGCCGCCATTTCCTTTTCACTCGCGAAATGGCGAAATAGACTAACACGAAATGTTAGCCTATTTCATCTTTTCGCGAGGTAAAAGGACATGGTAAAGACAGTCCGTGAATCAACAAAATTGACTAACACGACGTCTTTTGCTAATTTGTGGACTGCCTAGCCACCATTTCCTTTTGCCCCATGAAACGATGAAATAGGCTAACACATCGTGTTAGTCGATTTCACTGATTTGTGGATTGTATTTACCATGCTTGACAACTTTGTTGATAATTTGTACTATATGTAATTTATGTTCAATTTTTAAGTTTCCTTGTCGATCACTTATGAAATTATTTTATACTATTTGCTACTGTTATACACATAGTCTAGTGTTGTCTTCAATTATCTTGCCCCATTCCCTTTGATGACATGTAATGGATTGTTTATATTGTAACAATAATGCATTTCTAAAACCTAACCACCTTAATTAATCTTGTTGACCTATCTTAAATGAAACGTTGACATACTTGCATCATCATGAAGGAGAGAAAATTGTCTTCAATCCAAGTGTTCACAATTTACACATCTGCATTCCATATCTTACATCTTAATTTCATTGCATATAAAAATTGCATTATTACATAAATCAATGCTATTCCTTTTAGAGTAGACTTAATGATACGACATGTTTAGAGAAAGGCTTATATTTATTAGATTATCTGCATTCCATATCTCACATCTTAATTTCATTGCATATCAAAACTGCATTATTACAGAAATCAATGCTATTCCTTTTAGATTAGACTTAATGCTATGACAGGCTATGTCTATTTTGGCTCCAAAATGGACCTTTCGTACAGCGTGTTAGCGACAAGTTAGTCAATCATAGCCGTTAATTGCAAAATCGACGGTGTAAAATGCGTGACTAACACGTGTGTTAGTCAATCCGTACTGTCATTTTGGAGCCAGAATGGACGCGTCCGGTATGACATGTTTAGAGAAAGGATTATATTTATTAGATTTAAATTAACATATAAAGTGTATTGGTTTGTAGACATATAAAGTGTATAGAGACAAACATATAAATTGTAAACATAACCAGCACAAACATATAAATCGTAAACAATCAAGACAAACGACATACAAAGATCGGCTATGTAACCATAGAAATGAACTATTTTATAAAAAGAGCATAGTCATACAGGAGCAGTTATACAATTTTAATGAGAGGACCTCCTCTGCATTGGGAATCTACTTTGTATCCTGACAAACCTCCATGTTGGCCGAGGACTACCATAACCCATGAAAATGCGGGTGTAGTCCATAATAAGGAGGTTCCATGGAAATAATGTTGTGACGTCCTCAATACTCTCATCGGAGTATGGCACCAGGGACCATCCACATCTCCAATGGGGTCTGTCAGCACATATTATGTGAATCCGAGGGAGAGTGACTAGCCAGTATGCAAGGGTGAAATACACTGGCCATAGTCGCCTATACAAAGTGACCGTCACTGGAGTCGACAATCTAGCGAATGAGATCACGTCTTCTATGTGGACAGTGTACATATTGTCCTTGGTATAATGTCTTCCCATTTGAATGGTCCACTCACCAGCCTGTCTGGGAGTTATTGTTCATATAATATATAAAACAACGATATCTGGGATGCGCTGAAATAAGGCAGACTCCTCGTCGTTCTCTACCAACCTCTGTAGTAGTCTGCAGATACATACGATAAGAGTGCTAGTAATATAACTATAGAATTCAATAAATGTAAGACGTAAGAATGTTAAGCACTAAAAAAATGCAAGACATAATCACACCATAAGAGTATTAATTATTTAACTAGAGCATTCAATAAATTGAAGACATAAAAGCGTAATACTGAAAATTAAGTTGCATAAAACCTACGCCTGTAGCCCGACGTGTATGTGAAAGCCATATAGTGATAAAAAAGGGCAAAAAACAACGGACCTGCATACAAAGATACATTATAAAAGATGGTTAGGGACAATAATAGTAAACATTATAATGCAACTACAATAAACAACTTTTTGAAGTGATCAGGCACTTTTTTATGCTATTCTGTTCTCCTGGCTTGTAAAAGGTTCGGGTACCTTTCAAATACCTATTTTTACTTAATCAAAACTACAATAAACAAAGTTGTTCCATAATACGCAATGGGTTGAATGAAGAATGGCTAAACATCAAGCACATATATGACATAGTTACAAACATAAAGCTTAATTTGAACAAATAATACCAAAATTAGTATCAGGGAGGATCATTTTGTGATCCCTGTCCATGTAAAAGACCATCAAAATCCAATCTCCGATGACGACTCCTATGGCCAGGTGTTGAGGGGGTGTTGAACATTATCACACATAAGTGTGGATCACTTTCATTGACTACAAGACATGATGACTAATAAACGCATGGAACATTCACATGTTTAGAAACTACTTACAGGTGACACTAGATTACCAACCTGTATCAGACACAACCGATGTAGTGGCAAGGACATGCGGTTATAGTGCTTGGTCCAATTGCCTCTTTCCCGTTCTCCTCCTAGAAGTCTCAAAGGGGAACTCAAAGGTGACAGGCTACTGAACATCATGACAGATCTCACTCGTAGTACTCTAACTATGTTGTCACAAATTCCGACGATGGACCTGACTTGCACTGAACCAAGGCCGCATATGTTTGGTGGTTGTATTGGCTGGATCGCAAGATAGACTAAAATCAAATGACATGGCACCAACATTCTGAAGATCAGCCATGAGCCTATCCAGATAGCCTACAAATGCCATTAGTTTATCGCCTGAACCTAGCATTGTTTGTGACAATATGTTTAACTTTTTGTTTGCTTTGTTCCACATTACGGTGTCCACATCCTCTAAATTTGTATGTGCATTAGAAATGCTATCGATGACAGGTTCAGATGTTGGGTTTTCATTAGTATTAGCAGATGTTGGAGTCGACATAAGAATCAGATCTGTATGAAACAAGATCTTAGAGTGAAGTACACATCTTTTAAGTTAGCAAAGATCAACATTCACGAACATCCACTTACCCAGAACACGTGAATCATGGAATGAATTGTTCATCATTGCAACAAACTTCAATGCATGCTTGCACATGTTTCCTCGCAAACTCCATGGACATTCACAGATGTAGAAGTGATCCCCAAATTTCCTAACCAATTACATGACCACTGACTTTTCACCCAGTACCAACTAGGAGTAGTGTCATTTGGAACATAATCAACATCAGGAAATGCCTTTGCCCTCTCCATCCTAGTTTGCAAATGTGTCAACCTGTAGTTTTTGATAAATCCAAAATGCTGCAATTCTCACTTATGCTAGTAGATTGGCTCCACTTTATACACAAGTATAAAATATAGATTGTCCATCCTCCTCGAGCATGTCTTTTTATCATCTCTTAGGTGCAGTGACTTTAATTTTCCATGGTATGATTCGATGGCATTATTTGTGTCCTAGTTAGCATGAGCGAAATTCCTAAAGTTTTTCGCCCACATAACTTGCCAAAAAAAATTGAAAAAAAGAAATAAAAAATAGGAGTAGGATGTCAAATACCAAACAACAACCAAAACGAGTAACAAGTCATAAAGCCACCAGTCGAATGTAATGTCCAAATCACTGATAAGGCCTTCTCGTTGACACCATGTGTTGTATAAGTACTCTAGAAAATGTGGCTGATCACTAAATTTGACAAAGAAAGTATGCAGCTCCTCCACAGTGCTCTCTTCACTTTCATGCATTGCCATCATTATCGCCCCTAGACAGTAAAAAATGTCCATTGCTCTTTCCTTTGTTGCATACTTGTACACAATCTTCAACCATGCTCGATGCACATGCCAAATACAAAGTATGACATGACATTCAAAAACACTCTTGTTATGAACAAAATGTTTAATTGAGCTGGGAACCTACTCATTTGAAATAAAGTGTAGACCAGTGTATCATAATGTTTGATTTCATGTAGACAAACATTTCACTCTTGCACTTACTCTATCACTTGAATCTCTGCACTCGCATCATTCGTGATAATCGCATTGATCCTCCAATCAAACCTTTTTTCCTTTCCTCGTCTCCGCAACTCCATCAACCACACCTGGATATCCTTGATCTTGTTCCTCGATGTCACAACCCATGCAACAGGAACCCTCGATTGTTGCTCATCAGAAGACGAGACATGAATACAACTGATAGTGTTTTAAACAACAAACAGGAAGATCATGACCATCCACAAATCAAATGGGCTGCATGAAAACACATTAAGTTTGAAGAGACTTACCTTGTATTTGTTTGTTGCAAATGTTGAATCCATTGAGATGATTGAGTCATGCGAGAATCGAACCATCATGTCAAGCATCCAAGTCGTTTGTATTCCCATAATGAAATGTTTGTCGGCAGCTTGTGGCTGCTGGAAAAAAAAGAAATTTGCCTCATCTTGTTTTTTCCATTCTAAGATGCTAGTGGCATCGTGCACATGCTTTCGTGACCGAATAGAATGGACCCTCATTGCCGTGTTCATAACATCCTTGCGTGTGACGAATGAATCTCTCTTCTTCAAAATGTCATGAAAAATGGGATCATCAAGATGTCTATCCATAATAGCATCAATGCTCACATCCATCACCAACAGCCTCTCTATATATGCTTTGCATTCATCGAAAGGGTTTGGTGCAAATTGAGAGTGCAACTCATTGCTGGTATCATCCACGCCATGACAAGCTTCACCATTCTTGTCTACATGCAATGGTTGCTTCAATATCAAGATGGCCACATCTGGCCTACCATATAACACCTTAACAATGAAGTGCCATGTACAACCTCTTTTTTTCTGATATGTCCAGGTGCACTTCTTATTCAACAACTTTTCCCTATTGTCTTCTGGTCCATATGAACACCAATACCTTCAAAAACAACTCTCCTATTATCAACAACAGTTGTAATGTCATTAAACATAGAGAAAGAATAGGAAAGAATGTGTCTATGAACCAGCTGTACATCTTTGTTGTATGCATGTTGTGCACAGCACTATCGTGCTCAGTGTGCTACTTTCAGAGGAATTGGGTTTCAACACCTTCGCGCAACGATTCCCCTCTGATGAGTGCATCCAATCTACCCAGTGGAATTGTTGCACACAAGTTTGTCATTGAATCATTTTCACCAGCATCTTGAACTTCCAATACCATAATGTCCTACTATTTTTGGTGTTTTCCCATTTTGGTCCTGCACATATCAGACAAAGAAAGAGATATCATCAATAGTAAACAACCACAGTGATGATATCTTCAGTGTGATAGTGGTTGATGTCAAATGTGTTTGCCATGATATTGGTCGCTTGGCACAAATGACTTCACAAAGCTACATTACTGTTAGATTCATCCTGTCAGCACATATTTTTACAAAATAGTTTCATTGCAGAAGTACTTTTGGAGGATCAGCATAGAGTAGGGTCGTGAAAATGCTTAGAGATGTCAATAGTATGTGTTGGAAATATGCCTCTAATTCACTTGACCTTTGTTCATACTGATCGGGTTAACTCTGACCGATGAAACAGTGTGAAGAAAATCTGCGAGCTCTATCGGCACAACCTCTGCCAATGACCTCGACATATCGGAGTAGGTATCGGCTATCGGGAGTGGTCTTGGTCTGCTATACTGATACCCAATGAGTCCTCCTTCCTATATCTTTAACGGAGCTCAGAGTAGTAGGTTTGAAGTCATCCTGATGACCTGACGAAGTCATCTTTGGTCATTGGGGTAGCATCGGTTATCGGATGGATGAAAGGATAAAAGGCGTGCAGGTTAGATCCAATTCCAACGGTTTTTGCTATACCGCATGATGGAGATGCACAAACTTTATCCATCACAACTTGGCGACCAAGGTGGGGCTCGATAAAAGAGAAGATTAGCCAAGTTAACAAGTGAGCAATTCTAGGATGATCGGACGATTGTCACTATACCACATGATAAAGATACTCATTGGTTAACCATTGTGGCTTGGCTACTGATGAGTTGGCAGTCCAATGGTAGGTTGAGATGGCAGTCCAGATGGATCCATGAGCAAACTAGAAGCTGACACGTGGCATGGATGGATGAAGAGATAAAGCATGTGCAAGTTATATGCAGATCCAATGGCTGTCGCTATACCACAGTGGAAAACTACTCAATGAATATCCAGTCGGACTTGACGACAAAGAAGGGCTAAGGCCTGAAGGTGGACTTGTTTGATGTTATGTCGATACCGATGAATTCTCCTTCGGCAATCAGTTCTGTCATCGGCCATCGAAGATGTAGTTTTGAAGTTACGGCGATGGTGTGACAAGAAGACGGTGTCATTGGGATAACATACACTATCGGCGACGAGGAAAAAATGTTATCCCGATATCTGATGGGGTTATCGGTGGAACTCTTGTCGATATCTGAAGAGGTGATGTATTCATAGCGAGGACATCGGGTTGTCAGGAGGTCCTAATTTATGTTACCCCGATACCCGATGCAACAAATAAAGAAGGTGACTCTATCGAAAAGACTTTCTCCGATAAAGCGGTTCCAGTCAAGAAAGGAAGAAGACTCATCGGGATAACATACATCATTGGGGAGATGCATATTGAGTTATCTCGACACCCGATAAGGAAGATGAGCTCATCACAAGCAAAGTGACTACATCGGGAAATACGTTGATAGACCAAAGTAGCCCGATAAGGAGAATAAGGTGCCAAAAGACTAGTCAGAATGACCTATGCCTATAGGCGAGACAAAAAGGTAATTGAAGGAACATAAAATTTGGGTGGTGAGAAGTAATTGAAATATCGAGTAGGGTTATGCCGAATAGCCATTGGAATATCGGATACGACGACCACTATTAAATGCTAGCGATCAGGTGGATTTGATCCACATGAAGTAAAATTGATGTTTTTTTATCGTTAAAGACTCCCTCTAGTTGTTGCATATCCAGCATAAAGAAAGAGTTCTCGTGACAAAATTATTCACCGTTTCTTCAGCCATCAACATTGAAGTTGCAGATAGGAAGCACGGGTAATTTGAGAATTCAACCACTTAATCATGGAGGCTTCTAGTTCATATGGGAAGAGAAAGGTCATAGAGATTTCAAATACACAGTCCACTAAAGCTAAAAAGACGAAGTCTATGGAGGGTGTGTAGAAGCAAAAATTGAACCAAGACATGATTGACCAAATGGAGTCGTCGGGTGTTAATTCGAGGAGATCTAAAACCTATTTTCCACCCAAGGATCAATTGGAAGATAAGTAAAAAGAGGTTGGAGATATCTAGACAACCATAAGGGGCCATGAATTGTTTTTGTATCACTATTTGAGGTGGAACAAGGATATGCCATTGTCGAACCCTTGGATGACAAATTTGGGCAGATTGGTGGTCCCAAATGTTTTTCTGAATCTCAAATTATTGGAATTGCTTACCAGGAAATACAACAAAGAAAAAAGATGCATCCAATTGCCTAATGGGGATTCGTTCATCTGGATATGTGTCGGGACCATTCAGAGGTCTTTGGTATGAATTATGAGCCCTACATGCCCCTATCCTTTACAGACCTAGAAGGAGAGTATACCCAAATGGACATTGTTCACATAGTGTGGAAGTTAGCGATTCACAAGAAGGAGAAGGGATGACTTACAGAGCAGGATGGTCCTCCCTTTGAAATCACTATGTTCAGACAATACTTACATTACACATACTCGGCATGTGGCCAGGTCTGCGGGGAAGAAGTTCTTGATGTTACAAGGATAGGCCTATTGGTGTTGGCTACAAATATTCAAATGCATGAGCCGAGGCCATTTGATTATGCAACTTACTTGGCAGAGAAGCTACATGAAGGATTCTTGAATTTGCAAACAGAGCCTAACCCTACTTTCAAATTTTACTCATTGCTAATGCATATGGTTTTGTTTCGTGGGCAGATGTAGGGTTTGTGGCTAGAAAAATTAAAGGTGACTTCCAGGAACAAGGAAGGACAGGACCAACCAATCCAATTATGGGTATCCCTGTGGGACTCAAGGTTCGACAAATCACACTGTGTGTTGTTTGAAGAATACTTTATGAAGCCCATGTACAAATTATTTGGGGTGGAGTGTGATGGGTCTATCTCACTGGAGATTAAGAGATTCTTGAGACCCCATGCTTTTGGAGACACCAGAGTCAAGCAAAATTGGGGTGACTGGTTTGTATGCTAGAATTTCACCTTTTTTAGGGTTTATGGTTTTGAGGGTGTTCCATATATGTTGCCTAAATTAGTTCTTGATAGGATTTCCTATTTAAAAATTGTTAGGAAGCTTAGCATGTCAAATGCCAAGTATTTAGTTGGTGAACACAAGCAGGTGTTTATGCCTGGCACTTTACATTTCGAAGATTTCACCATTGTCTCTACTAAGGCATATGAAATGATAGAAAAGAAGCTAGTAGAGGAGTACCATTTGTATGGACACCAGGCTCAGAAGAATTATGATCCAGAGGGATACATCCACCATTGTAGGAAGATCCAAAATCTAGGAGAGTATTTGCATATCCCCTTGGAGGCTGAAGATCTATTCAGAAATAAGGAATGAAATGAGGTTGCTGTGGTTATGGAGGAATTGAACCAAAGATTGGAAGAACAGAAGAAGATGCTTCAAGAACTAAGAGAGGAAGGAGATTCTGAGAGTGGTTCTAATGAGAATATAGTTGTATGGACCCTCCGAGCACCTAAGTTAGAAGAGGTGGCAGAGAGCCATGATGAGTATGAATGCAAATGCAAATGTAAGAATGGAAGAGCATGCTGCCTTTGTTGCAGATGAAGTTTTTGTACACTCTAAAGAGTTCAAATCATTTTTGTATCACTACAAAGGGAAAAAATTGAGGGAGAGCATCCCAAATGTTACCCCACAAAATGAAGCAGAGATGCTTAAGAAATTGAAATAAGACATTGATGCAGAGGTGGCCATAATGACAACACAAAGAGGGAGACAAATTATTACTGAGGCAGGTGTCATCTTGTTCCTAGGTTGGGACTTTAGTGCCTCTTTCATTTTTGATAGCTTTTTGCATTCTGATAGAAAGGATGTAAAGTTAGATATATAGGGTGTAAATGATATTTTTATTGGATCAAGGTATGATCCAAATGAAGAGGAAATGTTGCTCTGGGCCCTGTACCCTCCAAATAAGAGACCCAAGATTATAGATGTGGATAAGTCATTTGGGCATCTGATGAAGCTAAAAGTGGGAGAGGTTAACCCAATTGTCACCACAGATTTGGGGATTGACATTGCAAAACTGAATAAGGCCCAAATGCAGTGGGTAGTGAAAGAGGGTAAAAAATATAAAAGTTTATATGAATACTTGTTGAGAGGTCATGGACATTAAGTTCCACAGATAGTAGATACTGGTGCTTAGTGGAAGAAGTATGAGGAGAAGATGAAAGAGAACATCAAGTTAAGGAGTCAATTTCGAACTGCCAGGGTAGATGTTGCTTGTGTTCCATTGACTAATATGTTTGAGCATTTAGTGGAAATCCTCGGAGAATTCTGGGCGAATTGTCAGAAGACCCTGGACAATATGGTTTCTCATAAAAGGATCTTAACAAGGCTGAAGGTACTATTCAAGGATAAGAATGTCGATGAGAAAATAGTTGAGAAGATCCAGAGAAGGTTGAACAAACACAAGGCATTTGGCGTAGATACTGACCAAGAATTTACTGACTGCAAGGATATTGTTAGGTATGGTATACTAGATATTGTGGATGATGCAGAGCAGTTAAAAGAAAGAGGGATTTGGATTATAGAATGCCACAATGTACTGAGCGCATCCCTTGATGTTGCCCAGTCAGATATTTTGGACATTGTTGGTTAACGGATTGGATTTCTCAAAATTTACAAATAAATACCCCTATTGCCCAAATAGAAAACCAATGATAACCAGCAGTTGGGTAAATAATTATTGTTCTTACCCTCTGTATTAAGGTACAGCTCCCTATATGATATTCAATGAATTTTGAATAATTTTCTCTTTATGTGATTCACTTTTAACCAGAAAGTAAACAAAAGGCTTCAACATTCATTAGTCAACACAATATGAATGCTTAAGGATGGATAATGAAATTCATAATAAGACGTTTGATCTCAAATGAAAATAAACTCTCAGGATGATAAAGAATGTTTGAATTCTGATTGACACTCACTCATGTCTCACAGGACAAGGGGAATCAGAATATTCGAAAGCTTACAGCTAGTTTCATTTACCAAATTGATTCACAAACTTCAAATGAAAAATCAGAGAAAAGAAATTGATACACGAACACATCATCATTCCAACAGAAATTTTATGCATTCAAAACACACAGATTTCTCAAGTTGTATCATATATTTCATTCCACTCAAAGATGGGTACTTCACTGAAATTACAAGTGAAATTAGTCTGGTCCTTCAAGTTTTTCACTAAAGAAAAATTATATCGTGCAAAAACATCCTTCCAAATATATATAGCCGCCAGGCTTAATTGTCTTTTTTAAATAAAATGCAAATATGAAATTCCAGAAACAACCGTCTATAACTGAGACTTAACTAAACGGCTACAAGCCGTAAATAGAGCCATAACTAAAAGAACAGAAAACAGCCTAAATTGTCTCTGAAGTGTGCGCGATGCCACGTATATTTCGCCACTCCATATGAGCCGCAGAGAAATTATGAACTACTTGGTAATGTGGGAGACCAATGTGCAGGATGCGTTGCTTCCAGACTTCTTTATCCATACCCACCTGCGTGACTTTAGCTTTATGCACCTCTAAATGATCCGAACAGACAACCAACATGGATTCAATGCAGGCCACTCCGGTGAAGTCATTGCGGGTAAAGGATTTTGATTCTTTAACAGAATTGATTTTCCCTTTGAAATTCTGCACCATATCTACTACCTATTCAATGGTCTATCCATCTTCCTTCAGAAGTTGCACATCGATGCACTTCAAGTTTTTCTGCATCACGACAATGAGTTCCTTCAATTCTTTTAGCAACTTAATGGACTCTTCATGACCTTTTTTTATAATTGAATTTCTCCATTCAATGTTTTCCTTGGCCACATGCAGTACCTTGTAATCTAAATCATTTACTACCTTTTCTGCAAGGAAGTTCATGACGCCATACTTTTGTACATCTCTCATTTGAACCAGTACTGCAGCCCATTTTTTCCTTTCCTTTTCCCATGCCGACACCTCTGTTTCCAGCTCTTGAGTCACAATCACAACATCCTCATACGCCTTTACCAGATTAGCAATGTACTCTGTTCCTTGCTGAGTTATGAACTCAAGCCACTCTTCAAAGGTTTCTGCCAGGACATGATTTCTCTAAACCTTATCCAATAAATTCTGGTTCACGGGAGATCTAGGATCAAAATTTTGAGGAACCTGTGATAGGGGCTATGGGCTGGGATGATGAATGGCGTTAATATACTCTGCCATCTACTTCACGGTCTATTTCAACTCTCGTTTGTCTTTCTCATCCTTCCATGTTCTGGACAACATTCATTTAGCAGAGGACTCTAAGTGTTTTGAATCAGCAGCCCTTGAAGCGGTTCCTAAATCAAGCTTTTCAACAACAAAATCCTGCTCCGTTGCATTTTCTGGATCTTTGTCAGAAATAGGCCTAGCCACTTCAGCTACCTAGTGCCCTGTATTCTCGTCCACCTCCAGCATAGTTTCTATTTTTAGCTTTTTGGACTTAGGTGTTTTTCCGAGGCATTTGCTCACCATATCTTCCATGGGTACACTGATAGGGACTACATTGTGTTTCTTACTTATTGATGCTCCTAACCACCTTGAAACATTTGAGGATATCTTAGCTGACGGTGTTTGACATGCGGATGAATCCATGGTCACCAAAGTAGTCACTTGATCGGGGCCTTCCCCAGACTGCTCCTTTTCTTTACCTGCATCTTGAGCTGCAGGAATGCCTGTTTCTAGTTCACCCATCCTCACTTGCATGTCTTCAGTATCAAGAACTATGATGGTTTCTTTTCCTGTGATGTCTGCACCTTTCCTTTTACTTCTAGAATGGGTGACCCGAACCATTGAGGGGCCAAACAATGGTGCTTTAAGTCTTCTGGTTTGAACCTTTTCACTTCGAGTACTAGTGACACCTGCAATATCAACAACAATGTTAGAAGAAGAAATTGGTACAACAACATGAGATTGCTCAACTGATTTCTCGACTGAGCCGACAACATATTTTATTCCAGGCCTACGCTCTCTTAACCATTTCTCTGTTCTCCTTATTACATTAAAGGTTCTTGACTGAATATTTTCTTCTTCTTTCCTATCCCAATCAATTTCAGGAATAGGTTGCACATGAACTCTTTTATTGAACTCTGGGTCCAATACATCTTCATCTTCCGCTTCTTGTAGTCCTGCAATGTTCATGGGCAATTTCAAAGTAATAATTTGCTGTATAGTGAACCTCGACCATAATCTTCTCTGAACTTCAAATTCATCACGACAATCCTCCCAATAATCTTCTAATTGGGGTATATGTGTGAAGTTCACATCAACATTCAGTTTCTTCATTGCGTATTCTTTGTTGTTGAACCCTTGCCGAGCAACATATGGCAGCAAATTCATCTTCTTGAGTTCCAATTCTAAGTTCAATGCATCAGAAACAGTTTGGCAACTATAATGTCCGAGTTCAATTAGGAAAATTGCTTCAGATTCACTTTTCATCCCAAATCTCTTATCCACATGAGCTAGCTGTCTGCTAACTTCTAAAAGTACATAGCTGTCGAGAGCATATCTGGGTAATTTGAAAGGTTCATCTTCAAAGCCTCTGATTCGGATATAAGTGAATCTAGGAAATTGAATGAAACAACTCCCATAAGTGGTGACCAACTTCAATGCCTTAGGTGACATCCTATTATTCAAATTTCCCAGCAATTCAAAAGTCAATCTTCCCACAAAGACATCATTCCATCTCAAAAAAATTTCCATGTATCTCTGTATTTGCAAATGTGGATAGCACTTGTAGACCTTCATTCCATTAACCCAGGGTTCCTGATGCAATCCCGACCATTCCCTGATACATGCTAAAATATAGAACAAGTATGAAGTCATGTGAAAATTAGCTATTCCAACAAAATTACTCAACCCTTCATGCAATCTCTCAGCAATTACTTGCACCCAGTCCAAGTATTTCTCACCAGCTAATAATACCTAAATGTAAAAATACATCTAGTCCTCCCAATAGAAGGCATGTGAATTCCCTTTAAGCCTGTTCAAAAGGACCACAATATCCCTAACTTCTGTGATGAAATGTTCTCTTGTTAAGGGTTTGGGCAACCTAGAACCTCCCTTTTGTATTTTAAGGAGCCAGTCTCTGGCTATGACGTTCTCACTTCTCTTCTCAGAGAAAAATGCGTATGAGGTTCTTATGGACCAATCTTCATACGACTCTTTGTGAGGAATTCCAATTGCAGCCATTACAGTTTCTCGGTCAATTCGCACTAGCATGTCTCCATTATTGGCTCTAATGCACCTATTACCAGCATCAAATTGGTTCATACATGCATACACTAATTCTGGGCAAGGAGCAGCAATTGGGAATGCAGTGGCCTCAACAAGACCACTATGGACTATCTTTTCCATCATGGAATTAGCTGTCGGGTTCTTAGCCCTCTCTAAAAAGTTATCTAACTCATCCTGAATGAAGGTTGTATCATCTAACTCCGGAAGGGTACTAACCAGACATGATGTTCGACCCAATTTGGGTAGAATCGGTCTCATTTTTGCTTTAAATTGCATCAATCAGACAACGTTCAATTCCGAAGCAAAGAATTACACTTTCCAATTTTCAGAACTAAACAGAGCAGGGGAAAATAAGCAATTGAACTCACCTGTCTTCAACATCAAATTGTGAAACCCTCAGAAGAACTGAGCTAAATTACCTTCTGCGTCTCCACTCTTCGCCAATGGCAACAATAATTACCTTACCTGAGATGCCCCATATTTAAAGACGGAAAAGACTGAAATGAACCAACAAACGCTTCGGCCCAGCTTATTCTCCGTGTGAAACCACTTGTGATTTGATATAATTCTAACATGCTTATTAATTAGAAATCAACTCCACACAGTCGACATGCCTTCTCATGATTGTTTCCATAATTACAATTTGAAAACACGGAAACCAAGGAAAATTTTGTTTTGATTGCGCTGCCTTTTTTTATGACACCATCGGGCTGAGTTGAAAACACCGCTTTGAACCTTGAACTCATTTTTAAAGAAGTTCATTGGTTCAAAGGTCAATGACAACAAGTCACATTTGTGAACAAGTAGAAAGAGACAAAAGGAACATTCAAAAGCACGGGAATGAACCTTGAACCTTGAACCGTTTCAAAACAAAAGTTCAATGGTTCAAGTTCAAAGCGAACACAAGACAAGCACTGAAAAGACAGCCGCAAAACACAAGACAAAAGACCGATTGAACCTTGAACCTTGAATCATAAAGGTTCAAAGTTCAAGTTCAATGACTATGCTAATGACAACTTGGAACTTTATGGAATGCATTTCCCTTGAACTCGAATTGTGAACTTTATTAAAGGTTCAACGAATGAGTACGAAGCTTGTTTAATGAAGACTTAAGTCCTAGAAAATAATTACCCTCTTTTTTAATAGGCTATAATCGAAAAATAAAAAGGGGGCAACAGACATGAAGGAAATAGGTGATCAGCTGGAGAAGATGGTTACCATGGAGATTGTTGTCAGAGATACCGTGTTCAACACTAGCACTCATAAGGACAACACGTATTTGGAGCATATTAAAAAATGTAACAGCTTATTGGACGACCAAAATTGACTCATGTATATCTAATGAGTCCTTTTTTTTATCAAAAAGGGAGATAGATATTTAGATAGATAGACATTTTTGGCCACTGGGTGGGCTGCAAGTATTATGTTTTAGAAAAGTCCAGTGGGAATGAGAAGTTTAGTTTGTGCAAACTGAATGTATTGGAGTATTTTGTAAGTACGGTTTTTTGTATACATTCTTATTGGAGAAGTTAAATATAGAAGATTTCATGTCTTTATCTTCATATCGTTGTGTGTAATTTCGTGTTTGATGAAACCATATGTCCTCTTGATAAAAAAAAAATTATTTGTTGTGATGTGCCATCACATGATGTGGTATTGAATGTAAAGTTAGGTTTATATTATTCATACAACACATAAAGAAACCTTGACAATGATATCTTATAATTGTCTCTTGATTCATTAAGAATGGAATGAAAATTTGACAATAGAAATTCACATACATATCATCACCTTGATTTACTGAATCTATATATGCCTGACATATATAAACTCTCAACCTATGGTAGACCCAGTCATCAAATTCATGCAAATTTACTGATTATCAATGAAAAGGAATTAAGTATACTTAATTTTCCTCCTTGAGGAAAAAACCTAATACATTCTCATAATTTGCCTTGCAAATCGTTTAACTAAACAATCCTAGATCATTTAATCAAAATGATAACAAGCATACAAACACAAAGACAACATAGATCTAGGCTCATAAATGTTTTGATTGTATATTAATATTCTCTCATCAAAGTGTTACATAGACATAAAATGATCCTCTAAAATGCCAAAACAAAAGCCTATATATATTTTGCTAGAGCTTTCATACAAAATCCTTATGGTCCCCTTCTAGGTAGTCCTAGTATCCACTTATAGAAAATAGGATGCGACAAGCTTCAGAATTCCCTAGAAAATATTCCTATCCTAACCATGATTCTCCCAAAAAACTTACATCAATTACAATATATTGTAGGAGTAGGAGCGCAACTTATTCTGAAAAGTATTCCTCTGTAGATCAGGTTGCCTCTGAACTACCACATGTCAGGGCGTCGGTGGGACCTTCCTCTGCTTCTGTTTCTTTCAAAATATATTTGGTTTCCCATATTTTGAATGTATCATCATTAGGCCATGAGAATTTAATGATTTTTTTCTTCAATTTGTTCCAACTCTTCCATGATTTTGTCAACTGTTTAACTTCCTTCTTCAAAAAGCCAAAATGTGATTTTATTTTCTCAATTTCCTCAATAGTTTGAATAAATAAAGAAGTATCATCCATGTTTATAATTTTATTAATTCTCTAACACAATTTATGACCCAACTCCTCAATCCATACCTCTTTATCTTTTATCTTGTTGGCGCACAAAAAATCTCTAGGAAACAATTCAATTTTTTCACTTGCATACTCCTTTCAGTACAAGTTTGCCCTCCTTTCGATGTTAACTCCTTTTGCCACAAACCTGGACAACTCATTTTCTAATTCATAAGTATGTTTGGTTATGACATCAGCACCTTCTTCTCCTTGGGACAAAGAATATATAGTCTTCAAATCCACTTCTCTGGCGGTCCATTTATCCAAAATTGGCTCCAAAGTAGCCTTTTCTTCTTTAAAAGAATCCAAAAGAATCATTACCCTTCCCATATGTATATGCACAATTGTTAGCCCAATAGTATCGGCAAACTTCAAAACAATACCCCTGATCTTTTCCTCATACTTATTTGCAAAAATTGTTTGAGCTTGCCTCAATCTCTCAATCTCATCCTGAATGTTCTCAGCTGATTGGAAACCAGGAGTCATGGGAGAAGGAGGGAATTCAATAATTGGGCTGGAAGGAGGGGGCTTAGCAAGAGAAGAAGAAATCATCAGTTGGGAAGACTCACCCCTTTGATGTTGTCCTTCCAATTTACTCTTCAACTCTGCAATAGTGCCATCTTTAGAAGCTAGCTCAAGGTTTGCTTGATTATAAGCCTTTAGGACTACCTCTAATTTTGCATGGAGATCAGCTTTCTCCTTGGCCTCTTTAGTAGACTCTAAGGTCATGCTAGCAGCTTCTACTACCCCTGTGTCTCTGACTCTTTTCACAATCATGCCCCCTGAGTAATCAGATTATGAGAAATCTCTCCTTTTATTTTCCTCTCTTTTAAGTGACCACATTACAAGGGTTGTATGGTAGTAGTGTAACTCATTCCCTCTAAAGGCTTGGTCTCCTTCCTTACTACATCAAAAACTATTGCATCGGCTATGTCCCATTCTGGGAGAATTAGCACTCCAGGATCTGCAATAAATTTTCTCCCTTCCTCAAGGGTAACCGCTTCAAAATCTCTCACCATTTCCTACTTTATTTTTGCTTGAACAGTAGATGTATCCTTATGGGGTTGTTCAACTTTCCCCTTTTCACACCTTTCTTTAAATTGCCCTATATGCCTTCACCAAACAAATTGCAGAAAGGCTCCTATCTTTACAAAACTGTTATCAGCCAAAAATTCATCACTGGCCTGCTTAATGACAGGATCCAATTCTCTACCTGCAAATTCTTCAACAGTCAGGTCCATTTTGGCACCTGCTGGCTCTTCTGGCATCCCTTCTTGCAATTCTCCATATGTACATGCAATCTCCCCTAAGCTTCCTAATTGCAATAATTGCTCCGCAATTGCCCGCTCATCACCTATAAATAATGGGGATTGAGAAGGAGAATATAGGGATTCACTTGACTGTGCCTCTTTTTCCAACCTCTGCCTTTTTGGGGAAGCTTGTGACTGAAGGGAATCCTCCATTGGCCTCTTTCCCTTTGTTGTAGAAGGTTCATCCCTCCTAAGCATTACCACATTATATCTCGATTTCTTATACATTACATACTCTCCAGGGGGGATGACTTTGGCCAAAGCAAGCTTAGTCAAGACAAGCTTGTCTTTCTTAGGGTCTACCTTCATTACAACATCCTTCTTCTCATTCAGATTATGCATTGCATCTTCAAAGTATCCTATCAAAAAAATGATCTTCTCCTCAAATGGGTCAAATCTTTTCAAAGGATCATAATTCTTGTCAAAAAATTGGATAAAATCAAGGGTCTTCTTGTATGCCAACCATTTTTCCTTTTTTACTTCCTGCTCATCCAAATTAAATTCATTTCTTATCAGATCTTCAAGGAAGTGAAATTTATGAATTATGCCCCCACACCTAACTTTCTTCCTAAACATACCATTGAAGAAGTCTTCAAGATCAAAAAACCTATCCATTATCGTTGACAATCTGTATGGCTGAAGGAACTTCTCAAAATGTAGCCAACCACCTTTGGTGACTACAAATTGATGTGCCATGGTGACTATTGGGAAGATTGTCCCTCTTCCTTTATTCGCTAGCTCTACTTCTTGTAGGCCTCCAATTTCCCTCATAATCTCAGCAATACCAATCTTCAAAGGAACCTGATAGGGGAGCAAATATGGGGTTCCCCTGAAACCATATACTCTGAAAAATGGTAGAAACGGGATATAAGATTATGTCACCCCAATTGTGCACAATCTTGATGCTCTCTGCAAACTCCTTAGGTCTGATGAATTCTAAGCTTAGATGCAAAGAATCTATCAAATTTTAGATAGATAGCATCTTCTCTGTCCCAAGACAGATCTGCACTCCATAACTAAACTAGCATGTCTTCACCATCCCTTTCTCTTAGTAGGTCCATATCTTTTCCAAAATATTCCATGCCTTTAAACAAGAACGTATGCATCAACATGGAATACCAACCAAAAGGTCTATCCACTTTAGCATTATTTATCCCAATTAAACTCTCATGAATGATATATGCAAGATAAGGTGCAAAATCATATGCTACTGCTAAGGATGGGTTCAAAATTTGTGCCATCATAAGCATATAATGAGTTGGCATGGCATTCTCTGCATCTTCTCTGAAAATTTGACATAGAGACCAATATACACCCTTAGCCCTTAAAGTGAAGAAATTCATAGGGAAAGGCTCCATTGTGCTAGGGCCTACCAATGTTAACCCTCCTATCTTTGCAAAAAATTCCTTCAATGGCCCATTCCTAAGATGATCCTTCTGGGTATCATAGACCTTCTTGAGCATTTCAAAATCAGTGGGTTCTAAATAACTTGAGGCTTCATTCAACTGGAATATCCTTCTGAGTTCATCATCAGTGATTTCAATTTAGGGGGGCCAGTTTACATTCCTCACAGTCCTAGTGATAGGGTCATAACTTTTTTCAATTTGGGTCAACAAATCAATGTCCATGAAAACTCCAGGGACCACCATTTTCCCAACATCTAATTCCCATATATTATTTATAGGACAAGGTGTATTCAGTTGGCCAAACCCTACCCTAAATAGACCTAAACCTGTCATGCCTATCGGGGGATCTCTCTGTTGGCAAATGCACACTCCAATGAGAAATTGTAGGTGATTGAAGGTTTTTTCATTGATGGCAACCTTGCAATCATATGATACCAGCACCAGCAATGACAAACTCTACACCAACACATAGAACACCGACAGTGAAATGATGGATATTGGCACTCTGGCCGACAGGAATTTTGTAATTAATTTTAAAATCATTGTAAGCCGACATGGTGAGTTGTAATATGACTAATATATGTATGAGATCATTGTAGAACATTTTTTTAAAAAAGGTGATAGGTGAAATTATGTAGACCTAATATACGAATTATAGGTTAAGGGTTTATGAATGAAGCAGAGCTAAAACTGGTACTGGATCTAGCATAGCAGATGCTAATTTGAAGCAGTACAAGACATCGGATTTGTATAATCCATTTTTGTAAGTCAGTGTGACTTCCTTTGTAATTGAGTAGTGAGCTCTAGGCACTTGGCCTTCCTGCATGTGCAGGCCCCTCTTGTAAAACAGTAATATTCCCTTATTGGCCAGTAAGTGAATATTGTGGGTCACAAATCCCACCAAGTTTTTTCCCACACCGGGTTTCCTCATTAAACTACTGTGTTATGATGTGCTTTTAATGTGGTTGTTGTTATTCCTTTTTTTTGCATTATTTTTGGTTTACTGCTACACAGTATTGATATGCTTTACATATTTTAATTCAAGTAAATTTAGTAACCAGTTAGATACTGATTCACCCCCCCCTCTCAGTATGTCTGGGAATCCTAACAATTGGTATCAAATCCTGGTCCTCTATTTTCAAAAGCCTAACAACTTGAGGAAGATCTTGTCACCGGTAGAGATGGAAAACTTAAGAGAACAATTGAAAACAGCTCTTTCAGACTATGATGCAGAAAAGGTGAAGAATATCAAACTTGAAGATGATCTAAAGGCTGCTCAGGATATCATTCAAGTGCTTCAAGAAAATCTTACCATTACAAGAAATAAGAGAAGAGAACTTTGTGAAAAGATGCAGAATGAGAATGATGAAAAATAAACTCTTAATGATCTAGTAAACAAGCTAAGACAAGAGATCAACACAACACATAATGAGATGTAGGATATGACTATGATATTTTGCAAAGAAATTGAAGATAGGAAGAAGAATGAAGAAGACTTGGCCAGAAGACTGAATGATGTTGGAAATGAGAACACAAGACTCAGTCATGAAAATGATATGTTGAAGACAGATTTAACACACACACAAAATGATAGAACTGAACTCATAGGATAGAAAGGAATCTTGGAAAGTAAACTAACTACTGCAAATCATCACAAAGAAAAATTCAAGAAAAGTTCATAAGAACTTGGTGACATGCTGAAGAATCAGAAACCTAATGGTGATACAAATGGACTTGGCTTTGAAGTTGGTGAAAGCTCCGGTACTGCAAACAATCATGATCATAGCAAATCGGTAGTTACAAATTGAATGGCAAATGCTTTAACTATAACAAGTATGGGCATAGAGAAAATCAATGTAGATCTAGAAATTATCAGATCACTAATACACCCATCGGTCAATGTTCTAAATGCAAAAAAGTTGGTCATAATTCAGAAAATTGTAGAATGAATGTGAGATGTTATGTTTGTTGAAGATTTGGGCACTTATCTAATCAATGCAAAACACATACCGGCATAGGATATGGGAAAGCTATTCAAAAGAACAATGTGACTTGTTATGCCTGTAACAAGATCAGACATATTGCTAAATTTTGTAGAAGTAAGGCATCACCGGCAAATAACAAAGGTCCTAGTTTGAAAGGTAAAGAAAAAGTTGAAGAGGTAAAGCAAGAATTTTTAAAATAATGGATCAGAATGTTGATATGATTACACCTCCACTAGTAGAACAGAGTAACACTCCAATGGCAGGAGACTCCTCATCTAACTGAAGAAAACTCTTTTGAGGGTTTAGCAAAAAATGAAAAACATGCTATTATTCCCTCGATTGATGGTGAGAAGTTAAAATTACTTCTATACTGGTAGATGACTTAAGTCATGACTTAACCGACAAGCATTAAATGTGGTAGTTGGCAAAAATAACAGTATAAAGTAAGTGCTTTGGCTCTTTTTTTATTCACCAAGCATTCAAATCTTCGAGAGCGCAAAAATTTTCTGAGCGAAGATACTCCAAGAAAATAAGTGAAGCAATCTATCAAAGCATTCATCCTTAAGGCAGATTGAGGTATTTATAGCTATGGCATCTTCATCCACTCCTAAATTTATTGCAAACCCTACTGTTGTTGAAGTTGTTAAGTGACCTAGACCCATTTTTCAACTAGTTCCCAAAATTGCTAAGAAAGATGACAGCATAGGTGCATTCTCCCAAATCCCTAAAGGATTAGTATATGCTGAAGACCCTAGAATGTATATACATTGTCATATTGATGAACTAGGTGATGATGAAATTAAGAATATGTATGAGACTATAATCTGTGATGAATCCAAAAATGTCAAACCTGAACACAAGATAGTAGAAACCCTAGATTTCACTGAAATACTTAGTATCCCAGATTTCCCCAAGGATATCATAAGGATTGTGTTAAGCAGAGCACATGGTGAATTTTTCTGGTTAGACTCTATTCACAAGATCACAAAAGCAGTGGTAAGGGCAGTAACAGGGTTACCCTCCATCGGCAACAGACCTGACAAAACTAAGAAGGTCTCAAATGACTTAGTGACAAGCCTAACCGGTGCAACGTTTGATAAAAGATCACTAAGGGTAAACAATGTAAAGGATACACATATCAGATTTATCAGTATGATCTTAGGTTACAAGGCTACACATGCAAATAGGTTAAACTCAGTTTCTAGCCTATGTATTAAGAGTGCCTATGATATGGTAAATGATAATGTAAGGATAGACATATGCGAATGGCTTAAAGATGAGCTAATAGACAATCTAGGAAAGATCAAAAGGGAAAAGAAAGGAACATTCAGATTTGGAAACCTACTTGTTTGTCTGATGCTATACATAACCAAACAAGTACCCGGTATTGGTGCTAAAGATTCTGGATTTGATATACCGGTAGGAAAACAACTATCAGAATTACTGAACAATATGGGAGAGAACAGGGAGAAAACCATAAATGAGCACTTTCAAGCACTAAAGGCTTGAATGAAAACAAGAGTAGGGCTATCACAAGCTATTGTGGATAAGTACCAAAAGGAAATTTGTTTTGTAATAAAGAAAGATGAAATTTGGATGGAGGCAATTATTCTTAGAACCATCTCGGTAACTCAAATGGGGTATGAGACTGATGACAATATAATAGAAACTTTTGCAAAAGTCCTCGTGGAAGCTCCTAAGGAACCGAAAGAAAAAGTATTTGGTAATGCTGAAACTATAGAAAGCCAAATTAAATCAAGGAAAAGAGTTAAGAAGGTTGAGGCAACTGTTAGAAAAGGAACCCGGTAGGCAAAAGCTATTAAAGAAGATGTACTAAAACAAACTGGTATAACTGAAAGTGAGTTGGAAGCACTTCAACCGGAAACTCACCTTTCACTGGTTGGAACTTCTTCAGAAAGTGACATACCTGTTGTATTTAGGAGAGTTGAAAGGAAAATAAAACCTTCACCGACACCTTCTCCTACACCAAAGAGGACAATATAGAAGCAACAAGCAGTGAGGCCACCAACAAAGAAATTAACTCTAAAGAAAAAGAAGATGACACAACAAACTATTGCACCTATTGATAGAATTCTCATGAAATTACAGAGGATGGAAAATTAAAGAACATCAACAAATTATATGACACACTATCCGCTGACGACAAAGAGAAAGTAGAGAACAGTGTAATCTTACACTTTGATATTTTCAAGAAATTTTTGATGCAAGTTGTTGATGAAATATTGACAGATCTATATAATAGACTAGAAGCTAGAAGAGTAGCTATTGTTGAGCTAGATAAGAAAATAAATATTGAAAAACTACTTGCAGTGCACCCTGTTAACTCACCTGATGAGATAGATCAATTAATCTTTGAGGCTAACCGATCAGTATTCTCTACTGCTCACCAACATGTAGCACTGATGGCAGGAAGAGTGAATTAGGTAATAGAGGAAATAGCAGATGCATGGGACATATTCCTGGTAGAAAAGGAGAAATGGGAAGAGTATCAAAAACCTAAAACCTTCAAGGTATATCAAAAGGAAAGGGACAAAGGAAAAGGTAAGGTAGGTGGACCTCCCAGTATAAAGATAACAGACAACTCACCCCCACCGCCTCTAGATACTCCACCAATAGACACTACTGACAATCAACTGACAACTGAGAGTATGGACACACCACATGAGGATACAAATCCTGATTTTGAGGTGCTATATATAGTGAACATTGACACTCAGGAAATCAATATTGTGGTGGATAAGGAATCTACTGAAAAATCAGATGTGGCAACAGAGTCACCTGTAGGAAATATTGTAGTAGAAAACATTGAAATTGGGGAACTAAAACAAACCGAAGGATCAAGTGAACCCCTAGACACTGGAAAGGCAAAAACCACAAATGACCATATTGATGCATCCACTAAGCCACCAGAACCTACTTAAACTGAAAAACCAACTGAGTCACCGACAATAGGCAGCACAGAGGAAAAACCGGCAGTGGACAACACAGAGAAACAAGTAGAGCAACAGGCTCCTTCACAGGTATCGACAGAGATAGTGCCACCAACCCAAAATGAAAAGCCTAAAATTTTGTTTGTAGAAATGCAAACCCAAACAGATTCTCTAGAGAAAGAGGAAAGCAAAGCTACAACTACAACTGGCAGATTACAGATTGTAAAAACTGTTGGACAAACATCTGGTACAACCATGATAGAATTCAGACCTACTAATGTAGCTGAGGTCTTATTAGATTCAATAAAGAAAATAACAGAGTGCAATGCACAAACCTATAAGGCTATAGATGATACTTTACCAATTTTGAAGATGATAGCACCAAAGTGCAGTGTTGAAAATAAAGATTATTTGAGCCAATTAGACACATTGTCTAAGTATATAACTGACAACCTAATAACACTGGACAAAATGAATGAGGGTACATTTAAGGAAAGAATGATAAAAGAGAAAGAAAAATTCTTTATGGAAATTGTGAATAAGAACAAAGAGGAAATGGATACTCTTTTACCGGAACTCAGTGAAATCATTCTTAACTTCAATAAATTGTACAAGGACACTTGCAAAACGGATGTATTAACAGCGGATCTTCATAAAGAAATCAGAAAAGCACAGGATAAAATTAATAATATTGCTGGTAATCTGATTGGAACATCAGACTCATTTTTGGAATTAGAAAAGAAAATTGCAGAGCAGGAAGAGAAAATCAAGAAACTGGAAAATGAAAAACAAAGAATAAAGGACAAAGCAAAGTACTTAAAATGCAGACTTGGTCCAAGACTAGAGTATCTTATTTCTTTGAGAAAAGAAATATCTAAGGCTCTAGTTCCTAGACTAAAGACACCAGAAGAGCAAATGCACATACTCACCAGTACAGTGCAGAGGACTCAAGAAGCCATAAAAGACTGCAAAACATTCAGCAATGGAATAAATCTAGTTTTGACAGACATTTTTCAGATTGTAACCCACCGGTTACAAGAATTCAGGCAGGACTCCACTGATAGTGAATGACAAACTTTGTCATTGATGTCAAAGGGGGAGTAGAGGAATGAGAAAAATGGTTCATCTACTCAGGGGGAGCACACAACTTTGGTAAGACATTTTCGGTAGACTATTTCTGGATATCATTTTTTAACACTTTTTGATTTTTCTCATGAGTGTTTCCATCAATGCCAAAGGGGAAGATTGTTGGCAAATGCACACTCCAATGAGAAATTGTAGGTGATTGAAGGTTTTGTCATTGATGGCAACCTTGCAATCATATGATACCGGCAAAACATACCAACAATGACAAACTCTACACTGACACACAGAACACCAACAGTGAAAGGATGGACACCGACATTCTGGCCGATGGGAATTTTGTTGATAATATATTTTGTAATTAATTGTAAAATCATTGTAAGCCGACATGGTGAGTTGTAATATGACTCATATATGTATGAGATCATTGTAGAATTTTTTTTAAAAAAAAGGGTGATAGGCGAAATTATGTAGACCTAATATGCAAATTATAGGTTAAGGGTTTATGAATGAAGCAAAGCTAAAACTAGTACTGGATCTGGCATAGCAGATGCTAATTTGAAGCAGTACAAGACATCGGATTTGTATAATGCATTTTTGTAAGTCAGTGTGACCTCCTTTGTAATTGAGCAGTGAGCTCTAGGCACTTGGCCTTCCTGCATGTGCAGACCCCTCTTGTAAAACAGTAATATTCCCTTATTGGCCAGTAAGTGAATATTGTGGGTCACAAATCCCACCGAGGTTTTTCCCACACTAGGTTTCCTCGTTAAACTACTATGTTATGGTGTTCTTTTCATGTGGTTGTTGTTATTCCTTTTTTTTGCATTATTTTTGGTTTACGGGTACACAGTATTGATATACTTTACATGTTTTAATTCAAGTAAATTTAGTAACCAGTTAGATACTGATTCACTCCCCCCCCCCTCTCAGTATCTTTGGGAATCCTAACACTCTCAACTAACATCCCTTGTCATATAAATCATCACCAATCCATAGGTGGGGATATTTGGGCACAAGTTCCTTTATCTTGGTTGCACTATTTGTGGATTGAACCAATTGTTCGAGAAAGTCATCGCAAATAGCCCTCTCTTGGTAATCTATCTTTCCCTTAAATTCTCTTCGCGGTGCCGTCTTATTAATCTAAAGCTATCATCACTTCAATTGTTATTCAAATAACCCCTTCTAAATTTCCAGCACCAAACAATGCCACACAAATAGGTATTGCAAAGCATAGTCGCAAAAAAACTTACTTGTCGCCTGAGAAATCACAAAAACCGCACACCTAGTCTCTGCTAATCCTCTTGACAGATTTTTGCAATTTGAATTTCAAAACAATGTCTTACCTTAGCGACAACTGAGCATTAATTATCATCAATAGGGTCACGCACTTCTGCAATTAATTCTTTTAAATTTTAAATTTCGGCTCCAACGGACCAAAAGGGCTTCTTCTGAGTATTTTCCCCTTCAGTCACTGATCCGCAATGAGTAAAGGTCGAGCATCTTCCTATCACAGTCTACCGACAACTGTTAGATCATGCGGATTCAATGCTCCCTTTAATCACTTTATCCTTCAAAGTGGGCCCATCATTTCGTCACTCGCTTGCTCTTTATCGTTGATCTGCAATGGGTAAAGGTCGAGCATCTTCCCATTGCAGTCTAGTGACAACCGTTGATTTCCTCTAGACTTTGTCACATTGGCTATGCCCACCATTCAGTCGCTAGTCTGCGAAGAGTAAAGGACGAGCATCTCTTCATAGCGGTCTAGCGACAACCGTTAGATCATGAGCTAACCATTCGATCCTTAAGGTCCTTCGTTACTTAGTTGTCACCACTAAACCATCATCGATAGTTGTGTCCAGTAACTGTATGGATTAACTATTTGACCAGCCCCACCGCTAGTGGCTTGTCATTGGGTTGCAATGAATAATCAACACGCAACTTCCCATTGCGGTGTCACGACAACCGTTAGATCAAAAGAAACTTATCCCGCCTTTAAGAACCCGACGCATACATAAAGGAAAATACTTAGGACTTTAGGAAACTATGAAACATTTCAAATTTAATTAAAACCCTCCCAAACCTAGAACTCAGAATGGCCCCTTTCGATGACACAGTGACCCTTCCACTTAAGTGAAAAAAGCAACGAGCAAATAGAAGTGATTTGGAAATAATGCGACATGAAGGTTTGTTTTTTAAAAGATTTTCAAAGGGATCAAATCCAAAATTTGGAAAATTAAGGATACCAAGAAAAACTTCCAACGACATCCAAAACACTGATAACACCACAGAGGAATTAAAGGAGGGTGTATCGAAATGACCTACACCAAGGTGATATAAAGGTGAAAGTAGAACCTAGCCAGGAGGTGAAGTGATCGGTAAGACCTATGTCGACTGAAGGACGGGTGGTGCCAAATAATTGAATTATTGGAAAAGTTATGCCGATTAGCTGTTACAAAATCTGATTGCAAAACCCTAAACCCGCCATTATTAAAAGCAGAGAACGGGTAGATTGGTGTTCTCACAAGGCAAATCATAGGAGGATTTCAGTTGAGTAAATGCTTCTAATTCGTCAAATCCATGTATGACGAGTCAGTACAATGATTTTGCATAATAGTTTGAAGCTAATAGAGAGATTGAAGCAATATTAAACTACAGAAAAGGCAAAACTAACAACTATAGATCAATACTACATGTGACAGAAAATTTGTATTTGACTACATCAATACTTAACAAACATTGTGTTAAAAAACTGGTAGCATGAAGTATAAGAAGCATTGGTTCTTTACAAATTGTAATGTCCATCATCCGTCATCAGTACATGTAGATGAAAATGACATCTTTAAACATAAAAATATTGGCTATAAAATGACCATCAAAAGCGCTCCATGCACCTACAATGGTGAGTCATTTCTAACATTGTGTCAGCTGACACTTTTTCCTATTTACCATAACAAGATGTTTTATAACATAGTGGGTAAGTACCTAAAATAGTGCTACTGCTAATTTTACAAAATTATTGCTATTGTCTGCAATAGGGTCATAGAAGTTTAGTTTCAAGTGACATATGCAAAACAGGAAATTGTAGATAAACAACAAAACTAATTTTCAATGTATTAGAGTATGACAGTCAGGTTCTCTCCAATCTCCATTACTTTGACAGCGGCTGGTGCCGAGAGCCAATTATCATCAGAGTTGAGTAGTCTGTGGAAGGGATCCAGATTCTCATTCCTCACCCCTACCCTAAACACCTCCCACGCCTCCTAGATGAAGTTCTTCCTCCTCTCTCGTGCTGCCCTTTTTTGGGAAATTTCCTCGTCTTCACTGTCTGAATCCTCCAATTTAGAGGAGATGTAGTTGGTGTGGTTAAAATAGATGTCGAGGGTGCTTACCCAACAATCAGAATCCAACTCTAGAATGGTATTTCCCAGGGCTTGTCCATCAAATGGGCAGACAAAGTCATCAATCCTCTGTATGGTCACTTCCTTTGAATCGAATATGTCAACCATAGGGAAAATTATAGCCTCATAAACAAAGCCATCACACTAGTGTTGATTAGCACCCAATATACCATTAGCCACCCACCATACAGCATTCCAGAGCACATTGTTTGCTTGAAATAGTCGGTTGCATTGGGCCTGGATCGATTCCTCTCTACACAAGCAACTGAGACCAAAATGATGCACTATCGGTTCAGATCAATACTTCCAGGCTTAAGACTGCAATCTAAATCATTCCTTATATAAAGTTTTGGACTTTCTAGAGAAGTCTAGAGACCAGAAAAGGCCTGAATTCCAATCAAGGTTCATCTGAACAACATATATTTACTATTTTGAGAACTTGTCAAGTTCCCTGCTCGTACATACTTTATCTAACCGACCTGATACCAATCTACCAAAGCGCATGAAAAAACAAAAAGGTCTTTGGTTTGTCCTTCCACTAAGGTATGGCCTACCTCTAGCTAAAACAAAGCTCCCATGCTCGATCCACATTCACTGATATAAAGGGCATTCCTTATACTAAAATAGCTTGTTCCACCAAATGGAAGAGATAGGGAAATTAAGACCATGCTAAGGAGATTCATCATACCAAGTGAGGTGTTAGGAAACTATTTACCAAGGTTTTCAAATAATATTAAATGAGTCTATCTCTAAATTTTTGTTTACATAGTCTAACATTTAATTACAATCGTAATGTATAATGTTGAATCTCCAAAGTTCTTGAAATAGGTAAGTTGGACTTCCATTGGTGCAGGAGCACCTAGATTTTAACCATTTTTTATGCATTTTCCACATTTTGAGGTGATGATCCATATTTTGGATTAGGTGTTTGAATAATGGAATACTCAGAGCTCCACATGTGTGTTTGATAGTCATTTGAAGGATGATTGTCATCTAGGTTGTTACTTTTCTCAAATTTGGCCTATGAGCCCTTGTAAGCCTAAAATGGCATAAATTTGCATTATGATCTAAAATGACTTGTAAAGTCTGATCAGGTATTTACGCATGTCAGTTTAATTTTAGGAAGTCATGCTAGGAGGTTTAGTATAAGTAAAAATGCATAAAAGGCAAAAATGCACATTTGAGCAAAAGTTGTCATTGTTGCTTGACAACTTTTTGCTACTTTTTGAGAAACTTTGCATTTTTTAAGCAAATCGGTGGTTAGGAAACCAATGAAGAGTTGATTATGACCAAAATGGCATATAAAATGCTCTAAGAATGATTCTACATGGGTTGGAACATTTGGAAGCAAGTTTGGATATATTTTGAAGACAATTTCCAGATTTTACCTTGTAATTTTGTCATTTTTGTAGCAGCAGTCTGTACCAAATGAATTGACCTTGCTACTGTTCTTTCATAGTGGTTTAGTGTATGTTATTTTATTGCTCAGGAGGTGTTTGTAATTTCTTTTGGTGCATTTTTGAGGTGTGTATACAAATTTGTATTGCTCTTCACCTGAGCAAAGGTTCACAAGCAGTTTGACTAACATGCGTGTTAGTCGTGCGTTTTAAACTGTCAATTTTGGATAAACGGTTGGGATTGACTAACACATCGCTATCATGTTGTATGAAAGGTCTATTTTGGAGCCAGAATAGTTAGGCTGCATCTATTCTAGCTCCAAAATGGACCTTTCGTACAACGTGTTAGCGACAGGTTAGTCAATCGCATCCGTTTATTGCAAAATTGACGGTGTAAAACATGCGACTAACATGTGTGTTAGTGAATTTGCACTGCCGCAACAATCTGTCCATGAATTATAAATTTTGGGTTTAATAATTTTGAGAACATTTGATAAAAATCCTTCATGTCTTATTGTCTCTAAAGAAAATATATTTGTCTGTTACCTTTTTCTTCACTTAACCAGAAGGGTCTTTATGTCGTTGAAAAGGGGCCATTTAAGTCTAGGCGGGTTTCATCTTTTAAGTTGGATCGCTTTAATTTTCCTAAGTATAAGTATGGTTTTCTAACGTATGCATCGGGTTCTTAAAAATTGAGCAGGTTTGTTTTGATTCAATGGCGGTCGTGATACCGCAATGGGAATTTGCACGTTTAATACCCATCGCGACTCAGCGAGAAGTCACAAGTGGTGGGGCTGGTCAGAGATCTAGTGCTGAAAGTTAAGCATTAGTGGTTAAGTGATGAAGGGATCTTAAAGTTTGAGCGGTAAGGATTTGATCTGATGGTTGTCGCTAGACCGCGATGAAGAGTTGCGAGTCCTTTTACTCTTTGCGGATGAGCGATTGAATGGTGGGCCCAGAAAGTGTGAAGACAAAAAAGCGCTTTAAACTGTGGTCAGGTCCAAGGAAAACCAATGGTGGTCATGAGCTTGCGATGGGAATATGCAAGTACTTTTACCCATCACAACTTAGCGACCAACAGGGTCATCGGAGAATGTCATCCCATGCTACTCCGATACTCGATCATCGGCATAACTTACTCCGATGAGGCAATATCGAAAGGTAGAAATACTAAGTCATCGGGATAACTCAAATCATCGGCGAGAGGAGTTTTGGGTTACGTCGATACCTGATGAGGGAGACAAAGCCGAGCACAGAAGAGGAAGATAAGGTTATCCATTTTTTTCCACCATATATATTGAAATCCTCCAATTTCTTACCGAGCCAGAATAGAAACTCAATTGTGCTACAAGAATTTTATTTTATTTGTAGTCATATATATTGAAATGCTTGAGTTTGATGTTATAGAACAATTTCATGCACATACAATCAAAAACACTTATTTTTTCACCATATATAATGAAATCTTAACATAAATTTCAAAATAGGGAAGATAAGAGTATTTGTTGGTGTCAACAATTTTTATTTATGTCCAGTAAAGCTATACTTTATATTAATTCTGAAAATGTTTACATTCTAAAAGATAAACCTCATGGCTAGCTGACTAGACCATTGAAGCCAGTATACATAACGGTCCATACATAACACATTCAAAAATATTTAAAAAAACAAACACAGTCCTTGCTTCAATAAAGGTTGTATGTGCCATCTCGCTACTCTAGGTGAACAGTGACCGTGCCCTCTTCCACATCTAGCACTTCCATGTTCCTAACTTGGTTCATTTTTGTCTCCCTATTGGAGCCTTCACCGAGCTGCAGCACATGACCCTTCTTAGATGCTCCTCTTCCACAAGGTCGACCCCATCATTTTGTGCGTGCAGGAACCGTTCGTTGCACAAGTGCTCTATTTTTTGACCAAGGTCCCCATTTTTCCATCTCCACACATGCTTCCCAGACATCGATCGTCTCAAGGTATTGGACAGTACCATGCATTCCAGCCTATGCTACACTTCTTCTGGCCTTTTTATCGAATTTGGCACTCCAAAGAAAGAACAGTCACAAGGGAGGAGTGAATTCACTCACAAGAATCCACGCTCCGTCCACAATTTCAAATTTGTCCATGTCTCATGCCAAACCTAATAAAGATTCCATTCCACCTAGCCATTCCTTCTTCACACACTTGTTCATGATTTCTCTGACTTTCAGAACAGGTCGGAGCTCCAAACACCATGCCATAAACAAAGACACTATGTCCACATTCATTCTGTACTTCCATCCACCATCTACATACTCAGGTCCAAGGATCAACTTCACTACGGAAAGGAATGTGGTGTCTTCATAGATAAACAGGTTCATCAATCTATCATCAATTATTCGTCCCCAAAATGCGACCTGTGTTTTACTTGTCTCTAAAGAAAAGTTGGCCTCCATATTTGAAATTGAGATATCTGTGATTCCAAAACGAACATGCAAATCTGTCAGACTAACAACGATGTCTATAAATTATTTGAATTTTTATCAACCTATGCCTTAATTTTTTAGTGCTTTCTAATAACTAAGTTCATCTACCACATGTTCCATGTTATTCTAGAATCTAAGTTTCTGCACAATAGTCTGTGGACATTTTTGTACACTTACACATATCCATATCATGCTATCCTACAAAGACCTTGGATTCATATGATGTACACAGCTAATAAAAAGTTTCTTTGACTAACAAGGCGCGTTATGCACTTTTGTGCATGACTGCTCCAAAATGGTAGTACGCAATGACTAACATTCCTGTTAGTCGCACGTTTTACACCGTCTATTTTGCAATCAATGGGAAATGATTGACTAACACAATACTAACACATTGTACAATAGGTGCTCCCACTCCAAAGTGGACCTTTCGTACAGCGTGTTAGCGACAGTTTAGTCAATCGCAGCTGTTAATTGCAAAATCGACGGTGTAAAACACTCTGCTAACCTGCGTGTTAGTATATTCATACTTCATTTTCGAACCAAAATACACACGCGACTAACACACGTGTTAGTCAATCCGTACTATCTTTATGGAGCCAGAATAGACGCATTCGGCTGCAACTCCAAAACAGACCATTTTTTGTTATTGTAGAATATTTATGTAATAAATAGTAAATCATATTAAAATAAGAAGACCAAAAAACTTGTGTAAAATTATCTACAAATTTATATGGGTATTTCTACATATTGATTTGAATCATTTGAAGATGATTTGAATATTAGTGTTATGCTATATATTTTACGTATATTGTTGTCTTAGAATGAGTGGTATTAGATCTACGAGCTTGTCAACCTAATTGGGTACATTTAATTGTTAATCGTGGAAGGACTAACATGCGTGTTAGTCAATCCGTATGGCGGAGTCCACATGGCCACATCTATTGCGCGATTAACACGTTTCCGACTATTCTAGTAAATCCTTACTGTGGTTTTGGAGCCAGAATAGACGAGTGCGCATCTCAGGAAGCATAATGATAAAAGGCGTCCCCTTATGGATGGGAGAAGTTCCTGCTTGATTATGGAAGTAAAAATTATAAATAATGGAAAGTTACACTATCGGGATAAGTAACCCCAATAAAAACACGCAACAAATACTAGTTGTTGATCGACATATCATATACCGATAACAATGCATGGAAATCCAAGGTCAGACCTATCGGCATCACTCTCGCTGATTAAATTATGAAGTCAACGGTGGTTATATCAGAGAAGCATATACCGATAAGGCCCATCGATATAGTGAACATAAGTGCCAAAAGCGTAAAATTGTCTTATCGATAACCGATGAGGCTATCGGTAAGACTTATACCGAAAAGCGCAATAGTGGAAATGTCACCAAATGTGAAGGTTGTAGCAAAAAGAAGGTTGTCAAGGTTGTAGCTTCACCCAGACATGACAAACCAAATAGACGTGGGCAACCTAACACCAATTCTAACCCTTATGCGGTGGATGCGTCTATTCTAGCTCCAAAATGATAGTACAACGAGACTAACACGCGTGTTTGTCGCGCGTTTTACCACAGCTACTACCATGACTTTTTGGAGCCAGCAAACATGCATCCCGCACGATATCTAACCCTAACGCAAATAATTTCCCACTAAATCAAAACAAGAATAATTTCTCACTAAAGCAAAACAAGAAAATTTTCCCACTACATATAAAGCAAAACAAGAAAATTTTCCTACTGTATATAAAGAAAAATAAAAAATGAAAACAAAGAATTGAAACCCAGAATATACAAACAGAAAAAAAATGACTTGTCCACATACCTGACAACCTTAAAAAATGAAGCCTCCTTCAACAACGCAGGCTGCCCTTCAATAATAACTCGCTGCCTCCTTCTTCAAGCCCTTCTTTCCCTTTAACAGTAGCAGAAGACTTCAACAATGAGGATACTTGCTTTAATCGCGCATTAGTCCTCCTTTTTTCCACATGAGGCAGAAAATGGCACGAGGTATTCTGAAATGGTGGGACAGGGATGCGTAGTATGGTTTGCCTAACACGTGTATTAGTGGCACGTTGTACATCATTGATTTTTCAATGAACAGATGCGATTGCATTAGTCCCATTAGTCCTCATTTTTTCCACATGAGGCATAAAATAGTGCGAGTATTCTAAAACGAAGGTACAGGGATGCGTAGTATGGTTTTCCTAACACGCGTGTTAGTGGCGCGTTGTACATCATCGATTTTTCAATGAACGACTACGATTGACTAAGGAATAAGCTAGTTGTCACTAACACATACGAGAGGTTTTGGAGGGAGCCAATGCGTTTTGGAAGCCCATGCCCTCTTTTTTCTGCCGTTTTGTCATCTGAACGCAGTCATCTACAGTTGCCGTCGGTTGTTTGTTTTTCATGGCTTTTAATGTGCGTGTTATGCACAACACACCATTGCGAGCCGTGGCCTAGGATTCGTCGTCCTTTGGCATGTCCACGTAGTTTCGCGTGGGCCTCGACGTTTGAAACCGACGAGTCCAGGACAAGTCCACATCATTTTATGTGGGTCCGGCGGCTGCACCAAATTGGCATGGTATGCATGTCTCAAACATGTATGTCGATGCATGTCGTTGGTATGACAGGTCACTTTTGGAGCTACAATAGACGCGTCTAGTTTGAACCACCCAGTTAGAAACTTTGCCAAAAATCCCTCCAAAAACCTTACTTTCATCTTTTCCTTTTCATTTTTCCAAAAATAAATTGTATGTTTGTGACATATAAGAAAACCCTATAACCAAACACATACATTTCTAACCTGACCTTACCAAGGGAATGCCACTAGGACCAAAACTGCTTAAAACCAAGTCTAGGATAGAAACAGAGTAACAATGAAAACTCTTATACTCAATTTTGACCCAATGGCTAAATTAGATAATACTTATATGCATAAATTGGGACGTATAAGGAAGTTTTGTTGTGTAATTTTAAATATATTACCTTGAGAGGTACCCCTTACACCCTTTGGAGGGTGAGAGATATATTCTCCTTGTGTAGGTGTGATGTGTTGAACTTGTAATGTGATTATTGTGTGAATGTAAATTTAATATGATCATTATGTGGATGCTCAAGGTTGTAAATATGTTTTGGGGTGATTCTTGAACAATATGGTGATTTGTGTTGGCATGAGTGTATCCTGAGGTAGAGACTAAATCCCTAGTTCAGGGTGGGCTAATATTCAGCCCTATGGTTGTGAGGTGAGCTCCCCATTGGCCTCTTTAGCCTTTATTTCATTTGGCAGGTTGAAGTTGAACGAGTGGAGACTTATGTTGGTTATGTGGAGCTTGTCATTGTGTTGTAACATGTTTCAAATTTGAATTAAGTTCATGTTGGATATGTGGAGCTTGTCATTGTGTTGTAACATGTTTCAAATTTGAATTAAGTTCATGTTGGTTATGTGGAGCTTGTCATTGTGTTGTAACATGTTTCAAATTTGAATTAAGTTCTATGAAGGAGTGTCATTCTTGTATCAATGTTTTCATGATATAATTCATGATGAGGACTATTTAAACATTGGAGGTTGAAATTGTAAAATATTCTTGAGTGTGGTTGGAGTTTGTATAAAGTGTACTTCCGATGTATTTAAGTTTGGGAGATTTGTGCTTACTAAAATTGCATGTAAGACGAGATGTTACAAGGAATATATAAATTTAATTTTGGAATAAAAAATATGTTAATTACCTTAGAAATTCAGATTTAGTTAATACTATGAAGTTGAATGTTGCAGTTGGAATATGTATTAATTTGAAAGTTGCTATTGTAGAATCAAATTTTTGTGTTGTAATGTTTTTCAAAGCCAATGCTATTACTGTTTATTTATGAAAGTATATTAATGGAGCTGGTTAGGACATCATACTCATAGATTTGTTTAAAAATGCATGTGTGGTGTAATATTTCCTTTATTGCATTAATCTTTTAGAAATTATCACGGGTTGGATAAAATAGTTGAAAAATTGATCCTGCATAGAAGGTTAATATATATAATCTTGTTCTTTCTTTAGAGTGTCTAGGAAGGTCAGACCTATAGGAAATAGTGTTTTAAAGTTGGAGGTCAATAACTATTAGCTCAAGAACAAATGTTGGTTTCAATAGTTGCTAATCCGAGCTTAATCCATATATTCTTGATTATTCAAAATATATATAAATCCAAATTTATTATCCCAATGATTTAAGGTTCAACATATTATATTAAACTAAATTAAGATTCATGATGCTATTGTAAGTTTGGCCTTAGCAATGCTTAAGGAAAATTTAAACCTAAGTCTAAGATCCTCTTAATATATTTATGTATTTCTCCATAATATTAACACTGTCAATATGTAAATATATACTTATTTTTAACCCTATTCTTCTAGCCATTTTAAGACAGAACTAATGAGTATATATATATATATATATATATACACTTTTACTTTTGCTCTCTTTTCATTTTTAACTAAGCAAAATTTTGTTTAAAAATTTATAAAGAAAAAATATTAATTAAAATAATTATTTTTTAAATTATATGCATAAATACATTAAAAATATATATAATATAATATATGTGTGTGTGTGTGTGTGTGGGGGGGGGGGGGGGGGGGGGGGGGGGGTTGCGACCCCGTATGGGAAGCCACAACTTTCCTTAAGGGTTGCGGTCCTAATACAGAGAGCTACAACTTCCCTCAGGGATTGTGGCTCCGCAACTTCCCTCAAGAACTGCGACCCTTACACGAGGAGTTGTAGCTTCGATAGAGGCTATGAACCTCGTAAAACAAGTCACAGCTCTCTCTACTGCCTGCCTTCAACAATAATAAATATAATAATAAAAAAATTACATAGATTAAAAAAGAAAAGAATAAAATTATTTATATATATACTTTTAGTTGTAAAAATAGAAAAAATGGGAGACAAGAAGACCAAAAGTAATATTTAAATTTCATATTCTAAAACAAATATGTAACATCAAAGAAAAACAGTGAAACTAAAAGGAGAAAGAAACATAAGATTTAGAAAACAAGTTATGAAACTCCAATCTAGACAATACCCAAGTAGTGGTTTCATTGGTTGAACTTGTTCTTGAACCCTACTCATGGCAATGCATAACTTTGCTCCATACTCTTCCTCTCCTTCAACTTTGCAAACAAATGGAAGCAATGACAAAGAAAACTCTTTTTCTTTTGTGTCATAAAGATTAGGGTTTTCTAAGTTGCCCTAAGATCCAATGGTTGAAATTAATCCAATGGTGAGGAATAATTGCTCATTCCATTAAAAGGCTAACTCAATATGAAACTTAATTAAACTAGATAATTAGAGAGATAATACATGTTGCCCGGTCCCATGAGACTAGGGACCCTCATTTTGGGTAGTTTTAAAATCAACTTGAAGAAGAACTAAGAATTTGATTTTAATGATCCTAGTTGATTTAATTTCCATAATAAGATGGATCAAATAGAAAGGGGATATAGTTTGGGTAAAATAAATTTAAACCTTTGGAGGTATTCAAATGATGTGGAATTATTTATTTTCAAGTTGAGCTTTACGTTATTTTAATTAGAAAATATTAATTTAAGTTAATTTTAACTCAAGTAGTGGTTGGGTATTAATCTCTAGGGAGTGAATTTTAATTTTAATGGATTTTCTATCTAGTTATATAATTATCGTAATGATTATCATTATTATTTTATAGAGTGATTTTACTACGTTAAATTATTGTAAATTGGCCTCGCCATGTGGGTCACGTTAGTAGGTCCTTGAATTTACGTCTCAAAATGCATAACATAATTTTAATTTAATTATAAAAAACAATTAATTGGGTTGTCTTGTATTGTATTAATAAAAAAAAATTGTAGTTAAGTCTTTTATTGCGTCATGTTTCCGCTTGAAGATGGTGGGGCATGACATAGGTATCAAAGACAAGTTTCAACACTAGGCTAGTTAGGTCTACCTCTTGCGTAAATTACTTTATTTTTATTTTTGATTGAATGATATTATCGAGTTAGATATTATTTTTAAAATTATTTTATATGAGTTATTATTTAAAAGCATAATTTTGATATAAGCTAAGTTATCCAATTAGCTCCTACTAAGAAACTACGACATCTCTTAAAACATTTTGTTACTAACCTATTATCAATAAATACTTGTGTACTACTAATAACTTAGTAATCTACTACACTATGCTATAAAACTTGTAATGTCCTTTTACCTTGGTTAGTGCAACCCCATAGGAAAGGCAATCTAGTTGAGTGCACCTTATGCAAATGGAATAAGTAAAAAAATTTGTTTAGGAGAGCCTTTAGAATGTGC
The DNA here is from genome assembly GCF_030272615.1 of Cryptomeria japonica. Taxonomy (NCBI): domain Eukaryota; kingdom Viridiplantae; phylum Streptophyta; class Pinopsida; order Cupressales; family Cupressaceae; genus Cryptomeria; species Cryptomeria japonica. The sequence goes on along the minus strand of NC_081405.1, from coordinate 320,362,370 downwards.
TGAAAGGGCACTGTAAAATACACATTTTACCATAACCATGAAGTTTTTATGTTATTATTGTTGGCAAATGCACACTCCAATAATAAATTGTAGGTGATTGAAGGTTTTGTCATTGATGGCAACCTTGCAATCATATGATACCGGCAAGACAATATACCTACACTAGCAACGACAAACTCTACACCGGCACACAGAACACCGACAAAGGAAGGATACCGGCACCCTGGCCGATAGGAATTTTGTTTATAATGTATTTTGTAATTAATTGTAAAATCATTGTAAGCCGACATGGCGAGTTGTAATATGACTCATATATGTATGAGATCATTGTAGAACATTTTGTAATAATGAGATAGGCGAAATAAGGTAGACCTAATATGCGAATTAAAGGTTAAGGGTTTATGTATGAAGAAGAGCTAAAACCGGTACTGGATCTGGCATAGCAGATGCTAATTTGAAGCAGTACAAGACATTGTATTTGTATAATCCATTTTGTAAGTCAGTGTGACTTCTTATTTTTTAATTGAGCAATGAGCTCTAGGCACTTGACCTTCCTACATGTGCAGGCCCCTATTGTAAGAGTAATATTCACTTATTGGCTAGTAAGCAAGTATTGTGGGTCACAAATCCCACCGAGGTTTTACCACATCGGGTTTCCTCGTTAAACTACTGTGTTATGGTGTGCTTTTCATGTGGTTATTGTTATTCTTGTTTACTGCATTATTCTTGGTTTACCAGTATACAGTATTGATATGCTTTACATGTTTTAAATCAAGTAAATTCAATAACTGGCTAGATACTGATTCACCCCCCCCCCCCCCCCTCTCTCAGTATCTTTGGGAATCCTAACAATTATAGTAACTTTGAAGAGGTTTAGGGGTACCTAGATCATGATGTCCTTTATCTTAATTATTGATTTTTTTTATTAGGACTCTTATCCTTAAGTGATAAGTGTATGAAGAATAGGTGACCTCCCATGTCCTAGAATTCAGGATAGCATAGTTTGAGTGTAAGTTACCCTTCATGAAAGTGCTTGGTTTGAGTAACCTAATGCATCATTATGTGGAAGTTTTAGGAAGTGTTGTAATTATCTCACCAAGATCTATTTCCCTTGATAGTTATGTTGTGATTATACCTTTTAGCACAATTATTAGACCATATTTAGTTAAGCTAAACTAATATAGGGTTTGTGATTGGTCAAGAGAGGCAGAAGTAGGATAACACCTACATTTCTATTCATGATGTGAACCAATTGTGGTTGTGGACACTAAAACATTAGTTTTAGTTATAAAGAGATGGAAGATAGGCAAAAATAAGTATTCAATCAACTAAGGTTGTTATGTCTATTAGCTTGTATGCCGACCAATTTAGTAAAGTATGTTAAAGGATCAAAGCCTAGACATTTGAGGGTGTACCTTAAGTTCATGACTTTGTTAACCTATTATGGTAGGCTATCTTTTAGCCTTTCTTGGAGAAGTTTTAATGATCAACATTATCTTTGGTGAACCTATACATTTTAACCATAGTAATAAAGCTTAAGTCCTGCTTATGCTAGGAAAACCATAAAAGTAATTTCTTGTTGATTCTTCCCAATAGTAGGGTGATCAACATTATCCAAATTTTTTTAATTATGAATAGCCCATTTAATCAAACAATTATCATTGAGTTATTTGAAAATCCCAAGATAATGGGATGCAAAAATTTGATTTAGTGATTTTATTTAAATGGTATAATGGTATTGTTTGACATTCTATATTATGATCATTGTATAGGGATGCTTTGTCAAAAGAATAAGTTGTAGTTTTGATTCTAACTCATCTTATATTTTCTCATTAATATGAGCATATGATCTCAACAAACTATTAGTATATTTGTCAAAGGGAAGAAAACTTGTATGATATGACATATAGGTAGGCCTAGGATATTGGCCCTTAGATTATGGGTTACTATCTTCTTTTGGTGCCATTAAGAATTGTGCTAATGGTTATATCATGCTAGCTTGTAATGTGGTGAACAATCCATTAGAATTGTTTAAAGAAGACAATGTGCCCACACTTCCTCAAGGCTAAAATATAGGGGTTTTCTAATCACCTAAGTAAAATGTGTTGAGTCCATATAGTGTTAGGTTCTATTTGTGAATATATATAACTCTATCAACCAAATCATGGTTGAGTGGTGTAATAGGACAAAAAATAATGATAGGCATAAGAATTAGAATAATCAACCATTATGGTTGTATTTCTTCCCTCGATATGAATACTACTATTAAATGATGTTATCGGCTATATCTTAGGGAAACACTTAAGAGGTGATTATTTAATCCGATTGTAACTCAAAAAAGATGTTGTAGAATAAGGTTAAAGTGATCACTCTTTTAAAAATTTTAATTGGTATTCTATAAAGCTATTGTTGAGTTTTCTAGTTTTGGTTGATTTAGGGGATCCCTTGTGGTAAGGGTGGAAGTTAATAAGGGTGTTAGTGTGTGTTAAATTTTTTAATTATGATACTAAACCCTTGGTACTTATAGCAAGTAAATCAAATTGTCACCTTGTATATAAATATTTAACAAACTAATTTTGCTAGTGGTATAGTTTTATATGATCCTAAGGTGTTAAGATAGTAACTTCAAAAAGTTTGTTTTGAGTGCAATATTTAAGAGTTCATAAATGTAAGTTGAATTAATATTTTTGCTTGGATTTAAATTTTAGCATGAGAAAATTGAGTAGTGTGGGAAGGAATGATGTATATGATGAATCCTTGGTGACAAAATTTATGTCTTCCCTATAAATTGCCCTTTTAACTAATAGATTGTGAATAATATAAAACTTATTTCTTCGCATAGATTAGGAATCTTGTGACAAGTGTAGTCGTTGTTTGGGTGAGAGAATAGCTAACCATCCCTTTTTTTTCTCTTAATGTGGGATAAATGGCATAGTATTAATTTGCATGTTGATACTCTTTTCTTGTTAAGAGGAGAATCGACTTGACTAAAACACTTTTGAGTAAGGATCCAAGCTAGGCTTGGCTACTTATAGTGTTTGTTTTTCTCAAATTTTGAATCCCCTCTTATCTCCTGTAAGAAAATAATAATTTTGTCTGCAAATAAAGAGATCCAGGAAAACAAAACCCTAGAGCAACATATGACAAGGTTTCAAGAACCTTCTACACTTTGAACTTATCCAAAGTTCAGGTGGGTATACCTCCTGTGAATAATTTCACACTTTTAAATGAGATCCACAATAAACCAGTGTCCAAAAACTGGTGGATCTTATCGCCTCAACATAAACTGAAAAAATAAAGGAAAGCTTATGCTCATTTTAGTATTGATCCTCAAGAGATGCAGAAAGAGAAACTACAACTGATATAGTGCCTTATCCAGGCTACAGAGTCATCTAAATTAAACAAGGATTTCACAATTAAACATCTCCATACATCTCATCACTTCGGCTTCTATCAACCCCATACATGCTTGACATATATAAGAGTCCTCCCTTGTTAGACTAAATAGTGTTCATCAAATTCTAAGTCTCCAACAAAATAACCTACTAACAGAGATATTTCATGTGTATTTAATTCCTCTCCTAAAGAGAAAAGATAAGAAACACATCCATAAAGATTGCATTACAATACATTTTCAATTGAATAACCCTATATTACTCAAATGAAACCAGCAAATTATTGAAAGCACACCAGAAGACAACACAAATTTAGGCTCGAAAGTTTATGATCTGTATATTGATATTCTTTTTTGAAAAATCTTACATAACTCAAAATATTCTCTGTAATAACTAGAAAAACCCAGATGAATTTTTGTAGAGTTTCTTTACAAAATTCTTGTGATCCCTCTCTAACTAGTCTAGGTATTCATTTATAATAGTATGGATGCATACAAGCTTCGGACCTTTTCCAAAAAAATTTGTTACAACAATCTTCTTGTTTCAACAAGAAGTTACAAGTCCTTTTCATCTTATAACGGCCCCCTTTTGCACTCTGTCACTCTGCAGCTTCTTCTTGAACCTCTGCATCTAGCACCGTATATTTTCTTGTCCACTCTTCACACACGTCATCAGCAAGCCATGAGAATTTAATAACTTTCCCTCTTATCGTGGCCAATCTCTTCCAAGAGTTTCTCATTTTATTGACCTCTGAGTTTAGAAAGCCATAGTGTGATTTTATTTTCTCTATCTCCTCAATTGTTCTGACAAACAGGGAAGTATCATCTGTGCTAATGATTCCCTTTATCCTTAATGATAGGTTGGCCCCTAATTCATTAAGCCATACTTGTTTGTCCTTCAATTGAGCTGGACTGGCAAAACCCTCGGGAAATAATTCAAATTCTTGCTCAGTGTATTCCTTTTTATACAAATTGATCTTCCTCTCTGCATTATCTATTCCTTCTGCCAGTTTTGTCAGTTCCTTTGTTATGTCACGGGTGGACTTGATAGTGGGGTCATCCCTTGCCTCATCATAGGATACACATATAAGTCCTAGGTCCACCTCCCTAGGCATCCACTTGTCCAAAATGGGCATTAGAATAGCCCTATCTCCATTGAGCTCATTCCACATATCCAAAACTTTACTCATGTTGTTATACATTAATGAGGATCCTATAGTGTCAGCAAAAGTCAAAATTGTGGCCCTCACTCTCTCTTCATACTTATTTGCAAACAGGGTTTGAGCCTGTTTTAACTTTTCCAACTTCTGTTGAGTGATCTCAATTGATTGGGAACCAGTAGGTGCAGGAGAAGGTGGGAATTAAATGATAGGGCTAGTAGATGGAGGTTGTGCAGGAGAAGAAGCAAACATTAAGGTTGAGGACTCACCTTGATGGTATTGTCCTGCCAATTGGCTTTTCAATTTAGCAATAATGCTATATCGGCTCACTACCTCTCCTTTGGCATCATTGTAAGCTTTTAAGACAGTCTCTAACTTAGCTTAGATAGCTTCCTTTTCCATTTCTTCTTTCTCTGCCACCACAACATTAAATTTTGTAGTTTCCAAGACTATGCTAGCAGCCTCCACCACTCCAGTATTTTGTACCCTCTTTACTATCATACCTCCAAGGTAGCTGGACTCTGGGGCATCCTTTCTCTTTTTATTTTCATCTCTTTTCAGAGACCACATGACCAGGGCAGCATCATCCTTGCTAAAGGTTACTCCTTCCATAGGCTTGGTCTCTTTCCTGACTACCTCTAAAACCAAGGCATCTGCTATATCCCATACAGGGAGGATGAGAACACCAGCGTTTGCTACCATTTCCCTTCCTTGCTCAAGAGTGATGGTTTTAAATTCAGTGACCATTCTTGTTTTATTTCCTCCTCCACCATGGCTACATCCTTGTGGGGTTGGTCATTCTTCCTCTTCTCACATCTGGTATTGAACTTATCAATATTTTGCTTCCACACAAATTGCATGAAAGCTCCTGAGGTAACAAAGTTGCTATCAACTAAGAATTCTTCACTGGCTTGTTTAATAGCAGGATCCAATTCCTAGCCTTTGAATTCATTGGTGGTTATGTCCGTCTCAGCATCTTCTAGCTCCTTAGGCATTCCATCTTCTACTTCATCATATGTATAGGTGATCTCCTCGAGACTCCCTAACTACAACAATTATTCAGCTACTGCCTGCTCATCTCCTATATGAATGGGGGATTGAGATGGGGAATACAGGGGCTCATTAGTTTGCACTTCCTTTCCCACCCTTTGTCTTTTGGGGGAATCTTGAATGTCAATGACATCTTGTATTTTCCTCTTCCCTCTTGAAGTAGAAGGCTCCCCTATTGTTGGCACCAACACACTGTACTTGGATTTTTTATGTAGCACATAATCATCAGGAGGGATTGCTTTAGCAGATGCAGACCTAGCTAGAACTAGTCTCATCTTCTCAGGGTTGTTTTTAATCACTTCTTCCCTCTTCTCCTTTAGTGTTTGCATTACATCCTCAAAGAAAAGAATTAGGAATTTAGGCTTTTCCTCAAAGGGATGAAAATTGGATAAAGGGTCATAGTTGCTGTCAAATTGGTGTACAAAATCAAGAGCCTTTTTGTAGGCCACCCATTTCTCTTTCCTCAGCTCTTGCTCATCCAAATCAAACTCGTTTCTGATGAGGTCTCCGGGGAATTGGAATTGGTGAGGTATACCTTTGCATACTGCCCTTTTCCTAAACATACCATTAAAGAAATCCTCAGGGTCTAAAAAACCTTCACACTGCAGTGGATAGCCGGTATGGTTGAAAGAACTCCTCAAAGCACTTCCACCCACCCTTAGTAATTACAAACTGATGTGCTATTGCTACTATTGGGAAAATGGTCCCTTTTCCTCTATTGGATAGCTCTACCTCTTGCACACCTCCAATCTGCCTAAGGACCTCTGCAATTCCTATTTTCAGTGGAACCTGATAAGGTAACAAAAATGGAGTGCCTCTAAAACTATACACTTTGAAAACTGTGGAAACAGGGTACAAGTATATGTCACCCCAATTGTGGACAATTTTGATTTCTTCAGTGAACTCCTTAGGCCTAAGAAACTCCAAAAGAGCTTTAGGGATCCTTGGATTCTCTAAGCATAAGAGAATTTTGATTTTGGATGCAAATTACTTATCAAACTTTCAGTAGCTAGCATCCTCCCTGTCCCATGACAACATTGTGCTCCATAGTTGAACTGGCATTTTCTCCCCATCCTTTTCCTTCACTAAATCCATTTCATTGGCAAAGTAGTCACCACCCTTGAATAGAAAAAGATGAATGAGAAGGGAGTACCATCCAAAAGGCCTATCCACCTTACCATTCTTTATCCCTATCAAGCCTTCATGAATTGCATCAGTAATGTAGGGGGAATAATCAAATGGTACTACCAGAGAAGGATTTAAAATTTGTGTTATCATTAAGATGTAAGGAGTTGGCATGTTCACTTCAGCATCCTCTCCAAAAATCTGGCAAAGTGACCAGTATAATCCTTTGGCTCTAAGAGTGAACCAATAGGGAGAAAGGCTCCATGGTATTAGGTCCTACAACATTCAATCCTCCTATTTTGACAAAAAATTCTCTAAGAGGCCCATTTCTAAGATGAGTCCTCTATGCACTGTAGACTTGAGCAAATGATTCAAAATTAATGGGCTCCAAATAATTGGACACCTCACTGAGCCCAAATGCGTTTCTAAATTCATCATCGTTGACTTCAATGAGGGTTTTTTTGTTTATATCCCTAACACTTTTGGTGAGAGGGTCATAGTTGTGTGCAATCTAAGTTAGGCGATCCACATCCATAAAAACTCCAGGGACCACCAATTTACCTACATCCAACTCCCAGATACTATTCATTGGGGCAGGGGAGTGTCTCATACTAAAACCAACTTTGAATAGACCTAAACCAGACAACCCTATCTGTGGATCTCTCAGCCAATTTCCCTTGTCATACAATCCTTCTCCTATTCTCAGATGAGGAGCCTTGGGCACTAATTCCTTAACCTTAGCTGCTACATTTGTGGACTTAGACAGTTGTTCCAGGAAGTCATCACAAATTGCTCTCTCCTAGTAATTAACCTTCCCTGTGAAGTCCCTTCTAGGTGCCATCTCAATGATTACAAGTATTTCAATTACTAATCAAAGCAATTCTTTAACAGAACAAAACCACAGTTCATCAATTTTTAGGTAACTAGTAAGCAAAATTCAAGAAAACCTATTTTTGGCCTAAAGAACTCTGCTCTGCACCATCTTTTCTGCAACAACTCTTTGAAATGATACCAACATTCAATTGATGTGAGCATATATACAGCAATCAGGCTCTTAACTGCAACATTAACACCACATGCTTCGGCCATCACCTCAGAATTGAATTCACGAATGAATTTGAAAATTTGGCTCCAATGGATCATAAAATGTCTGAGTGTTTCTATCACTTTGTTGTTTCGCCATTTCATGAAGTGTAAAATCTGCACATCTTCATCAAGCGAAAACATGCCAACCGTTAGATCAAGCGAAACTTGCACGGCCTTTACCTTTTTTACTATTCTTCATTTGGCGACGGGCTCAGATCTCTTTCGCTATTTTGCGAAAGCTAAACATCATGCACATTCATCCAGTGAAACCGCGCGAGCCGTCCGATCAAAAAGAACTTGATTGGTCTTTATCTGTTCCTGTGACTGACAGTTTACCCCACTAATCGTGCACCAAGTGTTTAAGGCTAACGATTTTTGCCATTTCACGAATGGTAATTATCCTACATCTTCGGTCTGCAAAATGGCACCCACCGTCAAATCCTCCTTGAGATACCCACATTTTAACAAATCTAACCCGGGAAGTGGGCCCTCTAACTCAGCACCATCCAACCTGGAAATCGACTGGGAAAGGAAACAGACGTGTCAATCACCTATTTACCAAAAAATTTCCATGGGATCCACTTCAAGACTGCCACGTGCATCTGACAAGTTACCTTTCATCCACGGTCTGATCCATCTGTTCTACCACGACACCGACCAATTGGCTGCCATGTCACTTTGCTATTTCGTGAAGGTTAACTCTCGATCACCTTAGGGCTGCGAAATAGCACCGACCGTCTGATCAAAAGGAACTTGATCAGCCTTTACCTTCAATCTTTACTACCTCTTGGGTCATGTTTCCTTTTCGCCATTTCGCGAAGTGTAAAATCCATGCACCTTTGTCTTGCGAAATAGCACGAGCCGTCCGATCAAAAGGAACTTGATCGGTCTTTACCTTAGTTTAAAACCTGAGTGTCGGACCCACTTCCACCTTTTGCCATTTCGCAAACGGTAACTCACAGGAATCTTTGAATCGCGAATTCACGCTTGTCGTTAGATTAAAAAGAACCTGCGTGATGGTTAAGGAGTCCGATTAAAAATCAAAAACCTTAGGAAAGGCTTAGAGAAAATAAAGCGCTGCTAGACCCGCCTAGGGAGAAATACAAGGGGAGGACATTTTCATGGTCAAGCGACCCTTCCGCTTAAGTGGTAAAGGTAACGTGTGAATAGAACACAAGGATTTTTTTTAAAACAATGAAGGGTTAAAAACAAAAAACCTTAAACCCTCCTCTGGACCAAGAACACAGAAGCAACAAGGCCACAATCCAACTCAATTTTTTAAATCTTTTAGCCAATCATGGAGCAAGATCATCCATTTTTTTAAACAGTGATAACAGTGTTAACATATACATTTGGTACAAGGGTATCATTGCCTCATTCAATGAAGAAATTATACTTGAGTGATCATCTAGAATGGAAATTTTGTGTATCTATGCATAGGTTCACGAGTCTAGCTAAATATAAGTATGTTAGATTTTGTCTCCTTCTCAAGCAATAGGATGTAAACACAAGAATATTGTAGTTTTGATCTCTTTTCCTTTGGAAGGAAAGAAAACCAAGTTGTGCTTCTAATCTTATAAAATTACTGCTATTAGAATGTAGAATAGGATGCATAGCCTTGATGATAGAATGGATGCCTTAATTCTATGGTGTCTGTGATCCTAGTATAGACTAGACGTGATGGATATGGTTAAGTTCTATGGATGATACTTTGTTAATGAATGAACTAGTTATATCTCTTATGTTAAATAATTTTGGGTTAATAGATATTCTATACTTTGCAATTACCTCAACTTCTAGGAGGGAGTTGGAGCTAAGGGGAGGAGGATGTATGCCACCCCTATTGTGACCCTAATAACCTAGTTCCATGTTCTATATGTTATTGCATGTTTTAATGAGTTCATATGTGAAGGTGTAACTACTTTTTCTACTCCTTCCACCACCCATTCTCTTGAGGACTAAACAAGGTGCTTGAGCCTAGCTCTGTGTTTCTGGCTCTTTTACATATTTTTGTCATTCATTGGGTTTTATAAGTTTCTTAGCATAGATGGTGGGGTTTATTGAGAATATTTTGAACAATTCTTAGAAGATTTTTGTAGTATTTTGTGTTTTTATTAAACCTCTAGTTTCATATGCCCTACTCAGGCTTCAGACTCATATTAGTAGGTAAATAGAAATGGTTAAAGGTTTTGTTTTAAATTTTAGACTCTTTTTATGTTTTTTTTTTAATCTTTTAATTTAATATATATCTGCTTCAACCTTTTTCATAGATATGATGTTGTCAAACTGATTGGGTTTTATATATAGATATTTAAAACATGAAGTGGGTGGTGTTGAGATTATTTGATTATGTGATGTTTTAGTTAGATGAGATTGGGTTAACGTGTGGTTCGTGACTATGGATCTCTCTTCTTCATCCATAGCCTATGTGTTATGTTGTCCAACGTTGAAACCATGTTGAAATTAGTATGGCCGTTTATATTGTATATCATGGGTGATTAACAATTTATTGATGAGATGTTATAATCAAGTTATATATGCTTGATCTGGGAGTTCAATTATGGTGATGATTTTACAATGTTAATTCAACATGTTAAATATATGAGGATGATGTTATTTAGTTGTTTATGGTGGTGATGTTAAATCTCTTTTGATGATGCTTATGATGAATATTCATATGGTTAAAGTTGATTCAAGGATTAATGGTGAGATATGTTTATTGTACTTTAAATGTAATTCATTTGATAAAATTTATAATATTATCTTATGCTATGATGATATGATCCATGGATGCATTATTGACACCTTGTGCAAGTGTGCAAGTACATGCCAATGGGAAATTGGGGTTGAACTTATACTCCTTATTATGATTCCTCAATACAACTAATCCTCTCTCATATGGAGGAGATTGGATGATTCATTATTGTTGTAATTGTGCTTCATTTTGTATATGTAAGTTTGAATATATTTGTTATATGGTGTTATTATATTGTAATATTAATTTGTTTTGTAACCCTTAAAGTTAGTATGTACTTAAGGGTGTTAGCTTGTGGTAATTTATCATATTTATAAATTATGTTTTTTAGGCTTATTTGACCCATTAAGACTCTTGGAAAAAGAAACTAAAGTCCCTATGGGTATAGTATAGGTTTGGGGGTGTTTTTAAAGTGTTATATTGCAAAAAATATAAATTTTACCCATTTTAAAATTAGGATAAATGTCTTGCACGGATTTGGAGAGGTGGTTAGAGAGGATAAGATTCCTCTCTCAACCTCTTTTCTTGCAAGAGGTGGGAGACTTCTCCCAAGAGGTAGGAATTCTCTCCCAAGAGGTGGGAGAGAATTGCTTGAGAGATGAGGTGGAAGAGAAAGGATGGGTGGATGGTTTAGGATGTAGAGAAGTGGCATCATTATAGGGAGTGAATAGATAGAATGAGGAGTGGCCACTTGTCCTCACCTCATAAATTCTAATACTAAACTCCCTTGGTCATATAATAAGGTATGGATCGTGTAGTGGGGACTTTTTTGGCCATTTTTCTTTTTGAGGATGGACATGGATTGGGGCAAGTCGCAGTAGACCTATTGATTAAGGTGAGTCAAGTTCTTCCATTTATTATTTGTATTTGACCTTCAACCTATTTCTTATATTTGATCTTCAATCTATTGCTTGTTTTTAGTTATTGGTGTGGTTGTATGAGTGTTGGACGGAATTTTGGGAGTTTTGTGTATGTGTTTTGCCAATGAGTTGCTTCTTAAATTTGTTGCACCTTGATTGAGTTATTTTGTTTTGTGTTGAGGAGAAAACCTATCTTTACATGGGGGAAAGAAAGAGGATCTCCTTGGGTTGTCTAGGGGTAGGGTGCAACACTCTTGGGAAGGGGTATGAGTACTTATGGTATTTCTATGTGGTATGAAATACCACTATTCTATTATGTGAATGTTACTTGAAGGGGTATGAGTACCCATGGTGCTATTATGTGGTATGATTACCACCATACTATTATGTGGAATTTCATTTGTTATATGCTTATGCTTTGAGATGGGATTGGGAGATATAAGGGATTTTTGTTGTGTAATTTTAAATATATTGGTTCAGGAGGTGCCCCTACACCCTCTGGAGGGTGAGAGATATATTCTCCTTGTGTGGGTGTGATGTATTTATCTCCTAATGTGATTATTGTGTGAATGTAAATTTATTGTGATCATTATGTGTATGCTCAAGGATGTAAATGTGTTTTTGGGTGATTCTTGAACAATAAGGTAATTTGTGCTGGCATGAGTGTTTCTCAGAGTAGAGACTCAACCCCTAGCTTGGGGTGGGATAATATTCATCCCTATGGTTGGGAGGTGAGCTCCTTATCGGCCACTTTAGCCTTCATTTTATCTGGCAGGTTGAAGTTGAATTAGTGGAGGCTTATGATGGTTATGTGGAGCTTTTCATTGTGTTTTAACATGTTTTTTATTTGAATTAAGTTCTATGAAGGAGCATTATTCTTGTATAAATGCTTTCACAATATAATTTATGTTGAGGACTATTTAAACATTGGAAGGTTGAAATTGTAAAATATTCCTAAGTGTGGTTGAAGTTTGTAGAAAGTATATTACTTCTGATATATTTAAGTTTGGGAGATTTGTGCTTGTTGAAATTGCATGTAATACGAGATGTTACAAGGAGTATATAAGTTTAACTTTGGAATAGAAAATCTATTAATTTCTTAGAAATTGATATTTTAGTTAATGTTGTGAAGTTGAATGTTAAAGCTGGAATATGTATTAATTCAAAAGTTGCTATTTGAGAATCAAATTATTGTGGTATGATGTTTTTCAAAGCCAATGTTGTTGTTGTTTATTTGTGGAAGTATATTAATAGAGTTGATTAAGGCATCATAATTATGGATTTGTTTAAAAAGGTGTGTATGGTGTTAGATTTATTTTATTGCATTAAGCTATTAGAAATTATCATGGGATAGATAAAATAATTGAAAAAGTGATCCTACATAGAAGGTTAATATATATAAACTTGTTCTTTCTTTAAGAATGCCTTGGAAGGTCAAACCTATTGACAATGTTGTTTTAAAGCTGGAGGTCAATAACCATTAGCTCAAGACTAAACGTTGGTTTCAATAGTTTCTAATTTGCGCCTAAAACACATCCATGTACATTCTTGATTATTCTAAATATATATAAAGCCAAATTTGGTATCCCAATGATTTAAGGTTCAACATATTACATTAGAAAATTAATATTCATGATGTTGCTAAGAGTTTGTCTTTAGCACTACTTAAGGAATATTTAGACCTAAGTCTAAGATCCTCTTAATATATGTATGCATTTCTCCATAATGTTAACACTATCAATATGTAAATATATACCTTTTTTTAACCCTATTCTTCTATATGTTTTAAGACATAACTAACGAGTATATTTATATATATACATAAGCATGTACTTTTTTATATATAATTATATATATACTTTTACTTTTGCTCTCTTTTTATTTTAAATTAAGCAAAATTTTATTTGTAAAAAATTATAAAAAAATATATTAATTAAAATGATTTTTTTAAAAAATTATATGTATAAATTTATATATAAAAAATGTATTTTTTTTTTTAGAAATATATATATATATATAATGTTTTTTGGGGGGGGACTACAACCCCCGCATTGGGAGCCACAACACCCTTGGGGGTTGTGACCCCCATATAGGAGCCACAACTTCCTTTAGGAGCTACAACCCTCGTATGGGGAACCACAACTTCCTTTCCTGGTTGTGACCCCCATATGGGGAGCCACAACTTCCCTTAGGTCTTAGCTATCATAGATGTGCTCCAGTGAAACCCTTAAAGAAAATGAAAGCCCTCAACGCCATCCAAAATCAATAAAAACCTACTCAATACCCCCTCAGAGGATTCCTTGATGTTGCTACTTTGCAACACATCCAAAACTAGGTCATACTGACCTCTCTAGCCCCTAGAAATACCCCCAAACTGAATTGGAAAAAGAGGGCTCCTGATAGCGACTGAGTGTCCCCTCTGGACACTAGTGTGGTGCACTAGTGTCCTCTTGCTATGCAAGTGTCCCATAACCATGTTAGAGTCCCAAACTTTCGCTAGTGTCCTCCAGACTGGTGAACCTGCACTGTCATCCCTAAGACACACATTCATCCAAAACCATTGAGCTTCTTGGATGGATGGTTTGAATGCCCGAACACACTAAACCCTCCAGTGAAGTTGAAATGAACATCTAATCCTTGGGTTGAAATAATTGGGCAAAAAGATGAGAAAATGAGTCAAATCTTGAGACACTGGCTCATTCGATGACTCCTACAAGACAAGGCAGAGTCCAGGTGGACTCACTTCACCACCACTCAACCCAATTCACCCTCAATTAACTCAAAGGGACACTAAGGTTTCCAACACAACTAATTCCACAATTAGACATCATGAAACACACACCAAGTGGTTTTAGTTAATCTTGGATTGGCTCCTAAGAGCTCAATACAGCAAGGGCTTGGTCAACATCTCATGAACACACTAGGAGATGACTAGATCGATCTCCAGTACAATAGGAAATACATCTAAATTAATTTTAAGAACCAAACCAAGTGTTCCTATGATAACATCATATTATCTCACCAAATGAAAAACATTACAAGATCATGCTTGGTGATCAATTCCAACACCAAACCATGTAACGATACATCAAATCATTACCATATAATACAATTGCATCCATCTCCACAAAGAGATTCCAATATACAAATAATGCTTGTTTACAATTCTTACATCCAAATACATAACTTACAATTGCAAGAAATGAGAGTAAGAGAAGAACAAGAGTTGAGGAAGGAGAAGGAACCCTTCAACCACAAACAATCCAAGTCCTCTGGTCCCCAATAGTGGTTGGAAATTCCACCCAACCATGTGTAACCCATAGTTCCTAACCCCATTGTGCTCATGGAGATAGTCACATGGCCCAAATATTCACACACTCAAGCAAGGGAGACAAATAGGCTAACACAAGAGCAACATGGAGTAACACTCAACATGAACATATAATCAACCAACAACATATTTCCACATTAATATGTAAATAGAAAGAGAGGCATAAATTCAATGCAACCCATATGCAACACAAGTATGAAAGAACTCAACAAGGAGCATCAATACCAAAATGGTCAAGAATAATCCAATTTCATCAACTAAAGAGATCACAATGCCAATGGACCTCAACTATGGATACCTCTAGAATCCATCAATAAACACAATCACATGGAAGGCAAATCCTCTTTCGAGTGCTACTCACAACTACAGGGCTAGGTACATAGGAAACAAAAGTGGGGAGTGTCATCACATAGCTCAAAGAGATGGCTCACACAGAATTGAGTAGTCCTCTCATATAGACGAGGATACTCAAGCATGCCAGATCAATGCCCCACAGACAACCTGAACTTCCTAAGTCATCCTTAGTCTCAACAAGAACTCAAGGCCATGAGAGGAGCATCCAATTTATCTTAGTATATTTTATTAACATGCCATTAGTTTTCACTTGATTACCAAAATGTCCAATGAGTTACCCTGGCAATCCCTTTGTACCCTGGCCCCCATTGGACACCACTCCTATCATTGTTCCTATTACCTACCCTAGGTTCAAGTAAATATAAACATGAAATTCATAAAAAAATGCCAAAATGAAAGACCTTATATTATAACAATTGAGCCCAACAATTCCAAAATCCATCAAATATGCACAATATGCATTGACATATCAACATGCAACCAAAACATACTCAATTGGCCCTAAATGCCAAGAGAATGAATCCAAATTGATCCAAAAATTAAATTTACATATATAATACTATTACTCCACATAATAATATCACATTAAAAACATCAAATTTACATTTTATTAAAAGGCCCAAAATGACCAAAAACTAGTCATGGAAAAAAGCTTAAATTTTCAAACATGCCCAAACAAAAATTCAAGAAAACCCATTGGTCCATAGGTGAACAACAACTCATTCATGCAATAAAATCTAAAATCTAGGTATCCAATAAAAATTGGGCAGCATTTCCTTTTGTAAAACCATGTTTTCAAATTTCAAAACACAACAAATTGAATTCTTAACTAAAATTCAAAATTCAAATTGGAGGAAAGTTCTAATTACATTTGGTAGCTAATAGAAACAAGAATCACACAATTCCATTGAGAAACAAAAGAGAAATTGATAAAATCCCACCTTCAAGTTCATGAGAGCTCCAAAATTAAAAATAAAATTAAGTCCCAAAAATGAACTTCAAAAATACAATATAAACCCACTTTTGGAGTTCAAATATAAAAATATTGAAAATCAAATTGGACAATAAATATAATTACTCCCAAAATACTCCCAAAGGTAAAATAATTCAATCCACATTAAATAGAATACATATAAGCCATATTTCACAATTAAATATTAAATTGTCACTATATTATTTAGATATCAATAATATATACACTAAACAACGACAATTGACGTATGATTGACTATGCACAAATAGTCTTTACTGGTCATTCATAAATATGCATTGGGGTAACCAGAGATTACCAAATTGGTAACTAGAGATGTAAATAAATACCGCTCAAATTAGGAATGATGGCTATGGTTGAGAAACATTAATGGCCAATGTGTTATCTCTTATAATCACTGTCGAGGATATGAGCACACTCAAACCTATGGTGCCAGATGGAGTCAATGCTCTGTACCTGCACCAACCAAAACATACAAACACATGTGCATACATATATATATAACATAATATAACTAAAAGCATCAATAACATTCCTCTATCAGGCTCACATAATAACATTGTTAGCAACATGGTATCTCAAGAAATCCATATAGCATCATCATATTGAATGTACTCCTAAGCATTTAATCTCTTAAAAGAAATGCAATAACATAAAATATGATTTATTACTTTTAAATAAACCAACCAAATTAACATCATTTGTCACATTACAATTATTAATCAAATCAACATTAATATTAAAACATCATAAATAGGGTATCAACCCCCAACGAATCCAGTACTCAATAGATATGCAGAAAACAATAACACCATGGTCTTCAAAATCAAGCACAAGAAGAAAGCACACATCCCAATGCAAAAGCATAATGATCATCATCATGAAGCAATTCAGAACATCACTAGTCCAAAACTAACACATAATATATATCCACTCACAACATAAGCTAGGCACTTAAGGCCTCACACTGAAATCAAATGCAATATCTAGAATAATATCATAGCACCTCGGAAAGGTTAACACCCATAAGAAAACGGCAATATCACCAACTCATAGCTAATTCACATCAAGTAGAAGAAATAGAAAAGAGCAACCAAAGGGGCATTACATTTGGTTTCCTAAGAATCTTTCCAAGGTGAATCCATTTCCTTGGATCTCTTGGAAGTGTCAAGATTTCACCAGGGATATGCTTTATGTAAGGTATGCAACTCTTAACTAAATCACAAAATCAATAAATAACTCAATTGCACATTAATATGGAAATGAAAATAATCATCTTCAATTTATATAAAAGATCATTTACATCACACATGTAAAAGTGTCTAAACTAGGTTATAAAGTACGTGAATTATGATATGCAATAAAGTGTCTTAGGCCCTTATGCCCATTTGATCACAACAATACAAGTATGATATATGAAATATAATCAATGAAGTCTTTGGACTCTACTAACCCCAAATGTCATCCACAAATCCAAGAGATAAGAACATGGTTCAAGCTCTTTTATGTCAAACCACAAAGCTTACACTTCCCCATAATTCTTCCTACTTGAAGAATGCCCGACCCTACACAAAATACCTAGCAACCTAGAAACAGTAGGCAAGATGAAATCTAGTGCAGCTTGATAAATCTACATACATTTCTAATATGAACATATAATATCTTGATATTAGGATATGGTAGAGAATATATAATATACTAGAAAGACATTCATCTATTCTAACGAAAACATGTGGCTTTGGCCAAAGCACTTAAAATTGTATATCGATAGGTAGATATTGAAAAGAAGATCTACTCTTTATTAGCCCATATTCAACACTCATCCAGGAAGGCAAAGCCCAAAAACACACATAGGAAATAACACTACTTTCCTTAACAAATAAAATTCAAGCATAAAATGTATATGCCTAATCATAAAATACTCTTAATATTTGCATGCAAAAGATAAACAACATGAAACTTAATGCATTTTAGTTCTACTATAATTTCATGCAACATTCAATGCAAATGTGTAATAATTTTCATGTAAAAATGATAACTATGTGATGCTTTATGCATTTCAATTTCTACTATGCAATTGATGATTTCATGTATTTTTTATGTAGATGCATATACTACAATATTTCATGTTTTCTAACAAAGCAACTTATACACTTATGTTTTCATATGAATACTATATAGTTCTAAGGTCAATTTGTTCTTGTTTTTAGCTAAACAATAGGAATCTTCATAACCTCGTGATGTTAATATTCATGAATCTTCTCTATTAATAGCTTAGCTTATATCTAATGAAAACAAAACCAAAATTGCTAATTAACCCCAGTGTTCATGTAAATCATAGAATTACCGCAAGGATCAATACTTCACCTAGTTTTTGATGTAATATTTAACAATTCCTTCATTTGATGATACCATTTCATTAAAAAGACTATTATTTATTATCCAAAATAACCCTTAAAATAAAATGTTATAATTCATATTTGATATTCACATAGGTCTATTCATTTATAACTACTTTTATGAATGCCTAATGTTATATAACCTTATTACATTCTAGAGTTTAATCTTCAAGCAATATTATTCATTTTAAGATCCAAGATAATATTTATACTTATCATATAATTCAATATGCATAAGGATTATCCAACAAGATAAGTGAACTAAAATTTGGCATATAGTTTATAGAGTATAGAGATTGTTCAACTTGGTAGAGATTTGAGGGTTAATTATTGATACACAAGATTAATTTTTACATATTTAAAGTTCTAGGTTATGATCATTTTGTCATGGATAAAGTGCATGCACAAGAATATTTCAGCATTTGGTCTAAAAAGAATTTCAAGTAAAAAGGATATTCTAAGAATCTAGAGCTAATCTAGCAACTACAAGCATGGACTAGGGCGCAAGTGAATGTTTGAGGTAGGATCTAGAGTGATCTACAAAGGTGAAAGGTTTGAAATAACCTAGTTCCTTCTAATCTTCCAAAAAATACAGAGGAAACTGTGCAAATTGACTCTTCTTTTGCTGCTATATTTATGTTCCTTGTCATTGCTTTTCCTTGTCTTTCTTTTCTTCCTCCTTCCACCTTCTTGCAAACTAGGTAGCTTGATTCCTCGTAGCTTTTGAAAGTGCAAGTGATTACTACCAAAATACAAAGTGATGCTCCTCAAGAAAGATGCAAAACACTTATATGTCCTTAAAGAAATGTTCGACACCCTTCTATATTAAGAATGTTGTTTGAACTAAAACCATTTTGCATACAACAATTTGAACTAAAGAAAACCATTTGCATATCCTAGGTTCTATATTAATAACTATATTTGTATATGTTTATGTGTGTATATGTATATATATGTGTACATACATAAATATGTATGTATATGTATATATATGTGTACATACATACATATATATGTATGTATATGTATACATGTATATATATGTGTGTGTGTGTGTGTGTGTGTGTGTGTGTGTGTGTGTGTGTGTGTGTGTGTGTGTATACGCATCTATACACACACACACACACAAGCACATAGATATGTATATATTTATACACATATATGCATATATGTATGTATACATATATGTATATATTTATACATATACATATGTATATGTGTATGTATATGTATATGTATATGTATATGTATGTATTTTTGTATGTATACACACACACACATGTAGACACCTAAATTTGATTAATATAATTAATTGAATTTAGATATCCTAGGCGCTTTTAAATTAAATAATTATGCATTATTTAATTAATTAGTATTCCCTCCTAGCTAATTAATTTTATTAATTATGCTAAAGTCCCTTTTAATTATCCCATCCCATCCCATAGTTTCCCAACTATAGTCGAATAGTGAGGGTTGGGAATCTATCTCCATCTCAAGTCGGTAGGAGGGATGGAAGCAAGGCATGGACTACTCGTTAAAATGGATGGATTAACTATAGTCTGAAGGATGCTTTTAGTTCAGGATGGGAATAGTAGTTTTTTCAAGTAGGTGGACAAACATCCGGTAGCCTAGGGGGGCCTACCTCCACCCTATTGGATTCTACCCCCCACAATAGAGGCAGAGGTAGGAGGCAAGCCCCAGGAACTAGAATTTCCCCCCAACTACCTTCCTCCCCCCCCCCAATCTATCTTATGGATGGCTCGATTCTAGAACTATTTTAGTAGCATGGGTATAGTTATTTACTGAGGCCATTTGTAAATTAACGTGTAATTAATTAGTAGATTAATATTACCCCAACCATATAATTATCAATTAATTATTTGACAACCCAAAATCATGTAATTATTTAAATATTCCCCCTTCCTCTATTAAATAAATCAAATACATGATTTGTTTATTAATTCACTTTTGTCCTCTTCTTCTAATAATAGAATTAATTAATTAAATAAATTACCTATTTCCCCACATGTCTCCTAACCTAAACCCCCATTTAACCCTTATCCTAAGCCTAACCCATGGGTTCTAACCAACCCTATCCACTTAAAAAACCTTATCCCTTCTAACTTTCCCCCTCACATGTGTATGCATATTCCTAATATTATAAATATTAGAAAAGAATATTTTTTATTTGGGTGATTATCTACCAAATAGACATGTGTCCTCAAGGACACATGCCATTTCTCTTCTTGACATTTGTCCTCCTCAAGGACACTTGTCATTCTTGGTTCAGCCACTTGTCCTCTTTGAGGACAAAGTGCGGAATCTCATTCCACATGACACCTTGAGGCTTTCCACTTGTCCTCTTTGAGAACAAGTGTCTCATTTTCAAACCCTCTAATATCTCATCCAAATCCTATTTAATACCTACATTTTTTATGCATTTCATCCACCTTTTCACAATCATACCCTCGTAATGCAAAAATATCCACTCATCATTTGCATCATCAAAACAATTTTGAAACCTCATATCATTACTATTCACACCCATTTTAGCTTAGTTTTGCATTCATGATCATGGAGCATATTCAAGCACTCTTGGAATCATCGCAATCTAGCACACATTAAATCAAAGGACAACCAAATCAAGGATTTTTGAGAGAGTTTGCTAATTTTATTGTTATCATTTTCTTTCTTTGATTTCCTTTTAACGTCCTTATCTTGAGTGTTTGCTAGGTTGTTATCTTTGTTATTTCAATCTGTTTATATTTGCACTCACATTTGTATTCACACTTTAGACACCTAAATTTGATTAATCTAATTAATTGAATTAAGCTATCATAAACACTTTTAAATTAAATAACTATACATTATTAATTAATTAGTGTTCCCTCCTAGCTAATTAATTTTATTAATTACGCTATACTCCCTTTTTAATTAATTATTTGATAACCCAAAATCATCTAATTATTTAAATATTCCTTCTTCCTCTATTAAATAAATCAAATACATGATTTGATTATTTAATTCACTTTTGTCATTTTCCTCTAATTATATAATTAATTAATTAAATTAATTAATCCTATTTCCCCACATGTCTCCTAACCTAAACCCCCCATCTAACCCTTGTCCTAGCCTAACCCTTAGGTTATAACCAACCCTTTCCATTTAACCAACCTTATCCCTTCTAACCTCCCCCCTCACATGTGTGTGCACATTCCTAATATTCTAAATACTTGGAAAATAATATTTGTTACTTGGGTGGTTATCTCCCAAATAGACATGTGTCCTTAGGGACACATGTCATTTCTCTTCTTGGCATTTGTCCTTCTCAAGGACACTTGTCATCCTTGGTTGAGCCACTTTGAGGACAAGTGTGGAATCCTATTCCACATGACACCTTTAGGATTGTCACTTGTCCTCAAAGAGGACAAGTGTCTCATTTCTCAAATCCTCCCTCTCACCAAATCCTATTTAATCTCTCCATTTTCTATACATTTCATCCACCTTTTTCATAGTCATATCATCATAATGCCAGTTTACATACTCATATCAACTCATTATTTGCACCCATTTTATCTTAATTTGCATAATCATGATCATAGAGAATATCTAGCATCCTTGGTTGCACAAAATCGAGCACACATCAAACCGTGGGATAATCAAATCAAAGGAACAAAATAGAGTTTGCGTCTTTATTTGGTTTTATTAATTATGCTTCATTTATTCCTTTTTAGCATCCTAATCTTGAGTGTTTGAATAATTTATGTTTTCTTAGGTTGATAATTATTATTTAAATATAGCTATATTTCCACTCACATTTTTAATCACACATTTTTTGTTGGATATCCTTGGCATATGATGAACCGGTACATTGACATGGTGATAATGTATGTTGTCATTGATGTCAATAAGCGTAAGTGAACCGGTATGCAGATTGAAGAAGTTGGTGAGCCAGTATGAAGAGGCATGAGGAGATTCAGTGAACCGGTGTCGGGGGTTTCACTAAGTGTGATTACCGGTTGGTAGTCTCAGCTCTATGGTTATCGGTTTGGCCATCCAGCTTGTGTGATGAACCGATGATCTCTATGATGAGTTAGCTAAGAGATGTGATCGAGGTGCCACGTCATCTTTGTGTGCATGAAGGATTGAGGCATGAGAAGATTGACCGCGTTTGAAATCTACCTCAGGAATGATCATTTTTCTTAAGTGGTAAGAGAAGAGAGTGTGATGAGTTACTGATTCCCATGTGTGGTGATGAATGAATGATGCAGATTGTCTTGTGATCTGTTTGAAATTGTAATGCTCTATGCAATATGTTTGGACGGTCAGGATTGGACAGCCTGTGTTGTAAACCTAAGATGTTTAGGGCTTATGTTACCGACGTATATGTTGTCTATAAGATCGATGATGTTTGTTATTGAAAATTTGTTGGCAAATGTTGTGTGTATGTATCCAAGTGAAGAGATACTTGATACGTGCTAAACCACTAAGAAGTAAACTGCAGAGTGTGATTATAGAGTAGAGGATATGAAAAGGATCTACCTTGGCATGTAGTGTTGTTATTAGATCGTAGTTTTTCCTGTTGTCTTCTAATCATTTCAACAGATGGAAAATCCCTTTACCGGGTAGCTTTAACAGGCTTATTGTAAAACTTGTAACCAGGTAACTCAAGATCATTGAGTTCTTTAAATCCTCTAGCGAGGTAACCTTTAACAGGGTATATAGCCATCCCTTAATCGGGTGATCTCTAATAGGATTGGTTCCTAGCAAAACCTTATTGTAAAGTCTCTCACCAGACTAGGCCCCTAACAGGGTGAGATTCGAAAGAGTTCAAAATAAGCTTGTGGGTATTCATCCCCACCGTGGTTTTTCCCATTTGGGTTTCCATGTGAAAAATCTATGTGTTATGTGTTATGCATTTTCCATGTGATGTTTATGAAGTATTTGGTTGAAGGATTATGCATGCAGGGTTAATAGGTTATGGTATTTTTAGTATAACACATGCATATGTTTATGGGTGAAGTTGATGTTGCATAATTGATCGTATTTGAAGTATTCAGACCTATCAGTTTATGGTGTTTGGTGTCTTACTATGTTTAACTGGTATTGCCATGGTTAAGTTTAGTAATGGTGATAACCAGTTGGTTTTGCTTTAGCAAGATAAGTTGTTAAGAGAGTTTTTTTATCTGTACTGATTCACCCCCCCCCCCTCTCAGTACCGGTTGGGGTATCTAATGTTCATTATTATTCATCAATTGGTATCAGAGCGCCTCCAGGTCCTTGGTGATATAAGCTTAACCGCTTGAGGTAAAAGATCCTATTGTAATGATGAAGAGGGAAGGTCCTAAGTTCAATAGAGATAACTTTAAGATATGGAAGGATAGAATGAATATTTACATCAAGAGTATGGGTTCTCAACACTGGAGATATGTTGAGAATGCATTTGTTACTCCCACTGGCACTTTGACTAGTGATCAAAAGAGAGAAATCCAAGAAAATGGGCAAGTCATGGAAGCCCTTATCAGCAGCTTGTTAGATATTGAATTTATTGATGTTCAAGACAAGGACATGCCTAAGGATGTATGGGATGCACTAGAAAACATCTATGGTGGTGATGAGCATGTAAATCAAGCTAAGGAAGAAAGCCTTAGAGGTAAATTTGAGGATATGAGGATGGTTAAAGGTGAAACCATTCAACAGTATGGTATTAGGATTAAGACTGTTGTTGGTGATATCAAAAGCACTGGTGGAACTATTGATGATACCACTATTGTTAGTAAAGTTATTAGATCATTATTACCAATCTATGCAATCAGAGTTGATGATATCCATGAGCTAAGGTCTATTGATAAGACAAAGGTATCCCTAGATTCTATTATTACAAAATTAACTACATATGAGTTGAATAGCTATGATGGTAGTGTTCAAAAGACTGAGTCAGCCTTTAAAGCATCTACTGCACCATCCAGAAAAGAAAAAGAAACTAGTACCAGTTATGAATCTAGACAATGCAAAGATATGGATGATGAAGAGATTCTGATGGAGTTCGAAGCACTTCTTGCTAAAAGACTTCCAAAGGGAACTAGGAAGTAGAGAGGTAAACTTCCTTTGAAATGTTTTTTCCTGCAACAAGATAGGACATATAGTTGTTAATTGCCCTAATAATGACAATAACGATAAGTCAGAGAGGTTCAAAAAATATAAAAGTGGAAATAGAAGAAATTGTCTAGTTGTTGTGGATGAAGGTGTCACTAATGAAGAATCAGAGGATGAAGAAAATGAAGACATAATGTTTGTAGCAGTAAAGGAAGAAGTGTCTGACAAGAAAGCTCTTGTCTCTCACATTGATAATTCCAATGAGTGGATAATTGATAGTGGTTGTTCTCATCATATGACTAGTGACCGGAGAAAGTTTCTGTCTTTGGAAGAATATGATGGTGGTGTTGTCAGATTTGGCAATGGTGCACCATGCTTGGTGAAAGGTAAAGGATCCATCTCACTGAATGGTAAAAGCAGTGCAGATGATGTTTACTGGGTAGAAGGCCTTAAGCATAACCTTTTGAGTATTGCTTAGCTGAATGACAAAGGATTAATTCTGGAATTCAAAGGTGGAATTTGCAGTATAATTGGGAAGAGTGGTGAAGTTATTGTGACTGGTAAGCAGACCAGAGGTAACCTATTTCAGTTGAATGCCAAGATAAGTCAGTGTCTAATGGCTAAGTTTGATGACAGTTGGATATGGCATAGGAGACTCTGTCATATGAACTTTGACCATATTGTTAAAGCTGGTAAGATCAAGGCAGTTAGAGGATTACCATGGTTGGACAAACCTGAGAATTCTTTGTGCAAAGAATATCAACTTGGGAAGATGTCTTCTTCAACTTTTAAAGGTAAGTCTTTCTCAACAGAAAATTTACTTGATCTTATGCATACTAATTTGTGTGGCCTTATGAAAACTAGAAGTATTCAGGGAGATAGGTAATTTATGATTCTTACTGATGATTTATCAAGAATGATGTGGGTCACATTCTTGAAAGATAAATCTGAAGCATTTGGAAAGTTCAAAGCTTTTAGAGCATTAGTAGAGAAAGAAAGTGGTAAAAGGATAAAATGCTTGAGAACTGATGAAGGAGGAGAATTCACTTTTGATGAATTCAACAAGTACTATGAAGATAATGGTATCAAGAGATAGTAGTTTTCCCCAAGGACACCACAACAGAATGGCATAGCAGGACTGTAGTTGAAGCGGCAAGAACAATGTTGATCCAAGGAAAGGTTGCTCACACTTTTTAGAGAGAAGCAGTGAGCACTGTAGTCTACACTTTGAACCGGGTACTCATCAAGAAAGGCAAAAATAAAACCCCTTATGAGTATTGGACAGGGAAAACTCCCACTGTGGGTTACTTTAAAGTGTTTGGTAGTAAGTGTTATATCAAGAGAGGTGAGCATTTGAGCAAATTTGACGCAAAATGTGATGAAGGAATATTTATGGGATATTCCACTAAGAGCAAATCTCTCAAGTGCTACAACAATAGAACACAAAAGACTGTTGAAAGCATCAATGTCAGGGTTGATGAATCCCCTGAGGAACCTGAGGAAACATGCAACGAAGAAGTAGAAGATGAACCGGGCATAGCCTTCTAGGAACCGGTTAAGAAAGAAACTTGCAAAAATCTCAGTGTTCCTGTAGAAGCTGCAATAAGAGAAGAAGAAGAGGTTAGTGAAGAAGAAGAAGAAAAGCTAGCAGATTAGGCTAGAGTCATTCCAAGATATGTGAAGTTGCATCGTGATCCAAAGCAAATCATAGGAGATAAAGATGCAGGGATACTCGCTAGAAGAAAAGTGAAAGAAAACTCTTGCATGATTTATGAATTTGAACCCAAGACTTCCAGAGAAGCTCTTACAGATGAAGACTGGATTAAAGAAATGGAAGAGGAGCTAGATCAGATAGAAAAGAATGCAACATGGTCTTTGGTGCCTAGACTCAGACATAAAAATGTCATAGGTACCAAATGGGTGTTCAGGAATAAGTTGATTGAAGAAGGCACAGTTGTCAGAAATAAGGCCAGGCTTGTATGTAAGGGATATGCTCAGGAGGAGGGAGAAGACTATGGAGAAACTTTTTCTCCTGTGGCTAGGCTAGAAGGTGTTCGAATGCTACTTGCATTTGCAGCATTTAAGGGATTTAAGGTTTATCAGATGGATGTGAAGTCTTCTTTTCTGAATGGAATCCTAGAAGAAGAAGTTTACATAGAGCAACTAGAAGGGTTTTCCTTATCAAAAGATAGTGACATGGTGTGTAGATTACACAAAGCCCTATATGGACTGAAACAGGCACCTAAGGCATGGTATGAAAGACTACACTCTCATCTTGTGAAGATTGGATTTCAAAGAACAAGTGAAGATAGCAACATCTACTTGAAATCAGAAGGTGATCAGATTTTGATTTGTGAAGTGTTTGTGGATGACATAATCTTTGAAGGAGATGATAAAATGAGTCATTAGTTTGCAGATGAAATGAAGAAATAATTTGAGATGTCCTTAATAGGAGAGATAAAATTCTTCATTGGTTTACAGATTCAGCAAATGAAAGAGGGTATCTTTATTACCTAGACTAAGCATGTCAAAGAGGTATTGAAGACTTTTGGCATGGAGGAAAGCAAACCAATTAGTACACCGATGGTAACTGGTTGTAAACTGACCAAGGAAGATGATTCAGTACTGGTGAATGAAAAGGAGTATCAGTCAATGATCGGTAAACTGCACTATGTGGTGCACATCAGACCGGATATTGCTCATGCAGTAGGCATAGTAGCTTGTTTTCAGAAATGTCCAAGAGAATCCCACTTGGTAGCTATGAAGAGGATTCTTAGATATCTGAAAGGAACAGTTGATTATGGATTATGGTATCCATATAATGGTAACTATGATCTCAAAGTATATACCAATGTCGATTGGGCAGGTAATGTAGATGATCAGAAGAGCACAACCGGTGGAGCGTTCTTTCTCGGTGGAAGATTAGTATCGTGGACAAGCAAGAAGCGGAGTTGTACTTCTCAATCTACAGCTAAAGCAGAATATGTGGCAGCATTTATGAACTGCACTCAAGCAATTTGGATGAAGCATGTATTGGAAGGTTTCAAGGTACCTGTATCTGAACCGGTGAACATTTTTTGTGATAACACAAGTGAAATAAATATTTCCAAGAATCCAGTATTGCATGCTAGAACTAAGCACATTGAGCTTAAATATCATTTCTTGAGAGAGAAAGTGCAGAATAAGGAGGTTGCACTGCAACACGTTTCCAGTAAGGAGTAGCTAGCAGATATATTCACTAAGCCCTTACCAAAGACTACATTTACCTATTTGAGAGGTGAATCAGGGGTTCTGCCCCTTCATGAAGTCAACTAAAATATTTGTGCTCCACATCATTCAAGTACTACAAATGACAAATCCTTCAGGATTAATGTGCTGGAGGATGCTAATCCTAAGGGAGAGCAACATAGTAGATTTTGGAAGCTTATGCCTCCACTTTGGTATT
The DNA here is from genome assembly GCF_030272615.1 of Cryptomeria japonica. Classification (NCBI taxonomy): domain Eukaryota; kingdom Viridiplantae; phylum Streptophyta; class Pinopsida; order Cupressales; family Cupressaceae; genus Cryptomeria; species Cryptomeria japonica. Next base: position 320,334,324 of record NC_081405.1, on the reverse strand, counting down.
GTTGTCAAAGGGGGAGAAGATATGATAGATGTATGGGGAGAAGATATTTGATAATGCAGACACACTGGTCTATGAGGTTTTCAATTGCAATGCTACACTGAGTATTGCCATCAATGCCAAAGGGGGAGATTGTTGGATATCCTTGGCATATGATGAACTGGTATGTTGACATTACGATAATGTATGTTGTCATTGATGTCAATAAGTGTAAGTGAACCGGTATGCAGATTGAAGAAGTTGGTGAACCGGTATGAAGAGGCATGAGGAGATTCAGTGAACCGGTGTCGGTGGTTTCACTAAGTGTGATTATCGATTGGTAGTCTTTGCTCTATGGTTATCAGTTTGGTGATCCAGCTTGTGTGATGAACCGATGATACTCTGTGATGAGTTAGCTAAGAGATGTGATTGAGGTGCCACGTCAGCTTTGTGTGCATGAAGGATTGAGGCATGAGAAGATTGACCGCATTTGAAATCTACCTCGGGAATGATCATTTTTCTTAAGTGGTATGAGAAGAGAGCGTGATGACTTACTAATTCCCATGTGCGGTGATGAATGAATGATGCAGATTATCTTGTGATCTGTTTGAAATTGTAATTCTCTATGCAATATGTTTGGACGGTCAGGATTGGACCACCTGTGTTGTAAACCTAAGATGTTTAGGGTTTATGTTACTGACCTATCTATTGTCTATAAGGTTGATGATGTTTATTATTGAAAATTTGTTGGCAAATGTTGTGTGTATGTATTTGAGTGAAGAGATACTTGATACTTGCCAAACCAGTAAGAGGTAAATTGTAGAGTGTGATTGCAGAGTAGAGGATATGAAAAGGATATACCTTGTCATGTAGTGTTGTTATCAGATCATAGTTTTTCCTGTTGTCTTCTAATCATTTCAACAGATGGAAAATCCCTTTACCGGGTAGCTTTAATAGGCTTATTGTAAAACATGTAACCAGGTGACTCAAGATCATTGAGTTCTTTAAATCCTCTACTGAGGTAACCTTTAACAGGGTTTCAATCTTTAACAGGGTATATAGTCATCCCTTAACCGGGTGATCTCTAACAGGACCAGTTCCTAGCAGAACCATATTGTAAAGTCTCTAACCGAACTAGGCCCCTAACAGGGAAAGCTTCGAAAGAGTTCAAAACAAGCTTGTGGGTATTCATCCCCACCATGGTTTTTCCCATTTGGGTTTCCACGTGAAAAATCTGTGTGTTATGTGTTATGCATTTTCCATGTGTTGTTTATGAAGTTTTTGGTTGAAGGATTATGCATGCAGGGTTAATAGGTTATGGTATTTTTAGTATAACACATGCATATGTTTATTGGTGAAGTTGATGTTACATAATTGATCATATTTGAAGTATTCAGACCTATCAGTTTATGCTATTTGGTGTCTTACTCTTTTTAACCGGTATTGTCATGGTTAAGTTTTGTGTGATAACCAGTTGGTTTTGCTTTAGCAAGATAAGTTGTTAAGAGAGTCTTTTTATCTGTGCTGATTCACCCCCCCTCTTTGTACCGGTTGGGGTATCTATTGTTCATCATTTTTCATCATTTTTCACACGCATAGTGGGACTCACTTCACGGGTCATATTGCACAATTCTTATTGTTTAAGTGTGTTTTTGATAGATTTAGAGCTCTTGCAAGCAAAAACGTGGGAGTACAGCTGGATTTTCACCTTAGTGAAAGTATATTTCTTCAAAAGCTCAATTTTGAGAAATGACAAGATTGTTGTTTGAAACAATAGGATCACTAAGAGAAATGGCAAGAACATGTTCCCGTAGTCGTACAGAAGTTATAAAATCCAAATTCTACTCTCAATTTTTTGTGTTCAATTTTGTCAATTTACAATAAAATAGTGGGATTGTGGGTAGAAATAGTGAGATTGCGAGTAGAATTAATAGGATTGCAAGTAGAAATAGCAAGTTTGCATTTTGTTTGTATTTTTTTGCAATTTTTATTTAAAATTTTGCATTTTATAACTGAAACAGTGGAATTGTAGGTAGAAATAGCGAGATTGTGGGTAGAAACAACGAGATTGCGAGTAGAAACAATGGATTTGCATTAAATATATATATATATATATATATATATATATATATATTACAAAAACTACGGAAATGTACTGAGAAACCACAGGAATGCATTAAGAAACCGCAGGAAAGCATTGAAAAGCATAGGGAACGCTCTTTTTTTTTTCTTTCTGTCATTTTCCCAAATGTTTATTTTGCTAACATACTAATCTAATGTTGTTTTATTTTTTTTTGGCTAACATTAGTGTAGGTTCGATAGTAGAAGACCCCAAATGCTTGAAACTCTAACTTGTTTGTTGCAGGACCTCAAAAGAGAGGTGCATTTGCAAACACCTTTTGTTTTTAAATAAATCACGTTCTTTCTTTTAGTTTGAAAACACTTCAATTTCATAAGAAAATGAACCCTTGTATTATGTGTCTTACACACTTGTGCATATGAGTAGATCTACTGCTAACACACACTATCCTCTCCCCTATCTCTCATGGTCCTAAGTGCAAGAGAAAAGTGTTAGCGATGCTCAGCTTTTATTTTTTATTAGAGGGCCTACCTCCCGAGAAGCCATTAAGTTCAGGTGAGAGGGAATGAACCAAGCAATACTTTCTTTCACTCTACTATATAAATATTCATAATTTTGGTGAAAGCCATAATCAACTAGTGCAGTTGTGTTATACCAACGGTTTTCCTCAGTATCTACATACAAATACCTTCATGATCTTGATGAAAGTCAAAATCCCCTAGTGCTTATGTGGCAGATGCGTAAAAACCTATGTTCTATAGGTTGGGATATCTCTTAAATGAGCTAGCCGCTGCATGTATAGCCACCAAATTTACTCCAAAAGTTCCTCCACAATGAACCATTGCTTTAGCAACCCAAAACCTTTTTGCTTGTTGGTGGAGGAGATCAGACCTTTGAAGCCACCCCAATTCATACCTTACATTGTCAAGACATATGTCCCTTGGTTCATAAGAACTTTAGATCTTCAGGGTATGAGATTTTGGTATGCCCGTGAAGTGTGTGTTGTGGTGGGGGAGCCAACGCCACTCGAATCTCTTTATGTCTTGTTTGTTTAGGTATTTGGAGAAATCTAAGTGGGGATTCAGCAAATAGTATCACATTTTTAAACTAGGAAGTACATATTTACAACTTCTTTTGGTTCATTCATACTAATAAAATGTTGTCACTATGGGCTAATCTAGGCCCTCATCTTTCAATTGACTTGGATATTTTTCTTATGTGCTTGTCATGTTGTGTCACTATCTTTTTCCAAAGAACAAGTCAAAAGTCAATCATTTCAAGTCCAAACTTATTGTCCATCAAAGTCCCAAATTGGCAGCTTCATGATCGTTATCCTAGTTCTAGCATAGTCACCATTATCATCCAAACTTGCACCGTCATAATAGTCATTTTTTCATCTATTGCCATTACCACCAGGGTCACGTTGTCATTACCTTCTTCCTAAGTCATCAATCCAAACATCAAACTTCATCCTCTTTCCAACTTCCTCAAAATCAGTCCCCATCCTAGTCTAAGTTTGTCATTCATCCTATTTTGAGCTTTAGTCTATCATCCATTTTCATCTTTCTATTGGACATTATTGCTGCTAAGATATGTTGATTTCATTGGTGTCAACATATTCTTGTTTTTTGGTATTGCAAAGAATTGTTTTGGTGATCTAGTGATTGCATTTGTGGTTTTGGTCTTTCTGTTCGGTGGTTGGCAGAGTTTGGTTTTTTATCCAATGAGCTCTGATATGATCATATCTTGTGTTCTATATTTGGGAGAATGTTTTGGATGTTCATATGTATTGTCATCTAAAATGGCTCATGATTTGGTGCTCCTAAAGCTATCTTTCCTATCCAAGTTTTTGTTGTTGTTGAGTGTTCTTGAACGTTAGTGTGTTGATAGATGAAGATTTGCATAAGTGGTGTTGGTGCAGCTATTGCAGATGGTTCTAATGTGCTTGTTGGTGTTTCCCAATCATGTCCTATTTTTCTTGGTGATCCACATTGATTATTGTGTGTGTTCTTGATGATCTTCATGGTTCGGTGATATTCTTTGTGTTATGCGGTATTCTTGGTGGTGTAACATGTTGCAGTTGATCTTGGCAAGATTTTCGGTGATGATGCATGTTTGAGGAGTTGATTTAGGTCCATGCTATGTTTCCTATGGTATTGTATTATTCAGGTGGTTGATTTATGTATCATGTGATGTAGTTTTGTAATTAGGTGTTATGGGCTTGTCTGACCTTGTAGTCAAGGTTGATGGTCTGTATAAATGGGTGTAATATTCATGTAAGTTGGATCATAGGTATTGAGTTTGCATTATCAAAGAGTGGTGTATGTACAAACAAGTGAATTTAATCTTTTGGTGTGGTGTGTTGAGTAGAAATTTGTGAAGGACAGACCTTTGAGCTTAACCGAAAGCGTCATCAAGCATTAGCAAGATGCTATCTTTGCAGTTCATTCTTTCCAAATTGTAGCCCGAATATTTTGGTAATGTAGTGAACCTTCCCTAAGGGTTGGAGCCTTCTAGGTCATTGTAATTTGAGCAGTGAGCTCTAGGCAGTGTTCCTGAATGCATGTGCATTCCCCATTGTGGGTAGGTTCCCATCGTGGTTTTTCTCTTAACCAGGTTTTCCACGTCAAAATATTGGTGTTATGTGTGTTGTTGTTATTACCGTTATCTTTATTTTTGTTGTAGTTGATCAGATTTGAGATTGTGCTTAATTGATCTAATCCAATAAAAATTGATTCACCCCCCCTCTCCTAGTTTTCCTTCATGTTGTTGCCAACAAGTGGTATTAGAGATAGATCCTCTGGAAGAAGCTTAACCACTTGAGGTGATACAGGATGGAAACCTATGTGTTTAAGGAGAGTCCTAGGTTTGATGGAAATAATTATACCATCTAGAAGGACCAGATGGAAGTTCATTTGAAGTGTCTTGGTGAAGATTATTGGAAGATTACAAAGAATGTTTACAATGTTCCTCCGAATAGACCAGTTACTTCTGATGAGATCAAGGAAGTTGAACATAACATAAGGGATAAGGGAGCGTTGCTAAGTGTTTTGACTGATTCAAATATGACTAATGTAATGGGACTTCAAACTGCACATGAGATATGGAAGAAGCTTGAGGTCTTGTATGAAGGAGATGCACAAGTTAAAGTAGCTAAATTGCAGAGTTTGAAGGGAAAATGTGAATCATTAAAGATGGGAAAAGATGAGAACATAACTTCCTTTATGGCTAAAGTGGATGAGATTTTTATAAACATTAAATGTGCTAGTGGGACTCTTGAGGAAGATGATATTGTTGCTAAGGTGTCGAGATCCTTGACTTCTTCGTATAAGGCTAAAGTTGCTGCTATCGATGAGATCCGGAGTGTGACTACTATGACGAGATATATTGGTTGGTAAGTTGGCTGCATTTGAGTTGAGCAAGTTTGGAGAATCACATGGTAAATCTAAGATTGCATTCAAAGCCTCTTTATCTGGGAAGCAACTGTATGATCCAGGAGAGAGTTAATCTAGCATTTCAAGATATGAAAGAGAGATGAGAGACATGGAAGAATAGGAGAAAGAATTGGATGAGCTTGAAGCACTTATTGCTTGGAGATTGCTTAAGGGAGCCAGTAAGTATGATGAAAAGTTACCTTTGAAATGTTTCTCTTGCAATAAGATAGGATATTTTGCTTCTAGGTGTCCTAAAAGAATGTCTAGGTATGATAAGCATGAAAGATAAGATAGATTTGATAAGCATGATAGATATGATAAGCATGATAAGCCCTACAATCCCTACCGGAAGTATAGAAATTAGAAGAGATGCTATTATGTTGTTGATTAAGGTGTGACAAATGAAGAATTGGACAATGGAAATTTAGGAGATGAGTTTGTGTTTATTGCTATCAAAGAAGATGATATGGTACCAATGAATCCTACAAGCTGCATTGTTAAGTAGAAAGTTTTGGTTGCTAAGATTGAAGAGAAAGATGAATGGAATTGACAGTGGTATTTCACATCATATGAAAGGGGACAAAAGTAAATTTTTTAGTATGGAAAAGTATGATGGTGTTATAGTAAGATTTGGAGATAAAAAAGCTTGTGTGATTCATGGTAGAGGTTCTATATCTTTTGATGGTAAGAATAACACTGATGATGTCTTAAATGTTGAAGGATTAAAGCATAATATTCTGAGTGTTGGATAGATGGTTGACAAAGGATATGATTTTCAATTCAAGAATCATAAATTCAATATTTTGAATACCTCTAGTGTAGAGATTGCAACAGGGACTAAAACTAAAGGTAATATTGTTCATTTGAATGCCGGTGAGAAAAGTTGTTTGATTGCTCAGATAGATGAAAGTTTGTTGTGGCATAGGAGGACGTGTCATGTTAACTTTTACTGTAAGATAATGATAAGTTCTACTCAAGTCATTAGAGACTTTCCTAAGATTGTGAAGCCCTCTAATCCGGTATGTAAAAAATGTCAGTTGGGGAAGCAAAAAAGAACATCATTTAAAAGAAAATTGTATACATCTAATGGATTGTTAGATCTTATGCATACTGACTTGTGTGGTCCTACTAGAGTGAGAAGCGTGCAAGGTGACAGGTATTTCATGTTGTTGATTAATGATTACTCTGGAATGATGTGGGTGACTTTTATAAGGGAGAAATTAGAAGCATTGGAGAAATTCAAAGCAAAGGTGGAAACCGAGACAGAGTTGAAGCTAAAGTATCTGAGATCTAACAGAGGAGGATGATTCACCTCCAGTGAGTTTGATACATTCTGTGAGAGGAATGGAATTAGAAGATAGATATCTGCTCCTAGAACCCCTCAGCAAAATGGAGTTGTTGAAAGGAAGAACAAAACAATATTGGATGCTGCTAGAATGATGTTGATTGAAGGAAATGTTGTGCAAATATTTTGGAAGGAAGTTGTTAGCATTTTTGTTTACACATTCAACCGGTTGCATATAAAAGGTGATTCCAGTAAGACTCCTTATAAGCTATGGTTTGGTCATGTTCCTAGAGTTAGATATTTCAGAGTTTTTGGAAGCAAATGTTATACAAAAAGATGAGGATATAGGAAAGTTTGATACAAGATGTGATGAAGGAATGTTCTTGGGATATTCTACTAAGAGAAAGGCCTACCGATGCTATAATAAGAGACTGAAGAAGATAGTTGAGAGTGCAAATGTAAAGTTGATGAATGTTTTGGTAAGCAGATCAGAGCATGCAGATATGAGATTGATGATCAAGATATTGTCTCTAAGCTTGCACAAATTGAGATCTTGAAGCATATCAATTTGGTAGAGACAATTAATCTGGATATTGGTGTTGCCGATGAAGGACTTTAAGAGCCTGAGAATCAAAATAAGTCGAAGCCTTTGAGGTATGTAAAATTGAATCACTCTAAGAATCATATTATTGGTGATAAGAACAAGGGTGTGATGACTAGGAGAAGACTTGATGTTGAAGAGATATGTTAAATTTCTAAGATTGAGCCTAAAGATGTTGCTGAAGCATGTAAGGATGAGAATTGGATAAAAGCTATGGAGGAGGATTTGAATCAGATTGAAAAGAATAACACTTGGGAGCTTGTTCTGAGACCTTATGACGAAAATGTGATTGGCACTAAATAGGGGTTCTGGAATAAACTGAATGAAGTTAGTGAAGTGGTAAGAAACAAAGCAAGGTTGGTATGTAAGGGATGCTCTCAGATGGAAGGTATTGATTATGAATAAAATTTTTCTCATGTTGCTAGAATGGAAGTTGTTAGATTGTTGCTTGCATATGCTGCTTATAAGAATTTCAATGTTTATCAGATGGATTTCAAGTCAGCCTTTTTGAATGGTGATCTTGAGGAGGAATTCTACATTGAGCAACTGGAGGGATTTTCTTTATTAGAGGAAAGAGACATGGTATGCAAATTGAACAAATCATTGTATGGACTGAAGCAAGCCCTAGAGCCTGGTATGCAAGATTAGATAAGTATTTGATGAAGTTGGGATTTTGTAAACGTGTTGTTGATAGTAACTTGTACTTTAAGATTGAGAATGATAACATTTTGATTGTTGAAGTATTTGTGGGTGACATTATTTTTGGAGGAGATGATGATTTGAGTATTAAGTTTGATGATGATATGCAAAAGGAATTTGAGATGTCTATGATGGGTGAGATGAAATTCTTCTTAGGATTTTGATTACTCAAACCAGTAAAGGTATTTTCATTTCTCAATCTAAGTATGTGAAGGAATTGTTGAATAAATTTGGGTTAGAAAATACTAAACCTTTTGGAACTCCTATGGTGACTGAATGCAAGTTATCTAAGAAAGTGAATCAAACCTTGTATAGATCTATGGCTAGTGGACTATTGTACCTGACTCAAACTAGACCAAATATTATGCATGTTGTGTGTCTTTGTGCTAGATTTCAAGTTGATCCTAAAGAGACTCATGTTATTGTTGTTAAAAGAATTTTTAGATACTTGAAGGTAACTATTGATTATAGGTTGTGGTATCCAAAGAATGATGATTTTATGCTTTGTGCCTATATTGATGTCGATTGGGCAGGTGATTTAGATGACCAAAAGAGCACTATCGGTGGAGATTTATTTTTAGGGAAGAAGTTGGTGTCATGGGAAAGCGAGAAACAAGATGCTATATCTTTATTGACTGCTAAAGTTGAATACATTGTTGCTACTACAAATTGTACTCGGGTAGTTTGGATGAAACAAATGTTGAAAGACATTAGAGTTGTGTATGATGAACCTATTGTTATTTACTATGACAATTCAAGTGTTATTAATATTTATTAGAATCTGGTACTGCATTCTAAAACCAAGCATATATCAATTAAGTATCATTTCTTGAGGGAGAAAGTTAGTGATGAAGAAATAAAATTGGAGTATGTATCTACAAAAGATCAGATTGCAAATATTTTCACTAAGCCTTTGCCTACAGATACATTTGAGTATTTGAGAGACAAATTAGGGTTCATTGCCCCTTCTAATGAGAACTAGGTTCATTGAGATGCATCGATCCGGTGGACTTTATAGTCTTATCTCTTTATCTGGGTTGATGAGTTGATGTTGCTATTCAACTGGAGTAGTTAGTGAGTTATTTCAGAGTTGTGAATTTATTCTAAGGGATAGATTGTTCTTTCTAGTGGGGAAAGAAACTTAACCAATTTATATCTTTGGCATTGTTTTCAAAGGGGGAGAGAAGCATGTGAAAATTTGTTTTAACTTTGGAGCTTTGTGTGCATGATCTTAGGGGGATCATGTTGGATTTTGTTGATGTTGATATATTCCTTTGCATTGATTGTTTTTCACATTTATATGTTGCCATCAATGCCAAAGGGGGAGATTGTTGGAATTTTTTGCTGCTAGGATATGTTGTTGTCATTGATGTCAACATATTCCTGTGTTTTGGTATTGTAGAGAATTGTTTTTCTAATCCAATGATTGCATTTGTGGTTTTGGTCTTTTTGTTTAGTGGCTAGCAGAGTCTAGTTTTTGATTCAGTGAGCTCTGGTATGATCATATCTTGTGTTGTGGATTTGGGAGACTATTTTGGATGTTTGTGTATATTATCATTTCAAATGGCTCATGATTTGGTGCTCTGGAAGCTACCTTTCCTATCTGAGTTGTTGTTGTTGAGTGTTCTTGAATGTTAGCATTTTGATCGATGAAGATTTACATAAGCGGTATTGGTGCAACTATTAAGGATGGTTCTAATGTTCTTGTTGGTGTTTCCTAATCATGTCTTATTTGTCTTGGTGGTACGCATTGATTATTGTGTGATTTCTTGATGATCTTCATGGTCTGGTGATATTCTTCATGTTATGCGGTATTCTTGGTTGTGTAACGTGGTGCGGTTGATCTTGGTGAGATTTTAGGTGATGATGCATGTTTGAGGAGTTGATTTAGGTCCATGCTATGTTTTCTATGGCATTGTATTATTCAAGTGGTTGATTTATGTATCGTGTGATGTAATTTTGTAATTAGGTGTTATGGGTTTGGTCGCCCTTGTAGTCAAGGTTGATGATCTATATAAATGGGTGTAATATTCATGTAATTTGGGTCATAGGTGTTGAGTGTACATTATCATAGAGTGGTCTATGTGCAAAAAATAAATTCATCTTTTGGTGTGGTGTGTTGAGTAGAGATTGGTGAAGGACAGACATTTGAGCTTAACCAGAATGGTCATCAAGCATTAGCAAGATGTTATCTATGTAGTTCATTCTTTCTGAATTGTATTCTAAACCTTTTTGTAAGGTAGTGAACCTTCCCTGAGGATTGGATCCTTCTAGTTCATTGTAATTTGAGCAATGAGCTCTAGGCAGTGTTCTTGAATGTATGTGCATTCCCCATTGTAATATTTGCAGATAATACTGCAAAGTATTACCTTATTGTGGGTAGGTTCCCACTGTGGTTTTTCCCTTAATAGGGTTTTCCACATAAAAATATTGGTGTTATGTGTGTTGTTGTTATCTTTCATTTTGATGCAGTTGATTAGATTTGAGATTGTGCTTAATTAAACTGATTCACCCCCCTCTTAGTTTTCCTTCATGTTGTTGCCAACACTTTCATCTCTCCAACTCATCAACTAATCATCATGTCACAATTTTATTATGATGATTTTAGTTGTCCTTCATTTTCTTCCACTTCATCCCATTCTGATGATGATGAGAGTCTTGATCGTCAAGACAAATATAAAATTGAAAACCTTGATGCTCTCATCCTTAGCAAGTTTGCACCAAGTGTCAGATACCAAAATCCAACCGTTCATCCTAGATACCCTACCATTCATCCATGTGCATCCACTCATACTCCTTATCACACCTTTTACAAGGAAAATCCATTATGTCTTCCACCTACAACTCCCTCATATATCACATCCACGTATCCCGCATATGCAACATCCATGTCTTCATATTCTCTCATGATCTTATCTCAACCTCCATCTTTTCATAACAAAACTACCACTTACATCCATAATATAAATCCACTATCTCATTATCCCCAATTCCATTACACAATCCATAATCCTAATCCCATATCCTACCTCAATCCTCTATCCAATCCTAATCCCTCATCCTACCTCAATCCTCCATCCAATACTAATCCTTCATCCTACCTCCACCCACCATCCACTTCATCCTATCTCAACCCACCACCATCCACTTCATCCTACCTCAATCCACCAACATCCACTTCATCTTATCTCAGTCTACCACCATCTACTTTGTTGTACACCAAAACACCTTCATCCACCTCATCCTACCTTAATCCATCGGTGTCCACTTCAATTTATCTCAATCCATCATTTTCCACTCCATCGTACACAAAAATATCACCATCCACTTCATCCTACCTTAATCCACTACTATCCACTTCATCCTATCTCAACCCACCATCCTCCACTCCATCATACACACACATTCATCTACCCCATCCTACCTTAATCCACCATTGTCCACCCCATCTTATCCCAATCCACCACCCTCCATTTCTGCAACTTCCCTTCCACCTCCCAAACCTATCATTCCTCTCCTACTTCCTAACACCATCAAAAACCTTCCATCTATTAAGACTGCCCAACCACAATCCCCATCACCTTCTCCTACCAGCATTCAAACTCAATTTAATGAACCTGCCATCCTTCCAGCCACTCCATCTACCCTAGTTGATGAAACTCCCATCATTTCATCCACTCCATCTACTCCAATCAACAAAACTCTCATCCATCCATCCACTTCTTCTACCCCAGCTGGTGAATCTCGCATACTTCCATCCACCCCATCTACCCTAGTTGATGACCCTCCCATCCTTCTATCCACTCCATCTACCCAGTTCAATAAATCTCCCATCTGTCCATCCATTCCATCTGAAAAATTCTACCCACACATCCCTCACCACATCATCCACATCAATCCCATCAAGCCAAGATCTTGTTCCAGAGCATGTTGAAATATTTATGAATCCAAATCAAGTTCCTACCATTCTGCCTCCTTGTCTCAAGATCCCTTATTATCCCTTCATCCACATCATGATCCTACCATTCCATCTACTCCATCTCAAGAACCCTTATCATACCCTTATCCAAGTCAAGATCCTCTTGTCCCATATACTCCACTTATTGATCCTCCATTTCCTCCTATCCAAACCATCCCACCACTATCACTCTATCCCCTTGGTTCGCTTACATTCACCCATGGTAGTTCACTCGCAACAAAAAAACATATCATATACACCACCCAGTCTCCTCCATCTAATAAAGGGCTCACATCTTGTTACCCAAAGAATAAGTATCCTATTTTAGATAAAATGATCAAAAAAATAAACTATCATGATAAAGGCTTAGGACTACATGAGCAAGGTACTTTGGATCCCATCCATGTCAAAGCGCATCTAGGATCTCATGGTCTTGGATACATATCACAAGGCACTTCATCCAAAAATATTGATACAACTAATGCAAAATCCAAGTATGCTTACAAACCCACTATCACATCGCCCCATTGTTCCCCCAAACCATTTATTGTCATCCCCCTCCTCCATCATACAAAGCTAAAACAACCATCCATCTCCCTCCTTCATCCTTTAAATCCATTTTGGGTCCCTATATCCCAAAATCCACCATCATATATCTCCCATATACTAAATCCATTTGGGGCCCTTATATCCCACAATCCCATGCTCCATCTTGCCTTACTCATCCCCCCATACACATATCCCATATCCCGATCATAAACATCATGCTCCTTTAATTCCTAATTAGGATCAACAAAGACACACTCTTAGGCATCATATCCACCATCCTACCATAATCACTCCATCCATGTTCCCTCCACATCCTCCATATTCTCACACTCCTTCCAATGCTACTAGAAGCAATTTGGATGCCAAATAAAAAATGCATAAAGCTACACATCCACAACAACTTAAAGATCACCATGTCCACTCAAAAAGACATTCTCCCACAAAGAAAAATCTGATACAAAAATGCAATGAATCCCAAAGACCGCAAAGGCCCACTAGAGAAAAAACAAGAACAATGTGGATCCCAAAGCAAAAATAAATCGTGCATCCAAGAGAAAAATTCCCAAGGGCATCCAAAGTTACTAATCCACTAGTTAAACATTCTCCCCCTCCATCTCCTAAGTCTATTTTGGGTCCCTATGTCCCAAAGATACCTATCATAATTCCTCCATCCTATCCACATGCTACATCCATCTCCCCTCCACTCATCCCACATCCCCCACAACATGTGCTAGTGTTGGTCTTGACAACATCCCCCATCACACTCACTTTCTCTCATTCCATCCAAACACTTGCCACTATCATATCTCTTAAACCACATGCATCCCCCATTAGAACCCTCTAATCCATGCCTTTGCATAGTCCACCCATCTTAATAAAGTTGTACCAACATCTAGTGATCACTCCAAATGGGCTCCTATTATCTTGATATGGAACTTGATACTTGAGTTCTCCATCCATCTCCCTTATTACCTATCCTCAAAATCCATTTATCCTCATCCATATCCATCCATAAATTTCCTCCCAAAAATTAAAAAACTTCAAAAAAAGAAAGTAAAAAATAAAAATAAAAACAAAGTAAAGAGAAAAATTCATCGAAAGTTGAAAACTTGGCAAACAGGTGCCTTGGAAAAGTACCATGATGAAAACCTGGTAAACAAGTGTCATATTTAATCCCTCATCCTTTTGTTCACCACACTTGGGAGCAAGTTCTTCTAGCCATACATCCATCACCTCCTCCATCTCATCTACCTACCATACCAATCATATCCTATACAATTCACTTCCTCCATCCTCCCTTGGATCTTGATAAAAATAAAAGGCCACCATGTATACATGCTTTGGACACCTCTTGGTCTCCATTCACCTTCCTATCCATCCATCCTTCCTCCCTTTCATATAATCTATCTGCATACCATCATAGTCCTTATCCACCCATAACCCTACCTTTCATCCACTTCCCTCAAATCTTTTATCCTCCTATCATTCATCCCATCATATCCCTCCTAATGCCTTGAATCATGAACAACATATCCAAAAAGGGGCATCTTGATTCTTATCCCTTTGTGACATAGTCCCTAGAGACCCTATCACACCCACCATCTATTCACTAATCCAACCATTCACCAATTCTTATCTCCCAGTTCCTCCATCTCTTCGTCCCTCATCCTTTCATCTCCTAGATGCATCCATAATGCTTCCATCTCTAAATCCTTTTCATCCTATCATCCATTTCTTAGTCCTTCCCATCATATCCTTCCATCACTTCTTTCATCCCTTATCATTGGTATCTAGCTCTAGTCTACCCCCACATAATCCAATACCATCCATCCAATCAGTCTATTTGCTCCTTGCAATCCACCATTGCATGCAAATCCTATCCATGTCCCTCAGCTATCCACAGTCAAGCACCAATCAAATCATCCAATCGCATCTATGGTCTTGTTCCCAACCTTGTTGCAAGCCTTGATCTCAATCCAATCATCATCACTGAGATGCATTCTTCCCAAACCTTGTGTTTTTTTGGGATACATCGTTCCCACATCGACAACACCCATCAATCATCAATCTATCATCTTGATTGGGGCAACATCATGTCTATCCCTAGGTCCTCATCCATCATCCATAGCTCTTGTACATCTTGTAAATAGTGTTTTGTACATAGCATCGATCGTGTGTGTCCATCTAGGTCCACTTGTAAATATGTGTCCTTAGGTCTCATCCTTTGCATCAGTCAGTCATGTCCTCGAGATCGTGTGCCATCAACTGGTTCTTCAATAATCATCCTAGAACATCTTTGTCATCATGATTGTGTCAAGTACCTTTTGTTGTCCCATCTCATCAATCTTTTATCCAATCGTCAGTCTGCGTAGGATGTATCCTTCCTCAAGTCAGACATCATCAAATCCCCATCCATCAATTATCCTTTTGGCAAAAGATATTTGAAACACTCAAGTTGTCTTTTATTGCTTTGTGACTTTTGTTTATCTTTATTTGAGCTTCATCATTTTGTATCCTCACAATCGCCATGATCCTTTATATCATGGTACACTATGAGTGATGAAACTTGGTGCATGGTCTCTTTTTCTTTTACTTCCATGTGTTTTCTTGATGTGTCCCATGTTGTTCCCTCATGAGGTCTTGGCTATCTCATGTTACACTATTGCATATTTGAACTGCTTGTGGTTTTTCCAGCATCGTTTCCTACAAAGTTATCTATTACTCTGTGTGGTGCTATACTAAATTTTTTGTGTTTGTTTTTGTTGCATCAATCCATACATTGGTTATGAAATCACCTTGGTTCCTCATACCTTGGTGCATCATATACAATGCTAAATCAAAATAATTTCTCATTGCATGGCAACCCATTTCCAAGAGTGCTCACACTCCATGATCATCTCATGCATATCATTTATGTCATCTTCCTTGATGTTTGTTGGGGAAATGTTTCTTCTAAGATACCATCGGGGCCTCTGTTTCCCATGCACCCTCTCAAGGGGGCATCTCTAACCTGCCATTCCTTTGTTAGGACAACTTGGGGCATTTTTCTCACTCCTCTTTTTTTCTTCTAGTGCCACCGCAAAGAGGGGCAAAATGTAGACACCTAAATTTGATTACTTTAATTAATTGAATTTGGCTATCCTAAATGCTTTTAAATTAAATAATTATACATTATTTAATTAATTAGTGTTCCCTCCTTCTAGCTAATTAATTTTATTAATTACGTTATAGTCCCTTTTCAATTAATTATTTGACAATCCAAAATCATCTAATTAATTAAATATTTCCCCTTCCTCCATTAAATAAATCAAATACATGATTTGATTATTTAATTCACTTTTGTCATTTTATTCTAATTATAGAATTAATTAATCTTATTTCCCCACATGTCCCCTCTAGCATCCTAAAATTGCACCCCTATACAATTTTGACCACATTGGGTCCCTACCTTAGCGTTTGTGCCCCTAGGCCTAACTGGGACCTGATTCTGCTCATATCACTCAAGTATGACTGAATTTTTTACTTTTACATCAATTTGGCATCTTATTCTATCCCTAAATTGGGGTAGGACTAGAGCACCATGCCTTGGTCCTAATTAGGAGCAAGGCACCATGCTCTGGTCTCCCTAATTGGGCCCTCTTTAAAACCCTCTTCCCTATTTCAAAATTGAGCAGGAATTCTAGCTTTGTGTCGGCTCATGTCAGGAAATTAGCAGGTTTTCCAACGAGTAAGTATAAAGGAGGCTTTCCCCTCTAATTTTGAAATCTAGGAACAAGAACACACACATGAGATGAAACATTCAAGAAATTGAGCAAGTAATATATCTTCCTTCAATCCTTGGAGTAGAAACAAATTCAAGATTCAAGCATTGAAGTGGAGATTTGCATCCTATTTTATCAAAGACTTCATGAAACCCTAATCTCATGTGGAGACAAACAAAACTTCACATAGTGGTATATCATTTGGTTTTCAATCATTATTCAGCATCTCCCTCAAAAGGAGAATCTTTAATTATAATAATTAAATTATCTTTCATCTCTATTTCATGGTTAATTCCAAAACCAGGGTTTGACTTAGGCAAGCCCCTATTTCCAACCTATTTCCCTTTCTTTCTATGTGCAAGAAATAGGTACGGAGCTGCGATCCTCAGAATAGGCATTATTTGCAGAGATGAATCAACCCCCTTTAGCATGCGAAAAGTTAGGAGGACTATAGAAACAAGCATTTCGGTCCTGACATTTTTGGAGCTTTTTCGAGGATGAAATTTGAATCTACTCATAATCCTCATATCCAGGTGTGTGTCTCAGTCCCACATCTGTAGCTCACTATTTCCACATTTTTATCTTTATTTTCAGCACTTTATCCTAATTTCATCAATTCAACTCAAAAAAGAGGGTAAACAAATCCTTCTCCTTTGAAATCCAATCAGTATTCAGTCCTTATCTTTTTGGTTTATGATCGAATCTATTGGGTTTCACTCCTCTTTTGAATGTAATGAAGCCTAATTTAGATAACTTATTTCATGAGGATGTTGGTGGTTCTTCAAATCCTACAAGTGACCCCATTTACCCTCATTCTTTCCTTAATACTCATAATGTAGATGAATCACTAACTAGGGTGTTCATTGACTAATTGGTGAAGATTGACAATCAATTTGAAAATCTTCAACAATTGATGAGTCATCAATACCCCAAAATTAAGGCTCTACCATTGATTGAAGGATTAGAAATAATGGTTCAAAGTGATAAACTTGGTGTTGATGTGTTGCGTAGTATTGCTCATATTGTTGATACTAATATTAAGCCTATGAAGTGTTGTGTTGAAGTCCTTGGTTATACAACCTCCTATTCAAGTATATCATTTCATTCCTCTGACTACTCATATGGATAGTGTTCGCACCTTTACATCCAACATCATGGATACCTCTACACAAAATGTCATAACTACACATGTTGGTCAAGAGGGCAACTCCTCTAATCATAACTTCTTCATACCTGCTCCTATGAGTATTCCATTTGTTACTCAATCATCTCCCATACCTACCTATCATAGTGTCCCACCTCCTTACTCTCCAACTCCTCCTTCATTCAACAATTTTCCCCCCCTTCTCAATCAAACATGTCCAATTTCAATTCATCCACTGAAACTACCATCAATAATCTAGCCCAAACAATGTCTTCCTTACAACAAAAAATAGCTTCCATGAATCAATCCAAGTATAATGTGCCCACATTTGATGTAGCGAGCCCATTATCTAGTGGCATTATTCATGTTGTCCCTCCTAAACATGTATAAGTCTCACAATTGAAGCTTTATAATAAAAAAGGTGATCCCTTGACTCATGTTAAAATATTTTTAACTTTGTGTAGTGACTTTGCTCATGACCAAAGATTGTTGGTTAAACTCTTTACTAGAACTCTTAGGGATAAAGCTTTGCAATGGTATTTTTCTTTGTCACCTTATTCTATTACTTCTTTTCAACAATCAGCTAATGCTTTCATTCAACAATTTCATAATAATATTGGTCCTAAAATTACTTTGACTGATTTGATGCATTGCAAGTAAGGTGTTAAAGAAAAAATGACTAATTTTATTGGTAGATATAAACATTTGTATTCACAAATTTCTTTTCCTATGCCTGATCAAGATATTCAAAGAATTTTCAATTCTAATTTGCAAAAATATATTAGACATAAACTTCTCTTTTTTGGGGTTTACTTACTTTACACATTTGTGTGTAGTACTTCACAATTATCACCTTATTGTGAGTCAATTGGAATAATCATCTTTAATTACTTCAAATGATAAAAGTGAAAGTTCTCAGCAACCTTTTGTGAAGTTTAAATTGAATAAGGGATTCATCGAGTTCAATGACAACAACAACACTTAAGATGCTTTGTCCAAATAATTTAGAAAATAATTCACTCATTTTAATGAATCTTTGCACAATATTGTGTCGCAATTTCTACAAAGTAATGTGTTGAAGCTTCCCCCTATTAAACCAATTGATACAATTAAGCCTTTGTCACGTGCCTTTGATTACAAATATTTTTACCAATATCATCGTTAACCTGGTCATGATACTGAAAAGTATTATTCCTTAAGGAGTAAGATTCAAGACTTGATTGATAACAATACCATATATGTGGCCAGTGTGAATGATAAAGGAAATAAATCAGTAGCTCCTCCTAATCAAAATCTCCAAATTTTCACTAATCCTTTACCTTCCCATTCCACTAATGTGATTGAGACTGATCGTCTTGCCTTCTCTCCTAATGACCTTATCCTAAGTCTAACAATATGGTGAACCCTATTGATCAAATTGAACTTCCTAAGAAATTATGCATCACATTTAATTCTAGTGAGACTATTAAGGCACTTGATGGCCGATTATATATCACTGTGAGAATCAAAGACATACCCTCATGAGGGGTGCTCATTGTTCTGGCTTGTATGGTTAATGTGATAACTGCATAATTTCTTTATACCTTACAATTGCATCAAGTGACATATGATAAATATGATGTGGTGATTAAAATATTCGATGGCTTATCTTGTCTTGATATTGGTTCGATCACACTTCCTATTGAGGTTGGCACTAAATACTTAGATGTTGTCTTTGTTATCATTCCTATATCTAATAAATTTCATGTAAAGTTGGGACATCCTTGGCTCACTTCCATGAAAGTGGTTGCTTCTACTATTCAAAAGTGTTTGAAATTTCCTCATGATGACAAAATCATAACTATTAATCACAACACATATTAGCCTATGGTGAGGAATGGAGATGTTTGTCTTGACCATTTTTGGTTTGAACAATTCCAACCTCTTAAGCCTAGAAGTGATGCTTTGTTTCAATCTTATCAAAGATGGAAGAATAACATGATTTTATCTTTGAATAAACCTAGAAATCCAACACTTAGTCTTCTTCCTAATAATGAACATATTCCTTCCCCTTTTGATGCTCTCTCACTTCCTCCCACAGATAAACCTACTCTTCCTCCTAAGGATAAGAGTATTATTCCTCGTAAGGATATACATATTCCTCCTCCTCATGATGGACCTGATCTCCTTCCTACACCTTATATTCCTCCTTTATATGGTGCAATCCCACCTCCTAAATCTTACAAGGGAAGTTCCTTGGGGCATCTCCTATTATTCAACCTAAGAAACCTTCTCCTATGAATCATTCCTTAAATGAAGAGAAGAATTATATTCCCGTTGATCCTAAACCTTCACAATCTTCAACTAAAAATAAACGAAACTGTTGTGTGAGAGAACACTGATGGAGACGTCATGCTAGGGCTCATGAACTTGCTTCTCAAATAATTTCCTCCTTGAAGACACCAACTATTGACATAATAGAATTTTCTCAACCTTCTCCTAACCAAGAGGTTCAACCCAAATCTCGAAGATGTAAAATGATTAATAAAAATGATGGTTCAAGTTCTATTCCTATTAGAAGTCCTCTTTTTGTTAATCTTGATGAAGATGAGATTGTTGTTCATGATGAAAATGTTGATGCTAATAATTTAAAAGATAAATATGAATATATTGATGTTACAATGATTTATCTAAACAATTTTCAAAAGCATTAATCCTATCTCCAAGTAATAGACAAAGTGACTCATCATTAGAGCATGGCCCTTGTTTGGAACTTATGAAAGCTCCATATATAGTGCTCAAATTGGCTCCTCTTGCATGTTGTCCACCTTCCCAAAATAATGTTCAGAAAGATGGGGAGGTGGATGGTTTGCATGATTAGCTTCATTCATGACATAGCTTCTCTCTCACTTTCCTCTCTTGCTTGTTTGTGACCTTCTTCTATTTATCTCTCAATTCTTCTATTTGTTGTCCCTAGTGTTGTCTACTTGAGAATGATGCAAATCATTGAGATCTCTTTTGGTCTCTCCCATATTGACTCAAAAGATATATTATTTATCATAAAAAGCATACTGACCCCAGAGTTAAGCAAAACAACCCCGTGTTTTTGTCTTGTGATAATTATCATGTAATTTGTCCTTTCTTGGGGACATATTATTGTGATTACATGCTTGTATTTTTGGTTGTATCCTACTTTATAGTAATTTCTCTCTATAAGGTGTACGCAATTGCTTTAATGTGGGGGCATACACTCCTCTCAATGATCTCGCTCTTTTGTATATCTTTATACTTAAGTTACTTAGCGGACTTAGTATTTCTTTTCATGACTCATAGTATGAGAACCTTACTAGTTTGTAGTCATGGTTCTCTCTTTCTCTTTCT
Source organism: Cryptomeria japonica (assembly GCF_030272615.1). Classification (NCBI taxonomy): domain Eukaryota; kingdom Viridiplantae; phylum Streptophyta; class Pinopsida; order Cupressales; family Cupressaceae; genus Cryptomeria; species Cryptomeria japonica. The sequence goes on along the minus strand of NC_081405.1, from coordinate 320,313,477 downwards.
CTCATGATCTCCCTTTTATCTTGTCATCTAAGATGTAATATCCTAAAGTCCATTGGGGGCTTAGTGTATCTTGCCTTCATGGTGACTTGGTGATTTTTTTCGATGTGAATCCTTGTAATTTATTGAGTATGATTGACTTCATACTCCTGCTAAAGTGGGGGCTAAACGTAGCATCCTAAAATTGCACCCCTATACAATTTTGACCACATTGGGTCCCAACCTTAGTTTTTGCACCCCTAGGCCTAACTGGGACCTGATTCTATTCATATCACTCAAGTATGAATACTTTTTTTACTTTTACATCAATTTGGCATCTTATCCTAGCCCTAAATTGGGGTAGGACCAGAGTGCCATGCCATGGTCCTAATTAGGACCAAGGCACCATGCTCTGGTCCTCCCTAATTGGGCCCTCTTTAAAACCCTCTTCCCTATTTCAAAAATTGAGTGGGAACTCTAGCTCCGTGTCGGCTCAAGTCAGAAAATTAGCAAGTTTTCCAATGGGTAGGTATAAAAGGAGGCTTTCACCTCTCATTTTGAGATCCAGGAACAAGAACACACACATAAGATCAAGCATTCAAGCAATTGAGGAAGTAATTAGTTCCTTAAAGCCTTGGAGAAGAAAAAAAGTAAAGATTCAAGCATTGAAGTGGAGATTTACATCCTATTTTATCAAAGACTTCATGAAACCCTAATCTTATTTGGAGACAAAGAAAACTTCACATAGAGGTATATCATTTAGTTTTCAGTCATTATTTGGCATCTCCCTCAAAAAGAGAATCTTTAATTACAATAATTCAATTATCTTTCATCTATATTTCATGATTAATTCCAAAATTGAGGTTTGACTTAGGCAAGCCCCTATTCCCAATCTATTTCCGTTTCTTTTTGTGTGTAGGAAACAGGTATGAAACTATGAACTTCATAATATGAATTATTTGCATAGATGAATCAACCCCCTTTGGCATGTGAATAGTTAGGAGGACTAGATCGATGGGTATTTCAGTCCTGACATTTTGGAGCTTTTTGAGGGATCAAATCTTAATCTACTCATAATCCTCAAATCCAAGTGTGTGTCTCAATCTCGCATCTGTAGCTCACTATTTCCACATTTTTATCTTCATTTTCAGCACTTTATCCTAATTTCAGCAATTCAACACACAAAAGAGGGTAAAAAATCCCCCTACCTTTAAATCCAATTAGTATTAAATCCTTATCTTTTTGGTTTGTGATTGAATCTATTGGGTTTCACCCCTCTTTTGAATGTAATGGTAAAAATTGCGGTTTTTATCCTTCTATGGTGAAAACCCTAATTTTTCACACATTACATCCCCTAATCTAAATGCCACCATCTAACCCTTATTCTATCATAACGCTTGGGTTCTAACCAACTCTATCCATTTAACTAACCTTATCTCTTACAAGCTCCCCCCTCACATGTGTGTGCATATTCCTAATATTCTAAATACTTGGAAAATAATATTTGTTATTTGGGTAAATATCTCCCAAATAGACATGTGTCCTCAGGGACACATGTCATTTCCCTTCTTGACATTTGTCCTTCTCAAGGACACTTGGCATCCTTGGTTGAGCCACTTTGAGGACTAATGTAGAATCCTATTCCACATGGCACCTTGAGGATTGCTACTTGTCCTTTTTGAGGACAAGTGTCTCATTTCTCAAATCCTCCCTCCCCTCACCAAATCCTATTTAATCCATCCATTTTTTATGAATTTCATCCACTTTTTTCATAATCATATCATCATAATGTTGGAGTTTACATACTCATATCAACCCATAATTTGCACCCATTTTAGCTTGATTTTCATAATCATGATCATGGAGTGTATCTAGCATCTTTGGAAGCACAAAATAGAGCACACATAAAACCGTGGGATAATCAAATCAAGGAAACAAAATGGAGTTTGCATATTTATTTTCTTTTATTAAATTTTTTTGTTTATTCCTTTTTATCATCCTAATCTTGAGTGTTTGAATAATTTGTGTTTGCTTAGGTTGATAATTGCTATTTCAATCTAGTTATATTTGCACTTACATTTTTACTCACACATTATGTGTCTGTGTACATACATACATATATTATTTATGTATGTATGTATGTATGTATGTATGTATGTATGTATGTATACATACATACATACATATATGTATATGTATATATAATCTTTAAATTTTTATAATAAAATGAATTCACCTATATGCATATATATAAATGCAAGAATATATTGAAAATTAATATATTCATTTTTAGGGGTTCTCCTCGCAATGCAGCAGTAAGCTGCAAGCCATGTTGATAAGGTGTTGTGGATTCTATTCTTGTGTAGGTTGTTTCAGTGGTGTTGAAGTCTCTGCTTAATGGTTTCAATGATTCTGGCCTCCACCTGCTCCCACCCACCACGATGGCAATGTTGTCCAGCATTGATGTTGCATCAACAATTGCTTTGACTTGACCTGTGTCGAATCCAACATGGGCAGGAGAATGGTGAAAGTAACTGAGGTAGGAAAGTAACTGAGGTAGGCAACAAGAGAAGGTTGATGATGGAGAGTAGAGAGGTAGCAGAATGGAGGAACAAGGAGGCAGAGTTGGCAAAGGAGAGATAAGGAGGTGGTGGTGGAGTTGAACAATAAGGAGGAAGAGATAGGAGGAAAAGCAGGTGTGGAGAGATGAGGATGTAGAGGCAGAGTAGTAGAGGATCAGAGTGATAAGGAGAATGAGTGGAGTGATAAGGAGTGGAGTAACAAGGTGTGCATGGAGTGATAAGGGTGATCATAGTGATAAGGAGAGGTGATCTCAGATAGCAAAAATTGGAGGTGTTAATACTTCATCATTCGTGACAATGTACTCGGGGATGGGGTCCTCCTCTATAGCCCCACTGATTCAAAGCTCCAGTCAAAAGTGGTTACCAATCAATAAATATATTTAAAACAAAAAAACAATTGAATATTCAATGCACTTGAAATATTTATAAAATATTTCCAAATATAAAACAATAAATCATAATTATAATATATTGATCTTTTATATAAATACAAAATTAATTCAATTATTAAATTGCTAAAATTGAGAAATAAGATTGTGATACTTTAGCTCTTTGGTAAGTTTGGTCCTTCTCAATGTGTCATGTGTAGCAATGGGTGAAAAACTAATGATTACCTATTTGTTCACTATGATGTCACTTGAAATTTGTGGTATGATATCTTGTTTAGATGTGGTATGCTTTGGGATACTCCTAACATTCTTAGGTCGTTGGGAACTAGAGTTTGAAAATTAAAAAAAAATCCTTGTTTGAAGTTAATTTGGTTTGGTTTTCTTTCCTGTATTGTTTGGAAGATATGACTTGAAACAAATAGGAGGATTTTTCAAGATAAAAAAATTTCAATTGAGCGGATTTGAGATCTAGTTAAAAATGCTTTATTTGAGTTGGGGATAATTTGGAAAGAGGATAATTGGCGTGTTAGTGTTAGTGAGGTTTGTTGGGTAGTTGCTTGGCCATACTTCAATTGGCTTGGTATTGTTAGGTAAGTGTCTACCCCTATTTTGAACACATGGTAAGACTGAAAAGTGGGGGTGAATCAATCTGGAAACAAAATAGTCCACTCCAAGAGAAAGAGAGAACCAAAACATATTACAATACATCCTTCCAAGATTAATTCAAAAAATTGCACATGCTAATACATTCTCCAAAGTCATTACCAAATGTAACATGTAGATATAGCAATTAGTTAGCCATAGAACATCTTCTGACGCAAAAGAATCCATGTAGATCTCCACACACCAAGGTGAGACCCATAATAGCATCCTAATACATCTTCCAACTCATAGATAGACCAAAGGAATATGATCCAATTAAGATAAATTAATAAAACATATTGAGTCACTAAATATCTTAACATAATCAACAAAAGCTCTCTTGCAAAACAAAAAAATCATCTAAGAAACATATTGAGACTACTACGCAAGCCATGAAATAATATCCACTAAACCATAACGCAATCTACAACATATTTGAAGGGCACCAAAATATTTCTAGATCAATCTAACAAACACACTCCTTGCCAGAGAACACAAACAATTATCCAAAATAAAATGCCACAACCAACACCAAGAGTGTTGAACTCAATTTTTAACACAAAGCACAATGACAACAACCAAAAGCATATCTAGACCAATCATCCATCCAGATAACTAGATTTGACATCAATGACAACCATACAAGCTTATACTTCCAACAATCTCCCCCTTTGTCATTGATGACAACACTTGATCACAACCCTTGAATTTGTGTCTCACAACTCTCTCCAACAATCTCACAACTCTCTCCCCCTTTGACAACAATGACAAAGGGATCTATATAATAGAATGGCCAACACACACCATTGCTCCCCCTGAGAGTAGCAATAGCATCAATCCAGGAGATAATGGATAAGCATTGAATCTCCCTCTAGAAAGAAGTACCATTGAAATGCACCTACTTAGAAAAAGGAGGGGAAATAACCCCTAGCTTCTCCCTAAGATACTCAAAAGTATTCTTCGCCAGCACCTTAGTAAACATGTTTGCTACCCATTTGTTTTGTAGAAATGTATTCCAATCTGACTTCTTTGTCTGCAACCTTCTCTCTTAAGAAATGATAATGGATTGATATATGTTTTGTCCTTGAATGCATAACCATATTCTTTGAAATATTTATAGCATTGGTATTATCACACATGATAGGAATAGCTTCATTATATGTCACTCCAATATCCTTAAGAGTCTACTTCGTCCAAACAACTTGAGTACAAAAATATATTGGTACAATGTATTCCGCTTCTATATTAGATAATGACACTGATTCTTGCTTCTTACATATCCATGAAACCAATCTATCTCCCAAAAATAATGCACCACCACTAGTACTTTTCTTGTCATCAATGCTTCTGGCCCAATAAAAATTTGTATATGCTTTCAACATGAAATCTCTATCCCTTTTGTACCATAGACCAAAATCCTGAGTTCCTTTCAGATACCTAAAAATCCTCTTCACTGTTTGACCATGAGTCTACTTTAGACTAGCCTAAAATATTGCAACTAAACAAACAACCTACATAATATCTAGTCTAGAGGCAGTAAGATGCAATAGTCCTCCAATCATAGATTTGTACTTCTTCTAATCAACATTCAAAGATGTGTCATCTTTACCTAGTTTGCAACCAATAGCTAAAGGAGTAGTAACAAGTTTACAATTCTCCATATCAAACTTATTTAACATTTCTTTGACATACTTAGCTTCAGAATTAAAGATTCCATCATCCAACTAAATAACTTATAGACTAAGAAAGAATGAAATTTCTCCAAATATAGACATCTCAAATTCCTTCTGCATCTCTTCTACAAATTCTTTACACAAACCATCACTTGCTCCAAAGATAATACCACCAACATAAACAACAACAATAAACACCTTAATGCCTTCAACCTTAAAATAAAGGTTGTTGTCAATAGTACCTATCCTAAAAAATTTCTCTAACAAATATTCATCCAATCTCACATACCATGCTCAGGTTCTTGTTTGAGTCCATACAATGTCTTCTTTAACCAACAAACCACACCCGGATCCTCTGACAATCTAAATCCATCTAGTTTCTCAGTGTACACTTCTTCTAGTTCTCCATTCAGAAATGTCGACTTAACATCCATTTGATATACCTTGAAGTTATTGTCAATAGAAAAAGAAAGAAACATTCTAATAGCTTCCACCCTAGCTACTGGAGCAAAATTTTCCTCAAATTCAATACCTTTTACCTAAGAATAGCCTTTACATACTAATCTTTCCTTTCTCCTTGTGACTTGTCCTTGTTCCAGAATACCCACTTAGTTCCTATCACATTTTTGTCCACTGGTCTAGGTACCAGCTCCCATGTTTGATTCTTCTATATCTTATTCAATTCTTCTTCCATTGCTTTTACACAACTTTCTTCTTCATATGATTTAGGTTCAATAATTGACAAAAATAGTAATTTTCTTGCTCATTTACCTCTATACACTTCCTCTTTTCTGAACTACTTTTTTTTGTTTGCAATTATCTGATCTTCTAAATTATTCCTCTGCATGTATTTTGGGGTCTTGATTGCTTGTTGAGTCTTTGGGCCACCTTCATATGCATAACATAACTTGTTTTAGACTTCCTTAGCTTCTTTTAATCCTTTAACCTTACCAAAAACTTCATCACTTAGACAACTGATAAATTTTGTTCTAGCTTTTGCATTTGTCTCCTAAGCCTTAATTTCATCTAGAGTTGAAGCTCCATTCTAAGGTTGTTGGTAACCTAATATCCCATATTCCATTCTTCAATGTCTCCAAGTAAGATTCTATTCTTTCCTTCCAATAAGGAAATTTTGTTCCATGAAACATACTTCAACATGAAGTTCTTGTGCCATTTCTGGATCTATCTCAAGCGGTTAATCTTTACAAAGACGAACCAATGCTCTAATACCAATAGAAGAACATGTGGTAGGACTGAGAGGGGGGATGAATTAGTTGGGAACTTAAAAATAGATTAATTATAAACAACATCAATTTACTTAATCAACAACACAACAATCATCAACACATGAACACCAGATTTACATGGAAAACCCAAAGAAGGAAAAACCACGGTGAGAATCTAACTCACAATATGAACAAGAATGGTTACAATGTTCTAGGCTTACTACCAAGGAGAAACAACACCTAAAATACTTGCAAGGCTAAGATACACTGCCTTAGGGAAAGATTCAAGAACTTGCAGAACTGAGGCACATTGGTTCAAGGCAAGAGATACACATTGTTGACAAAGGACTCATGTCAATTAACAATGAAGGAAATAACTAAATTGAAATTGAGAAGGATTCTCCTAAACATGAAATTATCCTTGAACAGCTAGATCAAGTGACCAACATCATGGCAAACATCTTTGATAACTTATGTTGTCAAAACACATTGTCTCATTGAATATAGCACCTTTAAAACTCTTCTCAAACTAACAATCGCACATTCACAATCTCAGATTTTTTTAGCATATCATTTCCATACACTTCACATACAATTCACTTTTCCATACTTACACTCTCTCTTCTGCACTCCTTAATATTACATACAATATTAAAAACTTGATTGAGGGTCAGCCAAGAACATAAAAAATAATATTACACAATATAAATCTCCTGGACCAAAAGTACTCGAAATGGTCCACTCCAGCAGAAAGAGAGAACCAAAACATATTACAATACATCCTTCTAAGATTAAATCAATGAACCGTACACACTAATACATTCTCCAAACTTGTTACCAAACAGTGTAGATATAGTAATCAGTTGGCCATAGAAAATATTCTGATGCAAAATACTCTATGCGGGTCTTCACATGCCAAGGTGAGACCCATAATAACATCCCAATACAACTTCCAAGTCATATTTGGACCAAAATAATATGATCCAGTTAAGATAAATTAATCAAACATATCAAGTCACTAAATATCTTGAACATAAATCAACAAAATCTCTCTCGTAGAACAAAGAAAACACCCGAGAAACATATTGAGACTGCTACACATGCCATGAAACAATGTCCACTAAACCATAATGCAATTTTCAACATATCCAAAGAGAACTAAAATATTTTTGGACCATTCTGATAGACACACTCCCTACTAGAGAACAAAGATAATAATCCAAAACAAAATGCCACAACCAACACCAAAAGTTTTAAACTCAATCTACACCACAAAGAACAACAACAACAACAACAACAACAACCAAAATCATATCTGGACCAATGATCCATCCAAATAACTAGGTTTGACATCAGTGACAACCACACAATATTATACATCCAACACCTATTACTCTAAATTATGCCTAGCACTGTCCCAATACAAAGGGTAATCTAGGAGCTATTGAAGGGGGTATTTTTAGGGATTGTGAGGGTCAACCTTTGGGCCTTTTCTCCTACAATTTTTATAATGATACAATTTCTTATATACCTCCAAAGACATCTAACACATGGAAAATAATGTCAACAAGAAGTGGAACACCCTATTTCCCATATGAGACATCCTTTCCCACAAGTCAGTATGTTAGTTTTATTGATCATAACATATCATATATTGATGTCATGCATGAGACAAAATTTAAAAGACATAATATACCATTTGAGCTAATAATTTCCAAGCATACATCACACCTTGCATATTTAAATGACATTGTTGGTCATGATGGCACGTTTTATAATGACAAAGATAATCTTAGTGGGTATTGGTTTGAATGATACATTTTCCAACATGTTATAGAAACACTTTATGTTACAGACACACTTTGTGGGGATGTATTAATAAATTAATTGAGTATCACCACTTTTCTCTCTTGTATCTATTTATTTTATTTTTCATTACTTCCTCTATGTTGTTTCCATGTTCCTAGTTAATATCTAGATGACACAAACACACCTTTAGTGGTGCATAATGACATAAGTGGCTTTAAACACATGTTGTGTTATTCATGTCACTTTTTCTCTATGTTTTGTATGATTACTACTTTGGCCTTTTAATTTTTTTCATGTATTTTTCCATTCGCCTCACTTATAGTTTCATTTACCTCATGTGTAGATTTATATTTTGACCTTTTATTTATGTTATGCTTTCTTTGTTCCTCCTATGTTCATGTCACCTTCTATATTATTCATGTTATGGTGTGCTTCATATATATGCTCATTTCACCCTACCTATTATGATTCATGATTTACTTCCCTACTTGGAAGCATTTTTCATATGGTTTTTATATCCCTCATTTAGCTATTATGTGTATTCATGCTTTGTGTTTATGAATTCATATTCATAATATTTCTTATATTTGTTATTAGATTTTTATACCTCATTTCCATGTTTCCTACTCATTCAACATGTTCATTATTGTGTTATCATGATTCCTTATGTTTCATGATTAGAATTATCACTTATTATAATACGCTTTGATCACCATATTTATCTTTTTCTTAAAAGTTATATTATGTCCATACTTATAATAATGACATTTCTTACATTTTTATGATTCTATGTTTGTGATTCTTATCACACTTATGATCCTTGACATGCCTATATCTTTTATACCTTATATGTGTATACATTATCCTTATCTATTCTTTGGGATTATCCTTAACTTATCACTTGCCTATATTAGGAGCAAGAGTTATGTAGAATCTTGCATTTCCTTTACTACACGTACTTTTTGTGAATATCACATACATAGGTTGCTGCATACTTATCATGTTATGATTTACTATGTTACATTCTTTAACATACTTATATATTTTCAATACTCTCATTCAATCCCTCACACCATTTTTTACAAAACCATTTGGAGGGGGGTGTATATGTCACCAACATTTATTTATGATTTATGTTGTGTGGCATCATGTTAATTGTTTATTCATTACCCTGGGGCTGAAATTATCATTCTCCTAAAACCCTCTACCTCAATGGTTACTACTAAGCTATGTGCATCAAAGGATCAAAAGCCTTTGGCTAATAAGAGGAAAGGAAAAAGTATCGATTATCATAAAAGCATTACCATTCTGGAAGAGTCAAACAAGGTGGAGGATGAGACAAGGGAGAGTAATAATAAGAATGAGGGTAGATGAAGGTCTAATTGGTTGGCCTCCCGTAGCACTAGTAAAGGTAAAAAGTTAAAATTGGTTTATTATGAATCAGAGGAGAATGAGGAGGAATAAGGGAAGGGAAATGAGAAGACGGATGAGAAGAAGGATGAGGAGGAAAATGTGGTAGGTGGCGAGGGTGACTTGGAAGATAACCCTGAGAAATCAATTAATAATAGCTCCACCCATACTTTTGATGGAATATGGGTTGAGCATGTGAATCTAACTGGTGAAGTCAAAATGGAAGAGGAGGATGTTAAGGTGACTACTTCCAAAGGTAGTTATATAAATTGTCAAATCTTGGACAAGGAGCTGAAGGCGATGGGAGATGAACTACGAATGTTGAAGGCCAAGATTATTGACCTTGAAAAGAAGATGGGCATCATATCTAAGTTTAGTCTTCAGGTGATACATAGTTATTCGACCTCCCTTTATCTTATGCATGAAAATATTCTAGGAAAAATAGCTGAGGAGGAAGTCATCCATAAGGAACTCTTCAAGTTCCTAATGGAAGTTTGGAACAATGTGCTACAGCAAGTGGGTTGTGGTGTTAAACAATATGGTCATGTGTAAAGGTGTAGGGTTTACTTTTAGTTGTTGTTTTTTCCTTATTTGTGCCTTATGGGGCTTGGCTCCCTGGTTGAATACTCTGGTTAGCTATATTATGTCCTTTGTTAGCTATTGTTTTGCTGCTAGACTACGGTTTATTCCTTTTGGTTGGTGGTTTATAATTGCTTACGAACTAGTTGTTTTTGGTATTATTTTGTTGTAGTTATGTTGATGTTTAGTTCTTGATGTTGTTTGGTTGTGGATGTAATAGGGACGACACCCTCATTTTTCTGCTTTTAAATATCAAAAATGTGTTTATAGAAATTTTCACCTTAGAAGATAAATTATCAAACTATCTACAAAAAATAAAAATAAAAATTTATATGTGATTGAATTCCCATGGCATCTTGTTTACTTGTTCAAAGTCCTTTTTGCATGGTCAAGGTTTTTATTACATTTTATAATAAGCAGAATATTTTATCACCATCCTTCAAGTTTTATTACTTTCAAATGTAGTTCCTTTAAGCATGTTGTGATTATGCTTAATTTTAAATTCTTGATTGTTGATACTCATTATATTCCTTTTATTTTTGTAGGTTTCAATGGAACACTCATTACAAGGAGAATTTAAGTGATTTATTAATTCACATATCTATTCTTTGAGTGTCTAAAATTTATTCAAGTTACATGTTGATTAGTTGTTTTACTTTGAAATGTATCCACTTAGTCATTTGCATGCACATTAAAGTGGGGGGAAAATGTAATGGAGAAAATTGCATACCTAGGCTCTTTTCCCTTGTATTTTTAAGCTTAATTTGATTAGACTATATTGATTGTAGTAACAAGTTTACAAGTGACATGTTTTTTTATGAATGTAGTTCATAACATTATCATACCTTGATCTTATTATCACCCACCCTTACAAAGTGGTCTTGAACCTTAGATTGGACAATCTACCACCTTGGATTAGATTCATTGGTGTGGACTTGACCCAAGTCACTTCTACACTTGTAGATATAAATCACAAACTTATGAAATTAAAATTCAAAAAAAATATTTTAACTCCATCCCATTAGCTATTTTGAGTTGACATAGCACACTTTTGTCTTGATTTATGTGCTTGGTTGTTTCATTTATGTAAGTTTATTTATTCAATTTGAAATCACATAAGAATCCAATGAGCATATGTAAAATTTGATTTGTAAAAAGAGATAAAGGGAATCTAACAATCTATTGGAGATAAAAATTAGCATGTGTCATACTATGTCTAATGTATGCTCAATTGTTATCTTTGATTCTTTGCATGGACTAATAAAACTAGTTCAGTTGTAATGTACCTGTCTAAAATAATAATAAAAAATTGATTCTCAACCTCTTATAAACACTTATTTATTTGATTAACAACACTACCAGCCCTAAAATTTAATCAAATTTTAGAAACCTCAAATTAAAACTACTATTTATGTATTAGTAGTATCATTACATTTTAAATAAAAAATGACATAAATAATACTTGATCGTTTTATTAAAATGAACAATAAACAATAGATGAAATCCTAAGATTTGTCTTTTTTTTTTATTCATGTAAGATCTGTCTTATTGCATTAATGATTATATTACATTTAATTTTTTTTAATAATAGTAACTATAATTACAAATAAATACTAACAATAATGATAAACCAAATCAATATATTGTTCTTGGAATCCACATCTAATAAAGCTTAGATATGACCTTTGTATGATATCATCCTCTAAAATCACTAGGTTTTTTATCCTAGGATTACCATGTGATCAAACACAAATTCTTAAATTGTGCTTCAAAAGGAACTGATTCAAGTGTAGATGATAAACCAAAATGAAAATAATTGATTTTTTATGTCCTCCAAAAATAGAACAATTTAGCTAACAATAACACCTATGATTGAGTTTTTGGACATGTAGTGTCACGGTTAAAACACTTTGTTGGTGAAGTGGCCACCAAGGTTCAAACCCTTGTTGGGTCATTATGCTCGTAGGCCTTGTGTCTTTGTTGGGTTGTTGTGCTCATGGGTTTGAACAAGTGAAGTGTGGGGATGAGGTCCCCCCTTTGTGGCCTCACTAGTTCATAGCTCTGGGTCAAAGCATTTCATGTGGAGCTGAAGGACGTGCCATGTTAGGGTCGCCAGTCATGCTAAAATTTTTGCCATGCATTAAATTTTATAAAAAAAACACCTATGACTGAAAATTTGAATAGTGATAATGGGAGGAAAATAATTCATGAATAACTATGCTAAAAATAGACTACTAAAAATACTATAACATGAGGTGGAAAGTTGGGAGTGAATACATAGGCATAGATATTAGGGATTAGGATCAACCATACACAAGACTCGACCAAAGAGAAAGGCATTAAGGATCAAGAAATGGGCATGACATGATGGAGAATCCAAAAGATACAATGGTGAGGTAAGAAACAAGATGAAGAAATCTATAAATTTGATAGGAAGAAGGGAAGAACATATATGGAAGAAAATACATACATAGGAAAGGAAAACTCACAATAGATGGAAATAGGAAAGAGTTAAGTATAAATCTAATATCCACAAACTTATATTGACTAAGAATGATACATGATAAGTCTACCTCACTCAAAATTACTTCTCCTCAAATAATTATAGGTTTAGATGCTCCAAAATTTGTGGTCCTTCTCATGTCACATCATTTATATTCTTCCATTGAATTAGGTAATCATTGGTGTTTTTGTTTCTTATCTTCCTCTCCCTAACATCCATGATTACTTTGGGAATCATAAATAGTTTTTTGTCTTCATTAATCAGAGGCAACTCATTTGATGGTTTTATGTGTTTCCCAACACCTTTTTGAGGAAATACATGTGAAAAATGTTTTGTATCTTTCTTCCCTCTAGTAGCTCCAACTTATAGGTGACTTCACCTATCTTTCGTAGAATCTTGTAAGTAATATTAAAATTTATTTTGAGATTTTTTACCCTACTTTCCTTCTAGAAAGTTTTCTTGTATAGTTTTAGTCTGAAAAAAACCATGTCTCTAACTTCAAATATTATCTTGATCCTATGATGGTTTGCACACATCTTTTTTTAGTTTTGAGCATGTTGGAAATTATTCTTAGGTAACTTTAGAATGTTTTGGCTCTTTTTTATTGTGTCACTTTCTCCTAGTACCATACTATCTTCTATAATTAGATCAAAGAATATTCAATATTCATATCTATATAGGACCATGAATACTATCATCTTGATTAACATGATGTAGGTGGTGTTGTAATAATGTGCTTCCAATTAGACTCACTTAATCCAAGTCTTGTGTTGATTTTGTAAGTAATTTTCCACCCATTTGTTCACAATATCAATTTGGATATCTTCTTACAGGTGGTGGCACATTTTGGGGGTGAGATTAGTTCTCGCCAAATGTAAGAGCTCTTTCTAAAACAAGGTAATGAAGTGATTATCTCTATCACTCATGATGCTCATCAGAGATTACTTTAGTGGCGAATATTTGCCAATGGCAAATTTTTCACGTCAGTCATGTCAGAAATGGCGAATATTTTGTACCGACTGGGGGTGGCCATGTCGCCAGAACATTATCAATTTTCGTCTCAGTCATGGCCCGATTGCCATATGTTTTATGCAATTAAATGTTTCTATGCGATGATTTCGCCAATACAATATATGGTGGACATAGTCTAAATTTAATTGTTTCACCTACACTGTTTGAGGTTGCCTTAATAGATGACCTTAATTCGCCTATAGGCATGTGAAGATTTGTTAGCTAGAGGGACCCAATTCGCCCGACATCTTGCCGACGCGTGTCTCCATTCACCCCAACTTTTGCCAACTATATTATATTCACCTATTATTTAGACGACCTATAATCACCTCAAAAATTACATAAGTCGTGTTATAGTTACGCGGGATTCGCCAAATATTTGTATACCATATAAAATTCCTGTGGAATTCGCCATATAAGGATTGGTATAAATACATGCAAAGATCAAATCTATCTCAACACAATTTGGTGGGTTCTAGGATCTGAATTCTGATCAATAGCGAAGTTTCAGACCAAGGAAAATCATTGTTGTTGACTGCATTGGCGACTGCTAGTGACCTAAAGCCTAAAGGTCAATGGTCATATTTTTGAAGTGGTATATTATATATTATAGTCTATTATTGCTTCTTCAACAAATTGATATTTTTTTGGCAGCCTTTATTTCATTGGAGATGTCGAACAAGAAGAGGGGTAGGAAACCTGAATGTGGGGAAGGCCAGGAGAGGCCAACAAAAAGCAGAACATTGTCTTCATACTTTGGCATTGGAAAAGATTGTGGTGAAAATTAGGAAGGTACATCATCACAAATACAAGTACAAAATTTGCCACCAGCACCGCATGTTGAAGATAGCGGCGAAACTGATATCTCAGATCAGGATGATCTTGAAGAAGATTATTTGGTAGATACCCAAGTTAGCCAGAATGATATAATTGACTTGGGTGATAAAGCCATTAATGATAATGCATGGAAGGGGAAAAGAAAAGACATATCAAAAAAGGGTGAACCACAATCAAAAAAGGATCGGGAGTGGGATATGTCAGTGAGGAATTTAATTGGGCATCAAAGTATCGATTCATTGAACCAGTGGAGAATCCAATTGAAGGCGAGCCTCCAATAGAATGCAGGTGTAAGATTTGCACTTGGAAACAAAACAAGGAAATTAGGTTGCAGCTAAAATTTGACACCATAGAAAAGTATATGGGTAAAGTTTATGAAAAACAAATGATAGATGGGGTTGAAAAATCAGTGATAAGATGGAAAACAAAGGAGGAATGTAAGCATGTGGGGAATGCCAAAGAGTATTATTTTCATGAGAAATTACATACGAAACCTGCTAAAGTTAAAGGTTCTATTGAAGCTGTTTTTGGAAAAGCAATGCAAATAGAACAACTGGGAAAAGTTGTTCAGTTAAGCGTTGCTTTTCATATTTTGAGCAGAGGGCATGCTATGACAGATTTCCCATCAATTAGTGGTTTATTACAATTTTTGAAAGTTCCTAACTATCCTAATAGACATTGGTCAGTAAACAGTGGATGGGAATGGGCAAGTTGTCTTGCTAAGGTTGAAAAAGAAGATGTATAGGAAAAAATAAGAGAGTCAAACTTCATTGCATTTTCTTTAGATGAAGTTACGGCAGTAGACAATACTTCATGGGTATGCATGCATGTTTATACTGTAGAGAATCATACCCGCCAACCTCATCTACTATCTGTTGCTAAAATGAAGGAGAGTGCGACAGCGGAAAATTTATTTCAACTAGTAAAGAGAATTTTAATTGAATATGGAGGTATGGATGACATGACGGTAGCCAAAAAATTGGTTTGTGTTGGAGCAGATGGAGCTTCAGTAATGCAAGGTCATAGGAACGATCTTTGTACAAAAATCAAAACTTCATTTGCACCGTACATTACTGCAATTCACTGCATGGCTCACAAAATGAATCTAGCTTTTGGAATTGTGAGCAAGTTTGCTTTGGTTAAAAAAATTGAACTTTTAATCAGAGAGCTCTACTCACACTTCTATCAAAGTCCCAAGCGATTTATGGAATTTCAACAATATTGATGGATTAACTAATGGGAACAAGCTTCTCAAGGATAATGATACCAAATGGATCTCTTTGGATGGTCCAGCACATCAAGTGTTTTCAGAATATCCATCCTTGATTGGACTATTTCACACAACTCACGACGAATCAGATCAACCAAAATTTCCTGAACTTCTTGGCAGGTTAAGTAATTTAGAGACACTCTTAACTTTAGCAGCTCTTTTGCCCATGCTAGAGGAAATGAGGAATATTATGAAGGTTGCCCAAAAAAGAGCTCTGTATATTGCAGAATATGCTACGCTGCGTAAGATGACATGCATGACCCTCGACAATCTCTATCGAAATCAACCAACACTATCTGATGAAAAATTTGTTAAGTGGCGGACACTCACAGATTTGAACAATCCTGATAACTTTTTACAAATTGGTGCAGACAAGGAGGTATGTGCCAATGTATGGGGAGTTGAGATACCAATGCACTTCTATGCCACGGTCAACCCTGAGGAACTAGGAAAGCGCCCCAGGAAGCAAAAAGCAAGAGTTACAAGGGAAGATTTCGACAAGATTGTTGAGACTGTAACTACTTCTTTGAAGAAAATTGCATATGATCTTTCCTCACAAATTAGAAGCAGATTCCCTCCTGACAACCTACTCGAAGCCATGTCTATTGTGTTTCCTCATTATTGGAGCTTCAATAATGTAGCTGATTTTCAAAGTAAGCTACTGACTTGATAAAACAATTTTGCATATCTAGAGAATTAAATGGAGTATCTATAAATGGAATATTAAATGAAAATCATCTTTGAGAGCAATCATCTCATTTTGCATACACTATGAAAGAACAATATGCCAAAATGGAGAACCCTCGTGAAGAGGGATCAGTAACAAGGCTTTGGAAATCTATAGCTGAGAACTCAACGTTGCATGATTCAATGCCAGAATATGTGAAGCTTGTTGATTTATGTCTTACCATGATATTGGATTTTGTGGAAGATGAGAGAGTTTCCAGTGCTTTGGGGTTCCTAAAATCAAAGCTAAGAAACAAACTAGACAAAAATTTAGAAAATTGCCTGAGGCTCTATACATCTAGGTATGATGTCCACACTTTTCCTTACGATAGGGCACTACAAATCTGGAGGTCCAAATGTGAAAGAAGAGGTTTGGGAAACACTTCAAGCCAATGTGGGACTATTGACTCATGTACTGGACCTACTAGTAGCATTGAGATGCAGTTCAGCAAAGGTATGCAGACTCGGAGTGAAGAAACCACAGACAAGAATCAAGAAAGCATTGAATTTGATGAGGATGAATGACAACTATAAGAGATTGGTATTTATTAATCTTATTACTGTATCTCATCATTTATATTACTTTTTGCAATTAGAATTTAATGTTGATTTGTAATTGTACTTTTCAACTTTCTATTTCCAAATTTAAAATAGCATAATAAAAAAAACCATAATGTGTTTATTGATACAAAGATGTTTATTGTTTATTTATACATGTTTGAGTCTCAAATCTATGTGATACATTTTAGAACCATATGATACAATTCATTCAATAGTAATACATATGTCGAGAACTTAGATTTTCATTAATTCTTTCAAAATATAGCCATATGATACAATTCATTCAATAGTAATACACCAATCTGTGTGATTCTCTATGCCAAATGCAAAATTGAATACAAAGTTTCAGAACCCTTTGCAAATGACCCTGAATTCTCTTTTATAGAAGCAAGGGAGCAACAACAGCTTCAAGTTGAATTGCAAGTTTGCAACATGTGAAGACTGAACATCAAAATCACAAACTCAGTACAGATTTATATGGCCATCACAGGCCGTATTAGCAATTTAACATCTGCTACATGTTTGATGTCTCATGTTCAAAAAACAGAGTTCAAAATTAAATATTAATTCATGCCATGACAAATTAAACATAGATAATAGCAGTGCCTAAAACCTACTAATTAGAAATAGAGAAATGCATCAATGTTAAAGCAAGGGAGAATTTGAGAATACAAATTTACTGGATGAAGTTTTGCACTGTGCATCATAGATTCATAGGCTGGATTAGAAAAATAGCAATAGCGAGTGTTGTTTTTTTCCTATTCATAAAATAGGTTCATAGGCTGGATTAGCAAAATAGCAATAGCGAGTGCATCATAGATTCATAGGCTAGATTAGCAAAATAGCAAACAGAAAAAACATAAAACCTTGAAATTAAGAATAAAAGAAGAAAATTGTGCGATACATACTATGATTCTTAAGAATTATGTGCCAGCTTTTGTAGGGTGCTCCACTCTTCATCTGATGGAAGGTCAATATTCTGTAAACTATGGAAATTCAACTCTAAATTCGTCAACATTCCATATTTAGAAGATTTACTTGACATCATTGTTTCATCCAATACCGAATTTAGAGTTGTAAATGGTTGGATGAATTCCAGAAAGCTTTTGGGAGTTGTGTCCTTTGGAAGCAAGTCTAAATCAGACTTCATTTTTATCTCCATTCTTTTTTTGTAAGCTTCTTCTCCAATGAATTTATTTGATGTGTCAACAGACTTAGGCAAACGAAGTTTAATCAATTTATTTTTCTTTTCTTGTAGCTTCAATATCTTTTCTCCACAACTTTCCATAACTTTTGTTGTTTCCCTTAGCTTCTGGCATTTTTGAATGATAGATGATGTCTTAACTATGGCATCAATGCGGCTCTTAATTCCCTTGGATGCCAAGTAGCTATCACTGGAACTATAGACTACTTTCAGAATCTTTTTTGCCATTTCCTCTTTTGAATAAAAATGTGTGCTCTTCTCATAGTGCCCTTTGATTTTTATAAAAATTAGTCTCATACTTTCAATCAATTGAAACCATTCACACAACTTCTCACTCCTCTACATTATTTGCCGCCAAGTGTTTTCTTGTATATACTTCATTGTATTTTTCATCTTATCTTTCAATCTATCCTCCAAAGTCTTTATTTTATCATTTGCATTGTGCAGGTCTTCTTTCATTTGTGCAAATTTTTTTCTTTCTTCCTCTACTTCCTCTTGCAAATGTTTTTCTTTTTCCTTCCCATGATCCAATAGGTCCTATAATTTTTTCATTTCGGCGGCAGCAAACTCATAACTTTTATATAATTTTTGAAAACTGGCTTTTTCCTCAACAGTTTTTTTATTGCTTTTAGCCAGTTTTTCTATTAGGTCCTTCAATTTTGCATCCTTCTTCTCCTGCTCTGTAATTTCTACTACAGAGCCCGAATTTTTTATCCTTTTCTATAAATCATTGCACTTGCTATCTGTTGCTTTCCTCCTTGATTTTTTCATTTTCCAAGTCTGCCTATAACTTTTCTATTTATTTCTCCAGTTTATTTTTTTCTCTCTCCAACTTTGGCAGTGAAGTGTAGACCACTTCGTTAGTCCTTTTTGACACACTAATTTTGTCCACATTATGTACTTTGGAAAAATCCAGCTGGAGGGTGCTAACTTGAAATTGGGAGGGATCTATCTAACTGTGTGGTGGATTTTTATCTTTAGATGGGCTCGGGGGCATAACAACCATGAACTCCATCATATCTTTCTGTGGGGTCATATGTTGGAAATACCATGTTCCTTGCAGGTTGTTCATTTACAACTTCAGACACGGAAACCCTATGAAATGATTTTTTTTTTCTTTATTTGCTTTTGTTGTGTGTTCATATTTTTCATAGTAATCACGAAATTGAAAATCTGGGTTTGCTGAAGCAAATGAATGTTTGAAAGGTGACATAGGAATACCATAGGCTCCAGTTCCACTTATTCCTGTGGTTTTAACTAATGCTTGACCAGGATTACCAACAACAGTTCCTGATGTTGTCCCACTCCCACTGACACTTTCATGTGTAGTTTTCATAGTCTTTTGATGTGTGTGATTTAAAGCTGCAAATGATTGATTTGTAGTGTCAGTGGCACTTGATATAGGATTCTCAATAGTATGAGATTGAGTATCTACCTCTAGTGGCCTCTTGCAAGAGATATTTCTTTGTTTCCCTTGTCCAACACTAAGACAACTAGTATCAGTAGTAGTACCCATGCCAACCCCACCAATCACAGCGGCACTTGAATGAACAATAATAGGAATACTATCCCTAGATTCCCCACCAGTGGCAGTGGCACTTGATTCACCACCAATGGGAATACCATGATGTGGTGGTGGTTGTGGATTTGAACCTAAAACAAATGTAGGTGGACCCTGAGGGTAATGAGTAGTACCTAACTGTGATGAATCTGAAGAATCAAGTCCAATGACTAGTTTATAAGGACCTTTTGATTTTGACTATGATGGAAGTTGTACCTGAAGTGGATACCAAATGCCCTCTCCTCTAGCACCTAGGCCACCACCTTCAAAACCCATTTTTTCCACAAGGTTTGCCCCTTTGCTATATTTTTCTTTCATGGACTCACTCACTCCACCTAATATTTTTGGGACTATAATAGTTGTTGGAGGGGGCTCAATGGCAACCTCATGCTCATCATCATCTTCAGTCCTGCCATGCTCCATATCCCACAATTTTCTAAACTCTGCATCCTCGTTGATGCTCTAAAATTTTGCACTTGTCTTTGGTTCACCGATATTCCTCCTCATAGTCCAAAAATCATTTATTTTGGTTTGAGGGAAATAATTCTCTTTACATTCATGCAGAATTGATTTGGGAATAGATTTGTTAGATGGATTAGCATATTTTAGGTATAAATTGTAGGACCTCCTATTTTGGATGTGCTGGCCCTCCTCTGTTGTCCTCTCTGTGTGCATTTGCAATGCCATAATTTGTGATGAAATTTCTTCTGTTGAAATGTTATTGTCAACTACAATTTTCTCTATCTCTTTTTTAACCTCATCCCAGGAGTCCATGTTTCTAAGCTTTTCTAGCAATGGTTTACTTTCATGTTGACATAACGCTGAAGAGTTCCCATTTTTCTTAAGCCTTGCTTGAACTACACTGATTGGATCATACTGCTAGAGACCCTCATCACCAAAGCTAAAAATTGTCAAAAAATCATGTGCAACATTAAATGCTTTTCTCTCAAATGTGAACCCTCCACATGAGAAAGGCAAGGAAGGAAATATGCTCTTCTTTTGCTAACCATGAAAGTGCCTATCTGTGCTCTCCAATTACCGTACATACTCTAATGCAAATACACTCTCTGTCACATGTATTGGAAGTCTGTATGGTTTTATTGTCGATCCGTAAAACCTTAACATAGTGAATTCTTCCATGAAGAACCAGTCAGCCAATTCTATTTGACTTCCAAGTTGAATGCAATCTCTACAAGACACAGGCAACCTAGGCATTGGAGTGCTTGTAATTATACATTGGTGCCAAAAAGAAGTCTACAAAATGGTTGTAGTTATTTTTGTTATCATGCATCCTTATCTTTGGCGTCCAATCATATATTGGACACTTTGTTCTCTTCCCAGTCTTCTCATCAATCTTATAGCTCACAATTTGAAGCTTGTTGGTCTTGAATATTGCATGATACTTGGATAGAAGGAGATAGCACAAGTAGGATGAGAACCTAAATGTCTTATAGGAACTTTTTTTATCATTAGTAATTTTTTTTGCATGGATTTTACAATGTGCTCAATAAAATTATATTTTACTGGCTGACCTGCACAATGGATATTATAAATCATTTCAAGAAGGCTTGCACCCACTTCCCTATCATTTTCCAATCCCGGGCAAAATGACAGCAAGGAAATAGTATCCCCAACCCATGGAACAAAAATGTTAGAATCATAAGGAGGCTTATGATTCTGATCCAACACAATACTAGTACCACTCTTTATTAGAGATTTGATAAATGAATCTCTACGACTTGGATCGAGACTCTCATAATTCCCTGCCAGGTTTTCAAGGTCAATTTGGACTTTTGAGTTTTGGGCTTCAAATCCTAGGTTCAACAAATGAGCAAATTCTCCCTCGTTTATGGATAGAATCTCCTCTTTTGTATTTTTATTGACCATTATTTTTTTATATTCATCATAATTTTTGGTGCAGACCATGACAAAATCAGGGCAAGGGAATACTTCAGGTAACACCGTGCTTCTCAATCCAACATCCCACGATGTGATTTTATTTGTTTTTGTTGTAACATTGGCTTGAAAACAGTAAATTTTGCCCCGGATGCATCTCCCGCCTTACTAGACAATGTATATCTAATATCTATGATACGCTTTTCACCATGGATAGTAGGGTCATAAATATCATGGTATTCATTAATGAAACCTAGTGTTTTAACCAGTTCGGTTAGGTACATTTTGTTTTTCACTTGGCTTCTTGTTGAACTACTGATTCCCATTTTCCCCATCACTATTATTGTTAATAATTCAAAATAATGCTAGATAAAAACCTAAAAATGCTGACCCTCAAATTGGACCACGAGATTACCAAAAGAAAAAAGGCGGGATATAGGTGTTCTAGATTTTACCCGGAAATTGGAATTCTATTTCACTAGATTGGCACAGACAGTCTCTATTGCAACTTGCATTCCTCAATCTAGTAGTTGTTTCTGAATCTCCCTCGATTTATAGGTTTGTCCAAGAAATGAAAGACGATTATGATTTACGAGTCTCTTATTTTGAAAACTCTAAAAAGTAGAAAAGTAAAACCTAAAGGGCAAAATATCTAGAATCATGTTGTAATTTTATTAATTACTATTAATAACTATTCGATGTCGAAGGACAAACATTCATTACTTCAGTATAAATTCCGAGGACATTAAAAATCATGTTGTAATTTTATTAATTATTATTAATAACTATTCGATGTCGAAGGACAAATATTCACTGCTTCAGTATAAATTATGTGGACATTAAATGTAATACGTTCAATTCTGAGCAAAGTTCTCCCAAATGTGTTCACTTCCCACATTCAGGCCGAAATCCACCCTAAGTTGTTGATCTTTGCTCATCCAACAGACGAGGGACCAAGGTACCTGTTGTGACTTTATGGGTCTGTTTTTTAATTCTGTTTAATAATTTTAAACTTTCGCCCAAAAAAGTGCTTTATAGACTTAATTATATTTAATTAAATTTAAAACATTTCAATTCCAGGTGAAGTTCTTCCAAATGTGTTCACTTCCCACATTCGGGCCGAATTCCACCCTAAGTCGTTGATCTTTGCTCATCCAACGGACAATGGTACCTATTGTCAGTTGTTGTGGGTCCCATGACTTCTGTCAGTTTTCGGGCACGTCACCATACTCGTGTCACTTTTTCAAGAAAATTTCTCAGAAATTTGTTCCCTTCCCACATTCGCCCCAAAATCCACCCTAAGCCATTGATCTTTGTTCCTCCAATGGTCGATGGTACCTGTTTTTAGATGTAGTGGGTCCCATGACTTCTGCCATTTTTCTGGCACGTCACCATACTCGTGTCACTTTTCGGGTTTGATTTTTAAGTCTATTTAATCATTTTAAACCTCCACCCAAAAAAAAGCTTTATAGACTTAATTATATTTAATTAAATTTAAAATGTCCAATTCTGGGCGAAGTTCTCAGAAAGGTGTTCACTTCCCACATTCGGGCCGAAATTCACCCTAGCCATTGATCTTTGTTCATCCAACGGTCGATGGTACCTTTTTTTAGATGAAGTGGGTCCCACGACTTCTGCCATTTTTCTGGCACGTCACCATACTCGTGTCACTTTTCGGGTTTGTTTTTAATGTCTATTTAATCATTTTAAAATTCTGCCTGAAAAAGAGATTTATAGTCTATAGACTATAGACTTAATTCTATTTAATTAAATGTTCAATTCCAGGCGAAGTTCTCACAAATGTGTTCACTACCCACATTTGGGTTGAAATCCACCCTAAGTCATTGATCTTTGCTCATCCGACGGATGATGATACCTATTGAGAACTTGAGTATTGTCAGATGTCGTCAGTCCCATAATAAGAGACATTTAAATTTTAAAGATGTGCAATAGTTTGAGATAACTATCAAATATAATGTTAATATTATTTGTAATTAAAGATGTGCAATAGTTTGAGATTGTAGACACCTAAAAATGGTCAACGCTTGCGGAGTCGTACTTTAACATTTGCGCATTGCCTTATTTTAGGGTTTTTGCGTCGCATTAACATTTCTCCTATGTCACACACTTGGTTTTTATCATTTGCGATCATCGAGTCCTTCTGCATTTTTCATTCATCTCGCCTTCGAATTTGGTCTTGTCGCCAACAATCTTCAATCATGATTTTGGTCAATCTTATCCTGTCTCATCAATGTGTGTGCCCATTTGTCATCATTTTGGACATCGTCAATCCTAATTAGGGTTTTTTCCTCTATCAATCTTATCATCTGGCGATCGGTTTGTCATCAATTCTTATCATTTTCAATCTTGTCGTTTTGCGATCGATTTGTCAATCTATCGTTGTCATGTTCAATCTTGTCATCTTGCGATCGATTTGTCATCGATTGTGGTCATTTTCAACCTTGTCGTCTTGCAATCTATTTTGTCATCGATCCTTGTCGTTGTCCTCTTTTCAATCTTGTCATTTTGCGATTAATTTGCCATCGATCATTGTCTGTCTCAATTATGTCAATTTGGATCAATTAGTCATTGTTTCTCGTCAATTGGTGCATTTATCAATAAAATTATTCGTCAGCATTGGTCATTTATCAATTCAAAATCATGATCTAATCGACATCAAATCAATCTTTCATCACGACCTAATTGTCATCCTTGCATTGCTAATTCATCTTTTAGGGTTTCATGATTTAATCATTTAACCTTGTTTGTCATTTCTCTCTAGGATTAATAAATTATTTATTTATCCTAAGTCCTCTCATCACAATTAAATGTTCATTTAATTGGCTAATTATTCCTCTTTATTTGAATTAATTAATAAATGACAAATTATTAATTAATTTACTTAATTCTTAATTCCTATTTTTCATCAATTTCTAATTCACATTATTCCCTCCTATTTTTCTCCTAATTTCATGGGAATGACACAGCAATTTGTCATAATTTGTCATAATTGACAATCAATCAATTTTGACATAGAAATTTGTCATAAATTGTCATGAATTATCAATCAATCAAATTTTGCATAGAAAGTGCATAATTTGTCATAATTTGTCATAATTGACATTTTTGATTTGCAATTTCCATTTGAATTGAATCGTGCTAATTTGATCATTTCTCCAATTTGTCTATAAATTGGATGAATTTCTTCAATCCCGACTAATGAGAATGAGAATAATCAGATTATCAAATTTCTAATCACTTTGTCAAATCAATCACGCTTTGAGTACTCTTGCGCCAATATCTTATTTACATGCTTTCATCTCATGTGTATGCACTTGAAGGTGAGATCCACAAACAAAGGCTATTTGGAGAAGAAAGAAGGACAATGGAGCCGCATGAAAGAAGCATTTAGATCTACATTTGGTTTGCATAGTCTTTAGTTTTGAATGTTTCATTTTCATGTCTCTATTGGATGTAATTAGGATTGATCATTGCATTTTAGTTTTCGTGATTGAGCTAGATTAGTATTGATATTGTGTGTGATGATTTCTGATTTCCTAGCTACATTAATTGGTGAACCCGATGTGAACTAACCATCTAACCATGTCTTGAGTGCCTTTTGAGTTGATTTGCAAGTCAAAAACCCAAGAAACAGGATAATGCAGGGTTTTCTGGGATCTTCTGTGCCTGTGTAAGACAACTTGCACCTGTGTTAAGAATTTTGCACTTGTGTTAAAGACATTCTATGCCTGTGTCATGAGTTATGTGCCTGTGTCATGAGTTCTGCGCCCGTGTAAAGTCCAGAAACAGAGGTAAAAATGCAGTGTTTTGCTTAAAAATTTGTTTTGTTTTACATTCTGTTTTCTGCTTTTTGGTTTTTGGTACTGATTCTCTGTGCAGCACCTTGGCATATGCATGGCAAAGAAAACAAATGAAACTACTAACATGTTTTATGCAAATTTGATAGTCAAAGGTTAAATATATCAAACTTCTGACTTGGGTTTTTGCAGGTTGCCTTGGATTACAACTAAACTTTGTGTTTGCAATTAATATTTTAGGCACCTAGTGTGATTTCTAAATAGGTTGGAATGAATGTATGTTTTCTTTGATTGTTGAGCTTGACATCGGAGTAGGAGAGTATGCTCTCATCCTTCTTAGGGTGATCAGAAATCCAGATCATCGATACCATGCTCATTGTTTTGATTGTGTGTCACCTTTAGAGGGCCTGCCTTCCTGACCATTTGCTTTTGCAAGCAAGTGATAATCGTGAGAAGGGAATGACCCAAAGTGAGTATGGCTAGAATACCTTGGCATTCTAACTCACTATAAACAAATACCTAATGGGCGAAAGCTTTGAAGGAAGGGTTACGTGGGAATTGCAGTTACTTGGGAAGTGATGACCCTTGAACTCATTCTCATATCAACATCTAAGTAGGGCCTCACGGTCTAAATCGTGCTTGCGCGATTACATTTGTTTGGTATCTTGATGGGCTTAATGTCTCAATCACGCTTGTGTGAGATCAAGGAGTAACACTTAACAGAAATCCTGACTAAACACCTTGTATTTAGAGGCCAAAAAACCTTTCTAGTTGCTTGAGAAGGACAAGTTCAGATACTTGGAAGAGATACTAAGTTCACCATGGGGAGATTTCCATGGGGACTGATGCTTGGCTGCCCTGAGAAGTGAGTGTCATGGAGGGGAGCCTGTGGGGTCAAGCATCTATGTATTCTCCTTGAATCTCATAATGAGTCTACCTCTCAAGTACCTACTGTCCTTGCCATCCATAAGAAATGTGTGAATGAGTATGATTGTCTTGAGTCTAAATTGAAGTATCTTGTCTTCTTTGCTTGTCAAAAGTTGAGTTGTGTCTCATTTCAAAAACAAGACAAATTGATTCAAAACAAGGTTAAACACGAGCATTTCATCCAACAAAGTTCAAAACACCTTCAAACATGGTTGTCAAACATTTTTCAAAGTCTTGTCTCAACATTCATGTCACTTAGATTTAGGTTCATCTTAGGTTTGCATTTTCAAAAGTCATTGTTAACTATCAAGGGTAAGTTTCATCTTAAGTCATACTCCTTTGCATGTCAATAAGGGTCATCTGTTTGCATATGTCCTCTTGCATTAGAGTAATACCATTGTCATACATTCATATTTGCATACCCTAGGTCTCTTCATTAATCTTAGGTCATTATCATATCATATTAGGGTCATTTGCATAGTAATTGTCCCTTTGCATATAGTGTCAAAACTAGGTTTTGTCATACTTGAGAAATCCAAATCTTTGATAAACCCTAAGTCATTGTTAGGAGGTCTAGACCTTATCAAACCTTTTGTCCTTTTGTCATCAATGTTATTTCGTCAAACCTAGCTTAGTATCCAAGCATATAGGGGAGACTTTGTCATTTTGTCTTTTGTCACTTGATCCTTTTGTCCTTTGAGGTCTAGACATCATTTCAATTTCCTAAGGGTCTCATTTTTAGAATTGCATTCAAAAGTTTGTCAAAATCTTGAAGAAACAACAAAAACATTAAGTTGCATTGTCATCCTTTTAGGTTGCATTTGTCAATCCCATTAGTTGCATTTCATAGTGACATGTTTGTTGAAATGAGGTCTCAACCTTCTTACGAAGCCATGTCATCACAATTGAGAAATCAATCATGTCAATCCAATCTCTACATGTCTCAGAACTTGGATCAAACTTATCATGATGATGTAAATGTCCAAATACAAAAACTAGAGGAGAAACTAGCTCAAGAAAATGAGATTTTGGAATAAAGAGTGAAAAACATTGAGAAGAATAGATCACAAATGTCCAAAGTGTTTCAAAAATTTCCAGGTCAAAATCCAAATATTGAGCCAATTGATGTAAGATCTCTTCTTGAACAATCAGACATACCAGCTCTCCTCTCACAAATAGAGATGATGAAACAATTTCAAGAAAAGAGACAACATCAATTTCAACATTATGTGCCTCCACAACAAGAACAAGGTGTTTACTATCAATCAGATTTTCAACCATCACAACCAATGGTCCAATTTCAACAATATGTCCAACCAACTATACAATGTCCGCAAATAGTTCAACCAATGGTGGAATATCAATGTCAACAACCACAACCAAACATTCAAAAACAAAGGTTGCAGCACACACCAACCCAAGTTTCAAACATGTCAGAATAATTGAACCAAGTCCAATATCAAAACATGCCATCAAACCAAAAACAAGTTCAAATTCCAAAGTCAACCATGTCAAAACCTTGAAAGAAAGGTGGCTTTATTGCAATGATCTTAAAGAAATTACCAAGTGAGTTCTTTGAGGAAGATCAAAATAATACACTTATGTCTAGCAATGCCTCATCCCCTCGCAAACAAATTGACTCTCCAGTGGCATCTATCCCTACACCTTTATAAGTTTCACAAGAACCTTCCATATTGTCCTCATCAAATAATACACCCAAGGATGCAATTATCCAAGAGCTATCCATAATTGCTTGCCACGATAATCCAATTCATGATGCACATCCTTGTCATGTTTCAGAAAAACAAGACCCAATGCCACCATGCACTTTATTGCCATTACCTGTTTTAGAGGACCCCGTTCGAAGTCCCTCTTCCTCATGTTCAAGCATTGATTCCTTGCCAGAATCCATCCCAAATGTTAAAAGTGCATTTCCTTCATGCCAAAACATTGATTCCTTGTCAGAATCCTCCATGCATATTCAAAGTCCAACCCCATGTCAAGAGGATAATTTGGAGCACGAAGAAATGAGTCCTAAAGAAAATCAAGCTCAAGATCCTGAAACCTTATCATCCCATCCAATTGTTGACCAGGACCCCATGTTCCCAGACACTCACGATGATTCCCATATTCTTTTCCATCCTATCCAAAGTCCTATTGACACTCCATTCCCTGAGCAAGATCAAGATATCCCAGTCCATCCAATCCCAAACGATCCCCTTCCATTTCATGAAAAAAATGTCCTTTCAAATCCCATTGACATTCCAGATATCCCTTCCATCCTTTCCTATGATCCCATTAAAAGTCAAGAGCAAAGCACCTTTAAAGAGGATTTCAATGATCTTCCTCCTTGTCAAGATCAAATTATTCCTTCAGATCCTCCACAAGATCCACTTGTTCCTCCATCTCCTTGTCCTAATGCTCCATATACACTCCAAGATCGCATTTCTTTTGATGATCCTATTATTTCTC
This sequence comes from Cryptomeria japonica, assembly GCF_030272615.1. Taxonomy (NCBI): domain Eukaryota; kingdom Viridiplantae; phylum Streptophyta; class Pinopsida; order Cupressales; family Cupressaceae; genus Cryptomeria; species Cryptomeria japonica. Next base: position 320,284,405 of record NC_081405.1, on the reverse strand, counting down.
CCATTCCATCTCTTGAAGAGTCTGTCATTGAACCATGTCCACCACACAATCCTAGTCCCCCTCATGATCCTGATCCCCTTCATGATTCTAACATGTCAGTGCAAGATGTTCATGAACCCTCGATATGCATAATGGGTTCTTCCACTTTGGTGCAATCCGATCCACTTCAAGATCTCATTATTTCTCTCATATCATATCCACCTCATAATGGACTCGCATCTTCTTCCCAAAGAAAAGAGTATCCTACAAGTCAAGATATTCATAAAGGCAAAGGAGTAGACCTTCATGAGAAAGAACCCCTTCATGTGAAAGAAAATGTTAAGGGTCATGGCCTCAGTGAAATTCCTCAAAACATGGGTACCCCTACTAAATCCAACATTCCATCAAAATCAAAACATACACTTTCCCCATCATACTTTCCATCCATCTTAGGTCCTTATATCCCTTCATCCTTTATGCAAGGTCAGCAAAGGCACACATCCTTGAGTAAATTTCATCAATCCAAAAGAACTCCATTTCATTCATATCCATCCATGCATTCCTTTCCCCCTCCAAGCAATTTGGATGCCAAGTATAAAAGTCATAAGTCTATAAATCCACATGTATTCAAGGATCAACATGTCCAATATAATCGACATGTCAAAAAAAAGAACAATATGATCTATAAAGAAAAAGAAATATCCAAAAGGTCACAAAGGCCCACTGAGCAAAATAAAGAAAAGTCAAAATATATATGGGTTCCTAAATCCCTTGTGCAAGCAATGCACTCCAAGGAACCACAAAAGCATGAAAAATCAAAAACCATGTGGATCCCTAAGCGGCTCCTTGAAGCACAAAAGCCTAAAAAAACATCCAACTTGGCATCCAAAGTTGCTATTCCTCCATCCAACCCTCTCAAATTTGTTCCTCCATCACCTTCTTCATCCATTTTGGGCCCTTATGTCCCAAAATCCATAGCCTTTCCTTCGTCAAAATCTCAATATCCAAAATACGTCTTTCCTCCATCAATCCATCACCCCTCAAGGTGTGTGCCAATGTCGGTCTTGCCTTCATTTCCATCCATTGAAGCCCAATTATTCCAATACCCTATCCATTATCCAATGCATATTTTCCATCCTTCGATCCCTTTGATCCCATCCTTTGCATAAATCCTTGCCTTAGTTTCATCTCATTCTCCATGTCCTTATCCTACCAACATCTTTGAGCATACTTTTAAAGGTCATGGTCCATTTTTTTTTTCAAGGCTACTATCCAAACAAAGAGATGCTTGAGTCCTTCTTCCATCCCCTATCATGTGTCCATCTTGTATTGAAAAAGTCAAAATATATATTTAAAAAAAAAAAAGTGAGAAAAAAAAAAAAAGACAAAAGACAAAAAAGTAAAGCAAAAATAATTTGTCCACTGGTGAAAACCTGGCAAACAGGCGCCTTGGGCAAGTACCATGATGAAAACCTGGCAAATAGGCATCATGCGTAATTTATGAACTTCTTGCGCACCACACTTGGGGGCAGGTTTCCTCCTTCATATCCTATTGCCCTTCATTATCCTATCGAACCCCTGTCATTACCCGTCATATCCTATTGTCCCTCATGTTCAGTTTCCCTTTCCACCTTTGATCTTGACAAGGCTGAGGATCTTCATGAGCATCATGCATCTTGTTTGCAGCTTTCAGTCTATCATAGCTTTTGGTCATTTATCCATTTGCTTATTATAACTTTTCATCCATATTCCCTAGCTTATTGCAACTTTCTGCCACTATCCCTTAGCCAAACCCGACCCTCAGTCCATGTCCCTTATCCATTCTTGGTCTTGCTCATCCTATCCATATCTTATCACTATCCATACACTCTTTTTCATTCCTTGATCTTGATCTGACATAAGGACCAAAATTTAAAACATGGTTTCAAAAACCTCTTGACATGTCCCTCATGCCATGTTCCTTCTTTACATTGTCGTATCCAGTCGCTTGTCCCATCACACAATAGCTCTTGAAAATTGCATCCGTATTGTCTCCATAATAAAAGGCCTTTGTCTTCCCTCTATCCACCAACATTTCAGCAAGCCTATTTATTCACCTGTCATATTCCTTGCCTTGCTAGACACTGGGGGCAAAATCCCTAAAAATTCAAAAAATTTAAAAATGTCCTGAAATAATTCATAAAAAATTGAAAAAATGTCCTGAAAAAATCATTAAAAATTTGAAAAATGTCCTGAACAAATCCCTAAAAATCAAATAATGTCTTGAAAAATCTCTAAACATCAAATAATGTCCTGAAAAAAAAATCCCTAAAAAGTCAAATAAAGTCCCGAAAAAAATGAACACAAAAAATTTTTCAAAACATTAAAATCCAAAAAAAAAAAAAACAACCATTTTGCAATAAATCATCCCTTTGTGCATAGACAGATCACTTAGCATCCCTCCAACGACACGCAATCATACACTATGCTTTAATGAAATCATGCAAAAACAGATGAACTTTTTCAATCAAACCAGACATTCTAACTGATCAGAGTTGTCATATCAATCAACCTCAAAATCATTCATCCTTGACACATTATCATGAGTCTTATAAAGGGTGTGGTATACTCGAAACTAGACTGTGTCCTGTCTTAGACGGGGTACCACATGTCCTGAAACCAGACAGTATGATCGCTCTATCAGCACTTTCAACTTTTGACAATGAAGATCAAGATGTTTGTTTGATTTGTTGGAATTTGTGCATCTTATCTTTTTACTGATTTATCTTTGGCTTCAATCATGTTCCTATGTTGCTCAATGATGTCACTGAGTGATTTAGAGTGACCGGGATGGTTCATGGTTCTTTTCTTTTTTTTTGTGATTGTTGTTTGTCTGCGATGAGTCTATCTTTTGCAAAAAGGTTGCATTTCAGCTCTGGCCTTCAATGCCATGATGCTATGCATCCATTTTGCTACATTAAAATAAAGGTTCTCACCTACAAAGTGCATTACTGAAAGCAAGTTTTTCTTCATCTCTAACTATCCTCGATCTCATTTTCTTCTTACTAACATTTCTTCCGTCCATTCGGATAGTCAGTCTGATCTAGTGCTTCGATTTCCCCAAAAACATACGCTGCATCCTGCATCCATTCGGTTAGTACATTTGCATTATATCAAACATCACATCGAGCATCGTATCAAGCATTTTATCCATTTCATATTATAAATGCATCAAAAACACATAAAAATGCATCCATACATGTTCCACAATAATAATAAACAATGCATAAGCCATCCATGCATGGAAAATAACATACGTCATAACACATTGCATCCCATCATATCGATACATATCATATCATATGTCAAAATAATATCGGAGTACAAAATTGGACTGTCTGTCCTAAGTATGGCCCGCAGGCTGACTACAAAATATCAAACTACATAATGTCCACTGTCTATCCAAAGGAGAATGTGCCTCTATCACTGGGTGCTCCCTCTGTCCTCCTCATCCCTGCCATATCTCATAGATGATGTCTGGCTGTGGTGGTCTCATAGGTCCACTCACCCCCATGCTGCTCAATGACCTCCAAGAGCGTGCCCTGCTCTTTGTCCTTGATCGTGCCCAATATGAAGCTGCTCTTTGCTCTAGTGGAATGGCACCCTCATATAGTGTCCTCCAATGGCGTATCTCATCTTCAGTCTCTACCAGCATCTGTGCCATCTCACGTGCACTGGCATCCCTAATCGACCCAATGAACTCAGTGACTCTCTGTTCCTCTCACTGTGCCTGAGCTATTGCTGTATCCCGAGCCGCTGTGAGTCTGGCTATCTCCCCTCTGAACTGATCCTGTTGTCTCTCTAATGTCACAATGTGATCCTGTTGACTCGCTATGGTAGCTCTGCACATCTCCATCTCCTCTGTCCTAGTTGTTTCCGGCTCTATAGGTATATCCTACAATGCCTCCTGCTCGTCATCCCCATCCTCATCTCCGTCCTCGTCATCCCCATCCTCATCTCTGTCCTTGTCATCCCCCTTATCCTCATCCCCGCCCTCATCCTCCTCATCCTCATCATCTCCCTCCTCCTCTCCTGTGAGTGGGAAGTCCTCCTATCTCCTTGGTACTGGAATATCAGGATCCGTCAATGGCACTGGCCGTAGTCATGCAAACCATCTCTCATACTCCTCTATTGTCCCAGTGTCCGCCACATCTGATCTCCAATCCCACTGTCTCTGCTGTAGCTGTGAGAAGTCTGTATATGCTATGTGTGGCTGAATCATACTCCCCCACTGACTCATCTCTCTGTGAGATCGGGCAAAGTGTGCAGTCCTCCTAGGTACATCCTGCCTCTCTCCAAACTGTCGTCCGACTCTTTCTGGCAGGTACATCTCAATCACTCTCGGGTGATTCACTAGTCACCCAATCAAGTACCTCTCCTGTCTACAATATGGTAACTCCTCACTATCATCTGACCATCCAGGGCAATCACGATATGGCCTCCATATGAACTCTCTCAGTCTGTCTAGCTCATGTCGCCAATATAGTATGTATCCAAATGGACCCTGTCTCAGTGCTCCTCCATAGCAATACACATATGGTCGGTGTGGTAATACCTGTCTCTCTACAATCGGTCGACATATGGCTATGTGCTCAAATGCCCATACCTGTAACAATGTGACTCCACAGCTCAAAGTCTGAACTCCCTGATATGCTATCTGATGCAACTGAAAATACAGCATAGCTAGTACACATGGTCCCCATGCATACACCGTCCCCTCTATCACCATCCGCTCTAGCACTCTTCCCCATCCAATAGGGAATCCATGTCCTCGTCTGTCTCCTGCTAGTAGACATGCTATCACCACTGCTATCACCACATATCGTCGATCATACTCTGATGCCATGGTCTCCCAACCAATCTCCCTCTCTACGATATCCATCTCATCTGCGTCGCACTCAAATAATCTGCACAACATGTCTCTCCCTATCACTGGGTCATACTCTATCATCTCTCCATGAATCAGAATGTGGAGGATACGCCATACATCCTCTAGTGTCACAGTCACCTCTCCAGTCGCCAGATGGAAGGAGGAAGTCTCTGAATGCCATCGCTCTGCCAATGCGGTAAGTAGTCCTGTGTTTGCCCTAATCTCGGGCATGAACGTGATATAGTATATCCCAAGTCCTACTAATGTATCTCTGTCTGTGCTCCTAAGTCTATGTCATAGCATGAAGCAGTCAGGTCAGTTCTCTCGCGTGATCAATGGATACTGTCGACTCTGCATCACAATTGGGGCACATTTTGTCAGTTTTAGGGTTTGCTCCTACGGGTTGCATTTCTTCATTTTCATATCCACATCAGGGTGCTTTTCATCTATTCTGACCTATCCTACCCTTGCCCCCCCTTTTCAGATCATTCGCATGTCGTTTTGGACCAAAATTGAGTTCCCAATGCACAACTGCGCCTGTGTCAAGGAACCTGCACCTGTGTCATGTAACCTGCGCCTGTGTACCCTACACAAGTGCAGAAGACCTCACACAAGCACAGGATTCACCCTACACAAGTGCAGAAGTCAGTTTCTGCACTCCCTGTGGGCCCCGCAATGTCCCACAAGCAAGTCAAATTCATAAAATTGAAAATATGGGTTTTTGAGATACATACCGCTGCTCTCGCATCGTCCGGTCATCTGTAAGTGTGTACACATTCTCTGAGGTGATCCACCATTGGAATGTTCGCCATCTCTCTGCAAGTGTCCTTGTCTAGAGCAACAAATTCTCCTCTTTGGCTAGTGCAAATGAGCTCTTTTCCACCTCTTGGTCTCATTTATAGCTCTTTGTTAGTGCATAGATGGATGTGCACTCTCTCCATCTCATGTTGGTCGTGGTCTTTTGCGTCTTCAATTGCTTGTTCTTTGTGCATCTGGTCTCTGATTGTCAGTCTGTTTGATCCTATCATTTTCTATCATTTTTATCGATCAATTGGCCTCTTCTCTACATGTTTCCGGCCAATTCCTCGAGGGGGCATGCATATGTCATTGTTATTGTCTGGGGAATTTTCATTATTGTTCTTTGAAGCAACGCTTAAAATCGCATTGTCTCAAAGAGGGGCAAAATGTAGACACCTAAAAATGGTCAACGCTAGCGGAGTCGTACTTTAACATTTGTGCATTGCCTTATTTTAGGGTTTTTGCGTCGCATTAACATTTCTCCTATGTCACGCACTTGGTTTTTATCATTTGCGATCATCGAGTCCTTCTTCTGCATTTTTCATTCATCTCACCTTCGAATTTGGTCTTGTCGACAACAATCTTCAATCATGATTTTGGTCAATCTTATCCTATCGCATCAATGTGCGTGCCCATTTGTCATCATTTTGGACATCGTCAATCCTAATTAGGGTTTTTTCCTCTATCAATCTTATCATCTGGCGATCGATTTGTCATCAATTCTTATCATTTTCAATCTTGGCATTTTGCGATCGATTTGTCAATCGATCGTTGTCATGTTCAATCTTGTCATCTTGCGATCGATTTGTCATCGATCGTGGTCATTTTCAACCTTGTCGTCTTGCAATCTATTTTGTCATCGATCCTTGTCCTTGTCCTCTTTTCAATCTTGTCATTTTGTGATTAATTTGCCATCGATCATTGTCTGTCTCAATTATGTCAATTTGGATCAATTAGTCATTGTTCCTCGTCAATTGGCGCATTTATCAATCAAATTATTCGTCAGCATTGGTCATTTATCAATTCAAAATCATGATCGAATCGACATCAAATCAATCTTTTATCACGACCTAATTGTCATCCTTGCATTGCTAATTCATCTTTTAGGGTTTCATGATTTAATCATTTAACCTTGTTTGTCATTTCTCTCTCTAGGATTAATAAATTATTTATTTATCCTAAGTCTTCTCATCGCAATTAAATGTTCATTTAATTGGCTAATTATTCCTCTTTTTGTGAATTAATTAATAAATGACAAATTATTAATTAATTTACTTAATCCTTAATTCCTATTTTTCATCAATTTCTAATTCACATTATTCCCTCCTATTTTTCTCCTAATTTCATGGGAATGACATAGCAATTTGTCATAATTTGTCATAATTGACAATCAATCAATTTTGACATAGAAATTTGTCATAAATTGTCATGAATTATCAATCAATCAAATTTTGCATAGAAAGTGCATAATTTGTCATAATTTGTCATAATTGACATTTTTGATTTGCAATTTCCATTTGAATTGAATCATGCTAATTTGATCATTTCTCCAATTTGTCTATAAATTGGATGAATTTCTTCAATCCCGACTAATGAGAATGAGAATAATCAGATTATCGAATTTCTAATCACTTTGTCAAATCAATCACGCTTTGAGTACTCTTGCGCCAATATCTTATTTACATGCTTTCATCTCATGTGTATGCACTTGAAGGTGAGATCCACAAACAAAGGCTATTTGGAGAAGAAAGAAGGACAATGGAGCCACATGAAAGAAGTATTTAGATCTACATTTGGTTTGCATAGTCTTTAGTTTTGAATGTTTCATTTTCATGTCTCTATTGGATGTAATTAGGATTGATCATTGCATTTTAGTTTTCATGATTGAGCTAGATTAGTATTGATATTGTGTGTGATGATTTCCAATTTCCTAGCTACAGAGATAACTATTAAATATAATGTTAATATTATTTGTAAAAAATTGAAATTAAAAAATAGTATAAAACATGAAACTTAGTTTCTAGAATAAAACAAATAACTAAATTTGATATAAAATTTGAAAGGTAAAAGTTTAATATAAAAAAGAAAACATTAAATTTAAAATATTAATTTAAAGTTTAACAAAATTCTTTGAAAATATGTTTACAATATATAATTTTTAAAAATAGTTTAAAAATATATATAAAAGTTCAACATAAATTTAGTGTATTAATTTTAAAAAATGTGCACTCCTCAACCTTTTAAGGCGAGCAAATTTGGAAAGTACAGATGCCAAAGTGGTGATTAATTGTTGCAGAAGGAGTTGTCTACGGCATGTCGCACGAACGGAGGAAGGGGAGGATGGCAGGAAATCTTTTTCTTGATCTCATGGCATTAATGCCTTATCATGCACATTCATTACCCGGCCTATAAGATGGAGGCAGAATTTATTACCATTTAATCTATGTACCATTTTTTGCTTTGAAGTAGAACAAATCTATAGTTCGTAGAATCATACCTTTTGTAAGACATTTTTTTGCAGGAAGTGATTTTGAAATTACAGGTGACCATGGAGGCTAATTTCACACTTCGAACAGACAAGAAGTTGGTGCCCTTTTTGGGCAAAGTATCTAATAAACGAATGCAAGAACTGTTCAGGTTTGAGGAGGAGAAGTTGTGGGCGCAGTTCGGCTGATGCTTGTGGAGGAGGTGGCACATATCAGTAACCGGTATCAAACTAACATGGAGGTTTACTCTCTGATTCTGGCGTGGGCCTATGAATTCGAACCGGAGGTGGAAAAGGTAAAACTCACTTTGGTCAAATTAATTGATGGGGATTTTTTGATTAACCTGGATTCAATCTTGGAGTGGGTGGTGCCGGGAGTTGGCATTCAAATTAAGAAAGCGGACGACCAGGAGGAATTGCTTCCTTTTATTAATGGCCCAGAGGATGAAATCAAATACCAATGCCATGAACATGCCCGAGTGGGGTGGGAAGCAATGAAACTCTTTGTGAAATTAACCAGGGTGGATGAAGTCCTGAAGGCTTTGCATGTGGTGGCAAGAATGGTGGTTGGTAGGGAATTGAGAGATAGGGCTGAAAAAGGAAGGGCCATACAGCTACTGGCAAGCTTGGAGGGTGACCCCGACTTTGAGTGCCTAAACTGCATTCCAAAAATGAAAGCTGGAGTGGCAAAAGAGAAAGCCAAAGCATCGACCTCTGAGGAGGGAAGGGATTGGGAGGAGGTGACCCAAGGGGATAGTGAGACTGAGTGAGCGGCCTATCGGCAATGAACTAGTTTTTTTGTCTGCTTGCTATAAGCTATGGGCAGTATGGTTTTCTCTCTGTCGGTGTTTATGCATGAATGACTACAAATTTTGTATCTTGAAACTTTTGAATTAATAGAATGAAAAAACCTTTACCGATAAACTTTTGTATCCTAAAACTTTTGAAATTTTGTATTTTGAATGACTATATAGTATATATTTATAAAATAATAATCAACCATAATCAATGTACAAATAATTAATGGATCGAACTGAATTTTTTTTTTTATAGCATTACATAAAAAAGATCGCAGTATTAAATTTTTTCCATTGTTTAACAAATAATTGAAATAACGTAGCTCATATACAAAAAGAATTTGAAAGAAATTAATTAATAAAAATGAAATAGAATTATAGAAAGCATTTTTATATCCATAAGACTGTAAGAGGCAAATTGAAACAAACTGGAATTTGAAAAATTATCATTAATATTTATGCTTTTGAAATTTACAATATTTTCGTCTGAGACTTGAGTCCCCCAAAAACTTAATGGCCAAAATGAGTGAGCCACTGGCACTGAGCTTGTTAGGGTTCGAGGACATAGGAAAAAAAAATTACAGGGGGGTGGGGCTAGGGCACAGGTAGTGGAATTGTTTACAATTTTTCCCTAAGAATCTGGCCCTCCTTCCATGTAGAATTCTTCAGATAGCATAAGCTGAGAGAATTCTTCAAGCCACATGTAGTTTCGAAAGTCATCCAGGACAAACCATTTCCAGAGGAAGTCCCTGCCAATCCGCGCCCATTTTCTGTGACGCGTCAGGTGCTCCGCATTCAGGTTTAGGAGAAACAGTTGCCTGGCTACTAGCATTGTTTGGTCAGGGAGGAGAAGCTTGGATAAATCACTCACCCAAGGGATCCCCACCCCTACTTTTGCAAGAACAACAAGAGTAATGACGTCTTCAATGAATTCTTTCTTAAAAAACCTTCCTCAACAACATCAGCATATCCACCTTGTCTCCTCCTAGGTCCAGAAGAGACGCTAAGAAGCAGGATGTAAGGTCCGTGTTAACACGGTACCTATTTTCGTTTCGCAAAAATTCTCTGCCCAGCACCATCCGCACACCCTCATTGGTGAACGACCCAACCTCCTTGCAAACTGATTGGAGGGTCGGGTCTCTAACAGAGCCTAGAAAGGCCCTCTGGTCCTCTACAAAAATGCTTCTCAAGCGGATGGGAGTGTCCATCTTGAGAAAATAGATTAACAAATTAAACAACCTGAGCAGTGAGCCTATAAACCTAAAATATCGTGAGCTTCGATGATTTATCTACCAAATGGCAAAGGCTAATTGAAGATGAAAGAAGCAGAGATCGTATATAAATTGTTGAAGCTCTTGATTGTAATAATTACTTCTTTAACAGTATTAATTGCTATAAAAAAATTTAAATCTTTTGTATCTCTGCAAATCTTTCCCATAAATGCACTACTATGCGAAAATGGAAACAGCTATGAACTAGTACCAAATTGGCAAGTATCACATTGGAAGTCGTGGGGACAAAGTGGATTGAAATCAGTGAAAAGATATATATTAAATGAACAAAATTATCGATCATGATTTGTGACATTTGATACGTGTCTATTGAATCCAATTCCATTCCGGGCACTTTCTGGTGAGCTATTTTCTCTTTAGAAAATTGGGCTGAAATATAACTTCAACCATTGATCTACGATCATCGAACGGTTTAAAATCATTGATAGATTTTAGGTATGTGTCACCCTTCACATGTCAAAGAGGTCACGCTTATTGATACATCGTGCAGTCCGGACTCAATGTATTATGTGATGTGATGTGCCTTGTCTATTAAGGGCAATGAATTCATGAAATCACCAATAAATTATATATTGTACCATAAATAACAAAATATTCGCCAAAACAAATTAAATAATTTTCAAGGGGTGGATAAAAATCGCCAATACATTTAAATAATTTTTCCTTCGAAGTAAACATTTTCGCTCATACAATTATATATTTGTTCCTTTAAACAAAAATTATTCGTCTACCACAATAAATATTTTCCCCATAGAACAAGGTACTATTCGCCAAAAAATTATGGAATTTTCGTACCCTAGAAAAAAATCGCCAGTACAAAATAATTTTTTTCCCCATTTTAAAAAAAAATTTTGCCATCCATATAAAAATTGCCCCCCAAAAATAATGTCTGATTCGCCAGGATTTTACACAATTGCCCGGGGGGGGTTTCTTAAAGTTATCCCTGATGCTCATGGGTATTTTGTGGAGTTTCATCACTTTCTTGAAGATAACATCAACCACTTGTGATGCTTTGAAATGAATAGATATTGTACTTAAATATGCATACTTAATTCATTTTGTCCAGAATATTAATATATAGTCCTTACTTTGGATTTTAGGAAGTCTTGTGATGAAATCCATCAAAAAAAAATTCCAATTCTTCTTCAAGATGGGCAAGGGTTGTTAAAGACCTATTAGAAAAAATTGTTCTATTTTATTATTTTGAAAAATGATACAATATTTACTATGGGTGAGGAAATCATCCTTGAGCTTCTTCCATGTGAACCTTTCCTTGTTTTGTTTGTAGAACTTGAAATACCTAGGGTGGATCAATAAGGCAGTAACATGAACTGCTTGCAAAATCTTTCCTTTCATCCTTGATTATAACACCAAGAAGATTTTTCCCTTATAGAGAATGATTTCATTGCATATGGTTTACTTCTCATAGATAACAAATTCCCTTCTAACACATGAATTGCAAACCCATTCTAAATACAATTATTATGATTTCATTCTTCCAATATGTGGAGATCTAGGACATGAAACACAAATTTAGTATTTTAGATAGTGCATTAACATCAATATTCATTTATCCTCTATTGTAATCAATATCAAAATCATATCCTTGTATTTTATTCACCCACTCTTGTCGACATTCACTTAGATCATCTTGGTTGAGAAAATATCTCAAACTATTGTGATTAGTTTTGACTATAAATTGGCCACCCCACCGAGTATTGTCTAAATTTGACTAATGTGTGCATGATGCATCATTTATTTATTACTTATTAGAGAGAGAAATATATCTCCAAATTTATAATATTATAACTTTCAAAGATAATTGAGTGCTCTTTTGCATGAACAACCCCAAATACTTCTCTTATTGCATCACATTCCAATTTGAAAGGAAGAGTTAAATCCATAATTACTAACACATGACAAAAGCTTGTTACCTCTTTTAGTCTATCAAATGCTTGGTGTGCATTCTTAGTGCATACAAAATCTCCCTTCTTTGTTAGGTCAATTAAGGGTGTAGTTAGTTGGGAGAATCCATTAACATATAACCTCTAGTAGCTACAAAAGCTTAAAATCCTTGTAGCTAAATAAAGGTCCTCAAGAGAGGCCAATATTGAATTACTTTAATCTTCATATGTGCTTCTAGATTCAGTTGTGTAGAACTCTTATGCAAAAAGGTTCTACACAACTGAATCTAGAAGCATATATGAATTTAGCATGGACTATGGAAATCTTATCTCTTTACTTTAAACTTATCGGTATCGATATGAATTCTCTTTGTATTGATGATGTGAGTTAGATACAATATTTGTGTCATAGAAAAGTCACACTTTGACTCCTTGGCAACAATGTTTATGCTTTCAAAATTCTCAACACCTCATCAATATGTCATGCATTCTCCTCTGGCATTTTTCTCTAAATCAAAATGTCATCAAAGATTACATTGATGATCTTTCTTAATTGCTTCTAGAAAAATTGGTTCACATAGGACTAAAATGTGGTGGTGGAGTTTTTGTTAGATAAGTTAGTGCCTATAATGACACCAAAAAGTTGTCTTGTGAATATTATCCTTTTAAACTTTGATCTACTAGCAGCCCAATCTGACATTTATCTTCATAAAATAAATAACTCTGTAAATCTCTTTTATCAACTCATTGATCTTGGGGATTAAGCGCCCATTTTTTATAGTTTTCTTATTTAATTATCTATTTTATGCACACCCTCATTATGCCATTTTTTTTCATCAAAACCACTGAGGAAGCAAAGGGACTTGACCTAGGTCTAATATGCACCATTTCCAATAGTCCCTTAATGGCCCTTTTGATTTCCTTATGTCTCTTGGGTTGCAATAGAGAGTAGACTTTATGATGAGTTTAACACCCTCCTCCAACTAAATGACATGGTCAAAGCCTCTATTTGGTAGTCTCCCTAGAGGAATATTTCTAAATATTTTTTTATGCTTGTCTGCGATGCTTTGTACATCGACATGATATGCCTTCTTTCATTTGGAAAATTTGTTATAGTCATGAAACATTGAGCTACTCACATCACTTACCCATGATAAAAAATACTCTCTATTACCTTCATTGATATAATCCTTGGTTCCTTATTTGACATTCCTTGTAGTATCACTTATTTTCCCTTTCACTAAAAATTTAATTCCATGGTTTGATAATTTTGTGCAATCTCGCCTAATGAATGCCTAAGACCATATCCATGCCTCCTATATTGATAGCATTGAAGTCCTCCATCATATCACATCCTCTCATATTAATATTTATGTAGTAGATATTCCTTTTGCATTAGATGATGAAACCATTAACCACCATCACACTTAATCCTTCAAATTCCTTTAACTTGAGGCCTTATTTGGCTACAAGTTGCTCATCCATGAACTAATGAGTCACATTGGTGTCTACAAGTATATTCATCATTTGACCTCATAGAACCCTACAAATTTGAAAGGGGTTGTATCTCAAAGTACTAGAAAGCATGGCATGAGTGTCTTCTTATATGATCTCTTCCTCTTTTGGTTGATCTTCTTCTTCTCCCATTTCTTGTTCAAGTTCTTTTTCACTCTATATTTTAGGTTCCTCAAATCTTGATTTATCATGAGACCTTACCTCAATGTATTTTACTTGTCCTTTCCCAAGACATCTATGTCTATGTGACCATGGTTCCTTGTAGTTGAACTACAAATTTTTACTTCTTTATTTATTCTTTGCCTCAATATTTTTTCTTGATATTAAACTCTTTTTTTGTTGTACATTTTTGTGAAAGGTCTTCTTTAGAACAAAGGTTTTGGTTGGGTGCCATAGCCCACTTAGTGGCCTCTTGTAGGGAAGGTGGCTTAAACCCTTGACCAACCCCAAGTTACAATATTTAGTTAACCCTTCAATGAAGAGAATAATAAATCTTCTCTTTGTGATGTTTATCACCATTATTGATAAATTCTAAAACTCTACTACAAAGTTCTTCACTAAACTAATTATTTGAGTTTCAGTCAAATATTTGAAATAAATTTCAAGATCCTTTTAATTAAACTTATCAATCAAAATTTTGTAGAATTCATCACATGAGGTGACGGATTTGTGACCTTGTGTTACTAGACCATGATACCACCGCTCTTGTGTAGTAACATTAAAACATAAGTTGGAAACTCTATTTCTTCATCTTCAACCATCTTTTGAAGGGATAGGTACATGTTTAGCTTCTATACCCATGCATGATTTGAGCATTGATTTGATCCATCATAGGAAGAGAGTGTCAACCTCCCCAAATATTGTTGTATATCTTTCTAAAATGCTTGTAACCTAGGATTAGGTTTGTAACCATTCTAAGACTTCTTCTTGGCCGCATAATTGGTGAGTGACATTTTACTTTGGGTCTCCTCCTCCGAAGAGATTTATATTTTTCATGACAAGTATTAATATAATTAAATATTGAGTTCTATGATTTAGGTTTAGTAGTCTCTATCTCCTTGTTACAAAATGTAGGCCCAGTTGGTCTTGTACTTGAAACAATAATAATACTTTGTGTGGTTTGTTGATAATTTTTCCTGCTACCTCCAACCCTAAGGACATCATAATGCTCTATACCAGGGAATTAAACCTACAACACTCAATTCAAACTATCAATAGGTTGAGGACAAGAAAACACAACACAACAAGGATTTATCAAGCCTTCTTCACTTTGAGCTCTACTTGACTCAAGAGGGTATTCCTATTTTAGACCTGTATGCTCAATATGCCTTCAAAGTTTTCATAATCATACAGGTTCACAACTGGTAGATATTTCTCAACTATTTGGGGATTTTTTATGATTACTCTATACACATCCCTAATCCCTCAAGCTCTACAATCCGATTGAGAAAACAATGCATGTGTTACCCCAAGGGTACAAGGGAATACCAAGCATGCATTATGAGATTTACTCATTAAGAAATTCATGAAGAAAGAAAGAAAGGAAAAGAAATGATTCATAAGAGACACTTATGAAACTAATTTGTAAGTAGTTTTTGTAGTCTAGTGCATGTCCAAGGGAACATAGTCACACCCACAAATTCAGAGAACAAACCCATATTGCAAGACGGTTCTAATTAGGGAGTTTTTAGAATATTAATGCCTAACATTAATATAACCTCAACTATCGATTGCATCAATTATTCTTATTAATCCATTATGCAATTCCAGAATTCATTTTAATATGTAAATTGTAATGCCCCACCAAGAAACCCTAAACGAAAAACTACAAACACTAGAAAAGAGTGCAAAAATTTTTTATTTTTTTTTAAATTTAGAACACAAAAACGTACAAGATAAACATTGCAAAAGAAGTTGCACAAGAGGAAGACGTAACACAAACTCCTAAAGGGTTTCCCAACGTTAATTACTTAATTAAACTATACTTTCCTTAAGGTCAATTAATCCATTTAAGAAATGAACTTAACCATTAAGAACTTAATTATACCATTCAATGATTGTTTATAGAATGCACAAGATAACAATTACATTACTATACTTCATTCAAATTCACACATTCAATTGCATTACAATAATGATTTAATTAAAGATAGAATCCCTATCATCTAACTTACATCATAGCATATTTCTTTTACATTTTCAAGGATAACTTAGTATTACAATAGCACTTATACATCAAGTCACATATAATTTACATAATGATTACATCAATTACAATTGCCACAAAGGCATACTTATAACATATGATACAATCAACCACGTACGGGTCCAAGATATACAAATATAATCTAAGGCATCAAAGAGGATCCAAGAAGAATAAGAAAGATCCAACTGGTACAATGGAATGAAATGAATCCAAGAGAAATATCTAGAGCACTTGTGAAGCTAATCCATCGCAAGAAGGCACAAACAAAATACCCAATAGAAAGTGGCACTACCACCCAACCATGTAGCCCAAAAAGGAACCACCCCTTCGTGCTAGGAGATAGTACTAAGGCCCTCAAACAAGCCACATCAAAGCATCACAAGGTCTCACATGTACATCAGGTACTCACACAAGATATAAGCATACCAATAAGATTCTCACAAGAGTGCTCCAAGGAAATCCAACACATGACTGCACACTAGTGAACATAAGGGAAGAGTGTCATTGCATAGCTGGTATGGACTCTGGCAAGCCTCCATAGGCCCCGATCCCCATCCTAGGTTACCCTGGTAGCCTCTCCTGAACCTCCATCCCCCATCCATGTCTCATGCGAACCCAAAAAACCTTTCGTGCAGACAAGGTTGTTGGTTTGCCATTCCAAGCCTTCCCACTGCATCTTGAGCCTGTACTAGCACTCAACCATGAGCGGGGCACAGTTAATCTTGATTAATGTTTGAAACCTAAACCCAGTTAATTAATTTAGTTATCACTTATTTAAAACAACTTTTGATGGGTTACCCTGCTAACCTCTTTGGGTGCGGCGAAAACACAAAATCCAACTAACATAAGGAGATCAAAAAGCAAAACTAAAGAACAACTTGGTTAAACAAACCTTCTACCAAGGTTAAACCAACTAGAGGTGTGAAATGAACAATAGGTCTATCCACAAGACAATATCAAAACCAAAATAAAGCAATTACAAATATACTTAACACTTAACCACTTAAGAAACAACTTGCACAATAAACTTACATTCAACAACATGCCAACATGACACGAGAATGACTTAACTAGATCAACACCAAAATTCACCAATCAGAGTAAAAACTCAAATGAATCTAATTGCACTCTAAATTCATCCATGTTAAGGAATCATAATGGTTACTCAAAGTATAATTAAAAACTACCATTCTCTAATTGCATCTATTCCAATTATTGACTCTTTCATGATCAAAATACATCTCAATAGGGAATAACGCATGAAGATGATCTAAGTAAACATACACTCAAATAACTATATATATATATTAATAACTAAAAATTCACTACTGAAACTTTTTTTTAAACCGTTGTTTTCCAACATCCCACAAACTGTAGGTTTGACGCGTTGTGAATGCGTGTGTGGGGAGCGTTTTAGTTTCCCCCCAACCAGCAAAGAGGAGAAATTTTCTCCAGCAAGAGAAGAAGAAGAAGCCCCCCTCTTTTTCCAAAACAATTTACAATATAAAGCCATTTTCTCCAAAAATTCCATTTAGGGCAAAATTCCACTTTTTAATAAACATTGAAAATCTTATTTTATTAAAAACATTCACATGACATAAATAAACAAATTTCTATTATTCTTTTATTTTTATTTTTTTCGTTTCAACACAAAAGTCAATAATTGATTTAATAACTAATAAATAAAAATCAACTCTATTTCTCTTTTTTTTTTTTAAACAACAATACTTAAAACATAATTTAATTTTCATTAATAATCCAACATTCACTCAAACTAGACAATTAAAATAATCGATTAACTAATTAACCACAAAATGATTCTAATGTAATTTATTCTTAATCCTCTTTAATCAACATGACACATTAATTACTCATTAACTACTCAATAAGAAAATAATCAATCACACAGAACGCATAACACGAAAAACTCAACTTAAACAAGATAAGGACATGACCCACATACCTACGTTAGAAAAGTGGCCTACTTGGCGAACCGACAAGGTAGACAAAAGAATGACGACACTCACAATGAGCAAGGCTAGGGTTAACATTGGCCTTAGAACTACCTCCTCCACTTCCATTAGGTTAATTAGGTACAATCAGACCTGTGGAGCCAGGTGGAGATGATACCTTGTACCTGCAATTCCCTGCATCACCGAACCACGCATACATATATATACACAAACATGGTAAACACACTGGTGAAGGAGAAACATGGTGTTCCATGTCTCACCGAAATGAGTGACGGAAAATCATCTCCTCGCACCCCATTCACTTCACCGAACATGACAAAATATACACAAAGAAACTCGCACATGAATCAAATGTGTTAGTCCATCATTAGTAAAATATATAAATAAACTTGATATTTCATCATTTATAAAGTACAATGTAGAAGCGGAGTTTACAACTACTCATCAATAAGCAATAACGCCTAATCAATATCTATTCCTCAATAAGATATAATGCATAATCATATTCACCAAACACACTCCAAAGCATCATACCAGAATACACATCACAATCACAATAAATCAACCATCCACATAAGCCACTGAAAAGTCAACCTTGATCAACGAGGTCAAAAAGAGTCTGAATAGGGTAGGGGTACTACATAAACACAATGTAATTCCTTCCTTGAAGGAAACCCATAAACATAATCACACACTGATAAAAAATACCAGAATGAACCAAAATATCCTTAATATATTCATTCATTTGAACTCTGAAAAATACAAAAGGAAACAATCTCTGCAACTTCTAAATGCTATGTCCATTACTAATTGAAGCTTAAAAATAAAAGATAACTCTCCCTCTCTCTGAGCCCATGTGAAACTCTAGATTAATAAATTCCTACTTCTACCCACCCAGAATGCATTTTTTTTCAAAATTTATTCTTACAACCCTAGTATTCATTTTATAGTAGCAAGGAATGCAACAAGCCTCAGGTTGTTTACACTTGGTTTTTTAATCTATTT
Organism: Cryptomeria japonica; assembly: GCF_030272615.1. Lineage (NCBI taxonomy): Eukaryota > Viridiplantae > Streptophyta > Pinopsida > Cupressales > Cupressaceae > Cryptomeria > Cryptomeria japonica. Next base: position 320,265,542 of record NC_081405.1, on the reverse strand, counting down.
GACATGTTTTGGACCACACGTAGATAAATAAATCCCATTATCCTCACTAAACAGGACAAGAATAGGCCATGTGTATGAGGAGATGCCTAGGTGGATAATAGTATGTCATTAAAGTCTTGATGCTTTGAGCCATGCCACTATCACGCCAGTGGAAGACCTACATAACACACACTAGCAGAGGCACTCATCAAACTAGAAAGGGATCTCTGCAACCTTACAAAAGAAACATCCTCAAAGCTAGAGGATAAAAATATAGAGCCAAGGGAGGCATCGACAAAATGGAAGGAGAAGCTTATAGATCAATATTGTAAGTAGAGCAGGGGGCACAACTTTCACACTCAAGCTGAATTTCAAAAGATCTGCATCTGAACCATCCACCCCATGCCTTCATTTCTCTCCTTCCCATTCTATCTTCCTCCTAGTCATTAGATGGAGAAGGGATGAATATGGGTAGCTCATGAAAGGTTTTTTCCATTTGAAACCACCTTTCAATGTCCCTTCGACTACCTTCTTAGCTTTCAATATTCGTTTGGCTAAAAAGTGGCCTATTGAAATATCCTCCATCTTGTATCATATAACTTTCACCTCACGAATTCATGGTTTTACTTTGCATATGAATACTCCATCTCTTAAACTTTCTTCAAATCAATGCAAATATGATCCCTAACAATATAAGGGTTGCCATCCTTGATTATGACACTCAAAACCTCTTAAAATAGCCTAACTTTATGCATGCAAGCAATATTTTTGGTCTTTAGTCTTGTCAAAGGATTGGAACTCATTACTATCAACCACATAACCGCTAGCTTGTCTTTCTTCAATGGCACTCCAACTATATTCATGCACCTTTCATGCCACCATTTTCAATCCCTCGGGCTTTTCACAATTGAAATTTTTTGAGCATCTTGTCTAAAGATAATCTAGTGTAGGCGATTCGCCAAAATTGATATCATTTTAAAATCTCACCTTTTTACACTGTTGGTACCTTTTGCATGTTTTTCCTCATGTGCCTTATCTATTAATCTCCACTTTCCTTAGCGAATTTACAAGCTTTGACCATCCCAATCAACACTTCTTTGTCCATTGTGACACTACAAAGCAGTAGATAGCTCGTTAATTCCTTGAATGCAATAACATATTCAACCCTTTCGATTGGCACACATATCCCATGTCAGCATCGAGTCCCACCATTCATCACTCCTCGCTTATCCCATTTATTCGCACTAAGTCATCCTTGTAAGCACTTCTCCTCATGGTAATGCGAGGTCCTAACTCACCCTGTATCATTTCATCCTCCTTCTGTCGCAAACCCGCATACTTTTCTGAGCAATATAGCATCGCATCATGGGATTACAGGAATAGATACACTTCCCAGTCCTTTATTTCTTCCTTCCAAACCCATATAATGATGCAAGGGAAACTATCAATGAGGCAGGATTGCGGGGTCACTGTTACATTTATTACATTAACCAGTATGCTCACATGGTATTGTGGGAAAGGCTTGGAAACTTTGTAGGGTGATGAAGTATATCAACTGGGTGCACTTAATGGCCATGTGGGAAAAATAGCTTAATGAAGGGTTAAAGGGTCATGTAATGCTTGCATTATTAGGGTTGGAAATTTACTTGGCCCATCGGTGATAACATCGTAGGAAATATACAAAGGGTTAGTAACTATATGGATATAAACACATGTAAGCAAACTCCTAATAAAATATTTGACTAGTTAAAAGAGTCAACAGTAAAATAGAAACCAAACCGACCCTTAGTGCCAAAATACTTAACCAAATTTATTTCAAAGATTGGCACTAAAGAATTAAGCTTGGAAGAACAAAATAGTGGAGTACAAAATTTACCAATCCCAACAGTGTCTCTAGTTGGGGATTTATGCCCCCTGTGGGCATAATAAGGATCGAGATCTTTGGTAGAAGAAAACAAAGCCAATCTATTGGGAAACTCATTCAATTATAAATAAAAATTGAGTCCAATCTTTCACTAGTAGCTCCAGCCCCCAAAAATAAAAACCAGTACTTGTCTTTATCAAAGACCTGATTCCCATCATAAACCAATTCAATCCACCTGGGAACACCACTGAGAATAATTTGTTCATGGTTAATTTCTCCCATCATGGTTCCAATTGTATTGCCATCAGTGTTTTCTTTACCATAATGGTTCTTTTCATTGTCACATTCATTAGTACACTTTTCACAAAATACCCCTATGTGACATAAGGAAAATAAACAATTACACCAAATTGCATCAATGATTTCATTTTTTTTGGCACAATTTTTTTGCAAAGCCTTGAACCTGCAAATTTGCACACCTCATTTTTGATTGTTGCATTTTCTAGGTAAAGCAAGCTTTGTTCATCATTGTTTATATCCCATGTGAACACTTCTAATTTAGATTCAAAAACATACCATGGTTAAACTTTAGAAACACAATCAAAGTCCATGTAAACAATCTCACAAACTGGCAAAAGCAAAGTTGAGAACTTTCTAAATACTGAGTGTTGTTACAATCTTCTTCATAGTCACTGTTAATTAGATACATATCCACATAAAGCTTAGCTCCTACACTCTTCATTGCATGTATATCTTCTAATTGTTCACCTTCTATCATTTCAATGCTAGGAAAACCATTTGAATTAGTTAAAAGACAATCATACCCTGCACAATTCAATTCATTCATATATAAGGTTTCATCATTTGAGAACCTTTTAGAAACACCAAAATTTTCTATAGAGATTGGCATTTATTCTTGATCGACATTATCAATGTATGCAGTTGGATCAAACATTAGTGAACAAGAACTATTAGATACTTCCATACAAATTTCATCTTCGGTCAATATAATTGACTCCATTTCAACCTCAATTAAGTCATCAAATACAACCAAATGGCAATTGTCAGAATTAACCATGCAAGGGAATTTATCATTTTCATACTCACCACCATTGTGCAAGTCATTACCATCTTCATAGGTTGTAAATGTTTCTGCATTAGCTTCACACAGGCTACTTTGAGTATCCAGATAGTGGAGGACATCACCATGGGTAGGTTCATTAGTAAACTAGAAGGTGTTGTAATCACAATCATCTGAAGCTTCAACATTTGTAAAAATAGGGTCAACACCATCACACATTTGTCCACATACTAATGAATGCATTCCTTCACAGTCATAAACAATTCCAACTCTCCACCTAGGTTACTTCAATCACCAAGATTCCCTTGGGTTCTTGTCAGTACAACATCTTTATTAATTGCAAAATTTTCTACCTTTGTGCCAATCATTCTTTTGAGATGTGATTGTGAATCAAGGATGTATGCACATTGTTGATCAGTAATATGGGATTCTGCCTATTTTATTTTGGGAGAAGCTAATAGTTGGAGGGTGTTAAATTCATGTATATGTGTTGTAACTTCTTCAAGAATATACAAATCTAATGACTGCTCATGTGCACTTGACAACAAAACATGAGGTGTGATTTCTGATTGAAAAATATTTACCCTCTTCAAATTCATTTCATTACTTTGTGATTTAAGGATCACCTTAGGGTAGGTAGTGCCAATCACTTGGCCAATATGAAAATTATAGGAATTAAACTGATAATTAGCCTGGTCATTGTTTGCAACCTCTATTCCTATGTTTTCAACTTCACATATGCATCTATGAGAGCTACTAGGCTCATAATTATGGAATTTTACCAATCCATATTTCATCATTCCTTCAATATCCATTGCCATTTGAAATGCCTACTGTAAACTTTGTAGTTCTTTGTTCCTTAACCAATAACTTATTTTCCTATCAAATTCTCCCAAATATATCACTAATGCCATTGCATTTTGGGCCTACAGTTATCAGGAATCCTTTTTAGCATTTTCATAAATCTGAGGTTAATATTAGGAACTAAATCTTCATCTCTAATTTGAATGTTCATGAAATCACTAAACACTGTGGACATACAAATCCTTTCACCAAATTGTTTACTAAATACCGATTTGAACTCATTCCACAAGTTGATTGAACCTGGTAACAACTTTAAAAACCATTCTTTGGCATCATCTTTTAGAGACTATACAAATAACCTCGTAACCACATCTTCGTGATCAACTTCATAATCATCCATAAGATTACTAAATCTCTTCAAATGCATCTTTGTTGATTCATGTTTCATAACACTGATTTTGGGGAACTTGTCTCTCATGTCAAGTAAGATATTTGGGTACCTAGCAATACCATCAAAATCAAGGGCTCCATATCTTTCAATTCTGAAATTTATTCTATTACATAACTGAGGTTTATTACAAGACATGGTCACATCAATACCAATACAAGGATGATTATAGTGTTGATACATCCTAACAATTATGCCCCTATAAGCTTCTTATTACAATAGGAATTCTTAAGATTACATTACATATGACACCAACATCTAAGATCTCCTTCAATGAGCATGAATAAATGAAACTAATTTACTTCTCCTCACATAATGAATACAATTAAACACATGAGAAGCCCCAAAGGACTACTAATTATTTCTCCTTGTTTTAATGCTAAAATCACTTGAAGGGAACATTTAACATCCTACATTCTCATAACTACTAATTGTAGCATCGCCGTTTTAACAATTATGAGAGTACCTAGAAAATTTGTAGCAACTGCTAGATTCTCTTTCTTTGACTAAAAGTATGTTAGATTTAGAACTTTTTAAACACCTCCACTAAGTTCTTCATTCAGAGTCACCACATCCTTGGCATAGGACAATTTTCAACATCTCGAAGCCACTTGAAGCTTCACTTCATTTTAGGCTTTTCCTGAAAGCAGAGTCATACAATATTTCTTCAAATTTGCTACAATAGAACACTTCTAGATCTGAAACTTCAAGATCTGAAACAAATTTCAGATTCTAGACCTAACTCTTTCCATATGGACAATTCAATAGTTCCCCAACAGAGTCCCCATTTTTGTTGACAATTTTTCCAACTACCTCCAACCCTAAGGACATCATACTGCTCTAGGCTAGGGAATTAAACCCATAATACTCAATTAAAACTATCAGTAGGTTGAAGACAAGAAAACACAACACAACAAGGCTTTATCAAGCCTTCTTCACTTTGAGCTCTACCTAACTCAAGAGGGTATTCCTATTTTAGACTTGTATGCTCAATATGCCTTCAAACTTGTCATAATCATACAGGTTCATAACTACTAGATATTTCTCAGCTATAGGGGGATTTTTTACAATTTCTCTGTACACATCCCTAATCCCTCAAGCTCTCCAATCTGATTGAGAAAACAATACATGTGTTACCCCAAGGGTACAATGGAATACCAAGCATGCATAATGGGATTTACTCATTACGAAATTTATGAAGAAAGAAAGAAAGAAAGAAAGGAAAATAAATGATTCATAAGAGACACTTCTGAAACTAATTTGTAAGAAGTTTCTATAGTCTAGTGCATGTCCAAGGGAACAAATTCACACCCACAAATTCAGAGAACAAACCCATATTGCAAGACAGTTCTAATTAGGGAGTTTTCAGAATATTAATGTCTAACATTAATATAACCCCAATTACCTGTTGCATCAATTATTCTCATTAATCCATTATATAGTTCTAGAATTCATTGTAATATGTAAATAGAATTTAATTCCTTCCTTGAAAGAAACTCGTAAACATAATCAGACATTGATAAAAAATATTAGGATGAACCAAAATATTCTTAATTTATTAATTCATTTGAACTTTGAAAATACAAAAGGAAATAATCTCTGCAACATCTAAACACTATCTCCATTACTAATTGAAGCTTAAAAAATGAAAGATAACTCTCCCTCTCTGTAAGCCTACTTGAAACGCTAGATTAACATAGTCCTGCTTCTACCCGCCCATAATGCAAAAAAATTCAGAATTCATTCTTACAACCTTGGTATTCCTTTTATAATAGAAAGGAATGCAACAAGCCTCATGTTGTTTACACTTGTTTTTTTCTCTATTTGACATGTTTGGACCACATGTAGATAAAGAAAGCCCATTATCCTCACAGAATAGGACAAAAAATGGGTCATGCGTACGAGGAGATACCTAGGTAGACAATAGTATGTCATTGAAGTCTTGATGCTTTGAGCCATGTCATTATCATGTTGTTGAAAGACCTGCATAACAGACACTGGCAGAGGCACTCATTAGACTAGAAGGGGAGCTATGCAACCCTACAAAAGAAACATCCTCAAAGATAGAGGATGAAAATACAGAGCCAAGGGAGGCATTGGCATAATAGAAGGAGAAGCTTATAGAGTAATATTGTAAGTAGAGTGGAGGGCACAACTTCCACACTCAAGCTAAATTTCAGATGGTATGCATTTGAACCATCCACCCCTACCTTCATCTCTCCTTCTCATTCCCTCTTCCTCCTATTCGTTAGATGGTGAAGGGATGAAGATAGGTAGCTCATGAAAGGTGTTTTACATTTGAAACCACCTTTCAATTTCCCTTCAACTACCTTCTAAGCTTTCAATATCCCTTTGGATACAAAGTGACCTACTGAAATATCCTCCATCTTGTATCACAGAACTTGCACCTCACCTCGTGAATTCACCATTTTCCTTTGCATATGAATACTCCATCTTTGAAACTTTCTTTGAACCAATGCAAATGCGAGCCCTAACAATATATCGTTTTCCATCCTTGATTGTGACGCTTAAAACCTCTTAAAATAGTATAGCTTTATGCATGAAAGCAATCTTTTTGTCTTTTATTCATGTCAGAAGATTAAAACTCATTCTTGTCAACCACATAACCGCCTACTTGACTTTCTTCATTGAAACTCAGCAACCGTATTCATGCACTTTTCATGTTGCCATTTTCAATCCCTCAAGGTTTTCACACATGAAATTTTCTAAGTGTCTTGTCTGGAGATAATTTGGTGCAGGTGATTCACCAAAACTCATATCATTTTGAAATCTCATCTTTCTACACTACTGACACCTTTTGCATGTTTTTCCTCATGTGTCTTATCTATCTATAGACACATGAAAAATGATTAAACTAATATTTAATTAATTATGTCTTTATCACATGATTAATTTAATTAATCATATTAACCTACCATTACCCTTAAATTAATTAAATTATATTTAATTAATATACCCTTTCCACTTCTTCCAAATATTTATTTCAATAAATCAAACTCATCTTTATGGAATATTCCATTTTTGTCCCTAATACTAATTAGCTAAATTAATCCATGATTAATTAGGATAACTTAGTGATTCCTGTAAACCTATCATCTAATCCCCTCATTATCCTAATTAATCCAAAGCCTAACCAATGTTAGTATTTATTCAAATTAAAAATACTACGCATCTACCCAAACCCACATGTGACTCCACGTGTGACTCACAAAGTCAACCTACCCCTTGCACATGTCATAGACATGTCATTTTCATAAGCCTCTACCTTTTCAACATGTGACTCACAAGTCACTTCACATCTCCACATCACCTTTGACCAAGGGATTCTCACACATGTGTGAGGATTCTCTTCCCCATAGAGCCACCCTACACATTCCTCTTTTAGCTCATATGTAGTGTCCCTCCTAGACTTGCACTTTGATTTGCGTTCCAATAGACTTGTTTAGACTTATGATGGATATTTGGATGGTTATTTATGACTCTTCTGCTATCTTAGATGATATTATTGATGATAGAACTTATGTGGATTTATGATTACCTGGTATGACTCATCATCTTTTGGAGATTTATTTGATTGATGATGCAAGACTTATTATATGATATGTGGCATTTTGATGATTCTTATGGATGTTGGTACATAGTATCACCTTGATGAATGGATAGATTTATTTGATTTATGGATTTATATGTGATCATTTCCTATGTGGACTATATGATTTATGATGATACTAACCCTATTCCATGTTTATGATTTTATGTAATGTTTATGATCTATAGTGTGATTATCTTTGTGCATAGAGATGATGTCATATCACTCATTGCGAGCGAGATATGTCATTGTGATTCTCTATCACTTGTCTGTTATTATGATGTATATATACCGTATATGTTGTGTTGGTCTTTGATGTAGATTTGTAGGTGCCAAACATCAACTCCACCTGGCTCTACAATTATGAGCATGTCTTTATCCCAATTGCAAGTTGTCGAAGATGACATAGTTTCCCTCACACACTCTGGGTCTAAGATGTGTAGCTTAGCAATTATGCCATGACACAAGTTGTGGTTAGAGTCTTGTGTTATGGTTGTTCGCTTGGCGTTTGATGATTGGAGTCTATGCTTATTTATTTGAGTAATTTTATTATTGTTTAACTATTTGTATTTGATTATTCTAGGATGATGATTTCATTATGAGATTTTATTTGAACCAATTAGGATTAATTTGATTGGTCTATTGGTTCATTAATTGATTTAATTATTGTGTATTTTTTAATTATTAATCATCTATTTATTTATTGATGATTTATTTATTTATTGTTTAATGATTTATCTATTATTTGATCTATTATTTATTTATGTTGTTGTATTGATGAATGTTTTATTTATTTATTTTATTTATTGTTGTATTGCTTTATTTAATGTATTATTATTTTTGGTTTTGATTTATTAGCTTTATTAAAATTATTTATTAATTTTTGTGATTTGATTTTATATTTTAATAAAAGGACCTATTTTTAAGGCCGTATTCATTTAATTTATTTAATTGATGTTATTGGGTAAAGTGTTATTATTGAATGTGTTTATATAAATTTAATATTGTCGGTAATTGTATTTGTAATATAATTGCCTACCCTTTTATTTGATTGGGTGGATGGAAGGGTAGGTAAATAAAAATATATTAATTAAATACCTTCCCTGAACTATGCAAAGGTAGGTATAATATATAGTATAATAAATATTTTGATTGGCCAACGTTTTGAATGGTTTTCCTATTTATTTTGTTTTCTAGAATGGTTGTCAGGTTGTTCATCCAGCAGATTTTGGATTTGATTTAGAATTCGATTGAATATTTGGCTTGAGGATTTTGGATTGTTTGTGGATTGCTAAACTTCATATTTCTACATTCTTTGGTTTGTATTTGCAAGTTGGTGCGATTCTTCCTTCGAAGTTTTCATTTTCCGAAAAGATTGTTCTCCTCGTGCCTGTGCAATTTGTTTTCTGATTATTTTCAAATTGTTTTGGGATTTATTGATTTGAGTTGAAAGGTTTTTATTTGGTGTTGAAAATAATTTGGGAAGGGAGTGCAAAATATTATTAATTTTCAGATTTTGAGAAATTGATTACTGGGATGTTTTCCTGTCTGTTCTTTGTGAATAACATATTTCCTTTTCCTTCATATTTAAAGATGTTATTTATATTATTAAGGAGTTTCTTGTCAATCTTTATTGTGTTCCTTGAATTCCCTTTTGTTTCAATAAGATTTCTTATGTTTTGAGCTTTTTGAGTGCATTTTCACTCTCTGTGACTTGCATTTTCTAAGAGCAGACCTTTAGGAAGTGTCTGAGATTGTTTTTATGATTCCTTTTTCTTTTATGAAGTTCCTTTGATGTTGTCTTGTTGATTTGAATATCTCCCCTTCATGTTATGTGCCTTAGGACTCAATCTGAGCACCGTGGGAGAAATATTTGTTCACTGTTTTCTTTTTATGTATGCAACTTTGCAATTTTGTTATTCCTCAATGATTTTTGCATCCTTCAGGCCCTCTGAGTTGGTCATGGGTGTCATTTTTTACCCCTTTGCTGATTTGGACAAGTGCCCTATCCAATTGAGTAGTTTATACTGCATTTTTGGCTTATTTCCCAAAAGCGCTACCAAAACAACCAAAAATGCCACTTGATGTACCAAGAGTTCTATTTTGCATACCAAGAGCATTATTATGAAACCCAGGAGCGTTGGCTAAGTGGCCCAAAGAGCTAAGTCTGAAACCCAAAAAGCTAGGTCATAAACTAATAGAGTTGTCAAATGAACCCAAAACGCTAGGGAATGGACCCAAAACACCATTTAATCTACCAGGAGCACTACACTACAATCAAGGAGTGATTCTCTATATTCTGACAGAACTAGACTACTCTGGGGGTCTTAAAAAGTCAGTTTTGAGCCTGGATTAGTGTCTTGTTGGGTTTGTTGTTTCTCCAAAGGCTTTTGCAGGCTGTGTTAACATTTTCAAAGTTGTATTTGATGTGTTTTGATCCTTCATGTTTTTTCTTGTGCTTAGGTAAGAGGTTTCATGCCTTACTGTCGAGGTGTTTCATATGCAAAATGTTGCTCCGACGAGAGGGAGAATGCCTCGTTGTTGAGGGATTAATCTTATGGATCCAGTGGGATGTGTTATGCCTCACTATTGAGGATTTGATGTGATTTGATATCATTTATGAATTGCATTCATGATTGGATTTTCCTTTGTGATGATTTGGTGAAGGCTTCCTTCTATGAGTATGGTTTATCAATCCTCTTTGTTCAGTTTGTGCTTAGTTTGTTGTGACTATTCTTATATCACTTTTGAGCCTTTATGATGATGTTTTATGTTCTTTGGATATGTATTTCTACCCTATGGTTTTGGTCCATGGTAGGGAGAGTGGTCTCTTGCATGTGTGGACAAGGGTCTTGAGCATTAGGCCTGTAGGAGGGGGTCTAGACTTGATGGAACCACATGAAGAGTTTTCTTGTAATTGCAAGTGATAATCTTAATAATTGATTAGTGGGTTTGGTTATTTAGTAATTAGCTAAACAAGATAACAATTGGTTTGGCCCCACCTCATTTCCCTTGAGGGATACTCGGTATGAGCTTGGGAAGACCGTTGGAGTGGTAAACCAATCTCCCTTGAATGGTTCCAATGTTGAGATGGTTCCACATGTCTATCAAGGTGAGGCTTAGCCCCTTCTATTATGAGGATAGCATGTGATGACACTCTTTCCCTATATGTGTCCATTATCCATATGCCTTGCTTTGTTAGTTCCGCCTTTGGAGGGTTTATTGTTGATTTCAGCCATGTGTTGTATTGGTTCTTGTTCTCTTGTTGAAATCTTGTGAAGTCTTGTTGTATCCTTTAGTTGTTAGGTGTCAGCTTAGGTCTTGAGTGTGAGTTGGAACCTTTGTCATCTCCTAGCATGGGCGGTGTTTCCTATTTGGTTCCACATGGTCGGGTGGTTGATGCCTTCTTCCATTGGGATATTCTTCTTTGATGTAGCATGTGTGGATTCTTGGATTCTCCATGTGATTATTCTTCGAAACTGATTTCTATGTTTATGGAAAGAAGATATTGTATCATGATGATTTGAGTATGTAAAGAGATTATTCATCTTTTAATAGGAATCTATATTTAATTTTATATGACATTGTAATAGGACTTGATTTAGATATTAGGAGAAGAGTTCCTTGATGTATCGGATATTCATTATGTAATATGAGTTTATGAGATCTATGTGAATGTGGAATGGAATAGTTTATATGTATTTGAGTTACATTTGTATTTATGGGATGGAATTGTGTTATGTCATGTTTTAGAATAAATGATAGAAAGAATAGAATGGTTGCATTAATTCTTATTTGAGTAATTAGGAGATTATTGGGGTTAAATGAATTCTAAGATGATTTTATTAAAGATTATCATTAATATTTATTAGATGCATGAAAATTTAATGGTTAGATGATAATAGAATATGATCTTCTAGATAGATAAGTGTTATGTTAGAATGATGTCAAGTAGTGACGTTAAGATACCCTAGGGAATGGATGTGTTGCAAGAAAATATTTGGAAATATGTTGATCTGTTTAGAAAGAATTAATCCACTTGCATAATAAAGATTATGGTGTCGTACATATTGTTATATACGTACATGCAATTAGATAATGTTATATTGAGATATGTTAATGTTAGCATAGTATAATGGATGTTTATAATAAAAAATTATCTCCATTTGTTAGTATTTTATAGGTTATTTATCTAGGGTGTTTTGTCGAGGATTACACCGCATGTCATAAAATCTAGCCCTTACACCTTTCCACAAGTGTTTCCACTTGTCACCTCTTGGACTTCCCAATATTTTCTCACACATATGTGAGAATACTTACCCTTACACCCACTTCTCCTTGTGACACTTGTCATAGGGCTAAGCCTTCAAACCTAGGACCACATTCCCTTTCAATCTAAGCCCTTGATCACCCTTTTAATCCTAACCATTCATTTCCAAGCTCCAAACTCTATAAATTGAAGCCATCATCTCCAAAAAAAGGTACTTTTTATCATATCATTATGTTTCCCTTTTAGTTGCATCCACTTATTATTATATCACAATCATAATGCCCATTTTGATCTACATCTGATCATCCACATTTAGTGTGTTATGCTAATTGAGAGCATTCCACACTTAAGTCCACTCAAATCTCCCACTCCTCATTTGTCAACTTTGGTGAACTCGAGGTTATTGGAGACGAGGAGGACAAGGAAGACCGAAATGGTGTAGCGAGCATCATGAGTGAAATTTGACTATATGCCTGGAAAGTGCATTTGCTTAAAAGTTTTTAAACTTGTTCAATGAATCTACTTTGTGCATGTCTTGCAAACCAAAGCGACCCATAAAATGACATCTCTTTGATAGTGCATTTTGTGATATAATATCTCTTTGAAGTCATGGAATTACACTTTCCACCTGCACATTGCTTTATGCCTACAAATCGCTCTATACTTGTGAGTCACACTTGCTTTCACGCATACCCTGCAGTCATTTGCAACTCGTGAGATGACACCTCTTTCAGGCATGTTGTAGCATGGTTTGGTTGTTGTTTTGTTTTTTTCCACTATGCTTTGATCGATACCCTATCTATACCCTATCCATTATGCTTTGATCGATGAGCACAGAGAATAACATTTAGATAATATTGGATTGAGAGATTCACTATTTTTTTTAAGAAAAGTTGTCCCAATTGCTATGATAATTTGAAAATGGCAACGACCACTTCCAACAAATATGGAGCTTCTATGATTTGAATTTTACTCTAACATTTTCTTGGAGATAATAATTATGGACACCTATCTATGCTTTTATTGATCTCTTTGTGCATGTTTCAATATAGGGAAGAATAGATGACACAAATTGTATAATCCAACAAACCATTATGAAAGAAGTGACTTATCTCAAAATTCCTATTTATATATTTGATCGAGCGATTTAAGGAGCATGTTTAATGAGATTTTGGTGTATTTGATTATATATTGTGTGAAAATTGATGATTTTAAGCTCATGAAGACAACCACATAAGCCCAAACCATTGATTTCAATATGTGGTGCTACGAAGAAGTTGCAAAATTAGATAACATAAACCTTTGTAAGTATTATTTGTCTCTTGCAAATCATTTTTGGCAAGTCATTTTGTTTTGATTGTTGCTAACTCTTGTCTAACAAGGGTAAAATTGCAGGGTATCAAGGAGAATTTGTAACAAATTGAATTTGCAGGTTGTCAAAATGTCAAACTGGCAATATTTCTCATTTAATAGTGCAAATTGATCAATCCTAGGATAGGACATTTTTTTTATTTGCACAAGCACATGGTTTAAAACAAACATTCACACTTTGCTATCTTGGTTAAAACAAACATTCGCGTTATCTCATTTTGTAATCTTGGCTGAAACGAACAATCACTTTTATATAATGGTTTAAAACAAACAACACTTTGCTATCACGGTTTAAAATGAACAATCACATTGTCATTTTGCCACTATCTTGGTCTAAAAAAAGAACACTTCATTTTGATATCTTGGTTTAAAAGAACACTATTGTTGTTGGAGCAACATCTCCAAGTAGAAAATTAGATCATATTACAGTGATGGAATAAAAAAAACAAGTGTCTTTTGTGACCGATACGCTTGTGCAAATTTGTAGAGTGGTCTCAATTCTAGCACACACTATCCTCTCCCTTGGCTCTCATGGTCTTAGGTGCAAGAGAAAAGTGTTAGTAACACTCTAAATTTTTCTATTTTTAAGAGAGGCCTGCCAAGGGACACATCACCCTTGGGATGACCTTGAGCGGTAAATCCTTTGAGCTTCTATAGAAATCGAGTGAGAGCTAAAGATATAGCCTTAGGTGTATTTGTTCCTACAATGTAACTTGATGAAAGGACATATGGGCCCCACCATGAGTCACTAGGCTCTTCAGTGAGTCACTGCAGAATGAACTTACATCTAAAGACATTGAACATTACCAGACACCTATTATTTTAGAAGCCCACCCATTCTATTGATTGAGGATATTTGCAAAAAGTTTAGTGCAAGAGCATAGAAGTTTTTGCTCCCAAGACACTCACCATACATATTTCCTTGAGTAGATACAAGGCTTTTTGAAAAGCTACTTGTATCTTGATGAAAGTGGTGACTCCCCCATCATAGGGACCACCTATCTATTATGCTTGTGCAAGACTTAGTATATCACATCCTTACCTGCCACAGTGGGATACATAAGGTATGTAGTACCAAAGTTGAATAAATATCAAGTTGTGAGCTGAAAATATCACAATTGGTCATTACATTATGGATAAAAAAAATTTGAGTTGTCTTCATCTTGTTTCATACTAGTGGAAATTTGAGCCGACTTTAGGCCTATGAACATACACACATTATCAGGGTCAAAAAGTTCATCATTGGGTTGATTTAGACCCACACCTTTTGTGTCATTTTTGAAAAAGGCAAGAATATGTGCTTTTGTGCTTGACGTGTTTTCTTGTCAAAAGAATCAAACATCTGAACAAGTTACACCCGAGCAACAATCTCAACAAAGAAAACAACATTCTTGAAAAAGCTATCGATGTTTTGTGTTCAGAAATCTCTCAAATGCGCCAAGAAGTCAATTTATCAAAAAACCAAAAAGAAGCAAAGTGAAAAGAAAACCCAAAAGAAAAGAAGCTTCTTGTACAAGAACCGCAAGCTTTTGTTGAAACATCGCACTTTCATCCATCCATATCACGATTTTAGTAACGGTTTTATTGACGACTTTGAATTAGAACCACTTGCATCAAAAACTTTCTTTCAAAGAAGGGCTCTATCATATCGTCATAATCACGGTCAACACATTCCTCCATCATAAATTCCACAATTTGCAATCACTTATTAGAGATTCCTAGGTTTACATAATCCTCCCACATTTTCTTAAATTCATCCACTTCTAATCTTTCCAAAATCAAAACATCATAATCATTTTCTTCCATATTTCTTACTTCAAAATAATTTCCAAAATCAATCATCAAATTCATAGGCCCTTAGTAGAAATTCCAAGGTTCACATTCATTTCAAAGTTCACAATCCAAACATCAAAATTTCATTCAACTCTTAAACACAAAAGGGTCTTTTCCTTAGTTCTTTCAAGATATTGCTTATCATACCAAAAAAATTACTCTCTAGTGTGTCTCTACATCTAGGATCAATCATCCTAAGGGACATTACTAAGCAACATAGATAGGTTAAAACTAGTTCACGAGTGCATCCTCTCATTACTAGGTAGCTTGAGATTGTAACAACACAAACCTTGCTACACCTCATTTCACAATTATTGAAACAACAAACAAGCAATTCTAAAGAGGACTTTATTGATACCCAACCTTTAGTGTAGGAGATCAAACATCCACAAAACACTTCAAACTCATCATCATCATCATAAAATCTTGGAACTATAAGAAGGGATCACCCATCCACTTTTTCATTCATTTCATTCTCAAAATACACTTTAACATGGCTAAGACTAGAGCTCAATATCAAAGATGCAAACAAACTGAAATGTGCCCAGAATCAGAAGAAGACAAAGAACTCAAAAACCCCTTTCATTATGATGAATTTTTAGGGGGAGAAGGTCCAGATTCTCCCACACAAGAGGAAATTGAGCAAGAAACACATAAACCTGGGTGAACTCACAATACTGGTTCCCACTTTTTGACCAACTTTGACACTTAGATGAATATTTTGAAAAAAACCTTCACTTTCCGACACCTATAACTTTTAAACCGTTAATAATTTGAAGATGATATAAAGTAGTGATTTTTAACATCTTTTTTTTAGATTCTAAATATATTTTTTTCCAATTTATTTGAATAAAATTTTATTGATTTTTCCATCTCCCTCAAAAAGTAGTTTTTTACAGCAAACAACATTTTTAAGAGTTATGTGTATCCCAAAACGTATAATTTTTTTTCTATAAATGATAAAAACTTAATTCTTTTGAATTTTGCTTTGTAACATCAATACCTAGGGCATGAAGTTGGTTTGATAGTGATTTGTTGAATATTTTTCATTTTATTAAGTTTTGAAGTTCTACTAATTATAATTTAGATATAGGTGTACGTTTGAACACATAACTTGTTCTATATATATCAAAATTCAATTTTCTTTTTTTTGTTAGAAAGAAAACATCAATACCTAGTGCATAGATATTTTTTAGAGTTTTTTTTAATTTGTATACTATTTTTCCCAATGCATTGAACAAAGAAGTTCATGTTCGGTGAAAAACCTACATTCATAAGAAATAAAATAAAAATATATTAATGAAATTAAATATATTAAAAGTTATACTATTTGGAAAGCTTATAATAAGGACTAAATACTTTTAAAAAAAGAAACTTTTAAATGAATTAATTTGACCCCCCAAAAGCTAATGTAAAACTGGTTTTTTATCAACATCTGATAGATGCAAAGGAGACTCCATTGCAAGTATGATTTAGAAGTAGAGAGGTTCTATCTAACAAATTTTGATCTAAGAGTCTTTTATTTAACTCTCTTCAATTAATTACTTAAAATGGGACCTCTTAAAGCTTAAATCGTTATATTTTCTAAAAAATGTATGATTTCAGCAAAAATCAAGACGTACCAAAAAGTGGGAACCAGCTTTGTGAGTTCACCCACCTCAATTTAACAAAATATTTGATGAGATTCTCAGGGGGAATGTTGATACTCATTTCCTAAGACTTTCTCAAGAGGGTGCCAAACTCCCTTTAAACTTTGATTTATCACAAATTTGAGAAACACCAGAGCAAGCCCAAAATAGTCACCACAATGAGAGAAGACATCAAAATACCCACAATTACGATGACACCTATCACCAAGGGAACCATCCACCTCCTCCCATAGAATTGGATATGTTGAGCCAACAAGTACAAGAACTCACTCAAAAAGTAAACTCGGGTAGCTAACATAAGAGATACACTCTCGAAGTTGTATGTCCTTATCCATTTGATAGGAACATGGTCATGCCTCCTTTTCCATGAAATTTTGAGACTCCCAAGTTTGACAAGTATAAAGGAAAGGGAGATCCTAAGGACCATGTGAGAGAATTCTACTCAGCATGCTTAGAAGTGGCATATAATGAGACTTATTTAATGGACCTCTTTCCTCAAAGTTTAGGAGGTTAGGCCATGCAATGGTTTTCACGTTTTCCAGGAGGGATTAGGACATTTGAGGACTTAGTGCAAAACTTCATTACTCATCATGCACATAACATAGAACATGATGTCTCCATGGTTGGCTTATGTAACACCATACAAAAGAGTGGAGAGTTATTCTCAACATTCTTACAAAGATGGCGACACTTGTCTAGCAAATGTTCCTTCCACAATCTTGAGGAACAATTGGTTGAAATATTCATTTCAAACTTAAATGAAGAGATGGAATTTTACTTAGAAGATAAATGTTCAAACTCTTTCAAGGACATGATAGCCCAAGGACTTAAAATCGAGAAATCCCGTATCAAGAAGGGACTTGTCAAAATATACAAGGATAACAAAGAGGGTCCTTGACCAAACTATAATAGAGACAAACCCAAGTTTTGATCCAAAAACAAAAACATTGTTAATGATGGTGTGGTAGACGCAGGGACTGTCAAGATCACCCAACCTATAGTCAAAATTGCAGGGCAAGTGGATAATCATAATAACCACATTATCAATCAAGGTCATCCCCCAACCAATCAAGGAAATCAAGCTCCCAACACACAACAAGAGGCACCTAAAAATAGGTACTCTATCTACAAATCAAATCTAACACATACACACTTGGGAGAACCTATTGAAAAGATATTACGACAACTTATATCTTTCGATCTCATCACATTGCCCAAAACAAAAAACTATGAACCACAAGTTAAACCTCCATGGTGGAGAGAGAGAGAATATTGTGAATTCCACAAGGGAAAAGGACACTAAATGAATAACTGCCATCGATTAAAAGACATCATTCAAGACTTTGTTGATCAAGGTGACATAGAAGTGGATGGCCACAATGCAAAAACTTCCAATACGAATCATACCATGTCCAAGAATCCACTCCCATCATATGAGAAAGGAGGTCCCTCCCATCAAAGGAAGAACCAAGATAACACAATAAAATATACATGCACACCATATACCTATACCATCAATAACCTTTATGATACTAATGAACAAGTTGCAACCATTACAATCAAAAGCAAAGATCCCACATGCAACATTGTTACCCATTGTAGCAAGATTACTGTACAAGGAGTACCATCAAGAACACCATATGTGCCCAAACAATATAACCTTGTGGACCAATTGGATAAGACACCAACACTCATTTCCATATTAGATCTTTTTCGCCTATCACCCTCACACAAAACTATCTTGGATCAAGCTCTCCAAGAAGTGTCAATTTCATCCAACCTAAACACAGATCAACTCCAAGCCATGGTTGGAAGTCTCAAATCATCACCATGTCTCACTTTCACTAAGAATGAGGATGCATCCATACAACAACCTCATAAAGCCCCTCTTCACATTGAGGGATTCATATATAAACACATAATCAAGTGAGTCTTGATTGACAATGGAGTTGGCCTTAACATTTGCACATTGCAATTAATCACAATAGTGGGATAGGCAAAAGAAGCAGTAGACGCCAGAATGAAGATCACCATCAAGGCCTATGATGATGTTGAAAATTCCTCAAAAGGGAGCATCACTTTACCAGTAAGGGTACGACCCATGGTGAATAATGTGGTTTGCCAAGTCCTAGAACTCCCTCTTCCATACAATCTCCTACTAGGTAGACCAAGGATCCATGCAATGCAAGCAATACCATCAACCTACCATTAGTGCATTAAATTTCCACATAATGGAGTGGAAATTAGTATCCTTGGTGATGCTAACCCATTTTTGATGCAGGAGCATCCCCGGTTCTTGGCAATCTTGCATCAACTAAAAATATTCCCTTTAAGCTTTTTGTTTTGTAGTTTTAGCATTTCATTCTACATTTTCTGGCATTGGCTCACCAGATCTTGAGGAGTTGGATTTTGCTTGAGGACTTGATCATCTTCCTTATTCCTAAACTATAGAGCATTTGGATCATTTTCTGGCAAGTTATCGATTTCGGTTTCCGAGATAGTTTTCTGGCACCGGAACCAGTTGGACCTATTTGCTTTGGTGAATCTACCGGATCCCTTTTGTATCTTGCATAGCCCTAAGCATTGATTTTGATGTTCCTTGGCATGCGGCTGACCTTCCCTTTGATCCACACTTCACCCTTTGGATTTTTGAGAGCAATCTCTTTGGCAGAGGCTGACCTTGTTGGTTTTACACGTTTGGTCTTGTTCTTCGGTATTTGATCCTTTTTGGGCCGACCAGATCCCCTTGGATCCTATAAATCATTGTAATTGAGAATTAGAATGTAGATCCAAGGAAATATAGAGCATAGAAGCTAGATCAAAAGTTTTGAGGTTGCGGTTGTGACCTATTCTGTAATTGAGCATGTTTGTACCAGGCCAGTGAGCCTAATCTTATATCACAGATGCTACCGATTGCTTGTAATTAGTTTTCATGATTTAATTAATTCAGTTGTACACTGCCTCCATCATATCCTTATGTTTTCATTGTGTTTACTCTTGTTGACCGGTCCAGATTGATCTCTTTGAGGTCCCTCCTAACCAGTGACTGCACCAAGTGGTATCAGAGCGGACTTCATTCCAAAGATTGCGTGGTCCTAAGAATTTTATTGTGGGGTGGTGGATTGTGGATCCAACCTACAGATGCAGAGGAATTGCGTGAAGATGGCATGAGGAGGAAATAAGAATGGTGGAGCATGTGGGAATACAGACCCAGCTGTGATGGAAATGTTGAGAGGAATTTATGCCTGGTTGGAAGCCATTGAGATAGCTCAGAGAAGAGGTCGACATATTGAAGATGTGAGTGAAGATGAAGGAGAAGAAGCCCCAACAAAATAAGTAAACCCACCGGAGATTGATTCCGATGAAGAAAGGTTCTTAATGGTTTTGAGTAGGGCAAATAGTAAACCACATTTTACCCCACTAGAATATGATAAAAAGTTGGATTCAGATGAATTGATGGATTGGATCTTGGAGATGGAGAAATATTTTGATTTTGAGAATACTGTAGAGGAAAGGAAGGTGAAATATGCCTGCATCTGGTTGAAAGGTCATGCATATATTTGGTGGGAGCATTTGTAGGTTGATAGATAGAGAAGAGGTAAAGAGAAGATCAAAACATGGGATCAGATAGTTGCTAAGTTAAAATCAAAATTTATGCCAGCTGACTATCAAGTGAATTTGTTCCGGAAGTTGCAGAATTCAAAGCAGAAGGAATCTACTGTAAAGGAGTATACCGAAGCATTCTACAAGTTGAATATCAGATCTAGACATGTTGATGATGAGGTTGAACAAGTTGCAAGATATTTGAATGGGTTATGGATGTCTATACAAGATGAACTCAGTTTGATCAAATTGCAGAGTGTTGAAGAAGCTTATTAGTATGCCCTGAAAGTAGAAGAGAAGTTGAAAAAAAGACATGAGCAGAGACAGAGAGGTAGGAGTGGAAGGTTTTCTAGAGGAAGAGGATATACCAGAGGTAGAGGAACCTATATAGATCAAAACAAGGACAAGGAACTAAGAAAAGATGGTGGTTCGTACCAAAAGGATGATAGAAATTTATATTGGAGAACAGAACCTGATGGTTACTGGAATGAGAATTTTGGAAAAGATAATAGAAGATAAGACAAGAGAGTGTTCAAAGGAACTTTCTTTAAGTGTGGAGGAGAAGGATATCATGCTTTTGAGTGTAAGAAGGTGGAGAGCACCAAGAGAACAATAGTTGTGGAAGAAAACCCCACCAGGTCATCTAACAAACTGGAAGATGGAGAAATGTTGATGACGATGAGAGATTTGTGTCATACAAGAGGAGATGAGGAGCCCTTGCAAAGGAGGAATTTGTTCAAGACTAGATTAAGGTATTTGGTAAGTGTTGTAAAGTTTTTATTGATAGTGGTAGTTCAAATAACCTTGTTTTAGAAGATATGGTGACTAAGTTGAATTTGAAAAGATTGAAACACCCTAGGCCTTATCAGATAGCATGGATTCAGGATGATCATAAGTTGTTAGTAAGTGAGCAATGTTTTGTGAAATTGAAAATTGGGAATTATCATGACTAAGTCTTGTGTGATATTATGCTTATGGATATTTGTCACCTTCTATTGGGTAGACCTTGGCGGTTTGATAGACAGGCAATACTTGATGGGAGAAGCAATATATACACTATTGTGGCCAATGGGATGAAGAAAACCTTGTTGCCCTTGGAGGAGCCTTTGAAGAGTGAAGTCTATACAAATCTATTTGATGGATGGAAGGAAATTCCTATATGGGATGAGACATGAGAATGTGTGTTTTGCCTTAGTTCCTAAGAGGAATGAGAATCCAGAGCATGAAGATGAACAACCAGAAGAGATAAAGGGGTTACTAGAAGAATATGAAGACATCATTTCAGATAATGTGCCTGATGGATTACCACCTATGAGAAGTGTCAGTCATTGTATGGACTTGATTTACGGAGCAAGTTTGCCTAACAAAGCTGCACATCGGATGACCCCGGCAAAGAATGAAGAGTTGACTAGACAAGTGCAGGAATTGTTGAGGAAAGGTTTGATTAGAGAAAGTTTGAGTCCTTATGTAGTACCAATAGTATTAGCACCTAAGAAGAATGGAGAATGGAGGATGTGTACCAATTCCAGAGCAATAAACAAGATCACAGTTAAATACTGGTTTCCTTTGCTCAGGATGGATGACATAATGGACTATTTGAGTGGAGCTAAATATTTCACTAAGATAGACTTGAAGAGTGGATATCATCAAATCGGGATCAGAGAAGGAGATGAGTGGAAGAAAATATTCAAGACAAATGAAGGACTATATGAATGGTTGGTGATGCCTTTTGGGTTATCTAATGTACCGAGTACTTTCATGAGGTTGATGAATAAGGTATTGAAGAAATTCTTGGGTAAGTTTGTTATTGTATATTTGGATGACATTCTGATTTTCAGTAAGACAAAAGAGGAGCATTTGTTGCATTTAAGACAAGTTTTGCAGAGGTTGAGAGAAGAAAAGTTGATGATAAACCTTAAGAAGTGTACTTTCATGAAGCAAGAGTTAGTTTATTTGAGATTTGTGATATCTAAGGATTGTTTGAAGATAGACCTTGAGAAAATAAAAGCAACTGTTGAATGGCTTACACTGGAAAGCATTGGAGAGGTAAGATCATTTCATGGATTGGCTAGTTTCTATCAGAAGTTTATTAGAAATTTCAGTTATGTTTGTAGTCTTATGACTAAGACAATGAGGGGAGATAGAAAGGAGGTCAAGTGGACCATCAGAGCAAACAAAAGTTTTGAACTATTGAAGCAAAAAGTAACTGAGAAGCCTGTGTTAGCTTTACCGGATTTCAACAAAGTATTTCAAGTAGATTGTGATGCAAGCAGAACAACAATTGGAGCAGCCTTGAGTCAGGAAGGGATAGTAGTAGCTTATTTCAGTGAGAAATTGAATGATGCCCGAAGGAGATATTGAGTGTATGATCGGGAATTTTATGACATAGTTCAATCCTTGAAGAAGTGGAGACATTACCTATTGCCTAAGGAGTTTATGTTGTATATTGATCATCAAGCCTTGAAGTATTTGAACAGTCAGAGTAAGTTGAATTAGAGACATATGAGATGGGTAGAATTTTTGTAGAGTTACACCTTTGTATTGAAGCATAAGAGTGGGAAGTCAAACAAAGTTGTTGATACATTGAGTAGAAGGAGGAATTCGCTAACAGAGATGAGAGTGACAATATTAGGATTTGAGGAGTTGAAGACCTTGTATGATGATGACCCAGATTTTGTAGAAACTTGGAGAGCATGTAGAGAACCGGTTATGGTAGATAGAAGCAAGTGGTTGAATTACTTCATTCAGGATGGGGTGTTATTCAGAGGAGTTCAGTTGTGTATACCTAAGAGTTCTATGAGGGAAAATCTGATAAACGAGAAACATGGTGGAGGATTAGCCATACACTTTGGTGTTGATAAAATAATAGCATTGGTGAGTGAGCATTACTTTTGGCCTCAGATTCATAAGGATGTTAGGAAATTTGTGCAGAGTTGTAGTGTTTGTCTAGTTGCAAAAGGTAGTAGTCAAAATGTGGGATTGTAAAAGCCTTTGACAGTACCAGAAAGACCTTGGGAGGATATCAGCATGGATTTCATACTTGGATTGCCTAAAACATAGAGAGGAAATGATTCTATATTTGTGGTAATGGATATATTCTCGAAGATGGCTCATTTCATACCTTGTAAGAAAACATCAGATGCAATGCATATAGTTGACCTATATTTCAAAGAAGTGGTAAGATTGCATGGATTACCTAAGAGCACAATTTTAGATAGAGATACTAAATTTTTTGGCTATTTTTGGAGAACACTTTGGAAGAAGATGAAGACAAATTTGAAGTTCAATTCTACTTTTCACCCACAAACTGATGGACAAACAGATGTAGTTAATTGGAGCTTGGGAAATTTGTTAAGATCGATGCTTAGTTGGAGACAAAACCAAAAGTTGGGATTTGATTCTTGCACAAGTAGAGTTTGCCTACAATAATTCAGTAAATGGGAGTACCGAAAGGACGCCTTTTGAGATTTTTACTGGAGCACACCCTAGATGGTGCAGAGCACCTAGCTCAAAGTTGTCTTTTCTTGCATTTTAGAATTTTTGTGTGATTTCAAGTTATTTTATGTTGTAATAAGGTGGAAGAAATCCTATTATTCTTTTTGAAGCCATAGTTTGGTTGTCCACACTTTTGTTGTGCTCAGGATCCAAAATTGTCATTATCCTGGAATGTTGTCAAAATGTCAATTTTTGGGTTTGTACCAGGTGGATGCCTGGAAACTTGCTAGAATGTTTGGAAGTGGTTTAAATCCATTTTAGGACTCCATTTGATTTATTTTTAAGGCCTTGAGAGCCTTGGAGTGTGCTTTTGCACTCATAGGTAAAAGTTGTCAAAATTGTCATGACAACTTTTGCATTTTTAGGAAAAAGTTGTCCATGAAGGAATGGCATTGGAACCAACTTGAAAATGTGTATAAAACCTTCTAAACATCTCCAATACGAGGTTAATCAACTTTTGGTTTGCATTCAATTCATTTTCCAAGGGTTTCCTATGCTTTTTCTCACATTTGGACTGTTTTTGCTTTGAATTTATGATTTTGTACAACCTGTACGGTCTGGTATAGTGCTCATAGTAGCATAGGAAGTTATAAAAAAAATTTACCTTTCCAAAAAGTATAATATGAATGTCTGGAGTGCTTTGAATCAAAAGTTATCACTGTTTTTGTAATAGTTGCTCACAAACCCTTGAAATTTGGGGTTTTGATTATAAAAATGCATTTTACCTAAGCATCCATGAATGGAATAAGTTGAAATCCATTGGATGGCTTGGGTAGGATTTTTAAATAGTTTTAGAGTAGGCATTTTGTGATTTTTCAAGCCACAAGGAGGAGAATGGGTGAGATGAACAACACACAAGCTTGTAGCTAGTGTGTGGGGGCAGCAAAGATTGCTCATTATCAAAGCCATGGAGAAATGATACCTTAGCAAACCATAGTGTTTTTGAAAGGTATATGGGTGTACCAAAAGTATCCAAGATTTTTCTGGTTGTAGATTTTGACTAGTGAAGAGTTTGGAGCACATCTTCCAAAACTGCCTGGAAGCCCTAAACCCCTTAAAAATAGCTCATTTTGAGTTACCCTAGTTGTATGACAAAACCAGATGGAAAAATTTGTGATCTTGTTTAAATTCCAAATGGGTATCTTAATATGTAAAAATATCTAGGGGTTGTTAAGAAATTTTTGGGGAAAAGACCAAAAACCAGTCCCAGAAGGGCTAGTCATTTAGGCCTAATAGCAGCCGGTAGAAGCAAGTTGAAAGCCTAGGTCTAGGGAGGAAGGTGCAGACCTTTATAATGAATAAAATGACCTTGAAAATACCTGCAAAACATAACCACAAACTTTAAACATGGTTAGAGTGAAGATCCTTGGCGGAGGTCTTTGGAGCCTAGCTGGAGCCTAGCTGGAGTTTTGGGAAACTAGTACCCCTCTCAAAATCAGAGATTTGGGGTCAAAACCAACAAGAAACATCAAGAGGCTATACCTAGGAGGCAAGCCAATATATTTTAGGCCTTGGAGATCTAAGGAGTGTACCCTAACAAGTTACCTTGGAGGAGCTTGAGTAGAAGGGTGAGTTGAGGAGTTGGGGTGAGTAAGGGTGAATTGGAGAGCTAGGCACAAGACCTCTACATCACTAGAGGTATATCAGAATTGAGAGATGTCAGCAGTGAAGATAAGAGAAGTGCATAAGAATTTGCAAACCATATGACATCCTTGCATATTCAAGTTAAGTAGTATTTGGAGGACATTAATAGAAAGTATAAGGAGAAAGCAAATGAGAAGAGAAGACATAATGAATTTGAAGTTGGGGATGAAGTGAAGGTGTATTTGAGAAAAGAAAGATTCCCGGTTGGAACTTATAACAAACTGTAGATGAGGAAATTTAGACCTTGCAATATTTTGAGAAAGTTCAGTTCCGGAAATGCATATGAAGTGGAGTTACCGGATAGTTTGCATATTTTACCTATATTCAGCATTGCAGATATACATCAGTATCATGAACTAGAATTCAGTGAGGACATTATTGCAGACTTGGAGAAACTGTTGCCCCGGAAGGAACCGGATCAGATTGAAGACATTTTGGATAGTAGGATTGGGCGTAGTACTCATAGTAGTCAGTATAAGGAGTATCTAGTGAAGTGGAAGGGCAGACCAGTTGAAGACACATCTTGGATTTCTCAAGCAGAGATAGGCCACCTTGGTTTTCCTCTGACCCCAACAAAGTGAGAGACTCACTTGTTCAACAACCTCGGATGTCTAATGTAGGATCATTCATGGTTCTTAGTAATCTTGCATCAACCAAAAATATTTCCTTTTTGCTTTCTATTTTGTAGTTTCAACATTTCATTTTGCATTTTCTAGCATTGGCTCATCGGATCTTGAGGAGTTGGATTTTTCTTGAGGACTTGTTCATCTTCCTTATTCCTAAACCGTGGAGCATTTGGATCATTTTTTGACAAGTTATCGATTTTGATTTTTGAGATAGTTTTCTAGCACCAAAACCAGTTGGACCTATTTGTTTTGGTGAATCTACCGAATCCGTTTCATAGCTTGCAGAGCCCTAAGCATTGATTTTGATGTTCCTTGGCATGTGGTCGACCTTCCCTTTGATATGCACTTCACCCTTTGTATTTTCCAGAGGAATCTCTTTGGCAAAGGCCAACCTTGTTGGTTTTACACGTTTGGTCTTGTTCTTCAGCGTTTGATCCTTTTTGGGCCGATCGGATCCTCTTGGATCATATAAATCATTGTAATTGAGCATTAGAATGTAGATCCGAGGAAATATAGAGCATAAAAGCTAGATCAAAAGTTTTGAGGTCCCAGTTGTGACCCGTTATGTAATTGAGCATGTTTGTAGCAAGCCAGTGAGCCTAATCTTATTTCCCAGATGTTACCAATTTCTTGTAATCAATTTTCATGATTTAATTCATTCAGTTCTACACTGTCTCCATCATATCCTTGTGTTTTTGTTGTGTTTACTCTTGTTGACCAGTCCAGATGCATCTCTTTGAGGTCCCTCCTAACCAGTGATTATATCAATTTTCCTTTTGCAACAATACCAAACATCAACCAGATATCACAGTACCTAACAACAAAGAAGCCACCACCTCATCATCATACATTCACCCAAATTATCTCGCCAATACATCGATCCTTACACCTAAACAAGATAATTTGAAGATGAAGGTCCAAGCGAATATAACATTAGCCAACTTTTCTTTGTTGGCCAATTACCTCTCTCACCTAGGACTCATGAAAAAACAAAAAGTTCACTTCAGCCACCTATTGCACCAAGAACCTGTACACTAACTTAGTTCACCCCCGACAAGACCTAAGAAGAAGAAGAAAATATGGACAAAGATTTGGACCAATGGATCTACAAAGACCCTATAGATAAAGGTAGACAAAAGGTGAAGCTTCCCATTGAAAAATATGGCAAAGGCTTCACCATCATGCAAAATATGGGCTATGATGGCCATAGTGCTTTAGGATTTGACAAACAGGGACTACAAGATCCATTTCAACCCTTGTTAAAACCAAGAGATACAGTAGGACTCAGCTTTAATCCTAGTCCATGGGGCTCTTCTAAGCTCAAGCTTACGAGCAAAAAAAAAGAAGACCACTTTCGAATTCATCCCTTCTAGAAGCAAAATAATGTCCATTGTAGACAAATCTACCACATCAAAAGATCTGAGTTACGCCAACACTTCTCACTCATCGAGTGCACAGACACTGAACACACAAAGGGATTAAATTTCACAAAGGTCAATTACTTCCAGATTGTCACTTCTATCCATTTCAGATACTCAAGCAACACCAACAACCCCATCAGATACAACACCTATAGCAGTTGTCAACAAAACTTTCACATCTGGAGGCATCCCTATAATATACAGTGATAGAGTTATGTTAAGTGACTCTGAGATAGATTCACATGAATATGAATGAGGTTCTTTAGCTTCACATGAATCTTAAGATGAACCTCGATACTTTTAAAGACAAAGGAGTTGAAGGAGAGGCATGGACCAAAACGTTTGGGATCCAGATAATAAAGATACTTCTAAGAGAAACAGGTCACCTCTCATGCCTGATTACGAAGAGGAGAGTACTAACAATGACCTCAATACCTCCATTTTAACCATAACTGACACATCATATGAACTTAACCTTATTGATGAGGTAATGCCAATCAGCCACCTCCACCTCATTGATTGGAACCAACAAGATCCCCTACACCTTGACACCTTCCAAAATGATGATGTAATCATAGACTTTCTTGAATTACGGGATGACATACCAAGAGGGCATCACAAGGATGGATTCTCTATTGAACTTAATAGCACGACTTACTTTGGAGAGAATGCCAAACTTTTCAGTTGCAAAAATATTACAATGAAAAATGACCCTTAAGTGAAAACCACTCTATGGCACTTTTGGAGACCAAAAGAGTAAAAATAAAGGACACATCCAAAGGTCAAAATCTCTATGAGGTGCCTGAAGATGGAAGGTTTGGCATTCTCCCCTTTAGCACTAATCAAGAGAGATCATCTATTCTCATAGAAGAGACAAAGGAAGTCAATCTGGGTGCACCAAAAAATCCACACATAATACATCTAGTAGAATCATTGACTCCAACTGAAGATCTTGATTTTATAGAGTTCTTTGAAAAGCGGCAAATCAATTTTGCATGGTCCTATGCAGACATGTCAAGACTAGATCCTAAGCTCACAATGCATCATTTGACGGTTTCTAAAGGAGCCAAACTAGTAAAACAAAAGCTAAGGATGATGCATCCTCATATCGCACTCTTAGTAAAAGTGGAACTCAAGAAGTTGTTAGATGCTAGTTTCATCAGACCTATTGGCTATGTAGAATGGATATCCAACATCATACCAGTAGGAAAACCGACAAGGGGCATCCATATTTGTATAGATTTTAGAGATCTAAACAAAGCATGTCCTAAGGGTGACTTCCCTCTACCCAACATTGATATGCTCATGGACCTAACAAAAAGACATGCGATGGTATCTCTCATGGATGGGTTTTCAGGATACAACCAAATTAAGATCAACACAAAACTGCTTTCACATGCCCATGGGGAACATACTATTGGAATGTGATGCCATTTGGTCTAAAAAATGCAAGAGCCACCTATCAAAGGGAAATGACTACCATCTTCCACGACATGATGTATACACTCATGGAAGACTATGTGGATTATTTACTAGCTAAATCATGTACCAAGGAAGGAAATATAGAAACCTTGGACAAGATCTTCACCAAATTAGAACAATATAACGTTCGCCTAAATCCAAAGAAATGTTTCTTTGGAGTGACCTCTAGGAATCTCTTAGGATACATTGTCTTGAACAAGGGAATTGAGGTTGATCCTACAAAAGTCAAAGCAATCATGGAGATGCCACCTCCTAAGAATATCGGCCAGTTAAGAACATTGCAAGGGAGGATATAGGCAATATGTCAGTCCATTGCACAATTGATTGATAAATGTCATCCCTTCACGCATTCACTACATAAGAATGTTTGTTTCAAATGGGAAGAGAACTTCCAGCAAGCGTTCCAACAACTAAAGGACTACCTGATGACACCACCATTGCTAACACCACCATCTCTAGATAAGTCATTATTGTTATACATATCAGTTGTAGCTATGACCTTAGGGGTATTACTAGCACAACATAATGCAGAAGGAAAATAATGTATAGTGTACTACATCTCTAGGACACTAGTAGGGTATGAGCTCAATTATACCCCTATTGAAAGAGCTTGTCTTGCAATGATTTTAGTAGCAACCAAACTGAGACATTACATGTTGACACACAAGATACAACTCATTGCCAAGATAGATCCACTCAAGTACCTACTTAGTAAAGTAACATTAACAGGTCGCTTAGCAAAATGGGTTATAATCCTTAGTGAGTTAGATATTGAGTATGTAGATCAAAAGGAAATAAAAGGGCAAGTCATTGCAAAACAATTGGTTGAAGTACCACTCATAGGAGAACATCCGCTCATCTCAAATTTTCCAGATGAGGAAATATTCATAGTCATGCTAGCACAACAATGAAAGCTATATTTTGATGGGTCATAAACTAGGCATGGTTCTACAGCTGGTATTATTTTTATCACACCTCAAGTTGATACCATAGAAAAATCATATAGGCTCACATTCCCATGCACAAACAACATAGCAAAATATGAGGCCTTAATCACAGGACTACGAATGGTTGTACAATGGAACTTGAAGGAGCTACAAGTATATGGTGATTCACAGTTGGTCATCCAACAGGTCAATGATGAATACCAAACTAAGGACGATAAGCTCATGCCTTACAATAAAATGGTTGATACTTTCAGGGAATTATTCATAGCTATCACCTTTAATCAGATTCCTTGAGAACAAAATAGAGCTGCAGATGCAATGGCTACAATAGCCTCTCTCCTCAATCTTCCATAGAATTAAACACGCTACGAGTTCTTAGTCGAACAACTTTGGGTCCCCACTTATGATATCTTGAAAATTGAGATGGTATGTCAACTCATCAGTGACTTATCTTCGTAATGGTTCAATAATTAGACCTTGAGGTCATACCTCAGGGATTGGACATTCGACTAAGTAATTATCTCTCATCATGTAGGTTCATTTAGTTGTAAACTTGGGGCGTATACTTGATGGGTCCGCAAAGTATATGCACTAGAAAGACTGAAACAACCACTTTTCCTATTGCTATAATTCAAATGTTGCTCTAAGACAATGTTGGAAACAAATAACTGAAATGCTTGTAAGGAAAGTTGACTATCTTCTAAGAGACAACTAAGAAAAATAAAACTTATCCATGATCAATAAACAAGATTCTACTCAGTTTTTAGTGGTTGTAGGAACAGTCACGGGAAGTATTCCAGTGGCTATTGGAATAGTTTGTGATCAAGATAATGCTAAGTACAAAATAAGAAATGACTAATAAAAGAAACCAAAGGAATACTCACTAAGTGGGCCCCCTTAGCAAGCATCCAAATAACTGAATCAAATGCCTAGAGCTTAAAGTATCATCTTTATTGATTTAAAAGTACTTGACAACATAGCAACAAATTATTGGAAGTCTGCTTCTTTTTAACTCATAACTGTATTACAATAACTGAAACTATCTTATTCTCAACCACTGTACAAGAGAAGGTGAGAGGTTATTTAAAGCATGAAATTCCTAACTAACTAGCATACCACTCCCAAAGTTCAAGGAGGATGCTTTTATTGAACAAGGAGAAAAAGAAGGTGAAATTACAAATGTTGAGAATCAGTCAAAGTCTATTAGAACAATAGAGAGAATCTAGTGTAACCTCAGTCCTAAATCTACTCCTTCAACAAAGGAAATCATTAAGTCTTCAGACAAGTCATAATGAACCATTTTCAACCGCCAACTGACTCCTTCAACAACAATCATTGTTGTCCCTTTTCCCGATCAGCAACTCCATAATCTTTATTGTTGAACATCCTAAACCGGTTCAACATTTTTCTTTAATCCTACATTAAATTCTTAACGTACATGAATATAGGCCTAATTATTCCTACTAGATTAACATTCAAAATCTACATGCAACATTACCATGGATATTCCTCATAACACAATTACCTATTATATTACATCAAAAAGGAACATATATCAAATGAGTTTATGCCATATGACCATATCATCAAGACATATAAAATATTATCACTTAGCAAAGGTTCTAAACTCAAAAGACATTACTAGACTCCTAATGTCTCAGTAATGACACATACACATAGATAAAATAGAGCCATTGTTGTGGCTCATCAACTGGTCTCGATTCCCCATGGTTTGGTGAGTTTTATGCTTACCTACGTGATCAAATCCTTCCACCAAACTAATCAAACAATCAATGAAAAACCTTCATACATCAATCCACATGATACACTATAATTGTTGAAACCCTATACCGACGAGGTCTCCATGGTACTCTCCTCTGATGTTTAGAGCAAGGCAAAGTCACAACAACTTTAGAAGAAGTATATGAAGGTATCTGTGGGGCTCATTCAAGTGGCCCTTCATTGGCTAAAAAGATCATGAGGGTGGGATATTATTGGCCCTCCATGTAAAAAGACTCCTATTACTTTGTCAGAAAATGCAAGAAGTGCCAAGTTCATGGGGACCTCATACATACACCTACGCAAGAACTGCAACCCATCGCAACATCATGGCCCTTTTTTCAATGGGGACTTGACCTTGTGGGTAAAATCCATCCATCTTCATCTGCTAGTCATAAATTCATCACTATTGCCATCGAGTACTTCACAAAGTGGATCGAAGTCATTACACTCACCCAAGTCACTGGCAAGAAGATCACTTCATTTATCTTAACCTACATCATCTATCGGTATGGTGTACCCATGTCCATCATCATAGATAACGAGCTTCCTTTCAAAAATCAGGATGTTTGTGAACTCTGTGAGAAGTTTCATATCCAACACTATTTCTCCACCCCATATTACCCACAAGGAAATGGTCACGCAGAAGCCTCAAACAAGAACATATTAAGAATCCTCAAGAAAACAGTCAATGATGTCGGTCACGATTGGCACATTCGTCTAAATCCAACATTATGGGCATATCGAACTAGAATTTGAACCCCTATAGGCGCAACCCTATATTCACTTATTTATGGAGCAGAAGTTATCCTACCTATTGAGGTTGAATTACCATCCCTACGAGTCTCCTTGCACAACCTGATCAATGATAAAGAATATCAGGTCTCACATCTTCAAGACTTAGAACTGCTTGATGAGAAGAGACAAGTAGCCTACAATCACCTAAAAGCATATCAACAGTGCATAAGTAGAAGCTACAATCATAGGGTCAAACCTTTCACATTCGAGGTAGGAGATCTTGTTCTCAGAGAGAATCCTCGCAATCAACCAAATAGAGAACACTGGGGCAAATTTGAATTCAATTGGTTGGTCCATATGCCATCACTGCAGGCTTCGGGTCTAGGGCATATCAGTTAGCAACTTCAGATGGAGAAACACTAGCAGATACAATCAACATCATGCATCTCAAAAAATTTAATACATAAGCTATACAGAGCATCAGGCTTGTAAATTCTCAGAAAATGCCAAAAAACATTCAGAAAAAGTCCTGAAAAAAGAAAAAAAGAAAAAAAACAACAAGAAAATAGTAAAGAAAAATCATTCATCCAAACAGTGAAAATCACTTCGGCGGCACCTTGGATAAGTATGGTGGTGAAAACCTAGCAAACAAGCACCATTCGTAAAGGCTATTGCTCCATTGTCTCTCACACTTGTTGCGAACACATCCATTGCATTCACTCATACATCATATCTATCATGGCTTGTTATTGATTTTTAAATCAGGGTTATTGCCTCATGTGTCCCGCATCATGCTTTCACACTAACACCTAACTAGGGGCAACCTTTTTAACCTAATAATGGGAGTGGATTCTCAATACCAGTGATTCACCAAAAATATCCTGAAATAAGACCAAAAACATTTGTAAAATCTCAAAAAGACAAAAAAAACATTCAAAAAACGTCATAAAATACAACCAAAAATATTTGTAAAAACTCAACAAAATATCAAAAACATTGGGGAAAAATGTATATAACTAGAAAATCCAAAAAACATCACAAAAACCAATCAAAAAATTTACAATAAATTGATTCTTGTTCACATAAACATTCGATCAAATGCAAAAACAAACAAAGCCTGTAAATCAGATACTCAAACAAGGCAAACTATCAATTAGTCTTCAAACAGCCGAATGCTTAGGCTAAACATCAAATAATTGTCTTAACACAGATGCATCCTTCCTTAAAACAAGACATGATGACACATCTTTTGGCAAGAAGATTCTTTGGTTGTTCAACTTTTGATAGTGCTTTTGTCTTTTATTGATTTACATCATGTTCCTATGTCACTCAAAGATATCCACAAGTGATTAGAGTGGCCAGGATGGTTCATGGTATCTTTTCTTTATTTTTTGTCTACTAATTGTTGCAATGAAGTTCTGGGGCAAATACTAATGGTGTCTATGTGGGAAGTTCACTAAGCTATGAGATCCTATGCAAAAATACAAAGTCATGGATCACTATGGCTTATTGACTACAACATATACCTCGACCATCAATATGTGAACTAGAATGGAGGGGAATATTCCTTGTCTGTAATAGGTGTAACACTCAACCTTGGTTTCCAATATCTCGATCAAGATCAAAACATATCCTACCATTGTATTTCATCCTTTTATCAATCTATATCATTGCATATCATTCATACATAGCTAACTCTCCCCTCACCCTCCCTATCCAGGTCATCATCATTGCATACCCTGCATCGTATTCAATCCCCCAATCAAGTCACATACATCGTAGTTTGTCTCTAACATGATGGGCTATGTAGCCTCTGCCATCTAGGTCATCTTGTACACAACCACAAGTTATTGTGTCTGCCTTCCAAACCCAACTATCAATTGTTCAATCAATTACACACAATCTAAATAGACAATTACATCAATTGTCTAAGTCTCAATAGGTAATTTGACTTAGATACCCTGGCTTCATCGAGCAATTCAATCAATTGTCTAAGTCTCAACTTATCACTTTGATTCAATTACCCAAACTTAATCATGTTCGAGTGACCAACTGACATCAACTATCACGCTTTGACTCAAAACTAGGGCAAATCAACTAATTTTCCTGGATTGTACCAAAACTATATTGATCAATTGAAAAACATCAATCAAAGACATCACAACATTGCATTTGCACAGTATCTCTTGCATGAGATAAGGGTACACACTGGTTTATTATTCTCCTTTTTCGCTCACCATTCACTTTAATCCTATCCTCGCCTCCCCCTGCATGAGATGATGAGCTAACCCACTATTGTGAATACAGATATTCCCATCAATTTGAGCTTTTTCCCATCTATCTGAGCTTACCTAGACTCACGCATAATCCAAACACCGATCCACAATGTGAACCAAATCCAAGCAAAGATCATCTTGACTAGTGTATCTCTCGGTTAGCTTAATATATTTCCTATCATCAATCTATCCTATCATTAGTGCCCATCGGGATGCATCCTTCCCATGACTATCAGCTTATCCAAATCCATGTTCTACTCTTGGCAAGAGATGTTTGCTAACCACACAAGTCATTTGCTTGAATGATCTTTTTGCTTCGATTTTATTTTTTGTCATAGGCCTATACCAATTCATGGCTACCTTGATCTTCCTATAACTTGGTACGTCTAGGTTGGTGTACATTGGGGCATAGTTTTTGTGGTATGGCGTGTTTGTGTTTTACTTGTACGATCCATCAAGTCTCGTATTTACACCATCACGGGTGTTTTCAAACTTGCATACATTGAGAAAACATTTTGTCTGCAAGTCTAGTCCACGCATCGGATATTCATCACATTCTGATTCCTATAATCAATAATGTCGATAATCCTTTGCAAAATCAAACCTATAATTTCTCTCTACATAATGCATAACAACATTCCCATCCTTTTCATCACCTTCCATTCAACCCATCATATCCTCTTTCATTCCATTTCACATTTTTCCCTAGAGGCTTCAATTTATTCACCTTCCCTATCTCCCCCCTTTTTCCTTTCATCCTATAGTCCTATCCATTTCAAGAGCACAATTGTGTTCTTTGAACCTGCATGTCCTCTTGAGGGAACATACCACGGCTTCCTCGTCATCCTTCCTCAACCCACCAATGACTGGAGCATCATGCTACTAGTCCCTATCTTTTTCTATCCACTAGATTTTATTCTTCTTTGACATAACATCACTTCATGATGCTATATCAAAGAGGGGCAAGTGGCGACACATAAAAATTAATTAAATTAATATTTAATTAATTGTCTTAATCACATGATTAATTTAATTAATCGTGTTAACCTTCCATTACCTTTAAATTATTTAAATTATATTTAATTAATATCCCCCTTCCACTTCTTCCAAATATTGATTCATTTTAATAAATCGAACTCATCTTTATGGAATATTCCATTTTTGTCATTAATACTAATTAGCTAAATTAATCCATAATTAATTAGGCTAACTTGGTGATTCCTACAAACCTATCATCTAATCCCCTCATTATCCTAATTAATCCAAAGCCTAACCAATGTTAGTATTTATTCAAATTAAAAATACTACACATCTACCCAAACCCACATGTGACTCACAAAGTCAACCTACCCCTTACACATGTCATGGACATGTCATTTTCACAAGCCTCTACCTTTTCAATATGTGACTCACAAATCACTACACATCTCCACGTCACCTTTGACCAAGGGATTCTCACACATGTGTGAGTATGCTCTTCCCCATAGAGCCACCCTACACATTCCTCTTTCAGCCCGTACACCTTTCCACAAGTGTTTCCACTTGTCACCTCTTGGACTTCCCAAGATTTTCTCACACATGTGTGAGCACACTTACCCTTGCACCCACTTCTCCTTGTGACACTTGTCACGGGGCTAAGCCTTCAAACTTGGGATCACATTCCCTTTCAATCTAAGCCCTTGATCACCCTTTTAATCTTGACCAATCATTTCCAAGCTCCCAACTCTATAAATTTAAGCCTTCTATTATCTCCAAAAAAGGAACTTTTTGTCATAGCCTTATAATGCCTTTTTTATTCTAGATCCACTTATGATTGTATTATCATAATCCCTCATCATATCCAAATCATGATCTACATCCACTCATCCACACTTAGTTTGTTATGCAAGTGAGAACATTCCACACTTAACTCCACTAAAATCTCACTTTCTTCATTTATCAACTTCGGTGCACTTGAGGTTCTTAGAAACGAGGAGGACAAGGAAGACCGAAATGGCATAGGGAGCATCATGAGTGAAGTCTTTCTTTATGTTTATGTTTCTCATTTATGCTTTTTCATACTTTCTTGATATTGCTTTTAAGATGGTTTTATTTGTAATGGTTTCTAATCTTACTAATCTTGACCAACCATTTTGACATGATACGCTATCAATCTCC
Source organism: Cryptomeria japonica (assembly GCF_030272615.1). Classification (NCBI taxonomy): domain Eukaryota; kingdom Viridiplantae; phylum Streptophyta; class Pinopsida; order Cupressales; family Cupressaceae; genus Cryptomeria; species Cryptomeria japonica. The sequence continues at coordinate 320,228,465 of NC_081405.1, read as the reverse complement.
ATTTTCCTTGGCAAATTTACAAGCTTTGACTATCCCAATCAGCACTTCTTTGTCCATTGTGATACTACAGAGCAATATATAGCTCGTTAATTCCTTGAATGCAATAACATATTCAACCCTTTTGATTGGTGCATGCATCGCATGTTAGCATCAAGTCCCATTGTTCATCACTCCTTGCCTATCCCATGAATCCGCACTGAGTCATCCTAGTAAGCACTTCTCCTCGTGGTCTAGCGAGGTCCTAACTCACCCTGTATCATTTCTTCCACCTTCTGCTACAAATCTACATACTTTGCCAAGCAGTATACTATCACATCACGAGATTACGAGAATAGATATACTTCTTGATCCTTTATTTATTCCCCACAAACTTGTATAGTGATGCAAAGGCAATTATCAATGAAGAAGGATTGCGGGGTCACTGTTACATTTATTGCATTAACCCGTATACCCGCATGGTATCGTGGGAAAAACTCAGTAACTTTTTGGGGTGATGAAGTATATTGCTTGGGCACACTTAATGACCTTGAGGGAAAAATAGCTCAATGAAGGGTTAAAGGGTCATGTAATGCTTACATTAGGGTTGAAACTTTACTTGGCCAATCGGTGATAACATCCTAGGAAATATACAAAGGGGACGGTCATTTCATGGATATAAACACATGAAAACAAACTCCCCATAAAAAAATTGACTGGTTAAAAGAGTCAATAGTAAAATACAAACGGAATCGACCCTTAGTGCTGAAATACTTAGCCAAATTTGTTTCAAATCTTGGCACTAAAGAATTAAGCTTGGATGAACAAAATAGTGGAGTACAAAATTTACCATTCCTAACATGGTTTTAAGTGGATCCAAATTATTATCCATAGAAACACTTATTTCAGTTGTCAACTATCTAGGTGCATCATATTACTATCCATCTTGTAGAGTAACTATGTCATCATATCAATCATTAGATCACACTTATATTTGACTTGATTGCCCAGGTTTTCATCTACCTTTATCCTCTTGTCTCTTTCTACCATATTTTATGCTTTTATAATATGTTTTATAGGAGATGATTGATTCCATGCACTCTTTATAGATTGGTCTTATTTCTTGTGATCAAGTGATATCAAGTTTCGTGGTTACTGTACTGTACAATATTAAAACATGTAAAGTTGAACTCTGAATACGTAAGTTGACCCTTGTAATATTCCCACACAAAATAATAATGAAAATTTAAAGCCTTTAAAAGCACTTATTATTTGATTAACAATACTACCAACCTTATCATTCAATCAGATCTTAAATAACTCAAATTTAAAACTATTATTTATGTATCAACAATATCAATACATTCCAAACAACAAATAACATAAATACATCTTAATTTTTTTATTAAAATAAACAATAAACAATGGATGAAATCCCAAGTTCTGTCATATTACATTAATGTCTATATTAAATTCAAATAATTTTACAACATTAACATCTACACCAATAATTGTAATGAAATAACTTGCACAATAGAAGAACATGATATGAAATATGCTACAAATACTTTATAACAATATGCCACTTTGAGGGGGCAACCTCCTAAATCACTTTGATGGGGATACCTCTAATAGTCTTCAACAAGAACACAATACTCAACAAGATGATAACAAATAACCTCAACTACATATATATCATACTTATGCCAAGGATATAACCTAGACCTACTTAGAAAAGAACATATAATCTTTGGTGATGATATTATGAATTAAATAATGATTAAGGTAGCCACAAGTTGACTACTCAAAACCGAAAACAAACTATAGGGTTAGGGACATACATCAATTAAAATTCATATCGATACAAGTGTTTGGAATATACATCCAATGAAGCTCAAATATGACTTCTATATGAGATCACCCTTCAAAAGTATTAGAGTTTTTGTCTCAAGATTCTCATGTTTGGACATAAGTATTCAAAAATAAATTTGAAAGGAATTGATTAAGTGTACATAATAAACTAGAATGAAAATAATTTCTCTTTTCCATTGCCCAGAAATGGAATGTGGTGACTACCAAGAACACCTGTGAGTTCAAATTTGAACAATGACGATAGGTAGGAAATATTCCACAAATAATGGTACCAAAAATGGACTATTGGAAATAGTACATATGTTGGGAAGTTAGTAGAGAAAACATAGGTTGAAATATCAGGGACTGGGGGTTGGACACTAAAGTAAAGGGTGAGGCATAGAGTAATGGGTTGGACAATATGAAGAAGTTTGACAAATGTTGTAATGAGGCGAGTGACTGCGATAGGAAGAAAAGAATAATGGACTTGGAAGAAAATACATACTTAAGAAGGGAAAACACACAATAGATGGGAATTGGAAAGACACAAGTACTGTTGGGCCCAATATGGAAAGCTAATGTACTGAGAGGGGAGGGGTGAATCAGTACTTCAAAACTTTTCTTGAATAATAACTTTACTGTTATGCATAAACCGAATAGTGCAGTAACATAAAATAAAGTTAAAACAAATAGGTAACAATCATACATAATTCACTCCATAACACATATATTTTGGTTACGCAGAAACTCTTGGTTAGAGAGAAAAACTGCAGTGGGGATGGCACCCACAACTTCACTACTGCAATAATAAAGAATGCTTGGTTAGAGCTACATTTAGCTATTTCTGACAGCTTACCCTGTTAGGAGTATCAAGATCTGTTAGATCTACCTTGCTAAAGGATTTTACAACATTTATTCTGAATGTTGCACCTGGTTAGAGGCTTTACAATTTATAGACTTGGTTAGAGTCTTTTACCCTGTTAAAGCTTTCTCTTTCAACTTCACAATATTACAATAAAATCATTACAAATATCTGCATCTTTACATATGAAATGTTATAACAAATTCTATGTGCTCAGAATAAGATTACCTTGCTTATAGCATACCTCGGTAACCCATATAGTAAATCAGTAAACCCTTCTGTTTACTCTATTCTTTGACTATTCTCTGAAAACCTTCTCGATGACCTTTGTGTCTATGTAACAGTCTTCCTTCATACATAGATGCACACACCTTGCTCTTAACTCATGCTGTATAAATAGATCTCTTAAAACGGTGATCCAATTCATTGCTTTGATCTTACAAACAAGATTCCTCGAATGAATAACTATACAAAATATTTCGTTGGTTAGATTGTCCTTGTAATCATACATAATCTTCTGGTGCAATTTCCAACGTAATAACGGTTAGATGTGCCTCGATCTTGTAACACGTTTTCATATGCATGTCCAGGTTCAATGTATCTAGTAACACATTTCACTCGGTGAATATCAACTCGGTGTGTCATCTTTACTGCTCGGTAGTCTCAAAAAGATACTCGGTAGACAGCTCGGTGTATACTGTGTTCTGTAACTGCTTTCTTCTGTAACCGACTAGACTGTGCATACCGACTTCTTTGTGTGTATACCGACTGCATGATTCGGTAGTACTAACCAACTAGAATGTATAGTATGACATAAAACTAATGGCAACTTGATAAGTAGTAACAATCTCCCCTTTTGACATTAGTTGAGATGTTTGACAAAAACTACTTTCAAAGTCATAACTCAAAAATCTATATACTTTGCAAAATGACAATATATACAATAGTCAATGAAATAGTATATTCAGATATACTCCCCTTATCATTATCCTATACATAAATCTGATTTTGCATGCTCGGTTCTCTGCTTGTGTGCTCTCTGCTTGCTCTACATACTCTGTATACTCTGTATACTCTGCTTGGTATACTCCCCTTTATACAATACTCAAAACTGTATTATCAAAACTGTATCACTCCCTAAATATAGTATATTACTCCCCTTATGTAGTATTACTCCCCTTTTTTGACAAACATCAAAAACTTAATTTCCATCTGGGGGTGGTAACTGATCAAAAATAGATTTATACTTCTTCTGGGTGTCAGTGAGTGTGACTGAGAGTGCATCCTTTACACTTTCCATTAAAGAATTTTGTGCTTGAATATCAGCCAATAGTGATATTAAGTCATCAAGAGTGCTTCCCTCTTGTGTAGTTGATAGGCGTGTAGCTCGATTGATCTATTCTTGAACTGATGAGAGATGAGGAAGGAATAATGTCTGGAGGGTCATTATATCCATCCTAATCTTATGCTCTTCATTTCTGAGTTCTAACTATTGAGCCATGAGCTGTTGAAGCTTGGTATAAAAGTTCTAAACTGAATTAGGCTATGTGGTCAACTTAGTTGAGAGATCAGTGATCTCTTTCTCAATTGCATTAGTTTTATTCTTGATATCTTTAATGAATAAGGAAAATGTACAAAGTTTCTGAAATAAATAAAGAATATGCTTGAGTTGAGGGGACAACTCAACAATGAATTTGACAAGCTTGACTTTTCCTATAGCTAGAGCTTTTTGTACCTCTTCTATCATTTTTGCAGTAAGCTCTTTATCTTTTAGCTTGCTCAAGTACTCAAATGCATCAACTCTAGATGTTTCTATTTGATTAAGGAGTTCATCCAGTTGAATGTGGATGGCTGCATTGGTTGACACTGTAGTTGATGGTAGCATTTCTATTAGCAGTGTTTTCACCTTTTGTAGTACTTTATTCTTCTTTTGAATGGCCATTTGTTTTTCTTGTTCGGCCTTTGCTTTGCATAGTTCACCGAAATCAATAACTTCTTGGCCCTTTAATTTTGAAATATTCACATTGGGCAACACTATCGGTTTAGTTAAATCAACTTTAAAACTATGCTTTTTCACTTTCTTCTCTTTACCTTTGGTTGGTTGTACCAAGACAATTGCTTGTGAGGCTTGCTGACCCTCGGTAGGTTGCTCGATAGAGGCAACACTTTGGTCTGTTCCTGTAGCCATTGTGGTGTCCTTGGGTGTCTCGGTACTGGGGGTCTCAGCTGTAACATTTTCAGTGCTTGACGGTGCTTGAGAGGTCTGATCTTTAGTTGTACCTTCTGCTGCTTCAGACTTGTGACCTTTGGTGCCTTGTGTTGTATCTTTAGGAGCTTCGGTAGAGACAGGTGGCTTGACCAGCAGATAAGGCTGAACTTGTACTATCACAGATTCACTAGATACAAGTTTTGCATAGGTAGTGCCTTCTATCATTTCTTTCTCCAGTGCTTCTGTATCCATGACATCTTCATCAATTTGAATAGTGTTAGTTGGGTCTTGCTTGGTAGCATCAGGACCTTGCTCAGTGACATCAAGATCTTGCTCGGTGACATCAACAATTTCAACTTGAGATTGTTCACCGACATCTTTTAGTTTGAATATTTCCTGCCACTTTGTTTTTGTCTCATTTTCTACATCAATGTATAGCCCATTCATCAATTTTAAGGCTCTCTATTTGACAAGAAATTTAGAATTGTAGGTTGTCAAATGCTCATTTATTTCTGCTACAGGCATATCAGGAAATAGATGGACTAGACTTCTTTCTCTAATTTGTCTCTATGAGTCCATGCATATTTCCACCTGTTATCAATATGTAAGTACAATTCACTCGGAAGTGACTTTACTAGTTCTATGGAGCTAGCCGAAACTTTAGAAGTGTGCAGATGATAGCTTCTTCAATTTGTCGCTTCTCATCATTATTCCTAGTCGCATACTTGACATATCTAAATTCTGCAAATCCACCATATTCTTTAAGATTGGCACAAAAGTTTTCAACACTATGAATATTTACCTTCTTGCTTTTTACAATCTGAAATTTGTTTGCATCATCAGATTCTGTATCACTAGACTCTTTTGCTAGAATGAGTCTCCGAGTAGATTTCTTTTAGGTTTTGGTTACCTTGGGAATAGCAACATTCTTTTGTTTCTTACTTGGTGATGCAACTGATGCTCTAGTGTTGGGTCTCTTTGTTGGTGGAGTCGGTAGGGCCTTTGTAGTGTCCAGTTTCTTTCTTTTCAAAACTTTACCCTTAGGCAACTCGGTACTCAATGTTATTGCTGCCTCTTGAGCTTCAGATTCCTCTTCGGTAATGGCAAGAGTGCCTTTGACAGGTGTAGAGGAGGATTCTTCTCTAAATTTCTCAGATAAAACCTTTATCATCTTTGTAGCCTTTCTTGTAGCTTTAGGTACTACAATGCTCATTTTTACCTATTTCTTAACTTCTTCATAAGTTCCATATCTTAGTTTAGTAGCATGCCTTGGCAGTGTAAGATATGCATCAATTTGTTGTTGTGTGATATCATAGTCAATCTCGTAACCCATTGGTGGCAAAGATTGAGTCCTTGGTTCTACAGCATTCACATAGCAGTAATCGGTGTCTACCTCAAAACATATATTATCCTTATATTTCTCTACCAGCTGTGGTCGAATCCTGTACCTGTTGTGCATCTTTTCTTGAAATTTGCTGAAGTAGTCATCCATGATATCATTAAAATTATCTCCCAATTTCTTGATAAAGTCATTAATTTGATGGGTGATAGGTCGGTGTAGCTCCCAAACTACTTTACCAACTAAGGGAAAGAACTTCTCAAAGTAGAAAAACATGCATACAAGAAGTGAACCAAACTTCAGTGTGTTTGTCGAGTTGTTCTTTTTCGGCTTCCTTATTGTGTTCAGGTTCTCAAACAAGTTCTTCAATAAAACTTCACATAAATCTACTTTCATTCCCTTTTTCACTATTTTGTAGGCTAAGTCAATTGTTGCATAGGGTACACTGTTTTCCCTTGCTGATTGGAAGAAATAGTAACCAATTACTCTAATTGCAAATTTAAGTTCTACATCAGTGACAGTATTTAGTTTTAGTCCTCGGTAATCAGATTCTACTCCGATTAAACTGATTAACTCCTTTTGTGATATCATTTTTTGTGCTCGTGCATGGTCATAGATAGGATATCTGGTGATCACATGAATGATTTCCTTAGTGATTTTGAATGGTTGCTCTTCTAGCCACATAAAATCATCATGAACTCTGCTTAAAACAAAGTTAACCCACTGGGGTTTGAATACACGAGGATAGGCTAGGGCTTCAGTTAATCCCTTGATTTTGATATGCTCAAACTTGCTATCCATTTTGCCATCGGTACATAGCTCATCATATGTGTCACTAATCTCAACATGACCGAGTTCTTCAACATGGCATTTGGTGAAGAATCTAACATCTTCGACTAACAAGACTCGATCCAGGATGAGTGAAAAGGCAGTTTTGTCATCCGGTTCAGAGGTGACTTTAGGAGTCAAAGTGTATTTCAGAGATGGCTTCTCCACATTCTTGACAACTACGGGATCTTGGATCTTGGGTGCCACTTGTAAATTTTAGATAAAACTTAGCAAACTATCCTTAGGGTTTGACGGTTTACAAACGACAGACGATTCACACTCGGTAGATAGTAGCAATTTGACAAGATCGAAAAACCAGCTTAACAATGATGAGATTTGATGTAAATACCTTGGATTCGCTTTGAATGAAGTTTTGATCACCTTGATTCGCTCTGCTCTACTCTCTTGAAAACTTGGTGAATGAAAATGACCGCAAAAATACCTTTAAGTACACAAAATACCTTATCGAGCTCCGTGCAGGTTAGGTCAAAACATTAAATGCACTCGGTTTACCTTTAACCAATTTACTCTCTTTTCTTTCATTTTAACTGAGTAACCAAATTTCCTTGTTTACCGACTTGACAGGTTTTCTGTAAAGTACTTTTCATAGAATTTCAAACTTACTAATGCATCTTAACTATGCAGATTTTGAATTTAGTACATAATAGAATAGGAATTGTTATGATTTAACCTTTAGAGAATGCAGTCCCTTCATACCTTTGCTGATTAATTTGGAATAGGTGCACCTAACTCGGTAGGTAAGGTTCTTTCTTCATCTGACATGATTTCCTTCTTTTTCCAAATCATCTTGAATTTTTCTTTTAGCTCTTCAGTGTCTCCTCTAGGTTGATCTCTGCAATCTCTAGCTAAATGTCCAACTTTGTGACAATGAAAACATGCCATACCAGGATTTCTCCATGATCTTCAGTTGTTCATTCCAAATCTTATAAAACTGTTGGCACTTATATGTCCATATCTTCCACAACATTCGCACCATATCCTTGTATTGTAATCCCATGGTAATGCTGCATATTGTCGGTAAGGATTTGTGTGGGTTCGGTAACCTCTAGCGTGTGCTCGGTGTGCAGACCACATGTGATTCTTTTGCTTAAACCAGCACTTCTCGGTACTATGTCCATATCTATTGCAATTTTTACAAAACCCTTTGAATTTTGCCTTCTGATAGTTGTTAATAGACTTTGTCCTACATTGATTAGATGTGTGACCATGTTTATTGCAATTGTAACAATACTCATTTGACTTAGTGATATTCTTTAGCTTACCTTTTCTGATCTGGCATATGTTGGCAGTATGACCTTGATTTCCATAGTAGTAGCAAATAGGCTTCTACCTTTTGATTTTATTCTTGTTTCCAGGTTGCTTTGATGATTCTCCTTTCTCGGTAGTATGAATTCCTTTCTCGGTAGAGTCTTTTCCTTTGTAACCGAGTCTTGCATCTTTGTTGGGTCTTCTTGTACTCAGTTGCTCATCCAACATCTTTGATGCTTCATAACTCTTCTTCAATGTTTCTTTGGATTTCTTCTCTGTTCCAAGTTCATTGATCAATCTTGATACTTCAAGTTTCAATGCTTGATTTTCATCATTCTTCAAAATTGCTTCATGATGTGCATAACCTAGTTGATCTGTCATATTTTATTGAATCCCAGTCAACCTTATGATTTCATCATTCTTATCAGATACTAAAACTTCAAGTTGTTGTTTCTCTCTCTGTAGATCTCTTGCTTTATCCTTAGCTATCCTTAATGCATCTAGATTTTCAGTCATCTGTGTGCTGAAATGTTCATGTCCTCTTTTCATTGTTTTTAGTTGATCAGCCAATGCTTTGTTCTTTTCTTTCAATGATCCAATCATTTCTTCAGTTTCTTCAGATATACTATTCTCAGATGATGTCTCAATTTGTTCCACTAACTCTTGAGAATCCTGCAAGTCATCAGATAATCTTCTTCTTACTTTCAGAGATTTTTGCATTTGCCCTTGCATGTCTGCAATCACTTGATTTGTATGATCCAGCTCTTCTTGCAGATATATAATCCTCTGAGATTGTTTATAGCCTTCCATTGATAAGATCTTTCTCTTTAGGTAGTTAAACCCTTTTCCAAGATTGTAGCTCTGATACCAATTGTTAGGCCCAATATGGAAAGCTAATGTACTGAGAGGGGAGGGGTGAATCAGTACTTCAAAACTTTTCTTGAATAATAACTTTACTGTTATGCATAAACCAAATAGTGCAGTAACATAAAATAAAGTTAAAACAAATAGGTAACAATCATACATGATTCACTCCATAACACATATATTTTGGTTACGCAGAAACTCTTGGTTAGAGAGAAAAACTGCGGTGGGGATGGCACCCACAACTTCACTACTGCAATAATAAAGAATGTTGGTCAGAGATACATTTAGCTATTTCTAATAGCTTACCCTGTTAGGAGTATCAAGATCTGTTAGATCTACCTTGCTAAAGGATTTTACAACATTTATTTTGAATGTTGCACTTGGTTAGAGGCTTTACAATTTATAGACTTGGTTAGAGTCTTTTACCCTATTAAAGGTTTCTCTTTCAACTTCACAATATTACAATAAAATCATTACAAATATCTACATCTTTACATCTGAAATGTTATAGCAAATTCTATGTGCTCAGAATAAGATTACCTTGCTTATAGCATACCTCGGTAACCTATATAGTAACTCGGTAAACCCTTCTGTTTACTTTGTTCTTCGACTGTTCTCTGAAAACCTTCTTGGTGACCTTTGTGTCTCTGTAACAGTCTTCCTTCATACATAGATGCACACACCTTGCTCTTAACTCATGTTGTATAAATAGATCTCTTAAAACGGTGATCCAATTCATTGCTTCAATCTTACAAACAAGATTCCTCGAATGAATAACTATACAAAATATTTCATTGGTTAGATTGTCCTTGTAATCATACACAATCTTCTGGTGCAATTTCCAATGTAATAACGGTTAGATGTGCCTCGATCTTGTAACATGTTTTCATATGCATGTCCAGGTTCAATGTATCTAGTAACACATTTCACTCGATGAATATCAACTTGGTGTGTCATCTTTACTACTTGGTAGTCTCAAAAAGATACTCGGTGTATACTATGTTCTGTAACTGCTTTCTTCTGTAACTGACTAGACTGTGCATACCGACTTCTCTGTGTGTATACCGACTGCATGATTCGGTAGTACTAACCGACTAGAATGTATAGTATGACTTTGAATATAAAACTAATGGCAACTTGATAAGTAGTAACAACTACAAATCTAACAAGTATAGACTTAGTTTGATTGGGAGTGAGACATGCCATTGTTGTGGGTCTAAATGAAGAAAACTTAACCTTCATGATTCAATAGATTCCTCAAAGGTGTTCTTATGTGTTGCGTATATTTATGCACATTTAGACATAAGAGATCAAGGTAAGCTAATTCCAAAAGTCCATAGTTTGTTGGTTCAGATCCATGAATTATAGTTCAAGTTTGCATGCATGTTTAGATCTATACTTATACAAATTAGGACTATGCTTGAATAAATGAACTTGAAAGAAAAATAATTAATTTATAAGAGCTAAAACTTGAACGAACACCAAAATTTCTGACATCCTAATAAATCACTTTTAAAAATCTATCACAAAATATTCTTATCTTTAACAAATAACTAAATATTATATTTGAATTTATAATACCGAGAGACATCTACAATGACATCAAAATGTCCGTAAACAAAAATCCATTTTTAAAACAATTTGATTTGACATGCAAATGACGGGTAAATACATGAAATATGTCATGTTTCAGCTTTTGTGGAGGTGTTATTTTATTACTCCAGATAAAATAGAACCCCTCCAACTAGATTCACAACTTTTTCAATGCAGGTACATTTATTTTATAGATGATTCTCTTCTATTATAAGATATTTCTCAGCATATTTTACATATATTTTTTAAATATAAGTATACTAGTTTATGCCGAGAGGCATCTATAATGACATCAAAATGTCCGTAAACAAAAATTCAATTTTGAAACAATTTGACATGCAAATGATGGGTAAATGCATGAAATATGTCATCTTTTGGTTTTTGTAACCGTTACATTCAAATGATAGTGGAAGAGTGCCATAATATTTAAAAGGGAACAATCAATCATCAGATTCCTTTCTATTATAAGATATCTCTTGACATAATTTACCTATATTTTTAGTTCCTGCCAAAGGTAGGATACTTATGCATTCATTGTGTTCAATTTTTCTATTAATTTGACCAATCATATCATAGAATTAAAAATTTTGATTGAAACTTCTAATGTTTATATTTATTTTTTATTTTCTATGATTATAAAAATCTTTTTTTTTTGTCTTTCTATTGGTCTATATTAGAAACAGTAGGTAAAAAAATCATTTTTTTATTTTTTAATACAACATATTTTAATTCTTATCGTATCAAATGTCCCATCCTATTAAATTATCATACCATGTCATAAATACTTTTCCTTTCAAAAGGACATCTGGGAATTTCGAAAGTGGATACAGAGATCAACTATATTTTAAAAATGGCAGATAATTGTATGATTTGGATTTAATGACTAGTACACTCCTCTGAAGTAGATGACACGTGCCTGCTTATAGCTTGCACTAACTTGGTTTTCATCACCAATGCTAACTACTAACATAATTTACAATTTTTTTATTTGACTGGCAATTTTAATAGCTATTTAGTATTTTTTCTTCTACACTCTTCATAGTGCGCAAATTTAATAGCTATTTAATATTCATCAGGCATGAATATTAACCCCTCTTAGCAATTTTTTCTCCAATTCAATTACTCTCCATTCATATTGAAACCCTGAAAACCTTATTTATTATTTCCTTATAGTCATAAGGATTGCCTTTTGTACAAGTATGTGTGTGTCTATATATATATATAAGAAAAACAAATAATCTTATTAGTTCTTGTCCTAGGCAGGATACTTATGCATTCATCTGGGTCATTTATTTTTTTTAGCTGACCAATCAGATTTAAGAATTTTAAACAAGTTTATAGTTCATATTTATTTTTTATTTTATGTAATTACAAAAATATCATTTTTTTATTTATTTTTTGATCGATAAAAGGTTGAGGCCAAAGAATTTTATTAATTTAAAAATAGATAGATTTACATTTACACCTCCATTCGGTGTGGGCACTGGTAGGAAAGAATGGAGGGAAGAAAACCTTCGGACTAGCCCAAATCCCTCAAGGATCAGAAAAAAATTAAGAATGCGATACAAAATGGAGATACAAGATCAAAAAGGGAACTTGTCCAAAATAATGAAGATTGTATGTAGAAATCCTCTATGTAAAGTTGAGCAGCAGATTGCCCATCTCTTGGGGTGATGCTGCCATTTGTGGGCGACAGTTCTTGCTATTCCTGAAACACAGGGTTAAGCTTTCTCTGCTCCTTATGATGCACAAAATCTTGAGAAAATCTCTCACCATAATGTTAGGAAAAGGAAAACCGAATAGGTCAACTTATACAATATATCATACCTACCTGGATGGTCACCCTGTTAGGATACACAACTCAAAATATTAGTCTCAAAAACTCTCCAGAAACATAAAGCGAGAGTGGTTACCCATCGAAGAGCATAAACTCAATAAATATTAATGAGGCAAATTCCATAAATATTCCTGCAAAGAGATCGCAGGGAACTACCATCTTAAAGAATATGGTTCGAGAGTCTTCCAGGCCCTAATTGAGTGTCATGGGAAAGCTTTAAGTGAGATAAAATTTTATCAGGTTGACCCTTAATCTAATAATATGATGGTGGAGATTACTGGGAAGAAAGAGGAAAATTGACATATGCATCTGAGATTGATTTAACTTAAAACTGAGAGAACAGGCAGGAAAATAGGAAACTATATATGAATATGAATATATAGATGTGAGTGTGAACAAAATCCTAATATATAATGTGAATGATGATAAATATATATAGAAATATAAATACAAATATATATATATATATGAGAATATATATACACATACATATACATCTATATATATACATATATACATATATATATATATATATATATATATTGCGACCATGGGGGCCTAGAAAGCCCGAAGGTGGTTGGGGTCGATCATACACAGGGAAGAGGATGACGCACAATATATACATAGCTTAACAAAATAACAAAGCTAAGTTAAAGCAACCTAGAGACATTAAAGCCTGAAAGCTTCTTAAGAACAAAACAAGAGACAAAACATCAAGAATATAGGGGACCGAAAAGGTAAAATAGAGATGAGGATAGCTAGGTAAGTGTTAGTCCTAAAAGAAGGCAATATCTACATAAATAATAATACCTATATATCCATGATCACATATATCTGGGAGCGAGATATGCCAGCACGTTTATATACCTATGCTCATCAATGTAAGGTATTGCCTCCTTCTAGTCTTAAAGCTTATCCTAGCAGAGCGGCAAGACTAAAAAAGCTAAATTTAGGAGTTTAAAGGAAGATAAGTGATGCCACCTGTTGAGCATCAAATTTGAATGATTATCTATGGAGTTAAATTATAAAAGCCCCCTATTGTTAAAAGAAATCATCATTTTCATTAATACCATGGTAGCCCACAAGTCATCAAGCGGGTGTAATAGCATCCTATTAAGATATCCGGGTTCAGATAATATCGATGAGACCCAATGATGTCTCATCGATATAGAAGGGCCATTGAAGAAAGGAAGTGTCGATGAACTTCAGAAAAGACTCATCGAAGATAGTAATTCCATCGACAAAAGATATCGAGGAAAGCGGAGATGGTTTTCATCGACGGGAAAAGGTATTCGAGCAGATAATACCATCGGTGCAACATAAAAAGGACTCACCGAAAGGAATGATCTCATCAAAAGAATAATGTCAATCAAACAAAAGGAAGCTACATTGATAAAAGTTATCGATGAGAAAATAGGTTTCGAGGAAGCTAAAGGGCATGCCTCTGATACGCAAGGTTTCACCGATGCGACTTTATCGGTGGAAGATGATAAGGGAGGATAAAGAAAGGCTTCGGTGAGACAATAGATCCATTCACCGATAGGGCATGATGATTTCAATGGAAGAAGTGTTTCGGTGGAAAAATAAAGGAGGTCACCGAAGCCCGAGGTTTCTTCAACATAAAAACCCAATGGATATCAGATAGGTATCGGTGAGGAAACAGCCAAGCATCCTATTAAGATATCCAGGTTCAAATAATATCGATGAGACCCAATGATGTCTCATCGATATAGAAGGGTCATCAAAGAAAGGAAGCATAGATGAACTTCAAAAAAGACTCATCGAAGACAGTAATTCCATCGACAAAATATATTGAGGAAAGCAGAGATGGTTTTCATCGACGGGAAAAGGTCTTCGAGGAGATAATACCATCGGTGCAACATAACTCACCAAAAGGAATGTTCTCATCGAAAGAATAATGTCGATCAGACAAAAGGAAGCTACATCGATAAAAGATATCGATGAGGAAATAGGTTTTGAGGAAGCAAAAAGGCATGCCTCCTATACGCATGGTTTCACCGATGCGACTTTATCGGTGGAAGATGATAAGGGAGGATAAAGAAAGGCTTCGGTGAGACAATAGATCCATTCACTGACAAGGCATGATGATTTTGATGTAAGAAGTGTTTCAGTGGAAAAATAAAGGAGGTCACCGAAGCCCGAGGTTTCTTCGATATAAAAACCCAATGGATATTAGATAGGTATCGGTGAGGAAACAGCCATAGTGACTGAATACAGTAATTCCATCGAAAAAAGATATCGAGGAAATCGGAGATGGTTTTCATCGATGGGAAAAGGTCTTCGAGGATATAATACCATTGATGCAACATAACTCACCAAAAGGAATGTTCTCATTGAAAGAATAATGTTGATCAAACAAAAGGAAGCTACATCGATAAAAGATATCGGTGAGGAAATAGGTTTTGAGGAAGCTAAAAGGAATGCCACTGATATGCATGGTTTCACAGATGCGACTTTATCGGTGGAAGATGATAAGGGAGGATAAAGAAGGCTTTAGTGAGACAATAGATCCATTCACCGATAGGGCATGATGATTTTGATGGAAGAAGTGTTTCGGTGGAAAAATAAAGGAGGTCACCGAAGCCCGAGGTTTCTTTGACATAAAAACCCAATGGATATCAAATACGTATCGGTGAGGAAACAACCATAGTGACCAAAGATAGTAATTCCATCGACAAAAGATATCGAGGAAAGCGGAGATGGTTTTCATCGACGGGAAAAGGTCTTCGAGGAGATAATACCATCGGTGCAACATAACTCACCGAAAGGAATGTTCTCATCGAAAGAATAATGTTGATCAGACAAAAGGAAGCTACATCGATAAAAGATATCGATGAGGAAATAGGTTTCGAGGAAGCTAAAAGGCATGCCTCTGATATGCATGGTTTCACCGATGTGACTTTATCGGTGGAAGATGATAAGGGAGGATAAAGAAAGGCTCTGGTGAGACAATAGATCCATTCACCGACAGGGCATGATGATTTCGATGGAAGAAGTGTTTCGGTGGAAAAATAAAGGAGGTCACTGAAGCCCAAGGTTTCTTTGACATAAAAACCCAATGGATATCAGATAGGTATCGGTGAGGACACAACCAAGCAACCTATTAAGATATTTGGGTTCAAATAATATCGATGAGACCCAACGATGTCTCATCAATATAGAAGGGCCATTGAAGAAAGGAAGCGTTGATGAACTTCAGAAAAGACTCATCAAAGACAGTAATTCCATCGACAAAAGATATCAAGGAAAGCGGAGATGGTTTTCATCGACGGGAAAAGGTCTTCGAGGAGATAATACCATCGGTGCAACATAACTCACCGAAAGGAATGTTCTCATCAAAAGAATAATGTCGATCAGACAAAGGGAAGCTACATTGATAAAAGATATCGATGAGGGAATAGGTTTTGAGGAAGCTAAAAGGCATGCCTCTGATACGCATGGTTTCACCTATGTGACTTTATCGGTGGAAGATGATAAGGGAGGATAAAGAAAGGCTTCGGTGAGAGAATAGATCCATTCATCGACAGGGCATGATGATTTCAATGGAAGAAGTGTTCCGGTGGAAAAATAAAGGAGGTCATCGAGGCCCGAGGTTTCTTCGACATAGAAACCCAATGGATATCAGATAGGTATCGGTGAGGAAACAACCATAGTTAGGCTCAATTCGACCATGGATTGAGCCTAAGTACCTGAGTTAAAGTCTAGGAGAACAAATATATGGGCATATTTAAACTGAATGTTTGTCTGAGTATCTATAAAAAAATACAAGGGGTGAGAAGAGGAATAAATAAGGGGGTTAAAACAGAGTCTGGGAAAGAGAAACATAAGGGGATGAAAGGAGAAACATGCTAATGACCACTTAGGACATGAAAACAAAAGAGGGGGTTGCCTTAAGGTGGCACCGACAGGAGATTGATGCCTTCAGCTCCCAAGTTGGCCAACTCATCCGCTCTTTTATTGCCCTCCCTATAAATATGATTGACTGTGAACCTATCAAAATCTCTACATAAGTCAAGAGCTTTTGACAACAAAGTATTTAGTCTCCAATTAGGCATACTGCCTTTCCTTGGAGCATTGACAATTATAGCCGAATCTCCTTCAATTTCCAAGTTCTTAACTCCTAGTTTCCTACATAAATGCAGACCCTCCACCAGGGCCATAAGTTCTGCCCAATTGGTGGTGTTAATGCCACCTGGAGAGGCAAGGGTTGCTAGTTCCTTTCCTTCCCAATTATGAACAACACAACCTATCCCTGCTTGCCCTGGGTTGCCACGGGATGCCCCATCAAAGTTTAGCTTCACCCAACCTTCGCCTGGGGGCTGCCATCTGCATGCATCCCTTGATCAAAGACTTGTAATAGGACCATCTCCAACAAAGGGAGGAAAGGATAAGCCTTCCCAATGTTTTATCATTTTTTCATCGCAATAAGTGAGAGAGGCATTCTTCAATGTGCCTGATGATAGTCAGTTGTTCATGAGCTCAGTGATAGCTGACTCTATCCTGTTAATGATTCTGGGAACCTTTAGTTTTTCATTCTTAAAGAGACATCTATTTCTCTCCTTCCATAGTTCCCACATAATGGAAGAAGGAAGAGTTGTCCATAAACCTTCAAAGAGATAGCCACGCCTGAGGAGAAGCCATGCCTTGAGCATTCCAAAGATGGTGTGGGGGAAGGCCACAGACCATTCAAGTTTGTTGGTGAACCAGATCCAACATTTGTGAGCAAAGGGGTAGTTAAGGAGGATATGATTGGTGTCTTCCTCGCAAAGAGGACATCTACTAGGGCCCTCATACCCCATTCTTCTGAATTTGTCTGCAGTTAGGAGCTTGTTCTGAACCGCAAGCCAGGAGAAGATACCTGCCTTAGGTAGACAGTATTTATCCCAGCAAAGTTTCAAGGGAAGCTCAGTCGTAGGTCTTAAAAACAATTTGGAGATGAGAGAGTACCCATCCTTGGAGTTGTATTCTCCTCTTAGGGAGCCATCCTAGATGAGCTTGTCCTCATTCTGACCTAAGGCAATGTTCCTTGATTTAAGAATTGCCATAAGTTTTTGTTTATCCCTTACCGGGATATGCTCATCTTCCTTCTCGATCCACTACCAACCAACCCCATCCTCTGAGGGGGAGATATAGTTGTTTAACAGGGGACCTCTATGAGATTCAAGAAGGATATGAGTAGCACCAAAGTCATGGATATTATCAATAGCCTTATATCCACTCCATGAATCCGACCAGAAAAGAGCTTTATCCCCAGACCCTAGGTTCCAAGTAAGTCTGTCAGAGATAATCCTCCTGCAGTCTAACATAAAATTCCATAGGTGGGACCCTCTGGGAGGGTTGGTTTCTCTGAAGATTTTTTTGGATTCCCTCCATTAAGGTATTTGCGGTGCAACAAGAGAGCCCATTTGAGGTGGGGGTTCTGAACATCCTCCAAACCAACTTGGCACCCAAGGCTTTGCCCTGATCACAAAGGTTTTTAATGCCAACTCCTCCTTCTTCTTTAGGTTTGCATATCTTGTCCCAGGATATGAGTGATATTTTACAATTGTCATTAGCACCTTGCCAAAAGAAAGTCCTGAGATGCTTATTGAGCTCTGCAAGTTTAGAAGAAGATAAATGTTGACGGGAGAGCTGGTAAATGGGCATAGCTGACAAGACCGATCTAACCAAGGTTGCTCTACCTGCAGATGAGAGCCATTTTCCTTTCCAAGTGTTAATCCTAGACTTGATTTTATCCACCAAGTTGTCCCATAATTTTGAGGGTCTTTTACCCTTGTCAAGGGGAATGCCTAGGTATTTTCAAGGAAGAGTTCCTTCACTAATCTCTAGGACATTGCTAATCACTTTTCCTAAGGAGGGGTCTATGTTGAACATGAAAACTATAGACTTGGCCAGATTCACCTCTTGACCCGAGGATAGCATATAGGAATTAAGGATGCCTTTGAAGGCGCTCGCTTCCCTTACACTTCCCTGCCCAAAAAGCATCGTGTCGTTGACAAATTGCTGGTGGGTAAAGGGAGGGAGGCCGCTGGTAATGGGGATTCCTTGGATCCCACCTTCCTCTTTGGCCTTAGAGATGGATCTACCTAGGGCTTCAGCCATGATGATGAAGAGGAAGGGGGACATAGGATCTCCTTGCCTGAGCCCTCTTGAGTTGTTGAAGAAACCTTCCAGGGAACCATTAACCAAGACCGAGAATTTGGGGGTGGATATACATTCAAAGATTAGGTTGATCTAGGATTTGGAAAATCCAAAGGCCTCCAAGCATTTGCATAGGAAGTGCCAATCAACTTTGTCATAAGCTTTGCTTGTGTCTAATTTGACTAGCATACTTGGGGCCCTGTTGAGCTGGACCGAATGAATGGCCTCTTGGGCTATAATAACCCCATCATAGATTGTTCTATCTGCTACAAAGCCAGTTTGTTCTTCACTAATGATAATGGGGAGAATATTCTGGAGTCTGGCTACTAGGGTTTTGGTTAAGAGTTTGTACAGAGTGTTGCAAAGGCTATTGGTCTGAAGTCATTAAAGCTTTCAGGATTCTCTTTTTTGGAGATGAGAGATAAGAAGGTATTGTTGATTTCTTTGAGAATCTTACCAGAGTTCCTAATACCTTCTAAGGTGTCTATGATCTTTGTCCCCATAAAACCCCAACATTTTTGGAAAAAGCTAGTGGAAAAGCCATCCAGGCCTGGGGCCTTGTCGGGACTCATCTTCATAAGGACAGATTTAACCTCCTCCTTAGAGAATTTCTTTGACAGGATTTTGTTGTGGTCATCGTTAATGAGTTTTGGAAGATTCTTGATAATATTGAGTTGGCCCTTGAGGTTGGAGCCTTCAATATTGTTTAAGATTTTATCAAAAAACCTTGCTACCTTGGAGGCAACATCATCCAGTTCAGACAGGATGGATCCTTGGCAATTCTTAATTTTAGAAATTCGATTGACCCATCACCTCTGCTTAGTACTATTGTGGAAAAACTTAGTATTTCGGTCCCCATCACTCAACCAAGTCTCCCTCAATTTTTGTTTCCAAAATATCTCTTCATTTGAGAGTGTCTTTTCATATTCAGAGAGTAGAGCCTTTTCTTTGAGGAAGAGATGTTCATCCATCCCCTTCTCAAGAACCTCAATGTTAACATTCTTAAGATCATTTTCTATTAGGATTTTTATCGAAAATATTTCCAAAATTAGTCCTGTTCCATTCTAAGAGCTTCCTTTTGATAAGCTTTAACTTGCTTGTGATAATAAACATCTTCGAACCAGAGAAAACGGAGCTTCTCCACCAGTTCTCAATTAAGTTTAAAAAGTTATCATCTCTGAACCACATACTCTCAAATTTGAAGGGACATTTTTTAGGGGAGTGGTCAAATAATAATATTAGTTGGAGTGGGAAATGGTCAGATCCTGCTAAAGGGAGGGTTCTGCATTCAGGGTAAAGTTAAGCTTCGAGAGCCCTCCATGGATAAAGAACCTATCTAGTTTCTCAGCAATGTTACAGAAACCAAGCCTTATGTTGTTCCAGGTGAAGGCATTATCTGTCGTCTGGATTTCCAACAGGGAGTTCCTATTGATCCAATGATTGAAATCTACAGTCGTTGGAGGAAGTTTGTTGCTACCTCCTCTTTTGCCTGCTACCTTAGTGATAGCATTGAAATCTCCCCCAATGATGCATACATCATTTGGGAAACTTCTGAGGAAAGACTCCAGTTCCACCCACACCCTAACCTTGTCCCTATTTTGGATAGGACCGTAAACGTAAATCAATTTGAATCTTGGGTTATTTTTATAACTTACTACTTCTCCTCCCATCCAATTTTTCTTAATCTCTAAAGGTGTAAATGAGATGAATCTAGAGTCCCAAATGATGGCTAAGCCCCCTGAGGCCCCTGTAGCAGGGGAGTGCTTTAGTTGTCTAACGCCTATTTTTTTCTCTAAAAGGGCTATCTCAAAGGAGTTCATTTTGGTTTCTTGGATTAACATTATATCTGGTTTAGAATTAGAGATGCAACTCTTTAAGATGCGATGTTTGTTAGGGGCATTCAGACCCCTAACATTCCATGTTATGATTTTCATGGCTCTATGGGGAGGAACTTCCCCTCCCCTACATTAAAAAGATTAGATATTTTAGACTGAGCCCTTTCTTCTCCATCCTTTGATCTTAGTTCAGCAAGGGATCTCCTGCCGCTTTTCTTACTGATTTTAGCACAGTCGGGAGAATCTTTACTTCTTTCAAAGCTGAGAATTCCTAGAGTGTTTGGGTTATCATTTTCTAAGTTGTCTAATGCTATAAAAAGTTCATTTGTTTCTAAGTCGACTCTGGAAATATCCATTAGATTTTTGGCATAGAGATCCCTTTGTCTTTCTAGTTCCCCATCATCACAAATTTTGTCAACCAATTGACCCATAAGGTTGTTAACTACTTCTTCCCCTACAAATTTGGCAATGATGTTAACTTCCCTAGCAACTCGATCACTCTCAGATTCTGCAATTGAATCTGAAACAACCATCAAAGATGGAGGATGGACCTCTGACACCTCAAAGGTCTCCAATCTTGAGACTTGAGAGATTGGTTGACCCTACACGGGTGCTATTCCTGGAATCAGGGCAAGCCTATCCCTCTTTGATTGCTCAGAGGAGGGGGTGAGTTCCATTAAAGGGGAAGACCTCAAAGGACTTAGCCTCTCTGGTGGGATGAGAGAGCTAGATGATGGCAAATTAGTCAGTTCGGGCTACTCTTTCTGAGGGAGCACCTCAGTGATTTCACCTTCTTCCAGGTCCTGATCCCAAAGTAATGAGTCAACTATAGGTGGATTAATAGTTGGCAATAGAGGAAGAGTGGGCAAGATATCTTAACAGGGGAGCTGTGAGGACATAAGTATGTGGTGAAATGATTAGAGTTGATATTAAACTTATAGCCTTCGAAGGTAAAACCCCCTCCTTCCACAAATCTAAATGGGGTGCCATTAGATTTGAGGACCGATTCAGAGAAAGGTTTCTCAGAGGGGATCTTCCTCAGCATAGACTCTTCGAAAGAACCATTATAAAAGGGCAGTTCTAGGGTTAAGCATAAATTGTCGCATTTCACTGTTATGGGCTCTAAAGATTTAATGTTAATATTCATATTAACAATCAAAAGTTGGTTAAAGAAGCTTAGGGCTGATTTTTTAACTTCTAAAAATTTGCCTATTTTGTTACCTATTATTCTTAAGAACTCATTATTTCACAATTCTACAGGGAATTTATCAAGTGACATTGCTTTGTTAACCATGCAGGAATTAAATTGAGATGGAAGAAAGAGGGGTTGCCATTCCCGGCAATCAAACCCTAGACCTTTGAATGTTAATATGTCCCCGTTTAGCAAAGAATTTCTCAAACTCTGATTACCACATTCAATAGCTAAGAAATTATTAGGAATGATATCAGTTTTTACTTGGTTATTGAGAGAAGCCGACACCCAATTAGCAATTTGATTAGACGAGGTCCCCCAGCCTTTCCACTGAGCAAAGATCATTCGGTTGTTGCAATGCATTTGATACCTGATCTTAGTATGGGTATCAATTTCAATGACCAGCCCATTAGGATTAGCTAGAGGATTTGAAGGTGAATTCAGCTTAGGATGCTTAGCCTCATTTAAATTGTGATTATTCATGAAAGAGTGACGGCCCGGGGATACCATTTTCTTTGATGATTTACCCAAGGACCTTCGAGGAGGAAAAATATGGCGAGCAGAGGAAATCTTTGACTGGTTAAGTTTTACAAAACCCTCCTCCTGACAATGATTGGGATTCTGCTTGAGGTAATTTGGTTGCCCTAATGCTCTGTTGTTTCTGCGGCTCACCAAATGCCAATCCTGATCCCAGCCCCTACAAAGAGGAGGGGGATCCCTAACCGTATCAACCAGAAAATATTTAGTTTTTGCAAACAAGGCTTCTTGATCGCGGGTCCGTGATATAACCTTGCCAAGTTCCTCAGTCCTAGAGATATTAGCCAAAATAGCGAACCGATTTACAAAGCCTCTGTAAATTCCTTGCTACGGGTAAGAATGCTTTAAAAAGAGTGTCGATGCAATGCATAGATTTTTCGTTCGCAGAGACATTTTTTCTCTATAAAATATCATTTTTCTTTACTCTCATTGGACCATATTGAAAATAGAAGGTAGAAAATTCAATTTTCGAAACAAAAAAATACTCATTTTTGTACATTTAATAAATGACATGTCATTGAAATGACAAAAAACAATAAAATAATTTTAAAAATAAATAAACTGTTAGTTTGTACAAACTAGACAGAGTGGCATTAAATATATTATTAATTTAATTACGCGGAAGGTGTGCATTACATGAAATGGAATTGACGAGCTATCAGAACTCATCCCAGTTTCCATCCTCACATTTTTTCGGCGTACGCAGAGAAAGCGGACACGCGTTTTATCAAGCATATCGTAAACAAATGTCGAACGACCTAACCTTTCCCCACCGCTTCACTTTTTTGAAACCAATCGCTTTGCTTTTTCACGGATGTGCATGTACGTTCCCCAATACAGGAATTATTTGGACGCGTCTATTCTGGTTCCAAAAGTGACCTGTCGTACCAACGACATGCATTGACATACATGTTCGATACATGCATACCATGCCAATTTGGTGCAAGCATCGGACCCAGGGAAAATGATGTGGAGTTGTCCTGGACTTGGCTATTTCAAACGTCGGGGCCCACACGAAACTACGTGGACATGTCGGAGGATGGCAGATCCTAGGCCGCGGCTCACGCTGGTGTGTTGTGCCTAACATGCACATTAAAAGCCATGGAAAACAAACAACTGGCAGCAAGTGTAGATGACCGCGTTCGGACGCCGAAACGATGGGAAAAAGAGGGTGCGGGATTTCAAACTGCGGTAGCTCCCTCCAAAACCTCTCGTATGTGCTACTGACAGGTGGTGTCCTTACTCAGTCAATCGCAGTCATTCAGTGAAAAATCAACCATGTAGAACGTGCCACTAACACGTGTTAGGAAAACTGTAGTACGCCCTGTACCGTTTCAATAGAATACCGACGCCATTTTCTGCAGCCTCATGTAGAACGTAGTCGTTCATTGAAAAATGAACAATATAGAATGCAGATGCGCCACTCCCCACTAACACGCGTGTTAGGTGAACTGTACGATGCGTCCTCCTGCCATTTTCTATGTGTTGTGGAAAAAAGGAAGAATAAAGGGACTAATGCGCGATTAAAAAAAGTGTCCAAAGCCCTCATTGTTGAAGTGTTATGTTGTTTTTGAAGACAAAGAAGGGTTTCAAGAAGGAGACAGCGAGGAGTTACTTTTCAAGGGTAGCCTGTGCTCATTTCTGAAGGTTGACAGGTATGTTGAGTAGCCGTTTTTTTTCTAGTTGTATACAGTGGGAAAATTTGCATGTTTTGGTTTATACGTAGTGCGAAAATTTTATTGTTTGTTTTGCTTTGGTTATTCTTGTTTTGCTCTAGTTTGAAATTATTCACGTTAGGGTTAGATATCGAGTTGGACAAGTGTTTGCTGGCTCCAAAAATCCATGCTAAAAAATGCAACAAAAATGTGTGTTAGTCTCTCTATACTACCATTTTGGTGGGTGATTGGTGTTAGGTTGCCCCCGCGTCTATTTGGTCTGTCATTTCTGGGTGAAGCTATTCAGACTTTCTTTTCACTACAACCTTCACATTTGGCGATATTTCCACAGTTGCACTTTTCGATATGAGTCTTACCGATAGCCTCATCGGTTATCAGCAAGACAATATTATTTTTTTGTCGCTTCTCCGATGTAACCGTCGTTGCCTTATTAATTTAATCGATGAGAGTAATGTCGATATGTCCGACCTTGGATTTCCATGCGTTGTTATCGATTTTGCCGCTTCTCTGATGGATTTCCATGCATTGTTAGTCGTGCAATAGCCGCGGCCTTGTGGACTCCGTCGTACACATTGAGTAACACGCGATTATGCATGTTAGTCCTTGGGCGATTAACAATTAACACGCGTGTTAGTCCTTGGATGATTAACACTAATATTGAAATTATCTTCAAATTATTCAAATGAATATGTAGAAATACCCATATAAATTTGTAGATAATTTTACACAAGGTTTTTTGTCTTCTTTTTTTAATATGATTTACTATTTATTACATAAATAGTCTAAAATAACAAAAAAAATGTCTATTTTGGAGCTGTGGTCGAACACGTAACCTATTTTGCAATTAACGGCTACGATTGAGTAACCTATCGCTAACACGTTGTTTTTGGCTGAAGCTATTATGGCTCCAAAACAGACCTTTTGTACAGCATGTTAGCGACAAGTTAGTCAATCGCAACTGTTTATTATAAAATCGGCAGTGTAACATGCGCGACTAACATGCGTGTTAGTCAATCCGTATTGTCATTTTAGAGCCAGTACGAAAGGTCTTATTTGGAGTGGAAGCACCTATTATACAGTGTGTTAGCATTGTGTTAGTCAATCGTTGCCCGTTCATTGCAAAATCGACAGTGTAAGATGTGCGACTAACAGGCGTGTTAGTCATTGTGTACTACCTTTTTGGAGTGGTCATGGGTGAAAGCGCATAACATGCCTTGTTAATCGAAGAAACTTTTGATTAATTGTGTGCATCATATGAATCCTAGGTCTTCATAGGATAGCATGATATGGAAATGTGTAAGTGTACAAAAACGTCCACAGACTATTGTGTAGAAACTTAGATTGTAGAATAACATGGAACATGTGGTAGATGAACTTAGTTATTAGAAAGCACTAAAAAATTTAGGCATAGGTTGATAAAAATTGAAATAATTTATAAGCATCGTTGTTAGTCTAACAGATTTGCATGTTCGTTTTGGAATCACAGGTATCTCGATTTGAAATATGGAGGCCAACTTTTCTTTAGAAACAAGCAAAACACAGGTCGCATTTTGGGGGTGAATAAGCAATGATAGGTTGATGAACCTATTTATCTATGAAGACACCGTATTCTTGTCTGCGATGAAGTTGATCCTTGGGCCTGAGTATGTAGACGGTGGATGGAAGTAAAGAATGAATGCAGACATAGTGTCTCTATTTATGGCATGGTGTCTGGAGCTCTGACCTGTTTTGAAAGTCAGAGAAATCATGAACAAGTGTGTGAAGAAGGAATGGCTAGGTAGAATGGAAGCTTTATTAGGTTTGGCACGAGACATGGATGGCTTTGAAAGTGTGGGTAGAGCGTGGATTCACATGAGTGAATTCACTCCTCCCTTGCAACCGTTCTTGCTCTGGAGTGCAACATTTGATAAAGAGGCCAGAAGAAGTGTAGCACAGGGTGGGATGTATGGTATTGTGCAATACCTTGAGACGGTCGATGTCTGGGAAGTGCGTGTGGAGATGGAAAAATGGGGACCTTGGTTGGAATATAGAGCACTTGTGCAACGAACAGTTCCTGCACGTACAAAACGATGGGGCCAACCTTGTGGAAGAACAACTAAGAAGGGTCGTGTGCTGCAGTTCGGTGAAGCCTCCAGCAGGGAGACAAAAATTAACCGAGTTAGGAACATGGAAGTGTTGGACGTGGAAGAGGGCACAGTCACTGTTCACATGGCATAGCGAGATGGCACATACAACCCTTTTTGAAGCAAGGACTGTGTTTTTTTTTTTAATGTTTTTGAATGTGTTATGTATGGACCATTATGTATATCGTCCACCAACTTTGATGGTCTAGTCAGCTAGCCGTCGAGGTTTATCTTTTAGAATGTAAACATTTTCAGAATTAATATAAAATATAGCTTTACCGAACAAAAAATAAATTGTTGACACCAACTGGTACTCTTATCTTCTTTGTTTTGAAATTGTTGTTAATATTTCATTATATATGGTGAAAAAACAAATGTTTTTTATTGTATGTGCATGAAATTGTTGTATAACATCAAAGTCAAGCATTTCAATATATATGACTACAAATAAAATAAAATTCTTGTAGCATAATTGAGTTTCTATTCTGGTCATTTTGGTCATTCTCAGAGCATTTTATATGCCATTTTGGTCATAACCAATACTTCATCAGTTGCCTAACCACCGATTTGCTAAAAAAATGCAAAGTTTCTCAAAAAGTTGCAAAAAGTTGTCAAGCAACAATGTCAACTTTTGGTCAAATGTGCATTTTTGCCTTTTATGCATTTTTACTTATACTAAACCTCCTAGCATGACTTCCTAACATTAAACCGATATGCCTAAATTCCTAATGAGGCTTTAGAAGTCATTTTAGATCATAATGCAAATTTATGCTATTTTGGGCTTACAAGGGCTCATAGGCCAGATTTGAGAAAACAACCTAGGCGACAATCATCCTTGAAATGACTATCAAATACACATGTGGAGCTCTAAGTATTTCATTATTCAAACACCTAATCCAAAATATGGACCATCACCTCTAAATGTGGAAAATGCATAAAAATGGTAAATAGTTTCCTAACACCTCACATTGTATGATGAATCTCCTTAGCATGGTCTTAATTTCCCTATCTCTTCCATTTGGTCGAACAAGCTGTTGGTGCCCAAAACCATAGATTGGAAAATAAAAAGACTCACCAAACCCTCAAGTAGTGCAATCGGCCTTGGGCAATGAACAGGGATGGTCGAAGACCAATTCCCTCTGCACTTTAGACTCCACTAAACCCAGGTGGGTGTGTCTCTTCCTCTCAAGCATAAAAGAGGTTATTTATAGTGGATTTAAACTTTACTAAGACAGTTCTTCACAAGATAATTTCCTATTGCTGCTGACTGCTTTTATTTGAATGCTTTTAAAAATTGAAAACTGAATGAAAAGATAATTGTGTACAAAGATTGTTATATTTGGAAATAAAATGGTTTCAGTTAATTCAAGAAATATGCAATAGAATAATTCAAAAGGTTTCAGAAGAATACTTCTCTCTCAAAGACCTAATGCATATTAAATTAGGATCTCAAAGAATTAACAATAGAGCAGTGCCTCTATCTCAGAATATAATGATACTTTGTGGACAATTAACATTATCAACTCAAGAGACAATATGAATAATCACTATAATGGTTCGATATGTCTCACATAAACAATAAGAACCCAATCTCATATTTAATGAAACAGAATGTGGTTCATGTATATGGTGAAAATGGAAACAATAACAACGATATTGAAAGGCTAAATGAATCCAACCAAAAAACCCTAGCCTAACAATCAACAAAGATCCACCATAACATATGAAGATTACCTAAGACAATGCCAATCAAATGAAAACACAAAGATTATACCATCACATGTCCAATAGGGTTTGGATCTCCATTCTTCCTATCTCCATTGATGTTGCTTGATATATTTGCTCTCAGATTTTATGTGCAAAAGAGCTCAACAAAGAATGGAATGTGGTTGCTAGTAGGATCGTAGTGTAGTCAATTGCATAAGTTGATTAGAATGCATAAAATGATTAGGGTTTGATAATGAAGGAAGCATCTCCTTAAATAGAAGACACAATATGAAATGGAGGGATAAGATTGAGAGGTGTAAAAGGAGGTCGGCTATGATTAGAGGGTAGGTAAAAGAAATAATAAAATAATGAAAGGGGTAGGTAGTGTAGGAATTAAGAGATGAATGACATGTGTCATGGGTAGAAAAGGTTAATGAATTAATTAAATAAATAAATATTTATTTAATTAATAGAGGAATAGGGATCAATTAAATAAATAAAATATTTATTTAATTTAGGAAAAGGATAATTTAAATAAATAAATGTATTTATTTAAATGAGAAATAAGGCTAGAAGAGGATAAATGAATTAATTAAATAAATAAAGATTTATTTAATTAATAGAAGAATTAGGCTAAAGTAATTAAATAAATAAAATATTTATTTAATTAAACTGGACAATTTTAGGTGTCTACATTTTGCCCCTCTTTGAGACAATGTGGCTTGTCGCGTTGTTTCAAAGAAGATAAGATGAACTGATACAGAGTTGCCCCAGAATGGGAATGATATGCCCCCTCGAGAGATTGGATGAAAATGTTTGCAAAGATCGTAGACAATCTCTCGATAAGAAAGAAAGGCTAGAATGGACTGACTGGATAAAGTGACAAAGTCACGGGATAAAGAAGACTGACTCGGGAAATGAAGGCTAGGGGTAGTCTATAAGATAGACCATGGGGGGAAAAAACATCCTCATTGTCATCTACACATCCACAAGAGCATATTGCAGAGCGAGAATAGAGCAGGAGCAGTCAGCAGCGATGGCTTTCACTCACAATTCAACCACGTTTGCCGATTCCAAAGGCCAGCAGAGGTAGGAGAGGTCACGGTGGATTGTCGTTACAGGTGCCAGCAGCACAGGGTCCCAGGCAGGTACAGGTGCAGGGACAGGGACAGAGATAGGTACCTGTACAGACACCAATACAGGTACAGGTACAGGCACAGGGGCAGGCACCCGCAGAGGGGGAGCCACAGGCAGAGGCAGAGGGGGCTGACCCAGTGGAGGATGAGCTTCTAGAGCTGAGGGAGATCTACTAGGGCCAGGCAGATGAGATCAAGGAGCTGGAGAGGGAGAGGGATCAGCTCAGGATGAGGCTCAAAGATACTGAGCGGGAGCGAGATCAGGCTATCCAGCACTATACAGAGGCTGAGACAGCACTAAGGGCAGGGAGACAGGTCGCGGAGGATACAGGGGCAGGATATGCTTATGTCCTGCGGGCACGGGAGGAGATAGCCTACTGGAGAGACCTCTACTATGGTGCAGTGCCAGCAGATCAGTAGGCGAGGAGCTTCCATAGACCATTGCATACAGCGACAGCCACGGGAGGGAGCCCGAGGAGACAGGCATTGAGTGGTGGGGTTATGGGTCCTCCACCACCACCAGATAGAGGGGACAGGCAGGATGATCCTAGGGCGAGTCCTTCAGGGGCTCAGATTCCACCGAGGCCAGGTGGCTCTGAGGGAAGGAGTTCATCATAGCCATAGAGGGCTCCCTTTGTATCAGTACTGTACCATTTTTTGTATTGTAGACACCTGCAGGTGCTTTTGTAGCCATATGTTTTTGACATCATTGTATCATGACACTTTTATGATTATATATGAGATGATTCATCTTTGCGGCAGCTATATGCATGTGTACCTATGTGATGAGATGTTCTTATGTGACGCTTATGATATGGATGCAAATATTTATATGATGTAATGTAGTATTTTTGTTCTTTTATGTTTTATATGTGTATGCATGATGCAAATGTGAATGTATGTAATGCAGATGAATATGACAATGCAAATGTAAATTGTGCTAACAAGTGTCGTGTGCAGGATGTGATGTAGTTGTAATATATATATGTATGTATGAAATGCTTATATGTGGTAATGCAGGTGCAACTACATGAAATGCAAATGTTTTTGGTGTGTCATTATACTCAGTCATGTGATAGCAGGCTACGCGAACTTGAGAAGGATGATGGAAGTCAATCAAGAAAGGGGGATGGAAGATAGAAGATATGAAAGTGAAAGAGCTTCTTGTGCATTATCATCATTGAGCTTTATGATGGCAAAATAGGTTATGACAATCGAGGCATACGTTCGACCCAGAAAGTCATTGTACCTGTTTGCATGGAGATAAGACAATCACAAACAAGGAATGCCCCAGTTCATACTAGATCCACAGTGTCCTCATATCCTTGGACAAGTCATAGCATTACTAAGAGACAATCCACAGACAGCAAATACAAATAGGTGACGATACCCCATCCTCGCCTTTCTAGTCAAAGACATCCTAGAGATAGAATCTCTAGTCAAAGACATCCCGGAAAAGCTAAAAGACATGTCACCAAAAAAGATGAAATCAAAAGAAAACCAAGACTCGACACCAACATCCACTATAGTCCTCAAGTTTAGTGTCTCTTGTCACTTGTATAAGTCTTATTTGATTGTGGTCACAATGTTTATTTTCACAGAAAGGATAGATAGCACTGAACCATAATGTTGTCTAAGTCTGCTGAAAGATTTGATTTGTTGAAGCCCATTGTTGCTGTTGTGTCTCATCTGAAACTGACTGAATCCATGAAACTGATACTTTATTGCGGAGAAGATGAAACTTTATTGCAGATCTATGATGCAAATGTTGCTTTATTGCGGATTGTGCGCAGATAGACTGAAGGAAGCTGGAAGAAACTGTACTCCTCGAAACATGTGATGTTCTTGGTTCCACACCCATCACTAGACATAGGATTTGCCTTAGCCACAGATAGGATCTGATTTATTATGGATGGAAAGGGATGAAAAAGAATGTTTATTATGAATGGCTAACCAATCTTGGGTAGATCAATAACAAGCCATGATGGGAATGTGTAAGTTTATTATGGATAGATAGGTTGTGAGTGTGTGCAAAGTGAGAGGATGAAAGTGAATCCTGAAAGAGGGAGGAGAAATGTCTCTACACATGGCGCTGGTGACCCAGTTTTCACCATGGTACTTGCCCAGGGCGCCACCGAAGTGGTTTTCACCATTGGACGAAATTATTTCTCTTTACTTTTTTCGATTTTTCAATGTTTTTTTGTGTCACAAGGCGCCTGTTTGCCAGGTTTTCACCAAGTAACAATTTTTTTTGTTTTATAATTTTTTTTGTATTTTTGAAATTTTTGATTTTTTTTTTTGTATTTTACTTTTGAATTAGGATACTCTGAAGAGCTATGTGTAGAACCTGTGAAGGTGCATGTTGTTGATAGGATCCTCGAAAGGTTCACCTTCTGTAGTTGAGAGCTAATATGCACCAGATCCATATGCTGCTGTAATGATGTAAGGACCAAGCCAATTTGGTTCAAACTTGCCCTTCTTCTCTCTGTCTTGTTGATTTTTAGGATTTTCTCTAAGAACTAAGTCACCTACCTCAAATGTGTGAGGCTTGACCTTGTGATTGTAGCTGCGACTCATTCATTGTTGGTAAGCCTTGAAATGATTAAAAGCAGTTTGTCTTCGTTCATCCAGTAGTTCCAGCTCTTGTAAGCGAGAGACCCTATAGTCTTCATCACTGATGATGTTTTGCAAAGAGACCCATAAAGAGGGTAACTCGACCTCAATAGGCAAGATAGCTTCAGCGCCATAGACAAGTGAATAGGGTGTAGCTCCTGTAGGTGTGCGGACACTTGTGCGGTAGGCCCAAAGTGCAGGATTAAGTTGGATATGCCAATTACGACCAGCATCGTCGACTGTCTTCTTTAGGATTTTAAGGATTGTTTTATTAGACGCCTCAGCTTGGCCATTACCTTGGGGGTAATATGGTGTGGAGAAATGATGGGAAATATGGAAGCGGTCACAGAGTTCACGAACATCCTGATTTTTGAAGGGACGCCCGTTATTAGTGATAATGGAAACAGGAATGTCGTATTGGCAAATGATATAGTTAAGGATGAATGTAGCAATTTGTTTTCCAGTGACTTGTGTGAGAGGCACGGCTTCAATCCATTTTGTTAAGTACTCTATGGCAGTGATAATGAATTTGTGACCATTGGAAGAAGGAGGGTGAATCTTGCCTATGAGATCGAGTCCCCACTGACAAAAGGGCCAAGGAGACGCAAGTGGTTGAAGTTCTTGTGTTGGCGCATGTATGAGGTCTCCATGAAATTGGCATTGCTTACATTTCTTGATGAACTGATATGAGTCTTTCTCCATATTGGGCCAGTAATATCCAGTCCTGATGAGTTTCTTGGCCAAGGTAGGACCACTAACATGTGGACCACATATCCCTTCATGCACTTCCCGTAACACAATCTGAGCTTCGTCGCTTTCTAAACATCTAAGAAGAGTGCCATCTAGACCTCGTTGGTATAGGATATCAGCTAAAATGACATATCGAGAGGATTGGCGAATGAAAGTGTGACGTTGGTTATTTGATAGATCAGGAGGTAAAGTATTGTCACGTAAGTATGTGAAAATGGAACCATATAACTGGGATTCGGGACCGACAACACATAGCGTCTCAGTAGGCATGATCTCATATGAAGGGACCAAAAGGTTATCCACCAAGAACTCATAGCGGGTCTTGTTTGGAGGTAGATCGATCAGTGAAGCAATTGTAGCCATGGCATCTGCGGCGCGATTCTGCTCTCTTGGTATCTGCTCAAAGTCTATCTTTGTGAAATGTTGTTTCAGATTATCCACCATTTGTTTATAAGGCATTAACTTTTCATCTTTTGTTTGGTAATCATCAGTTGCTTGACGGATGACAAGTTTGGAGTCCCCAAAAATGCAAAGTTCCTGGATCTTCCATTGAACTGCAATTCGTAATCCTGTTGTTAATGCCTCATACTCTGCTATATTGTTAGTGCAAGGAAATGATAAGCGGTATGATTTTGGTATAGAATCCCCTTGAGGAGTTATAAAGAGGATGCCAGCTCCTTCCCCATGCTGTGTGTATGAGCCGTCAAAGTACAGTTGCCATGGCTTTGTATGTGACATTGTTAAAATGGATTCATCTGGAAATTCTGAACTTAGAGGAACATCATCTATCATGGGAGCATCTGCTAATTGATCTGCGATGGCTTGTCCTTTTATTGCTTTTCTATCCACATACTCAATGTCGAATTCACTCAGGATCATTACCCATTTGGAGTGTTGCTTTATTAAGAAGGTATTTCAATGGGTCTATCCTTGCAACTAACTTAGTCTTATGAGTAAGCATGTAATGTCATAATTTTTGTGAAGCAAAGACCACGGCGAGACATGCACGCTCAATTGGTGTGTAGTTTAGCTCATATCCTACCAATGTGCGACTGATATAGTATACTGCTTTTTCCTTGCCCTCAGCAATTTGTTGTGCTAAGAGTGCCCCCAGTGTTATTGGAGTAGCTGATATGTATAGTAACAGTGGTTGATTTGGAACTGGTGGCATCAGAACTGGCGGATTTAGAAGATAATCTTTGAGCGTCTGGAAAGCCTGTTGACAGTTATCATCCCATTTGAATTTGATGTTTTTATGTACCAGGTGTTGAAAAGGATTACACTTATCTGCCAATTGGGCTATGAATCTTCGGATAGACTGGAGTCTGCCTTGTAAGGATCGAAGTTGACTGATATTTCTTGGTGGTTGCATTTCCAAGATGGCCTTGACTTTTGCTGGATCAGCTTCAATTCCTCTTTTGGATACAATGAATCCTAGGAGCTTCCCAGAGGTTACTCCAAAGACACATTTCTTGGGGTTTAATCTTACTTTGTATTTTTCCAACCGATCAAAGGCGACTGAAAGTATGTCCAAATGTGTATTTATGTCTATTGATTTGACCAAGAGGTCATCGACATAATCTTCCACAGTTACGTGCATGAGATCATGAAAGATAGTAGTCATGGCTATTTAATATGTAGCACCTGCATTCTTTAGCCCGAAAGGCATGACATTCCAGCAAAAAGTTCCCCATGGACAAGTAAATGATGTTTTGTGTTGATCCTCGGGTGCGATCCTTATTTGATTATAACCAGAGAATCCATCCATTAATGATAACATTTCATGACCTGCTGTGAGATCAACAATCAAGTCAATATTTGGTAATGGGAAGTCATCCTTTGGACAAGCTTTGTTGATGTCTCTGAAATCTGTGCAAATTCTGATGCTGCGATCTGGTTTACTAACAGGTACCAAGTTGGAGATCCATTCAGGATAATCAGTTGGGCGTATGAATCCGACATCGAGTAATTTCTCAAGTTCTGCTTTGACTAGTAATGCCACTTGTGGATGCATTTTTCTTAGTTTCTGTTTTACTGGTTTTGCCCACGGTTTTACTGTCAAATGATGCATTACCAAATCCGGATCTAATCCAGGCATATCAGCGTATGACCAGGCGAATTTGATTTGTCGTTCTTTGAAGAAACTTATGAATTTTGACCTTTCGGACTCTGTTAATGATTGAGCTAGGAATATGTTGTGTGGAACCTCTTCTGTACCAATGTTTGTTTTGATAGTCTCCTCTACCAACATGGATGACTTTTCCTCATATGATGCTAGGAGAATGTCGAGCCTTCCATCTTCGGGTGCCTCAGAGAGGTTTTCGCCCTCAGATACGTCCTTTCTTTTTACTTTTTTGGGGTCAGACAGCGCCATAATGTGGTTTTCGCTATAAGACCCTTGATTTGTTCTTATTTTCACATTTTTGCGACTGGAAGGTCCGACACCCTCACCAAAATATGCCACGCTATTGAGTTCTATAGTGTATCTCGCTTTATGATCTCCAGGGGGAAGATCATCTCTTATGCCCAGATAGTCTATAAAAGCTTCATCGTTTTGGAATGTATCAAACTGTGCAGGTCCTTCATGATCCCAGTCAACGCGTTGGTGGTGAACAAGGGGAAGGCCGTTAATGTCTTCGAAGTTAGCAGGGCTAAGAGTGAAGATTTGGTTATATTCGGGTATGTCAAGGTAATTATCGAGGTCATCGATGGCACTCTCCTCATCAATCTCAATCACGAGCGAATCCAAATTATCATCACTAGTAGCGCATTCTGGGACAGGTGTTCTCATCCTATGTGATTTCAACCTAGAACCTTGAGACAAGGACTGTGTAGACTCCTCATGGGTTGTTTCTTGACCAACTCTGAACTTGTTATAAAACTCCTCTTCTTCTGTGGGTTCATCTGGCTCTCTAAATGTCTCGGTGAGCTCGTAGTCACTGGAAGACTTGTCGGAACCCCATTCCCATTCGTTGGAATCTGTGGAATAGCGATTCTCTTGTTGAATTTTGGTAGCTTTGATTTGTAAGGCTTCTTCTGTCCTTTGGGTGTGGACCTTGGAAGTTAAGAAACCAAGTCCTTTCGAGCATTCCTTCTTGAAAGTCAGTTCAGGTTGTAAAGGTTCAATGATGCCTTCCTTTCGTAATCCCAGAGGGCTTTTTCCATCATACCCAAATTTTTGTAGAATTTTGAAGCCTTTGCCATATTTCTCATATGGTAAATTGATGTGGTCTTGTGTTTCCTCTTCATTGTCTCTGAAAAGCATTTGGTATAAATCTTCCTCTTCTAGTTCACCCCATCTTTGAAAGGTAGTAGGGTCCCATTTGAGCATCATGATGGAGATTTGTTTGTTAGGATGTGGTCTTCCATATTCTTTTGGGGAACTCATGACTTGTCTTAAGTACATGGTCTGATTGAAAGTATATTCCCCCATGTCTTTGTCCTGAAACTTGCCTTCAAGCTCACCTTGTTTTGATGTCAAAGGTTTTAATGACTCAGGATCAATGTATGCCGAGGAAGGAACAGCCTCACGATTACTGGGAATGATGGTCTTAGTCTTTGATTTCAGGTTATTGCAGTATATGAATGGATTAGGATCCCCGTTAACTGTTACTTCCACTCCATTATGAGGAAACTTTATGCATTGGTGATATGTGAATGGGACTGCCCTCATTTCATGGATCCAAGGATGTCCTAGCAAAATGTTATAAGTGAGATTTAAATCCAAGACTTGACAGACCACATCCTTTGTAACTGGCCCAACTCTGAGAGGTAAGGTGATTGTGCCCTTGGATGAACGCTCTTCATCATCATATGCTTTAATGGTGATTTTGTTTGTAGAATTCACAGCTTTATTAGAATATCCCAATTGTGTGATAGTGCTTAATGTGCAAATGTTTAGACCTGCTCCTCCATCTAGCAAGACTCTTTTTATTCGATGTTTGTGTATGAAGGCTTCTATGTGTAGCGGTGCATTATGTGGCTGACTTACAGAGGTGTCATCGGCTTCTGTGAATGTAAGTGAATGTGGAATGGAAAGGTATCCCACCATGGCTTGAAACTGGTCCATGTTCAGATCAGTAGGAACGACAGTGTCTCTCAAGATTTTGTCAAGAATGGCTTTATGTGCGGGAGATATGCGTAGGAGCTCAAGAATGGAGATAAGCGCGGGTGTCTTCCCTAGCTGTTCTACAAGGTCATACTCAAGTTTGGTTGATGAAGAAGTGGTGTTTTTAGTTGGAGCACATTGCAAAGTGATTTTACCTCGGTGGGTTGTAACATGACATTCAGAGGTAGGTTCGGAAGAAGATCCAATGCCTTTTAGAACGATCTTGGGTCTCTGGGTAGAATTCTCAAGGGCTTTGTCCTTGATGATAATGGTAGAGACATAATTGTCCATTGAGATGTGATTGATAGTTGAATCATAGTTGTAAGATGCTCCGGTATAGTTGGTTTGATCCTCTGTGGCTTTAGCTTTTCCCTTGTCATGTTTTGGGAATGGTTCCTTAAACATCTCATGTTCTTGATTAAACGAATGTCCCTCAATCTCAATGTCACCTCTATCAATGAGATCTTGTATGATGTTCTTCAGTCGATGACAATTTCCTGTCTTATGACCCTTGCTCTTATGAAATTCACAATATTCATCATCATTCCACCAATTTGGTTTAACCTTTGGTTCATATGGAGGAAAATTTGGAACTGTGATTACTTTGCTTGCCACTAGCTTCTTGAAAACTAACTCAAGTGGTTCTCCCAATGGAGTGTACTTCCTTCGTGATCTAGAAGTTGTTTGAGTATTCACTTGATTGTTTGTAGAACTTGATCCTGAAAAGATGACTTTGGGTCGCACTGTGTTGGCATCAACAACACCATCATTGACTGTGCTCTTGTTTTTATTCCAAAATCTTGGCTTGTCTTTTCCTTTAAAGTCATCTTTGTTTTCCTTGAATATCTTAATGACTCCTTGTTCAATTAGGACCTTCTCTGTCGCTAAGCCTTTTTCAATCACATCCTTGAAGGTG
Source organism: Cryptomeria japonica (assembly GCF_030272615.1). NCBI lineage: Eukaryota > Viridiplantae > Streptophyta > Pinopsida > Cupressales > Cupressaceae > Cryptomeria > Cryptomeria japonica. The sequence goes on along the minus strand of NC_081405.1, from coordinate 320,191,079 downwards.
GACAAACAAGTTTTTCTTAGATCATAGCCAATGTCTTTGTTAACATTTTGTGTGAACATTTCTACCATTTGTTTTTGTGGAATTTCACAAGAGCATCTGCTGGCTAGATTTCTCCATCTTTGTAAAAATGATGCAAAAGACTCTCCCTCTTTTTGCTTGGTGTTGCACAAAGTAGTGAATGATATGTCTGTCTCTATGTTGTAGGAGAAATGTTGGATAAATGCCTCTGCTAGATCACCCCATGACTTAATACCAGGTGGAAGTTGGGAGAACCATTCCATAGCTTGATCACCTAAGCTTTGTGGGAATAATCTCATCAAATATGTCTCTTCTGCTGCTACCTCAATGCAAGCTGTGAAAAACTGTCTTATGTGTGCCTTAGGATCCCCTTTTCCTCTATACTTATCAAATTTAGGCGTCACAAAGTATGTAGGAAAAGGAGGCATTGGAATGCTCTTGTCAAATGGATAAGGACATATGTCTCTCATTGTGTATGTTGTCTTCGGTGTATTTATGTCCTCCATTTTCTTTTATAAGTCCTTGATTTGTTGCTCCAAATTGCTCTTAGGTGGAGATCGACTTCTTGGACCATATCCTATGCTTGAAGTACCCATTGGAGGAGGAGCATGTTGCATATATGGATGATATTGATCATACACATGTTCATATGGAGGAGGTCTGTAATGATGTTGCGTATATGGACCACTTGGTATAGATTCATGTTGAGGAACACCATATCTATTTTGTGCATGTATACCATACTCTACAGGCATGTCATGTTCTATTGTATTGCCCCCAAATTTGACACGGGGTTTCCTTGTGTCCAAATTTTGAGCATGCCTTTGAATATCCCATTGCTTTGGTGGTTGATCCTTAGCATTGATATGTGATTGAGCATATTTTTCTCCATAAGATTTCCATAATGGTCTACGAAGGTGAGTATCATATGTTTGACCATGTGTATGTGGGACCTCTGGTTTTTGAAGCAAAGCTGAGGGTGACTCAGGTACCATTTATGGTCCTCTATTTCCTCCACTATTAGGTCTCCTTTCATCCATGTTGGAGTGAGGTTGTTGCAAAGGTTGATTTTCCATTATTTGAGACATGTCAAAATCATGAGGTATCTTGGCTCCACTTTGTGCCATCATTTGTAAGAAGTATTGTCTATCCCTCCTCATTATTTCCTCAACCAATCGATTGAAATGGGGATTCATAATGGACTCTTCCACATCTGCTGAATGTACAAAAAAGTTGTCCACATTGTCATTATGCGTAGCATTGTTGTTTGTAGTGTCCATGTTCTCAACATTTGGAATGTTTCTATAGGCATCCATGTCAGGTAATGTAGTATGATCAGAATTGAAAAAGATATCATTGTCATACTCATAAGAACTCATGTTTACGGATTCTTGAGCTCTTTAGTTTCTCTCCTAGATTTTGAAGACGGGTTTCAACCATGAACTAGATGAAAATGGAAAGAGTATGGAAGACTAAGAGTTGGATGGAATGTAAATGAATCTGAGGTGTACTTGCAATGTCCAAAGTGTAAGACCAAGTATGTATGTAGTAGAGTAGGTGTGACTTCCAAAGAGAGGATAGTTTCTCTTCATGAGGTAAGTTGACCTTGACTCTAAGTAAGACCAAATGAGACCCAAAGGTAAGAAACCTTGATGAGGGACCACTTAGCAAAGTGTTGTTGTATGTAGTGTGTTGACAAAGTATGATGAGGACAAGCAAGTGACCTTTTGACTCAAGTTTAGACAAATGTGAATGTAAAGTGAGATGTGAAGCAATGATGGACTATGCGAGACCCAAGGACAGGTTGAATGCTAGATGAAACCCTGGAGAAATGACCTAGGAAGCTCAAGAATTCTGAAACTGACTGTGTTTTTTTGCTGGACTGTAACAGTTTTTCAATTCTGGACACAGACGTGCCTGTATACTTCACAGACGCGGTTTCCTGACGCAGACGCGGATCTGTTTAACACAGACGCGTTTCTGAGATTTTTGCAAAGTGTAATGTTGACTGTTGGAACACAGACATGATTCTGTCCTTCACAGACGCGGCTAGACAACACAGACATTGTTATGTCCGACACAGACGCGGTTTCCTGACGCAGACGCTATTATGTCTGACACAAACGCGTTTCTATAAAATTTGTGCAATTTTTCCAATCTGTGAAGTCATTTTGTTGTGACCAAATCTGACTGTTTGACTGTTTTTTCATGACAAGAGGACATAGTGTTGATGAAGACCCAATGTTTGCAAGTGTCTAGACTCAAAAATGACTCCAATGTTGTTTGATGTAAAAATGTTTTGCATACACTTGAAGACACAAAAGATACAATGTTTTGTTGTTTGGTCTTGAATGTTTTAAATGTTTAACATAAGTCAAGCACAATTCTTATGGTTGGCCAAGACAATAGTTGTTGATCCCACATGGGGTTTTACCCCCGAGGCTACGCTATTCAGAGCGGATACTTAGATGTTTGACCTCACTAGCTCCACCCTCGGCACTCACTTCTCGGGTCAGCCAAGCATCAGTCCCCACGAAAACTCCTGGTGGTGAACTTTGTATCTCTACTAAGAACCGTATGTGTGTGGGCCGCTACCAGAGGTCCAACCTCTTGCCCCAACAACTAGAAGGATTTGGGCTTCTAAAACAAAATGGTGCTAGTAAGGGCATCCACTCGTGTGGCCATACATGCGGCACTTTCAGCTCTGTAAATACAGAAGGCTCCCAGCCGGTAGGGGTTACGCCCTACAACCGATCAAATAAATTTGATCAAACGGGTTTGTGGGGAGACATAGTGTCGGTATGAACTAATCAGCACACGTTATTCATAGTTTTCACCATGAATACATTTGTTTATAGTGGTTCGGAAGAGGTGGATTTTCCTCGCTACCACTTGGGTCATTCTCTTCTCACTAGTAGTCCTAATGACCACACGGGAAGACAGGTCCTCTAAAGATTAAACAAAAAGAGCCTATTGCTCAAGACACAAAAGACAATGATTCAATTTTAGTGCACCAATTGAAGTGTTTGCTAGTCTATGAAAACAAGGCACACAATAAAAATCCAAAAACCCTTGCCAAGGACCTGCAACAAAGAGTTGTTAGTATTTTGGATTGTTTCAAATGATCACCCCTTCCTGCAAGCACACAAGTTAGGTAAATTTTAAACCCAAAAGACTTTGTGAAAATAGGGGTCTTCAACCAAACGATTTTGCTTTCAAGACAAGCTGCACCAATTTTGTTAGCTAGATCTGAAAATGTTAGCTCAAAATAAACCAGATTTGAAACCCTAAATGCAAAATCCGAAAAAAAATGAAAACCCAAAATTTTGAAACTGATGAACACAGACGCAGTTACCCTCAACACAGACGCAACTGGGTAACATAGACGGGGTTCTGTGAAGCACAGACGCGGTTACAGAACACAGACGCGTCTTCTGGACACAAACGCGGCCAAAACCAGCGCAGACGCGACTTTACAACACAGACGCATTTTCCTGAAACCTACAAAATAAAATATTGCCAAAACACAGACGCGGATCCAGATGTCGCAGACGCGCTAGAAAATCAAAAACGTGATCCGAAAGTACACAGACACGGAAATAACAAAATGCTGCCGAAAACGTCGGATCTGCAACTTCACATTACAAAATCTGCAACAAGGATGTTAAATGCAAAAGGGACAAGAGTCCCACCGGGCGTGCCAAAATGTATATGGTGAAAATGGAAACAATAATAACGATATTGAAAGGCTAAATGAATCCAACCACAAAACCCTAGCCTAACAATCAACAAAGATCCACCATAACATATGAAGATTACCTAAGACAATGCCAATCAAATGAAATCACAAAGATTATACCATCACATGTCCAATAGGGTTTGGATCTCCATTCTTCCTATCTCCATTGATCTTGCTTGATATATTTGCTCTCAGATTTTATTTGCACAAGAGCTCAACAAAGAACGGAATGTGGTTGCTAGTAGGATCGTAGTGTAGTCAATTGCATAAGTTGATTAGAATGCATAAAACGATTAGGGTTTGATAATGAAGGAAGCATCTCCTTATATAGAAGACACAATATGAAATGGAGGGATAAGATTGAGAGGTGTAAAAGGAGGTCGGCTATGATTAGAGGGTAGGTAAAAGAAATAATAAAATAATGAAAGGGGTAGGTAGTGTAGGAATTAAGAGATGAATGACATGTGTCATGGGTAGAAAAGGTTAATGAATTAATTAAATAAATAAAGATTTATTTAATTAATAGAGGAATAGGGATCAATTAAATAAATAAAATATTTATTTAATTTAGGAAAAGGATAATTTAAATAAATAAATGTATTTATTTAAATGAGAAATAAGGCTAGAAGAGGATAAATGAATTAATTAAATAAATAAAGATTTATTTAATTAATAGAAGAATTAAGCTTAGATAATTAAATAAATAAAATATTTATTTAATTAAACTGGACAATTTTGGGTGTCTACAGTTCACATTACAACAAATTTTTAAACAGATTTATGAAGAGGACAAAGCATGTTTCATCAACAAAGAAAGTAATCAATACATTTGAAGTAGAAACAGTGAATCTTGTATATTAATGTCTGAGAAATGATAGTACATAGAAGCTACACTTGGAGATACTTCATTGCAGTTTGCTTACACAAAATGACACTTCTACTTCCTATAAAATTTCCTAATACATATGAATTTCAGTCCTTACAGCAATGATGCTCGAAACCCCCCCCCCCCAAAAAAAAAACTCCCTTTGTTACGCAAGATAACTCAATACAAATACAAATGCTAAAAGACAAGAATGAAAGGACACACCCTTTCGTTATCTTAACAACTAACTAACCAGAAATTAAAATGCGTAACCAAGATATCAATTACATTCCTAAACTAAAACACCACACTAGGACTTTTGATCCAGCCGCCGTCCACATTTTTTAATATGCCCCAAGTAGGTCGAATCCTTATATGTTGTAGCATTGAAGATGCCATCCTTGGCTACATTCTCAATCGCATAAATTTTTTCCAATTGATCGGTTGTGTCATTCATGTCAAGGACATCTGCTCTGGCGATGGCTTGGGTTGCATTAAGCATAGACTTGCACTCAGAGATCCATATGGTTTTGTCTTTGATCACACCTGCATCATCTACTAGACTGGGAACCCCATGCTCAACAATCTGCTAGCATTCATCAAATTCAAACTTCAATACCTTTTTAAGTCCATCATGTGTAACAAGCAGACCCTGCACCTTCTTTTTTTCTTTCTCTTTGGTCGTTGCATCTTGTAACATCATGTCGAGTCTATCTCAAATTCTGGTGTGTGAAAACATATTGTCCATGTTCCTCTGATATTCACCCCAAAATTCGCTCAATGCTTTCTCCATATTGTCATACCTCCTACTTAGCAACACGCAAGTGGTATCGGCCCTAATGCTCTTCATCTGTTTTTTCAACTTGTTATGTTCATAAGATAGCTTTTCGATTTTTTTCTTCCATTGGCCTCTTGAATCTGTAATTTGGGGAACAGGGTGCCCACTCCTCTTAAGGGTCTCTTCATACAAAGCCTTGTACTTATTCTTCTCTGCTATCTCATGTTTCATTTGGGCCTTATTAATTTTTGAAATATTGATACTCATGTCAGCTGTGACTATAGGATCTACTTCTCCAACCTTCAAGGTCATCATGTGACCAAAAGCTTTATCTACATCAATGATTTTTGGCCTCTTATTAGGAGGATATAAGGCCCACAATAACATTTCTTCCTCCTTTGGATCATATCTTGATCCAATAAAAATATCTTGCACCCCTTGGATGTTTAACTTCATATCCTTATTATCTGAATGTAACAAAGAATCAAAAATAAATGAAGCACTCAGGTCCCATCCTGGAAACACAATTATTCCTACCTCTACTAGCAATTGTCTGCCCCTTTGCGGGGTCATGGTCTCAACTTCTGTGTCAATGTCTTTCTTCAACCTCATCATCATTTTTGCTTCATTCTCAAGGGTCACATTTGGCACTGCTTCCCTCAATTTATTACCCTTGAAGTGGTACAGGAATGATTTGAATTCCTTAGACTTAATGAACTGATCATCAGATACAAAAGAAACATGTTTTGCCATTCTTTCATTTGTCTCTGCATTTAGAGCAACAATAAGCCTATCCTCTGCCTCTGAATCCTTCTCCTTCTCAGGGGCACGGAGCTTGGAGACTACTTCATTTTCCCCTGAATCACTTTGGGCTAGTTCTCCCTCCATGTTTTCTAGTCTCTGCCTTCTTTCCTCTAGCTTCTTCTCCAAGGTCTCCATAACTCCTGCAAGCTCTTCCACCTCCTTATTCCTACACATGTCTTCAAATTAATCCTCCTCATGGAGGTAGTCTCCAAAATCCTATATTTTCTTGCTTGAATGGATGTAACCCTCAGGATCATAGTGTGCTCTAGATAGGTGTTGCCTGTCAATGGCCTCGTATGCCCTAGTTGATACAATTTTAAAATCCTGAAACTGAAGTGTGTCAGGGAAGAAAGCTTGCTTGTGTGCTCCTCTGAAATGTTTGGCATTAGACACACTTAACTGCCTTACAATTTCCAAGAAGGCAATCCTGTCTGGTGCAGGCTTAGGGAGAACATATGGATAACCCTCAAATCCATAGCATCGAACAAAAGTGAAGTTTTGGCAAGAGTACCAATCACCCCAGTTGTGATTGACCTTTGTATTTTGGTACTCATGAGGCCTAAGAAACTTATTAACCTCCTACAAAAATGATCCTTGGCGAGGCTCACCAAAGAGCAAGAAAACTGGTTTGACAAAGAACTCCTCAAATTTGAGGTAATGAGAATGCCCAAACCTGTAATCCCAAAGGGAAACTCATAATTGCATTGGTTGCTCCTTTCCATCTATTCCAACTGTATTCACATTCAATTCTTCCGGCTATAACCCTCTAAGTCTCCCATAAAATAAAATGATGTGCATTAACAGTGAGTAGTGCTTGAAATATTTGTCTAGATTGTCTTTCAGGTTTAAGAAACCTTCATGCAATCTGTCTACCAGGTAAGAAGCAAAGTCAAATGCCCTAGGCTCATGCCTCTGAATTTCTGCTACTAGAATAAGTGGTCCTATGTTTGCCACATCAATAGCTTCAACTCCTCCCACCTGACCACAAGCCATATATGTATATTGCAGATACTTCTTAAAAATAGTCATGTCATATGGAGGACCTTCTTCCTTTGTTAGCCTCCCCTTCTCTGCTTTATCGACAGTGAGGTTCCAGCCCTGGTATGTAGTGTCCATCTTCATGTACTCTTCTTCCAAATCTACAAAAGATAAAGGCAATTCCACTTCCAAATCTACTGCAAAAACTTCCTGAATTGTAGCCTTTGCAAAATGCACTAGAGCAGTCCCATCAGGCAACATAATGCATCACTTGTTTGCATTATAATTTCTTACTAAAAGCTTCAACAAATCAATTTTCACAAACACATTGGGTACTACAAGTTTATTGAGACCCCTTTTCCATGGGTTTGAAATTGGTGTGGGCACATTCCTGTGGAAGTAATGGAAAAGGAAGAACTCGTGCCCTCGCACTGTGGTGAATATATCCCCAATCTCTCTGTATCTGTCCTCTAACTACTTGTGGATAGGCAAATTCATCTTAGCTCTACATGACTTAGCTCCTGGAGATCCCATTTGGTCTATCATGTCCTGATTCAGCTTTCTACCTGATTTCTTTATTGCGGTACTCGATACTTCGGCAGCTTTTCGCTTCCCTTTTGAGCTTGACCCCTCCATTTCTGCAAATTATTTCTATATAGTCAGTAACTCAGAAATTTTCTCAGTAAGCACTTAATATCCTTCTGCAATTACTTCGTGAGAAATGCTGCTCTGCAATACCAGTTATTAGGGATAGATTTGCAATCTTTGTAATTGATTATTGCAATCTTTGACAGATTTGCTTCGTGCGGCAACGAATGTACTCAATTTATGCATTTAATGGAAACTATATTGACACAGCCAGTTCTTCTCATTATAAAAACCAATGGCTAATCGGCGACACTCCTCCCGATGATTCAAATGTTTGGCGTCGGTTGTTATTACTTTACCACTTTTTGCTTTCTGATCGGAACAAACTACCCTGACCCACTTATCGGGTCTTGAAATAGCTATTTTTTCTTTATCCTGATGGTTCATTTCATCGTGATGGGCATCACTTTAGTCTCATCTTTGCCTTTTGTTTTAACGCTCCATCAGCATAACTCTCTCTGATGCATTCGCCTTTGGTTTCCTTTTACTTAAGTCATTGGGTGTGGGCATAGTTTATTTCTTGTCCCTCCGATACCCTGATGATCTCAATATACCAATCCGCGTTTCGACTAAGACCACCGCATTATTGGCACAACTTATCCCGATGAACTCCTTGTTATTACTGTTTTGACTTTTGGGTGATTTTGCTCCATAGTCTGCTAAAATCTGCAAAATTGTGCTTAGCACTTCATCTTGCCTCTAAGTTATTGGTCTGAGGTCGCGGCTATTCTAGCTCCAAAACAAACCTGTCATACAGCGTGTTAGTGTGAGGTTAGTCAATCGCAACCATTAACTGCAAAATCGACGGTGTAAAATGCGCGACTAACATGCGTGTTAGTCAATCCATACTATATGTCTGAAGGTTTGAGGTTTTTGAAATTTACCCTTTTTATGTCTTGGAATCCCCATGTTCTATTTCTATGTTATTTTTCCACTTAAGTGGAAGGGTCGATCTATCGTGAAGGGTCCCCCCTTTACTTTTTGCCTTAGGTGGGTCCCTATTAATGTTTTATTTTGCGCCCTTTTCCTAAGTTTTTAGTTCTTTGTCAGGAATTGTAAAAACCATGCAAGTTCTGGTAGATCTGACGGTGTGCGTGAATTCACAAAGGAAAATAGCTCGAACTTTACCTTTCATGAAGCAGCAAAAAGAGTGGTAGGCTAGAAAGGCAGGTGGATCCCTTGGTTAAAAACCACGCATCTCAAAGATGATCTAACGGTTGGCGTTGTTTCGCATGAAAGAAATGTGCAGAGTTTACCTTTCACGAAACAACGAAAAGATTAGCGAGGCCAGCTGGTGGGTTAAAGAATGAATGTTAACGGATGATATCTTCTGGTTGATCCAATGGCCTGCATTGTTTCGTAAAGGAAATATGCTTGGAGTTTATCTTTCGCAAAGCAGCGAAAGGGAAGGTTGGGCCCAGCGTGAGGATGACGTGAAAAGTAAAGAAGGTGCACCTTGAAAAGGATCTGACGGTCTGTGTTATTTCGCTGGGCGAAATAGCATGGAGTTTATCTTTCACGAAGTAGTGAAAGGATGGTGGGCCCGACAGATTAGGCTAGTCCTAGTTTTTAAAGGCTGATCAACTTGGAGTTGATCGGATGGCAAGCGTTGATTCGTAGCCAGAAGCAACACAAAATTTACCTTTCACGAAATGGCAAAATGAGTTGGCGGTTACATGGCGGATGATATGGCAGAATAGTTGGATGCCAGAAATCAATAAGGCAAAAGGTAATTTGTCATGGTTAAGTAAAACATGTGGTAGTCCTGGACAAATAAATGGATGACAAATAAGAGCTATCTACTGGCAATCAATAAGGCAAGTTAAAGGTTAAAGGTTGCACATCTCGAAAGAGTTCCAACAATGAGCATTGTTTCATAGCCCGAAGATGCAAGGTTTTTAAACTTCGTGAAACAGCGAAAAACATTTGCGGTGAGGACTTCATACGGTTAGTGAAAAGGATTAGCGGTCACCATGGAGAGTAAAGATTGAGAGAATGCGCGGTTTTTAATCTTCGCAAAACAAAGAAAAGCCAGGACAATGAGATTTCCTTTGTGGTCCGTTGGAGCTTTTTTTTAAATTCAATTGCGAATTGATTGCCGAAGCATGTGGATTAATGTCGCAATTCAATTCTCTGTTGCCCTATTAAGCCTCACATCAACTGGATTTTAGTATCATTTCAAGGAATTTTGCAAAGGAACCATTGCGCAGAGCGAGTTTCTTCAGGCAACAAGTAAGTTCTGCACTCATTTTAAAAGTTACAATTACAATTGGTTTCATTGGGTGTTTAAATTCTTAGAGGTCTATTTGAGTTTTAAATTGAAATACCTATAATTCAAGATGGCACCACGAAGAGATTTCACAGGGAAAGTGAATTATCAAGATAGAGCTATATGTGATGATTTCTTGGAACAATTAACCATGTCTACAAATCTCGCTGCTACGATCAAAGAATTAGTGCCCAAGGCCCCCCATTTGAGAATTGGAGATGGTTTGTATGACAAAGGGAACTGGTTGAGGGATTCACAGATAGGGATATCAGGGCTGGGACTTTTCAAGGTGGGTTTTGGCCAAAGACATTCCTCTGCTCCAATGAACAGTATGTGGGAATTAGATGTGGGAAAGCTCATAGTCCCTGGGGTTTTTATGGATGTAGATTTATTAACCCAGGTTGCAAATAATTATGACCCTGTTGCTAAATGTGTGAGAAATATGAATGGGGGAGCCTTAACGATGATGAGTTTAGGAAGGTGTTTAAGGTTAGTGAGGTATCAAACTACTTAGAGCCAATAAATTTTGATACACTTGCACAAGTCTACAATGTGCAGAGAGATCATCTTAGGAGCGGCCCTTCGAAAGAATATTTTGTCAAAATAGGAGGGTTAACTGTTGTAGGCCCTAGTACCATGGAACCCTTCTCTTTGAATTTGTTTACTTTGAGGGATAAAGGCATGTATTGGTCACTTTGTCAGATTTTTGGGGAAGATGCTGAAACCACTATGCCAACTCACTATATGCTAATGATAGCACATATCTTAAACCCCTCTCTGGTAGTAACTTTTGATTATGCACCTTATCTCACTGATGCAATCCATGCAAGGTTGATAGGGATTAAAAATGGTAAGGTAGACAGACCTTTTGGGTGGTACTCTCTTCCCATGCATATGTTTTTGTTTAAAGGTGTTGATTACTTCGCTAATGAAATGGATCTGGTTAAGGAAAATGATGGTGAAGAGATGCCTGTGCAATTATGGAGCACAATTTTGTCTTGGGATAGAGAGGATGCTAGTTACTTGAAGTTTGACAGATGCTTTGCACCTAGGCTTAGGATTCTCTTGTGCCAACAAAACCCTAGGATCCCTAAGGCCCTCCTAGAGTTCCTTAGGCCTAAAGAATTTGTTGAAGGTATCAAGATTGTGCACAACTAGGGTGATGTATATTTATACCCCGTCTCTATGGTGTTTAGAGTTTATGGATTCAGAGGAACTCCATATTTGCTTCCTTATCAAGTCCCATTGAAGATAGGAATTGCAGATATCCTAAGGCAAATCGGGGGTGTCCAAGCGGCAGAGTTAACAAATAGGGGAAAAGGGACCATTTTCCCTACCATCACCATTGCTCATCAATTTGTAATTACCAAGGGTGGCTGGAAACACTTTGATGATTTCTTTCAACCATATAGGTTGCCTACTGCAGTATCCAGATTTGCTAACCTTGAAGCTTTCCTCAATGGTATGTTCAGAAAGAGAGAAGTATGTAAAGGTAGACCACATCAGTTCCATTTTCCTGAGGATCTAATTAGAAATGAATTCAATCTAGATGAACAAGAATTGAGAAAATAAAAATGGGTAGCATACAAGAAGGCTCTTGATCTTATTCACCAATTTGATGGTGGTTATGATCCTCTCTCTAGTTTTACTCCCTTTGAGGAGAAAATTAAATTCTTAATTCTTTATTTTGAACACCTAATGCAGACATTGAAGGAGAAGAGGGAGGTTATAATGAGGAACAATCTTGAAAGGGCTAAGTTGGTTTTAGCCAAGCCTGCCTTTGCCAAGGCCATCCCTTTGGGTGATTATGTGATGCATAAGAAGCCAAGGTATAGTGTGCTAGTGTCGGTAACTGGTGAGCCCTCTACTTCAAAAGGAAAGAGAGCAATAGAAGATGTCACTGACATCCAAAACTCCCCTAAAAGGAAAAGAGTAGGCAAAGAGGTGCAAATAGGTGAACCTCTGTACTCTCCCTCCCAATCCCCTATCCATGTGGGAGATGAACAAGCAGCGGCAGAGCAATTGTTGTAGTTAGGAAGTCTCGGGGAGATTGCCTACACTTATGAGGAAACACAAGAGGGAATGCCCAGAGAGCCACCGAGTGCTGAGATGAATTTGACTGCAGATGAGTTCAAAGGAAAGGAACTAGACCCTACTATCAAACAAGCCAATGAGGAGTTCTTGGCTGATAATAATTTTGTTACAACAGGGTCCTTTATGCAATTTGTTTGGAAACAAAACATTGAGCAATTTAAGGCAAGCTGTGAGAAGAAAAAGAATGAGCAACCCCACAAAGATGCAAATACAGTGGAGGAAGAGGTGAATCAAGAAATGATGGCAAAATTCAAAGCCATTACTCTTGAAAAGGGGAGAGAAATGGTGTCAAAGGCTGGTGTTTTAATCCTTCCTGAATGGGACATAGCAGATGCCTTAGTGCTTGAAGCAGTAAGGAAAGAAACCAAGCCCCTAGAAGGAGTGACATTCAGTAAGGATAATGCTGCTTTGGTTATGTGGTCCCTAAAGAGGGATGCAAGCAGAAGGAGGAATAACACCTCAAAATCCAGCTACCTAGGAGGTATGATAGTGAAGAGAGTCTAGGACACTGGAGTGGTGGAAGCTGCCAGCACAGTTCTAGAAACTGCAAAATTCAGTGTGGTAGTGGCTAAGAAAGAAGTTAAGGAGAGAGCTGATCTCTAGGTAAAACTGGAAATAACTTTAAAGGCTTATAATGAGGCCAAAGGAGAGATAGCCAACTGAGATAGCATCATTGCTAGTTTACAAAGTCAATTGGCAAGGCAGTACCAGAAAGGTGAGTCATCTACTTTAATGATTGCATCTTCTCCAACAAGACCCCCACCCACCAATCCTATCATTGAATTTCCCCCTTCTCCTATGACCTCTGGTTTCCAAGCAACTGAAACCATAGAAGATTAGATGGAAAATTTTAAATAGGTTCGAGCCTTACTTGCAAGCAACTATGAAGAAAAGGTCAGAGGTACAATTTTGAAATTTGTTGACTCGGTTAGAACCTCTATTGTATACAATTACATGAAAAGAATTTTGAATATTTTGACTGATTTGAAAGAAGATAAGGCCACTTTAGAGCCAATTCTAAATAATTGGATGCCTAGGGGAGTGGAGTTGGAACTTATGTGTTCATCTCATGTAGAGGCAGAGGTCGATGCGAATATCAAATCCACTTGTGAGTTAATAAAAGGGATGACTGGATTAGCAAAAGAAAGGGCAGGTGTGAAGAGAAAAGCCCACATATATAGAAAAGAATATTCTGATCACAAGTATGAGTTGTTTCCCGGGGGTTTTGTTGGTCCAAATCAGCTGAAAGAGGAAAAGGCATGGCTTGATGAGTTGGGGTATAACTTGTCAGAGAGGGTAAATGAGGTCATTAATATAGATGACATGCCTTTATTACAGTTGAGAAGATTGAGAAAGCAAAGTCACATTATGGTTTTCTGGAGACAGAGGTTGGGAAATTGAGAATCACATGGAAAAGGTTAAATAAGATGAAAAAGAAGATTGTTAGCTTCTCCTGGCCAAGTGATGATGTGTTCCAAGAGTGGAAAAACAAATATGCAGTACAAGAAGAGGAAGTCCCACAATAGTTAGAAGATGCTGCAGTGGAACAACAAACTTAAAAGGCTGTTAGGAAATAAAATGATTGTATTTTTCTTTCCTTTTTCAGTGGGAATCATGGTTGTAACAAACTTTTCCTAGGAAAGTCTGAAGCTTGTTTGCATCCATATTGTTATAAATCGATACCAAGACTTAGAAAAAATCATCACAAGAATTTGTAAAGAAACTCTGCTGAAATATATCTACGGTGTTTCTAGTTCTCTCTAGAATTACCTTGAGTCATGTAAAATTTTTCAAAATGAATGTAAATATACAGATCAAAGTTTCAGGCCTAAATCTTCTTTGTCTTCTGTTGTGCATTCATTAGTTCATTGTATTCATTCTTTCTTGGGATCAAATACTAAAAATGAGCATAAGTTTTCTTTAATGTTTTAGTTTTATTGAGGTGATGAAGTCCATAGGTTTTTACCATTGGTTTACTATGGATCTCAATTTAAAAGTGTAAAAGTATTCACAAAAGGTATACCTACCTGAGCTTTGGATAAGTTCGAAGTGTAGAAGGTTTTGTTGAAACCTTGTTATATGTTAGTCTGGAATTCTATTTTCTTCGTGTCCTCTTTATATACAAATAGAGTTATTAAATTTTCTTACAGGGAGGAATAGGAAGGAATCAGAATTTGAGAACAACACTCCTCGCACTTACCATGGTCCTATCAGGTCTTGACATAACATAAAAGTTCTTCTTCTGACGTCCTGATGAATCCTCATTTGATGCTCTCTTTATTGGTATAACTCACACCGATATTCCAGCCAATGCTTCTATCTTCATTGGGGGTCGGAATAGCCCTTTTTTATTCCTCCTGAAATCTCGATGAATTCCCGATCCACTTTAGTGTTATATGCTTCTGATTTATTTTATCGATATAGGTAGTACAGATGGCTTGGACTTTCGATTCTCCATATCATCGGGGATCAGTCTAGCAATTTTCACACTACTCCGATATGGTTCTTCTTTCCAATGGGCTTGCCTTCAATTTCCTTTAGTCATCGGGTATCGGGATTAAACTTTCTTATTACTTCCGATCTCCCGATACTAAGTTATAATCTTGGCCATTTCGTTACAAGTTATACCGATGGTTTCATAGGTCATGGATATAGAAATTTATATGCTTTGTCGATAAGCCGATGCAAGCCGATAGAAAGAAACCGCCTACTTCCTCATCGAAACAAGCTATCGTGATGGAACGATCTTTCAAAAAGTGCACACCGAGTTGAGTATTTTTTAATGTGCTCCAATGAGTCCGCACTCTGTTTCATCGATATAAGTGATGTCGATAATCCTCCTTTGGCTTGCCAATGTGGTTTCATCTAGAGCTTCATTTTAGCTAGACGTAGGCCATACCTTAGTGGAAGGACAAACCAGAGACCTCTATGTTTTTTCATGCGCTTTGGCAGATTCGTATCACGCTGGTTAGATAAAGTACGTAGGAGCAGGGAACTTGACAAGTTCTCATAATAGTAAAGATATGTTGTTCGGACGAACCTTGATTGGAATTCGGGCCTCTTCTAGTCTCTAGACTTCTCTAGAAAGTTTGAAACTTTATATAAGGAATGGTTTAGATTGCAGTCTTAAACCTGGAAGTCTCGATTTGAACAGATGGTGCATCATTTTGGTGTCAGTTGCCTGTGTAGAGAGGAATCAATCCAAGCCCAATGCAGCTGGCTATTTCAAGCAAACAATGTGCTCTGGAATGTTGTATGGTGGGTGGCTAATGGTATATTGGGTGCTAATCAACACTGGTGTGATGGGTTTGTTTATGAGGTTGTCATTTGCCCTATGGTTGACATATTCGATTCAAAGGAAGCGACCATACGGAGGATCGTCGGCTTTGTCTGCCCATCTGATGGGCAGGCCCTGGGAAATACCATTCTAGAGTTGGATTATGATTGTTGGGTAAGCACCCTCGGCGTCTATTTTAACCACGCCAACTACATCTCCTCTGAATCGGAGGAGTCTGACACTGAAGACGAGGAAATTGCCCAAAAAAGGGCAACATGGGAGAGGAGGAAGAACTTCATCCAGGAGGCGTGGGAGGTGTTTAGGGTAGGGGTGAGGAATGGGAATCTAGATCCCTTCCGCAAACTACTGAACTCTGATGATAACTGGCTCTCGGCACCAGCCGCTGTCAAAGTAATGGAGATTGGAGAGAACATGGGTGTCATACTCCAATACATTGGGCGTTAGTTTTGTTGTTTATCTACAATTTCCTTTTTTGCATATGTCACTCACTACACTTCTATGACCCTATTGCAGACAATAGGAATAATTTTGTAAAATTAGCAGTAGCACTATTTTAGGTAGTTACCAGATAAGTTATAAAACATCTTGTCATGGTAAATACGAGAAAGTGTCAACTGACACTATGCTAGAAATGGCTCACCATTGTAGGTGCATGTAGCACCTTTGATGGTCATTTTGTAGCCAATATTTTTATGTTTAAAGATGTCATTTTCATCTACATGTAATGATGAGGGATGGTGGACATTACAATTTGTAAAGAACCAATGCTTCTTACACACTGCTGCCAATTTTTTAACACAATGTTGTTAAGTATTGATGTATTCAAATGCATTTTTTTTGTCACATGAAGTATTGATCTATAGTTGTTAGTTTTGCCTATTCTGTAGTTTAATATTGCTTCAATCTCTCTGTTAGCTTCAAACGGTTATGCAAAATCATTGTATAGATTGACTAACACGTGTGTTAGTCACGCGTTTTACACCGTCGATTTTGCAATAAACGACTGCGATTGACTAACCTATCGCTAACACGCTGTACGAAAGGTCTGTTTTGGAGCTAGAATAGCTTTAGCCCTAAAGGATTAGTTTATCGGTAGAACTTTCACCGATATCCCCGCAGGCGGTTTTATCTTAATCGGGGGTCGAAGTAGCCTTTTTCTAATCCTCCCGAAGTCCCCATGACTAACATGCGTGTTAGTGGTCCGTTTTACACCATCCATTTTGCGACCAACATTATGCGATTGACTAACATGTCGCTAACGCGCGGCTGTGATTGACTAACCTGTCACTAACACGATGTACGAAAGGTCTATTTTGGAGCCAGAATACCTTTAGCCCAACGGGCATTTCGTATAATGTTTTAGCGATAGGTTAGTCAATCGCAACCACTAACTGCAGAATCGACGGTATAAAATGCGTGACTAACACGTGTGTTAGTTATTACTGATTGGGTATCGATATAGTAGATCGAGACCACTCCCGATAGCCGAAACATAGCCCGATATGTCCCATTAAGTATTGGCATAGTTCAATTTATGTCCCTCCAATTCCCCAATGATCTCAATATACTAGTCTGCATTGTGACTAAGTCCCCCGCGTTATCAGCATAAATCACCCTGAAGAACTCCTAGCAACTCTCCATCCGCCTTAATAGTCCTATTAGGACTCGGCATAGCATAAAATTTCTTCTTCCGATGTCCCGATGAGTCCTGACTTAATGTTTAATTTATCGGTATAATTTACACCGATATCCCCGCAGGCACTTTTTATCTTCATCGGGGGTCGGAATAGCCTTTTTCTATTCCTCCTGAAGTCTCGATGAGTCTCCGATGCACTTTTATGATTTATGCTTCCAAGTTTGTTTTATCGGTATAGGTAATACCGATGGTTCCACCTTCCGATTCTCCATGTCATCGGGGATTGATCTAACTATTTTTGCACTATCCCGATATGGTCTTTTTCTCCGATGGGCCCGCCTTCAGTTCCCTTCAGTCATCAGGTATCGGGATAGACTTTTCTCATTACTTCCAATATCTCGATGTTATAACTCCATGATCCAAATTGCCTTATCGTTACAAGTTACACTGATAGGTTCATAAGTTACACCTTCTGCCTCATCGAAAAAAGCTATCCTGATGGTATGACTTTTTCAAGAGCGTGCACCATGCTGAGTTTTTTTTTAGTGCCTCAATGAATCCGCCCTCTGATTTATTAGTACATGTTATGCCGATAATCCATCTTTTGCTTACCAGTGTTGTTTCATGGAGACTACTTATACCGATAATTAAAATTTTATAATTTTGAACAAATGAACCATCCACCTTGAATATTAGTGATCCCAACTATCCCACAAGGTCTGATAAATACTAGAAAACAATCTCCCCAATGATGTATGTTATCCCGATGAGTCTTCTTCCTTTCTTGAATGGAACCGCTTTATCGGAGAAAGTCTTTCTAATAGATTCACCTTCTTTATTTGGTGCATCGGGTATTGGGGTAACATAGATTAGGACCTCCCAATGACGTATGCATTTTAGTCATTGGCAGAGGTTGTGTCGATAGAGCTCACGGATTTTCTTCACACTGTTTCATCGGTCCGATTTAAACCGATGAGTATGAACAAAGGTCAAGTGAATTGGAGGCATATTTCAAGTGGCCTCGGCTACTATAGCTCCAAATCAGACCTGTCAAACACTCAACATATCACTCAATATTCCCTTCAATATGCTGAAGTGATGCTTTTTCACGAAGATACTATAACATATCACCTGTACATACAATCCACCAGTAAATGCTCTTATGATGAAACTAAAAGTGTCCATATATAGCACAAAACTATTTTGTAAAAATATGTGCTAACATGATGAAGGTCTAATAGTAAAGTAGCTTTGGTCATTTGTGCGAAGCGACCAATATCATGGCAAACACATTTGACATCAACCAATATCTCAAAACAATATCACACTGAAGATATCATCATTGTGGTTGTTTACTGTTTATGATATCTCTTTCTTTCTCCGATATGTACAGGATGAGAATGGGAAAACACCGGAAATGGCAGGACATTATGGTATTGAAAGTTCAAGATGGTGGTGAAGGTTTGCGTCATTTCTGTTCAAGGGATATTCTATGGACTCCAATTTGTGTTGAAAATGATTCAACGACAGATCTGTGTGTAGCAATTCCACTGGGTAGATTGGATGCATTCATGAGAGGGGAATCATTGCGTGGAGGTGTTGAAACCCAATTCCTCTGAAAGTGGCACACTGAGCACGATAGTGCTATGCACAACATGCATACAACAAAGATGTACAACCGGTTCGTAGACACATTCTTTCCTATTCTTTGTCTATGTTTAATGACATTACGATTGTTATTGATAATAGGAGAGTTGTTTTTTGAAGGTATTGGTGTTCATATGGACCAGAAGACAATAGAAAGAAGTCGCCGAATAAGAAGTGCACACGGACATATCAGAAAAAAGAGGTTGTACATGCCACTTCATTGTTAAGGTGTTATATGGTAGGCCAGATGTGGCCATCTTGATATTGAAGCAACCATTGCATGTAGACAAGAATGGTGAATCTTGTCATGGCGTCGATGATACCAGCAATGAGGTGCGCTCTCAATTTGCACCAAACCTTTCCGATGAATGCAAAGCATATATAGAGAGGTTGTTATTGATGGATGTGAGTGTTGATGCTATTATGGATAGACATCTTGATGGTCCTTTTTTTCATGACATGTTGAAGAAGAGAGATTCATTTGTGACACGCAAGGATGTTATCAACGTGGCGACGAGGGGCCGTTCTATTCAGTCACGAAAGCATGTGTACAATGCCACTAGCATCTTAGAATGGAAAAAATAGGATGAGGCAAAAAAAAAATTCAGTAGCCACAAGGTGCCGACAGACCTTTCGTTATGGGAATACAAATGGCTTGGATGCTTGACATGATGGTACGATTCTCGCATGACTCAATCATCTCAATGGATTCAACATTCGCAACAAACAAATATGAGGCATATCTCTTTGAAGTTAACCTATTTTCATGCAGCCCATTTAATTTCTGGATGGTCATGATCTTCTTGTTTGTTGTTTAAAACAGTATCAATTGTATTTGTGTCTCGTCTTCGACGAGCAGCAATCGGGGGTGCCTATTGCATGGGTTGTGACATCAAGGAACAAGATCGAGGATATCCAGGTGTGGTTGATGGAGTTGCGGAGACAAGGAAAGGAAAATAGGCCTGATTGGAGGATCAATGCATTTATCACGAATGATGCGAGTGCAGAGATTCAAGCGATAGAGTAAGTGCAAGAGCGATATTTTGTCTACATGAAATCAAACATTATGATATGCTGCTCTACGTTCTATTTCAAATGACCACGCTCCTGACTCAGCCCAATTAAACGTTTTGTTCATAACAGGACTATTTTTTAATGTTGTGTCATACTTTGTATTTGGCACATGTGTCGAGCATGGTTGAAGATTGTGTACAAGTATGCAACAAAGGAAGAGCAATGGACATTTTTCACCGTCTAGGGGCGATAATGATGGCAATGCATGAAAGTGGAGAGAGCACTGTGGAGGAGCTGCACACTTTCTTTGTCAAATTTAGTGAGAAGCCACGTTTTCTAGAGTACTTCTGCAACACATGGTGTATAGGAGAAGGTCGTATCGGTGAGTTCAACATTACATTCAAGTGGTGGCTTTATGACTTGTTACCCATTTTGGTTGTCGTTTGGTAGTTGACATCCTACTCCTATTTTTAATTTCTTTATTTCAATTTTTTTTTTTTGGCCAACTATGTGGGCAAAAAACTTCAAGAATTTCGCTCATGCTAACCAGGACACAAATAATGCCATCGAATCATACCATGGTAAATTGAAGTCACTGCACCTAAGAGATGATAAAAAGAAGTGCTCAAGGAGGATGGACAATTTGTATTTTATACTTGTGTATAAAGTGGAACCATTCTACCAGCATAAGCGAGAATTGCAGCATTTTGGATTTATCAAAAACTATAGGTTGACACATTTGCAAACTAGTATGGAGAAGGCAAAGGCAATTCCCGATGTTGATTGTGTTCCAGACGACACTACTCCTAGATGGTAATGGGTGAAAAGTCAGTCCTCATGCAACTAGTATGTGGTTAGGAAATTTGGGGATCACTTCTACATCTATGAATGTCTGTGGAGTTTGCGAGGAAACATGTGCAAGCATGCGTTGAAGGTTATTGTAATGATGAACAATTAATTCCATGATTCACGTGTTTCGGGTAAGTGGATGTTCGTGAATGTTGATTTTCGCTAACTTAAAAGATGTGTACTTCACCCTAAGATCTCGTTCGCCAGATTGTCGACTCCGTTGACGGTTGCTTTGTATAGGCGACTATGGCCAGTGTATTTCGCCCTTGCGTACTGGCCAGTCACTCTCCCTCAGATTCACATAATATGTGCTGACAGACCCCATTGGAGATGTGGACGGTCCCTGGTGCCATACTTTGATGACAATATCGAGGATGTCACGGCATTCTTTCCATGGAACCTGCTTATTATGGACTACACCCCCATTTTCACGGGTTATGGTAGTCCACGGCCAATAGGGAGGTTTGTGAGGATACAGAGTAGATTCCCAATGCAGAGGAGGTCCTCTAATTAAAATTGTATAACTGCTCCTGTATGACTATGCTATTTTTTATAAAATAGTTAATTTCTATGGTTACATAGCCGATCTTTGAACGTCGTTTGTCTCGAATGTTTACGATTTATATGTTTGTCTCGGTTATGTCTACAATTTATATGTTTGTCTCTGTGCACTTTATATGTCTACAAACCAATACACTTTATATGTTAATTTAAATCTAATAAATATAATCCTTTCTCTAAACATGTCATAGGCATTGCAATTTTGATATGCAATGAAATTAAGATGTGAGATATGAAATGCAGTTAATCTAATAAATATAATCCTTTCTCTAAACATGTGATACTCATTAAGTCTTCTCTAAAAGGAATAGCATTGATTTATGTAATAATGCAATATTGATATGCAATAAAATCAAGATGTGAGATATGGAATGCAGATGTGTAAATTGTGAACACTTGGATTGAAGACAATTTTATCTCCTTCATGATGATGCAAGAATGTCAATTTTCTCTCCTTGGATTGAACACTTCGTATATGGGCCATCCAGTCACCGAATCAGTGAAAAGGACTAACGCGGCGTGTTAGTCTATTTTGCCATTTCCTGTGCCAAAAGGAAAAGTCCACCAGCCAGTACTCGAATCGCAACCGTTAGTCAATCGCAATCATTAGTTTCGCGTGTTAGTTCAAGGTTAGTCAATCAAAATCGTTAGTTTCACATGTTTGTGAAAGGTTAGTCAATCGTAGCCGTAAGTTTTGTGTGTTAGTGATAGGTTAGTCAATCAAAGCCGTTAGTTTTGCGGCGTGGTAGTTTATTTTGCCATTTCGCATGCCAAAAGGAAAAGTCTGCCACCCAGTACTCGAATCGCAACCATTAGTTTCACGTGTTAGTGATAGGTTAGTTAATCACAGCCGTTAGTTTCACGTGTTAGTGACAGGTTACTCAATCGCAGTTGTTAGTTTCGCGGTGTGTTAGTCTATTTCACCGTTTTGCATGCCAAAAGGAAAAGTCCACCATCCAATAGTCGAATCGCAACTGTTAGTCAATCGTAGCCATTAGTTTCGCATGTTAGTGATAGGTTAGTCAATCACAGCCATTAGTTTCATGTGTTAGTGACAGGTTAGTTTCGTGTGTTGGAGAAGGAAGGCAGAAAAGTCATCTCGGCAAATAGAAAAAATCCAGCAGAAGATGGATAAGTTTGTTCATGAAATCATTGAACATAGATTCAAGAGTGTGTTGTTGGTCACACAGAACTATTGGAAGACATACATTGGGATGACCAAAGCTTTGAGGGAGCATGAGAGGCTCAGATCATGGCTGCAGGAGATGATGAGTGATAACAGTCTAATGATTCCTGGTGAAAGGATTGAAGTCAAAACTTACCTAAAGTCACATGATGAGTTTGCAGATTGATTGAGAAAAGAGATTCAGAGATTGGACAATGGGAATACCCCTAGGGTGCCCTCTTTCTACAATGCTGGTGAATTGGTGTCGCTAGAGCAATGGAAACAAGAGTTTGTTAATGACAAGGATCGAGCAGTGGCAGGACTGGATCGGGACAAAGATTTGTCACCTTATGTGAATCACATTCTCTCCAATTATTTCCTGATTGAAACTAATATGAGGAGAATGAACAATGATATTGTAATGTACAAGGATGACAACTACACAGAACGTGTAGGGATGCTAAATTTGTTTATCTTTCAGTTTGTTAACAAAAGCATTAGTTGGTAGCTATGTACTAGAAAGTCACACCTCTTGGTGAAGATGTATACTCTCATATAAATGAGGGAATTTTTGTAATATTAGAGGGATCATTAGAAAAGAAGTAGATTATAGCCGCAGGCTCACCATTGTACTATTTTGACGAAGAAATATAATACAATCAGTTATTTTTCCTTTGTGTATGTGTTGTCGATTACTACATTTTCTACAAGCAATTGCTTGTGATATTATCTAAAGGAGATAAGGTTATTTGTGTTCTTCCAGTGAAATTTTGTGTTTAATATTGTGGATTTGGATGAAAAAGGATTTAGTTGTGAATTGTAATTATTCCCTGTATTCCTTCCTTGGATGGACTCTTAAAGTTAGAGTTAAATTCATTCAAACAGTTTACAATATAAACATTGAAGTAGATCTCATAAGAAACAGTAACTGACAGACTTGCGAAAAGGGGTGGGTTTAAAAATTGTCTCATAAGTTTACACAATAAGTCCTGAAGAAATATAAAGACTGTGTAGCCCAAACAACAAAGAAGGCACTGGTCATCTATAAGATACAACTCATTACCATATTAGTTCATTTTTCAATAACATGTGTGTTAGTCAGTCCGTACTATCTTTGTGGAGCGACAATAGACGCGTCTGCCATTTCCTTTAGGCCCACGAAACGGTGATGTGGAATTGCGGGCAGCCAGTCAGCGAATCAACGAAGATGACTGATTAACACTTGTCACATATATATGAAGTGTTACTTTCAATTTGAGTTTCTTTGTTTGCGGAATACAAGTAGAACTAACCTGTGTGTTATACTACACCTTTTTCATGTGGGCTGAAGCTATTGTGGCTCCAAAATAGACCTTTCGTATGGTAAAGCTTAAATAGTTAAATACTCATTGATCTATATTTAATATTTACGAAGAATAATAGTCATTGAGCAGTCTATCTTATGTACTTGTGATTCAGTTTATCCATCATTTATAAATAAGCATTTTTTCAATCTTCAATAAGTAACTATTATAAGCAGGTGGAAGTTAATATTTACGCTGAAGAATACCTCATTGAGCAGGCTATCTTACGTACTTGTGATTCAGTTTATCCATCATTTATAAATAAGCATTTTTCAGTCTTCTATAAGCAACTACTATAAGCAGGTGGAAGTTAAGAAAAATTGCCATCATACAATTAGTGGTTCTTTTAAATCCACTATAAAAAAACTTTTAACCTACAGTTAGGTTTTAGGTATAGATTCACTCGCCTTGGTTTGCGAACACTGATTGGGAAGTCATATAAACTTATTAAGAGAAGTGTGAAAACCATTCATCATACAAGACGTGTAGAAAAGCTACATAGAATCATTCAGAAAGCATGAAAAAGTGTACAACAAACCAATCATTAACCATTGATGTTTAAGTGAAGTCAATCACATTTATTTTTTTTATTTTTTTTGACAGTGTGGCAAGGCCACTTAATATATTTTTATAACTAGTTCAAGAAGGGCTCCCGAAGAAAAGAACCAAAAAGAAAAACTTCGGTCAATCAAGTTTATTGAAAATAACTACTCATGAAGCATACAAAGTGTCTTCCTAAATGAAAGAATATGTCTGATTAGAAAAAGTCTACACCACTGCTGACGTTTTATTGAACAGGACTTGACAATATACATCTACAAAACTTTCGTAATAGTGCAAGCCTGTTAGAGAGGCAGAGGTTGAGTATTTAAATGACTTTTGTTTCCCCCATTGGTCGGAGTAATGGGAGGCACATCATTCCCATTATCTTCATCGGTTACAGAGGCAAACACCTCCACGTACCTTTGTTTCCAATATTGAGCGCGTTGCGCACAAACATCTACATCCCCTACATCTGGTCACTTATGATTTTGTTGTTTTTAGCACATGCCTCATGCACTACCTCTTGTCTCTCATTCGCCATCTGCAAACCACGCACTTCTAGCTCAAGGTCCGTATTCTTATCATCCAAGTCCATGACCTTGTTATTCAGTTCCATGCATTTCTTATTGAGTTCATTGCATTTCTTATTGAGTTTGGTGCATCTCCTTTTCACTTCAATGAGTCTCCATTCAAGATCAGAAACAATCCCCTTCAGCCTTTCATTTTCAGCGTGGGCCATTTTGACCTTCTATGTTAGCAATTCTACTTGCATGGCGTCAAACTTCATTGTGTCCATCCCATCGTTCCAGTCTGCAAAGGGCGGTGGTGGTTGTCTTGCAGACTTCCCTAAACCGCCATCGGAGGTGAGAACATCGATCGTCCCATTTGCCTTTGAATTCGTAGCAGGCGTTCCATTCTGCGAAACAAATGTTTTGACACCCTTTCTTTTTCTTGTCCGTGGTCTTCCCATTGCCATCCCTGCAAACAATGCCAAAAAGAAGTATCTGTAGACAGGTGGGAAAGACAACATGAAAAATGCAGGAAATAATAGTTTATGCCAACAAGAAAGGAATTGCTATCTGTTGCATTTTTTGGAATGAATAACATTATGCACGATACAAAAGTTAACGTGTTCACTAAACTGGGCACTTGGGTGGCAGGTTACCTGCCAATTGGGAATCCATGTTTTGGGAAGATAACTCCATCAGTCAGCACTCCTTGTCCTGCATCCAACTTATTACACATCTACCATGAAACTATAGTAGAAGTCTGGTGTATTTTAATAGATTTGTTTTTTTTGGTTATTTTTTTGTTTTTAATTCATTTCAGATTCAGTGTTCAAAAACAAACAATAACAATGGTATATTCAACTGTCATAAGCTACAGTGGAAAGAGCATATGGTTCACAATTTCAATCAAACATTCCGCTTCATTCGTATACGTAAAAGAGTTGCAGGGACCCTATTGGTACGCAATAACAAAACCTATGTGTATGCAATATATAAGAGACCTTGAACAAAACTTGATAAGAGACCTTGAACAAAACTTGATAAGAGACCTTGAACAAAACTTGAACAGTAAATGACTATCATCGACTTTATTGTACCATCCACTATCATTATTAAAAATGTTGTGCACCAAAGAAAGGTTTGTGAAGTTATTAAAGGGTAGTTGATGGTGCAGGATCACCATGAAACAGTCCAACAAATCAAGCCTTTACAGTTATTTTGCTTAAAATAGAAGGAAAGGTTGAAAATAATGTAGAATTCATCTAAGACATAAACAATAATTGAGAGGGTTTAAACTATGCTAAGGTAAAAGCCATGTCAATATAACATCTCCAAATCCCATCTGAATAGGGTCTATCAAGACTGAACTTCCACCACAGTATCTCACTCTAAATATTTGGAAAGAGGAACAACAACTATGATCAAAGAATATTATCGCCTCCGCTGTCTGGATTGCGCAATGGAGTTGACGGCACCATAAAATGCTTTACGCTTCTTCTCATTCTTATGCAACTCGGGAGGGGTGATGCTAAGTGATTGCAGCCTATGACTTACTCGTCTAATCACAGGGCCACATTTAACATCCTCTTTTTGTGGCTGGACACTTTCGTTAACTTTATCCTACCACATACAAACGACATCATACGAGTGCTGCCTATTTCATTCCATTGGAATAAGGTAAAGGATGGAATGAGAAGATGAAGGAAGGGATCTTGTCATCTTTGAAATTTACCAAGGGTGGGGAACAGACCAGATCTTCAATAGGCCACACCGCCCACGAGTTTAGGGAATCCAACAAGACATCGACAAAAGGACCTGGGCAAGGCAGCTGGGCATTTTCATCAAATACTTTGACGATGTGAACTTTAGCACAATGTCGTGGGAGTGGAATAGTATGACACATTACACCCTTCCCCAGACCATCAACAACGCCTTCCCCAACCACTGCCACATCCACTAGTAGGTGGACTTCAATTGCAATAGCAACAACGTGAGCATATTCATTGGTGCACTCTTTTTTGTCTTCCACGGTTGCCTCCATTAGTAACGAGTGGACACGGTCGCTTAAATAAAATTCTTTATACATGTTGATCAAACATAGTCAAATGAATTCATGGCAATGCAATACAATAGTACCGGAGAGCTATCTCTCCCGACTTGTTTCCCCCATCGCGGTCACGGTCTGCATTTGTACATCCATCATCATTTCCCCCAGACTCTTTCTCAATACTTGTTTCTATCGAATTATGTTGCAAAACGTGACACATTGTACTGGAGTGTAAGTACACATTAAACCCATACGCCTACAAACACTACTGGACCAAGGCCGATGAATTTTACACAACTAAGGCAATAACAGGAACATAGATAATGGACACAAACCACAACATCATAAAAAATGCTCTCCAGTATAACACTACCTCTCACCGCCTGTTATCCAAAAGAAGAGCCCAATACCTGTTCATCTCTGCTCTTATCCTCCAATGTCTGCCCCAATTGAGTGGACTCCTCTGCAATCTTCTCACTACTGCATGCACTCAAATTTCCATTCACCATCTCCTTCAACTTCTCCCTTGAAATAGACTTCTGAAGTTTCTCATCCAATACCGCAACCGACTGCATAAAAAAAGAGTTACTGTATAGTATAACACACCATGTCATGATATAGCACTACATGTCATTCACAATGGCACTGCATTACCTGTTCATCTTTGCACCTATCCTTGAACCTCTACCCCAGTTCAGGAGAGTGCTCTGCAATCGTCTCGCCACTGCATGCACTCGGTTTTTCAATTGTCGTCTCCTTCAACTTCTTCCTCCTAACAGACGTCCGAGATTTTGGACTTGGTTTTTCGAGAACACTACACATGGTGTCATCAAGCAATTGCATGGACTATTCTTTGCTCGTATCGTCCATCATCTGCCCCAGCTCAGAAGAGTGCTCTACAATCGTCTCGCCACTGCATGCACTCGGTTTTTCAATCATCGTCTCCTTCAGCTTCTTCCTCTTAATAGGCATCTGATATTTTGGACTTGGTTTTTCAGGAACACTACACACGGTGTCATCAAGCAACTGCATTGACTGTTCTTTTCTCATATCGTCCATCGTATGCCCCAACTCAGGAGACTGCTCTGCAATCTTCTCACCACTACATGCACCCAATTTTTCATTAAACGTCTCCTTCAGCTTCTTTGATGAAACGGACTTATACATAACAGACACCCAAAGTTTTCAACTTAATTTTTTGCGCACACTGCATTCTGTGTCATCCAATACCACGAGACAGTCTATGCTCCCTCCACAGACCCCATCAACCTACAATGACATGGACGAAATAGTCAACATACTACACAGTATAGTGCAAAGCATACCATGCAATGAAAAAACACATATGGACAGGCCAATAGACAGTCACCTTCGATGACAAACGTGTCACATCATCTGAAGTCAGACTTGTTTTTTTTGCAACATTCTTCTTTTCTTGCTTCCTCGACGAATCACATGTAGGCTCATTGACTCGCACGTTTATTTCAGGATGTGAAGTCTGCCTTGTTTTTTCTTCAACATTCTTCTTTTTTTGCTTCCCCGACAAAATAGGTGCACCCTCTTTTGTTTGATGATTTGAAGTCAGCCTTGATTTTTTCACAGCACTCTTCTTTTTTTGCTTCCCCAACGAAACAGATGTAGCCTCATTCACTGGCACATTTGTTTCATGATTAGCCTTTGATGCCAGAACCTCCTCACCATGGTCTACACTATCACTTAAAATTTGGGCACCAGGATAGGATACGTCAGTAAGTCATTCTTCACACGTTTAAAGGAATTTAGTAAACTGCAAAAAAATACGATCACTAAAAAATCACCTCTGTTGCAATATTCTTTCTTTGCAGTAACTTTAAAACTTTCTTCCTTCTCGCCTCCCTAACTAGACTGTTGTCGTACACTCGCATTGCTTCCTTTATCTCTTCCTTCCCTTCGGTAGGAAGCTCATCACGTGTTTTCTTGCCATATTTCATACACACCGGTCAGTGACACATTTTTTTTGCATACTGTGTCGTACACCCATTTGGTATTCAATATTAGACTCCCTCTTTTTCAAGTGCATCAGTGATTTCTTCGTATGATCCGCGTTGCGCTTTCCACTTCCACACTGTTCACGACTGCATCGTACAATCCCCAATAATGGTAGTTGATGTTCTCTGGCTCTATGCATATTAAGCCTCCCCAAATCCCAAAACTGACGACCTCCATTTTCGGAACAATAACGAAAGAGACAAAAGTAGTGCAACTTGCCATTAATATGTTCTCTTTTGTGATCGACCTGTTGCTGCGCACAACCAATAGAGACAAAGAGTCACATTCAATTTTGCTCTAATCAAGCATTATAAAGATAATCCAATATATAATGACTAATAGTGGACCTCCTTATTACTCACCCCTCCTTGTTCCTGTTCGCGAGCGCTAACAGAATCACGTTGTCGTTCAGCCTCCTGCTCTATGCTCACCTCGTGCTCGCTATGAACGTCCCCTTTTTCACTCTCACCGCCTCAAGCATCAATATAATCGCCCTCATCTACATTTCCAATGGCCTCATCTTCCTCACCAACACAACCACTATCATAATGTTGTTCAATAAAATAGCACACATCATCGATCCATTTTATGCCCGTGTATATATCTACATTTCCACTTATAAATCCCAACTTCCACCAACCATGCCATGCAATGATGGAAAAAAAATATAATGCAATGATAAATAATTACCAGTGTGGTTGTGCAGTCACTGAGAAGCCGACTTGACAATGGGTTCAAAATTGGAGACCCGACCGGTGACTCATTCAGATTTGAATCCCCAACTAGTCCCTGACCTGAAGGCCCATCCCCTGACTCTTTCAGATTTGGATCCCAGACTAGTCCCGCATCTAAAAGCCCAACTCCTAACTCTTTCAAATTTGGATCTCTGACTAGTCCCGCATCTGAAAGCCCAACTCCTGACTCTTTCAGATTTGAATCCTCAACTACTCGTGGATGTGAAAGTCCAACTCTTGAATCTTTCAGATTTGAATCCCCAACTTGTTGTGCATCTGAAAGCCCAACTCCTGACCCTTTCAAATTTGAATCCTTAACTAGTCCTAGATACGAAATCTTGGCTCCTGAAACTTTAAGATTTGAATCTCCAACTGGTCGCGCATCTGAAAGCCCAACTCCCAACTCTTTCGGATTCGAATCCTCAACTACTCCCAGATGTGAAAGCCCAACTCCTGAATCTTTCAGATATGAATGCTGAACTGGTCCCACATATGAAATCCCACCTCTCTCCTAAGTATACAAATTAGTTCTCCAGTCACAAGCATTAAACAGTTACAACACCAAGCAATACTACTTGTTGCATAATCTATTAAAACTACTTAGCTTACAGGCAGGCTGATGTCACATGTCACTGGGAAGCGAACGCGACCAACTCCCAGGAGATCATCTGCATGTAGCTCCAGTAACCCATAATCAAGATCAACATTTTCCCTCAACCTTTTTCGCAACACAATTGACATGATTGAACTGAAACATTAAAAAAATGCAATTCATATTCTTCACACTATCAATAACACCACACATTCAGCACAAATGACACAGCCAACACACGACCGATTATGCCCACATTCCAATATAAAGTCATCATGTCATTGTGTTATGTACAACCCAGCTAACGGTTTAGCAATAAACTATCCATGACATTTTGCTCTAGAACATATTTCGTTACAATTGCAATGAAATAATGACTATGATCCATCGCCAACGCTGTTAAAAAGGCTTCATGTGTTCTCCCCATCCAAAATACAACACAAAAACTAGACTTTCTTAAGGATTGATAAAGAAGGATGCAAAACACGCTTAACGAATCGCCTATGTCTATTATGGCTCCAAAACGGACCTTTCCAACAACATGTTACCGACAGGTTAGTCAATCGCAGCCGCTAGTTGCAAAATAGATGTTGTAAAACGAGTGTGCAACAATCAAGATGGTCAATCTATGTCAGAGAATACACATGGATTCATTACCATTAACAAAGTCTTTGACGATAATTAATGGGTACAGAGACCTCCAATTCATTTTTCGAAACACACAAGTCTTTTGAAACGAGTGTCTATTCTAAAGCTTCCGTCTCTCTATTGACATGGGAATATTATTATTTATTAAAAATGTAGTCTTAAGATACGAAAAGAAAAAAGAAAAAAACACTCTGAAGGATAGACACTTGAAGAGTTCGTCATGCCAACCCAAGACATCTGAAACAGAAGCCCAAATCACATTTCAAATCGGAGTTGGATCATAAAACACATGTACTTCTCAAACATCACGAACATCAATAATCTAGAAATACAAATACACTAGGATGAACATTAACACTCTCATGCAAATCAACATAATATATACAAATTTATAACACATAGTTCTCAAGAATCAGGATTTTTGGTTCATATATTCAACACTGGTTTCATGACTCGAAGATCCATAAATAACAATCGTACTACGTTCAGGTTCAAAAACTATATCTTATTGTCTAATATGGTGCATCTATAGCATATAATATAAGGCATCAGCCAATTGCATTGTTCATTTTCATTATTATCAAATTTAGTAAAAGTAAGGACATTAATATTACATGATCAAGAATAGAAATTTATACATACATTTGTATCACATAAAAAAATTATATACAACAAACTATATATATATATATATATAAAACAAGCGCCTTTCAAAAAGTTGCACAAGCCCAAAGATTATTAATAAGGGGACATTGCAATGCAAGTAGTATTAAACAAGGGAGAGAGAGCAACAACCTGGGAATGTCTGGACGTTTGCCGAGGGACTACTCAATAGTCCTTGAAAATCAACAACCTGCATGGATAACTAATGTTACTGGTAGTCTACATTGGGAAGTACATGCATTTCAAAATACATAAAAGGAACCTACATGTTCATATATGAAAATGCAGTTTAACATTCAATATAAACTACCACTAAGTAATTTATATCACCTAAATTATATCTGTCCATTTGCCATAGTGCCAGAGTTGTCTATATCAACCACCTATTTTCGTACTATTGTTGTGCGCTCAAGGACAGACGCCTCTATTCCAACTCAAAATCAACGCTATGGTCCAACTAACATGCAACTTAGTCACACGTTTTACACTATATTTTACATTCAACGGATGCAATTGGATAACATGTCACTAACACGCAGTACCATTTGTCTATTCTCAAGCCTTGTTATTGACTAACTCCATCTCCTATTGTAAATTGTATCACGTGTTAGCCTTTGGCTTTACCGCTGTTAGCTGCATCAAATCACAACCCGTACATGAATAATGGTCCGAGAGGTTGTGTCTCTTCTAGTTCCAAAATAGACAAATCATACAGACTAACAGCGTTGTGTTAGACAAAAGTAGCCATCAAATGCAAAACCTACGATTAAAACCCTGCCACAAACATGGGGTGTTAGTCCCCCCATTTATTTTTTTGCAGCCACAATAGAGGTGTCCCACAGCCTGAGTAACTTGAGTTTCGTGCTAGTTTTTTCTCTAACAAAAGTACCAAGTTTTGCAGCCCGCGGCCTCTTCTTCCTATCGAGATACCCTCTGAACGTGATTCTTCATTCACAAGCTTTTAATGTGCATGTTATGCACAATAAACCAGTGGTAACCACGAAGCATGTTGCAGCCATCCTCCGACATGTCCACATAATTTTACGTGGGCACTGAGGACTGAAACAGAGAACTCGACAACAACTCCACATCATATACCATGGGTCAGAGCACCACGACAAGTTGCCATGGTATGCATGTCTTGGAAATGTATGTCGATACATGTTGTTGGTATGATACGTCCATTGTCGAGCCACAATACACATAGCCTCCCACATATATTTGCATATATGTTTATTCTGCACTTTTTGAGTGTGATTAGGTGCTTCAAACTTGTGTCATGTCTATTCTGGCTTCAAAATGAGATTGTAACAACGACATGAATCGACATACATGAAATGCGTCTATTATGGCTCCAAAAAGGACATATCGTACCAATGACATGCATCAACATACATGTCCGAGAATAAATATATATGCAAATACAAGTGGCAGGCACCTAATAGCTACATGAAAGACAAAGTGAGGTAAAATGTTTTGTTTCAAATTGAGCTTCTTTTACGTGGTCTTGACCTCGTTTACATGTTATGGTTTGCCTTTTGATGCAAACAGACTCCTCAAAATCAGGTTGTTGACTGATTGATGCAATCATTCCTTGACTGTGTGTGACCTGCTCTTGTTTAGGAGTTGATTTGTTGTTTGCTGACGATTAGGAGTTGATCTATTGTTTGTTTGATGATAGCAAACATGGTGCCTTTTTTATTTGCCTAACGTGGAAAAAGTAAGACTAATGCGCGAACGAAAACATTATTGTTGAAGGGCTCCTTGTTGAAGCAGCCTCTGTCTATTCTGGCTCATTGTTGAAGGGGGATTTATGGGACTGTAGTTTTCTGTGTCATGTTGCGGCTTGGGGCATGTTGAAATCCGCCTCTATAACTCGTATTTTTCTTGTTTCTGTTTGGATTTTGATTAAAATCATTAGGGTTTGCATTGTTTGTTTGTGTTTCTTGTTTGCCTCTATATGTAGCCAGAATAGCTTCAGCCTATGTCATATATTTGCCTGTTTTGGAGCCAGAATAGATGCATACCATCGTGTTAGGGTTAGAGACCACTAGGGTTAGGTTTTCTTTTTTTTATCTAATGAGCACCTGAGAATAATGGAAACAGAGCATAATATTTTCGTAGTTTCTTTTATCTATGTTTTATTTTGTCGTTTTCCTCTGTATTGCAGAGGACATGTTTGTGTGTGTGTGTGTCTCTGTGTGAGTGTGTGTGTGTGTGTATTGCTTCATATTGACATATATATACTAACACACACCAAACCGCAAACAAACAATGCAAACCGTGACGGTTTTCAACAAAATCCTAAAAATCAGCCCTCAACAATGAGCCGTCAACAATCAAACATGGAACCTTGGTATCCTGACATGACCATGTTGCAAAATGATGCCTAATTTTCACAGACAGAACACAAAATGACACAGGAAATAAAAAATAAATTATTGAATGTCTTAGGGTTTCAAATTACCGCAGCCACCTAAGCCTCCACCCAAATCGTTGTCCTCTTCACACCTCCCGAGGGCACACTCACAACCACCTTTGCGATACAAAAATGATATAAAAATTTACAATTTCAAACACAGGATTGACGAAGGAATCATAAAACTATCTTTATCTGTTAGGGTTTG
This sequence comes from Cryptomeria japonica, assembly GCF_030272615.1. Taxonomy (NCBI): domain Eukaryota; kingdom Viridiplantae; phylum Streptophyta; class Pinopsida; order Cupressales; family Cupressaceae; genus Cryptomeria; species Cryptomeria japonica. Next base: position 320,156,982 of record NC_081405.1, on the reverse strand, counting down.
AATTTACCGAGGTCCCCATAACCCTACACAACAATCTTCAATCGTACCACCCCCTATACGCTACGATACCTCCTCCCTGCACATGAAAAAAACTCGCATGTTAATAGGCGATAACAATAGGACTAACAATATACCCAGACAACTTGCGTTATGCATGCGGTCGACTTTTCTCCTCCCCTTCAGAGCCACACATATTTTGAGAATGCATAACTATAACTACAATTGAAGCGCAACTCCTTCGCTCAGTGATTCAACCAGGGACATGAATTTACACGGTCGAATATTTTGTTTCGCCTCCACCAATGTGTCCTTCTACATGCAGCTACCGGATGAAATATATTTTCATTTTTTGCGAAATCGAGTTTTCATTCAATTTTTTTTTTAAAAATAATTGAGATTGTGCCCATAACACGTGCATGCCGATGTTAGTCGACTCATGGATGCAATAAAGCGGGTTAGCCAAAAAAATGGCCGCGTGGCCATTCAAAAATAAATAAATTAAAGTTGGCGGTCACCGAAAATGTAAACCGCTTGCCCGACGGTATGTTAATCGCCTCGCCCGATGTAACCGTCACATTGCAGTGACAATGGTCGGGAAAATGTTAACCGCGAGCAAGCTTTTCCGTCAAACGTAAAATGGCAACATCATCCACGTCATCACAGCCACGAATTCCTCCATGTCATCTGTGGGTCCCAGGAACGTCACTCTCATGGACTTGTCGTACTTGAATGGTATGCCTTCGGCATCATATAGAGGCATGTCATTTTGGAGTCAGAATAGCTACAGCCAAATTATTTTTGGGTCTTGATTTGTTAACCGCACAAATCCACATGCAAACATTTTAACCCCACCACACACCATGTATTTGAAAGTTTAAAAGGAACTTTTTAAAGGAAATTTATAATGATTTTAAACATTCATCATTTTAAAGTCATATGAATATGTTTTAAGTGTTTTTATTTGATTTTAAAAAAAAATTATCTTATGATAAATAAATATTTTAAAAATATTATTTAATATTTAATTGTGTATGGGTAAATTTTTATATTTGTCTATATTAACTTGTTCTTTTGTTTGGCAAGGGTAAGGATATTTATTTTTTACTTAGAATATGTTTTGAATTTTGTATTTTAATATTTTTCTATAATTAATCTTTATAATAGACAGTTATTAATATTTTTTTTTTTAAAATTGAGCTTCAAAAAGTTTTGACTTCGTTTACATTAGTGAAAGAAAACTATTTTAATGTTTAGATTTTCAATATTTCTTTTATACAAACTTAAGTTTGTATCATAGTTTTTGGTCATTGTTCCTTTCACTTTGTTATCAAATTAAGTTTATTTTGTCTTTTTTACATGTGCATTGATAGGTTATAAGAGAGTTCTTAATTTCTTTAAGTAAAGATTTTTAGATTTTCTTGTTTTTTTTCTTTAGTAACATCATACTATTATGATATTCCACTCCCTATTCTGTCATTATTTAACTACCTCTAATAATTTACAAACGTCCTCATGCTATTTAACATAATGTTTTATCATAAGTTAATAACATTAATCTTTGCTTTATTCATGTTTGATAGTTTTAGTTACTAATGGATATTAGTCCTTTGTGACCTTTTAATTTAAGATATCTTGATTATAAATTTATCCACTCTTTAATATAGTTTTAAAAAATAGATAATACTAGTCTTACCTATCTCTCTCTAGCTCTCCCCCTTTCTCTATGTCCTTCTATATCCCTTTCTCTCTATCCTTTTATCATATTGCCACATATACCTCTATTTCCCTCTCTCCCTCTCCCTCTATATCTATCAATCTCTTCCACTCCCTATATACTCATCTATCTATCTCTCTTTTTCTCTATCTCTCTACCTTTATCTCTTCCTCTACCTCTTCCTCTCTATCTATCTATCTATCTATCTCCTTATCTCTCTCTCTTTCTATTTTTATCTTTTCCTCTACCTTTCTCTATCTCTCTATGTATTTCTCTCCATCTTCCTCTCCCTCTATCTTTATCTCTATTTTTATTTACTCTAAACTAATCATACTAATGGTAGGAACTTGACGCTTTGTGTCTTTGTTATATTGAACATTAATAAATATGTTCTCATGTAATTTTTATGAATTAAAGTTTGTATGAAAAAAGTTATTATAAAAATTGTAATTATATAATTAGTTTTTGTGTATTTTATTTATATTAAAAGTTTTTATTTTTAAATTTATTCAAATAAAATTATTTTAATTTATTTGATAATATTATTTTTAAATTTGTATTTCAATGTGAAAATGAATTTATACACATTTATCACATTAATAATACTTTTTAGTTTCGTAAATTGTTTGGTTTAGTCCAAATTATGAAAAGTATTTATTATTATAATAATAATATATTATTGTTTCTTATATTCATATTGCTTACTGTTTTTATTATTTATTAATTAGGTGTTCTTGTCACCTTTCTTTAAACATTTTTTAGTCACAACACGTTGAATGTTTGTAATTTTAATGTGTGAATTGATTAAATTATTATATTTATTTGGTTTAATTATTTTTTATATAAGAAATATATTTTTATGTATTAATGGAAGATGGCATAAAATATAATTGGTAAATTTTTGGTTCTATGACTAAATTATTATATGCATTTGCTTTAATTAGTTTTTATATAAGAAATATGTTTTTATTTATTAATGGAAGATGACATAAGATAAAACTGGTAAATTTTTGGTTCTAAGCAACATGTGTAAAATTGAATAAAATTAAATTTAGGAGCGAATAAATAGAATTAAGAATTTAATATAAGTATAGATGGAAGTGCAAAACATGTTAGTTTTTATTGTGTCAAAATAAAATACAATTATGTAGAACATATAATTTACTATAGTATATCATTTGGAGCACATGCACTTATCAATGCATAAAAAATAGGATAATAGGATTACTTATTGTGCTATTAAAAATGTGGTCAATTATGTATTCAACATGCACATATAATGAGACAACAAAACATAAATGAAAAGAAAATTGAAAACTACATAATGAAACCAAACCATAAGCCTTCCTTGAGATGTCCCATTTTCCTCTATTCTTGAGGACCTTGAAGGTGTTGGATTGTTGGCTCTCAATAGAGCAATAACCTCCAAAGTGGCAACTCAAGAGTTGACTATCTACTTCATGATTATGCAAATGATATGAAATGTATGATCTAGCTAGAATGATCTATTCAAGCTACGTGATTTGATAATTGAAACTAGATTAACATGATAAAAGCTAAGCTTGCTAGTATTTGATCTAAAATGATAATTATGCTAGATGATATGATGTAAAATGCCTATAATAAAAATATAAAAACTATGAATGCAAGGGATCTTTATTGCCCCAAAATGAGAGGTATTTATAGGAATTCCAAGGCTAAAGCTGAGGTGGCAGGAATCGATGGTCCAGATTCGATTTGAAGATATCAAGGGCTAAGATTGAGGAAGTTGGAGAAGAGGTTGGAGGAAGGGACACTTGTCATCTTTGTGGTGACAAGTGTCAAGGAACCTTGCTCACGAGAGGGAAAGTGTCCAAGGGAGGAGACATGTGGCAAAATTGCCATGTGTCTCAAGGGGAGAATATCCAACCCATAAGAGGTTAGGACATGCAAGATAGGATAGGGTTAGTTAAACCCAGGATTAGATAGAATGGGTTAGGTTAGCGGGTGGTTAGGTTAGGTGGTTAGAAGTTAGGAGCCATGTGCTCAATTTGAATTTAGAAATTCAAATAATTGGAAAATGGTAATTAATCTCAACAAATTTGAGTTTGTTCGTCTTAATTAGGAATTAGAAGAATTGATTAAAATGAGGGGAATTAATTCGAATTAATTAATCAAAGGGGGATTATTGAATGAACTATATAAATAAATCAATTAGACTTATTTACTAGTAGATGAATAGGGAAATTAATCAAATTGCTTGTGAATTCAATTAATTGAGAAGGGGGATTAATTAAATAACTGTGTATTTAATTAATTATCTTCAGACCATTTTTAGGTGTATACATTTTGCCCCTCTTTGAAGTGATGTGTGACTATGCTTTGATTCAAAGAAATTTTGATTTGATGATGTTGACGATACGATATGATAGGACGTGGATTGAATCTTGATTTCGATGCAGGTTTGGTTTTGATACGATACCGATTCGATTTGAGATGATAAATCTCGATATGATGTGGATTCAATTTGATATGATGCGGTTTCGATGTTGAGATAATAAATCTTGATATGATGCCCCAGATGTTGACTGATAGATTATGATGTGAGGATGCCCCCTCGGGAGATGAATCAAATAAATTTTATATTTTTTGAATTTTTCGTGATTGTTTTTTTTTTTTAATACTTTTGAAATTTTTACGAGTTTTAGATTTTTAATGATTTTACAATTTTTAAACATTTTCAGAGTTGATCCGATTCATTTCCCGATAAGAAATTTGAAAACGCTGCCCTGCCAGGCTGATTAGTTGATTAGATGATTGAAAACAAGTGAGATAAAAATCCCACTAAAATGCCCCACTTTGAGTTTAAAAAGTGAAATTCACTTTTACCACTCCTCATTTGTGCAGTTTGAATTGTTGAAAAGTTGCTTTGGAGAAGGAAATGGCGATCTCGTACCATCAGCACAGATTCAAGCAAGTTCGACAACATGAGCGTCCCATAGCCTACGGTCCATTGGTACATACCTCAAGAAAACCCCGCTTCATCAATTTTAGTTTGATTTTTTAAAAAATTAGCCAGTTTTAGTAAAAAACAGTTTTTGTCATTTTTATAATGTGGGTTTTAAAAAAATGTGTTTTTGAACTAGGTTTTTGGCGTACCACAATGGGTTTTTTACCATTTTTAAAAATTTTGAAATTGTGCATTTTTTTTTTTAAATTATGGCATTTTTTGGGCGGTGTTGCATCATCGCTGCCATAGCCACAAGTGACACCACCACTGCCACGTGTCCTGCGTTGTTTGATTTTTTTATTTTTTGATTGATTTTTGATGATTCAATTATTCGATGTTCGATTTCGATTTTTGGCTATTGGATTTTTTATGATTCGATTGAATTTTTCGATGATTGATTTTAGATTTTGCGACTTTGGATTTGTCAATGATTGATTATTTGATTTTGATTGGAGTCGTGATGATTTCGATAAGATGAGAAAATCGATAACGCACAAAATGAGGGGAAAAAATTATTGCGCCTCTACCCCCAAATGTTGCGATTTTTTATAAAGGCGATGAAATACTGCCAATCTAATTTGATTTTTTATTTTGATTGATTTCGATAGGGTAAGATAGATTCGATTAGGTATCAAATTGATAAAATTAGATACTCCTGATTGATGAAATTTGATGATTAATTTTGATTATCTCGATTTGCATGCCAGATGAGATAGGATTGATAATGACCTCTTGATAGATGAGCATCATTGATAGGGGCTCAATGAGATTTGATAGAAATCTCAAGTGAGCAAAATGAACTAATAGATTATTTGATTTTATTGATAGATAAATCGAGATGTAAATATGATGATATGATTTGATTGCAGGAGCCCTTTCATATTCTTCAGTCTCGGGAGTGCTTCCCAAAGACATGGATGTTGATACCTCGCCTTAGCCTGACAGAGAAATACCACATCGATAGGTGAGGTTTAGCTTCCTTCTTGATATGCCCTGACCTTTGATTAACTGGGGATTATTGACAACATTGGTTGAGCATTGGCATGGTGAGCATAATACATTCCATTTACCGACTGGCAAGATGACCGTGACACCCGAGGATGTGTATCAGATACTGCGCATCCCCATGATGGGCGAGTTAATCTATTATTATCTCAGTGAGCATGGTGGGACAGATGTACTTCACAAAGTTTTTGATGATGATGAGATTGGTGGATACAACATTACATGGCAGGAGATGCTAGATCTAGGTTACGCCACACTACCTACTATGCTCTCTAGATTCGTCGGAGGTTTCCTTTGTCCTGATCACAGGTTAAAAGGATTATCCATTGGATGGGGTCGTCTTCTTGAGTAGTTAGTGACACAGGGGACTCAATTTGCATGGGGATCATGCATGTTGGCCCACTTGTAATATGACTTGCACTGAGTAGTGTATTAGGGATCAGTTGGATTATCAGCAAGGATTACAGTTCTCCAGATATGGGCCTAGGAGCATATTCCCATCACATGACCATTAGCTGATAGAGAGAGACCTATAGGTAGGCCTTACGCTTACAGATATCCAGGTATCATTGTCTAGCGAAAATCTGGGCAAATTGGAGTATTAGTGACGAGTACTAGATGATCTAGATATAGTGATATGGAGACCCTATAGAGATTGTGAGATTTGGCCAGAGGATTCAATGGAGATGCCTTATGTATTCTTGACTTGGTACCTGATCGGATCTACACCCTATGTTATTGAGCTATTCCTTTGCATGAGGGTGTTGAGACGGTATGGCAGGATACATGGGATTCCACAGGGTAAAAACCATTATGCTCGTAGGAGACTTGACATGGCTACTTGGGGGCCCACTACTTTGTATGAGCAGATGTGTGCAGAGTACCTGTCATTGGGGCCATTGGATTGGGACTATTCACCATGTATGATAGATAGCGGGATGACTAGCAAGTACGCTGCATATTTTACTACACACATGTTTCCTAGATTGATGTGTCCTGATGAGCCAGAGCTAGTTTTAGATGAGGACAATGAGAGGCCACGATGCAGAGCTCCTAAACGATTGAGGGATGGTGGGGGGAGAGGAGGTGGGGGTGGAGATGATGGCGGAGATAGAGGGGAACACGAAGATGGATATGGAGGAGATGCAAGAGATTATGGTCGAGGAGATGGAGATAGAGGGGATGATGATGGGGGAGATGGCAGAGCAATGGCATTGGTCTCGACAGGAACACCAAGAGCCAGTAGTTCTAGATCTAGTAGAGAGTTACCTATGGATTGGATGACCTGGGTGGTCAGATGGAGGAGATCAAATCTAGTGGATCAGGGTCGACAGGTCCCAGAGCAAGAGGTTCCCTATGTTGAGAAGGTACCTACAGGAGTATCACAGGTTGAGCAACCACAAGCAGAGGCACCACGACAGATCCTCATTAAAATGTCATCTCATCAGTAACAAGCTCAGATTATTTACCTACAAGGTCAAGTTCAACAGCTAGAGGGTCGGGTGGTAGAGAGAGACTCTCAAATAGCCCAGCTAGAGGTCCAGATGGTACAGTTACAAGTATAGGAACATGCACAAATTTCCTAGGCAGAGGCTTGGATCACCTTTCTCACTACAAAGAGAGATGTAGCCTTGGACAGGTGTCGAATAGCGGAGACACGGGTGGTTGCGGCCACAGGGACTAGTTCAGGGGAGGCCATCAATGTCATCCAACATTCAACCTATGAGACTGAGTACTATAGGACCTTATACTACACTGTTGTTCATGTTGATTAGAGGGATCTTAGTTTTTCAGAGATGAGCAAGAGATCCAAGCAGAGCCAGTCTGAGAGCCAAAGAGTAATAGGGCCACTTTAGATAGATCTCCCAAGTGGGGATCCAAGTACATGGGTATCCGTTGGTGCTACCAGACTTGTCGCATCAAGAGAGAGTTCCGCTCTACGTCCTAGTGGTCACACTGATATGGGACATTGATCCATTGATGTACACACCTTTTTGTGATGAGATATTGATGTTTTTTCGTGATGTATATTTGTGATGTATCTCAGATAGTTTTTTGTGATATCATTGTACCTTGGACATTGATCTTTTTGATGATATGATATACAATCGATCCTATTCGTTCTATATGACCTATGAGATTATGGATGCAGTCTATTTGCTATATGATTATGTCTTGCAGTTACTTTCATGGTGTATGCTTTACTTTCTATATGGTTACTGATTCTAGATGATGGATGTATTCTTCTTATATGATAATGCAATATTTACATGATGTATGCAAATGTGAATATATATGGTGATTATTATATGTACTTATGTGATGCATGTGCAATGCAATGCAATGCTTTCAGTTTTATATAATGCTTTTATGATTTTTCCCATGCATGTTAATGATGATGATGGATGCAATGAAATGTAATGATGATGCTACTTTATATGATTGATATGAGATGGATTGAATGCAATGATCTAACTAAATGAATGAATGACTGGATGCTTTATATGAATGATGTCTTATTATGGAATGGTTACATGTGATGAAATGAACTAACTTATCATGCAGGGTGGATAAATTGATTATTTTTGTTAATGTCCAATGTATTCAATCACTTAATAAGAGAGATAACACCATGTTGAAGCTTTGGCCTTGGAAAAGATGAGCCCTTGTGATCCCATGCAAAATGAAATGCAATCTACTTTACAAATGCACATACGAATGAAATGCAATGTTACGATCAGACCGGTCATTTGGTAATTGCTTTTTGTCATCATTGAGCCTTTGAAATGTGGGAAGTGAGTGCAAACATTGATGGTATAATTGAACCAAGATGACCTGAACACTACTTTCTTGGGTTTTGATATTGCAAGTTAGCACAAGCATCGAGGTATAATTGAACCAAGATTACCTGAGTGTTGCTTGCATAAAACAGGTAGTATTAACTATTTCTATATGCAAATCCGAAATATCTTTGATGATCATGTCCTGAGACAAATTTGTACATATTAACAATTAATTTACAAACAGTAGACAAGAAAATATCATGTTCCTTCCTTGTTTCTGTAGTTAGAGACATCCTGGAGTCACTCGGGAATTATGATAGCGAAAATCAAGATATAAAAGTTGAACCATTGTTGATAAAGTGTTAAAACCATTAGTCAAAAGATATCATCCATTGATATGTGTTTGTCATATGTAGACTGACAGTTGATAGTTGAAGGTTGATAGTTTGATCTTGTGTTCAACATTGGATGTGTCTCAGTTTTCGCTTGAGAAGTGTTGCCTAACTATTGTTCCACCTATTTGATTAAGCTTAATGAAATTTCACCCCTATCTAGATTCGATATTTTGCCCCCAGTCAAGAAACAAACCTTTTATTATGGTAAATACAATTATCCAAACCATGGTGAGAAATCACTTGCCATGCCTGCATATGTACAAAGGCTATATTGTGGATATGAACAGTGTTGATGGAACATGAATGCAAGTGGAAGGATGCATGAACTAATAGATGGAAGAGTTAGCTGACAGATAGCGCTTGTTGACAGGTTTTCACCGTCTGTTTTTATTGCACTTTTTCTTGATATTTGATTTTTTATTTTATTTTTCACCGTTTTCGTTGTTTTTGTATTTTTATGCTTTTTCACTATTTTTGGATTTTTTGCTTTTTCCACTGTTTTTGGGATTTTATGCTTTTAGACATAATTTTTTTTCAAATGCATGCTATTGATAGGTTCCTCAAGTTGATCCCCATCTGGCATTGATAGCTAATAGGCTCTTGACCCAAATGTTGTTGTGACCACAAACAGACCCAACCAGTTTGGTTCAAACTTCCCTTTCTTTTCTTGATCTGACTAGTTGCATGGATTTTCCTTTAGCACTAATTCTCCAACTTGAAATGCTCTTGGTTTGACCTTGTGATTATAGCTTCAACACATTCTTTGCTGATACACCTTCAAATGATCAAAGGCATTTTGGTGTCGTTCATGGATCAATTATAGCTCTTGCAGTCTAGATACTCATTGTTCTTCATCTGGGACAAGGCCTTTTAATGATATGCGTAGAGAAGGTATCTCTACTTCTATTGGAAATATTGCTTCTGATCCATAGACAAGAGAGAAAGGTGTGGCTCTTGTAGGAGTACAGATACTAGTACGGTAGGCCCATAGAGCAGGGTTCAATTGAATATGCCAATCCCTGTTAGCATCATTCACTATCTTTTTGAGGATCTTCAAAAAAAATTTGTTTGATGCTTCTACTTTTCCATTCCCTTGTGGATAGTAGGGTGTGGAGAATTTGTGTTGGATCTGAAATTTCTCACAAAGCTCCTGTACCTCCTGGTTCTTGAATGGTCAACCATTATCAGTGATAACGGTCATGGGTATACCATAGCGACATATTATGTAGTTCAAGATAAATGTAGCGATTTGTTTTCCTGTGATATTTGTGAGAGGTACCGCCTCAATCCATTTTGTAAAATATTCTGTAGCTACAAGGATGGAATTTGTGACCATTGGATGAAGGAGGATTTATCTTTCCTACTAGATCAAGACCCCATTGGCAGAAAGGCCAAGATGTTGCCAAAGCATGAAGGTCTTGTGCTAGTGCATGAATTAAATTGCCATGGATTTGACATTATTTAAACATTTTAGCTATCTAAAAAGAATCTCGTTTCATAGTTGGCCAATAATAGCCCAAGCGTATGAGTTTTTTCGAAAGGGTAAGACCACTTGAATGAGTGCCACAAATATCGTTATGGACTTCGTTTAAGGCCTTTTTAGATTCCTCTTTCTCGAGACGTCTTAAGAGAGTACCGTCCAAACCTCGTTTAAAAAAGGGTATCCACGACAAGAGAAAAATAAGAGGATTGATGGATGAAATTTTGCTTTTGGTTCTTTGACAAGTCAGGAGGAAGGGTATTATCTTTCAAACATGTATAAATTTGGCCATAGTGGGAGGAATTATGCCCAGCAAGGTGACATATAATTTGGGAACCAGGATAGTTATGGGCAGGGTAGAACAACTCTTCCACCAAGAATTCGTAACACTCTTGATTTTTCTGTGTCAGAAGTAGAGAAGCAAGTGTTACCATGGCATCTGCTACTTTGTTGTCATTTCTTGGAATCTCCTCAAAAGTGATTTCTACAAAATACTTCTTGAAATCATCTACCATCTTTTTATAAGGCATTAGTTTGTCATCCTTTATTCGATAATCATCATTAATTTGATTAATGATGAGCTGAGAGTCTTAAAAAACCTATAGTTGTGTGATGTTCCATTCTATGGCCATCTCGATTCCTGTGACCAAAGCTTCATATTCTATTGTATTGTTGGTGCATGAAAAACTCAATTTATATGCATTTGGAATTGTGTGACCTTGCGGTGTGATGAATAAAATGCCTACTCCTGATCCACGCTGGGTATATGAACCATCAAAGTACAACTGCCATGTCTGTTTGGTGACTATGAGGATATTAGCATCTGAAAATTTAATGTTTAAGGGATGATCATCTTGAAGTGATGCTTCTACCAATTGGTTTGTAATGACTTGTCCCTTGATAGATTTTATGTCCACATATTCAATATCAAATTCGCTCAGGATCATGACCCATTTTGCTTATCTTCCTATTAATGTCACCTTGCTGAGTAATACTTTAATGGATCTATTTTAGCAATCAGTTTGATTGAGTGAGAGAGTAGATAGTGTCACAATTTTTGAGAATTGAACACTACTCCTAAGCATGCCTTTTCTGTTGGTGAATAATTGAGCTTGTATCCCACTAATGTTATGTTGATGTAGTAAATAGCTCGTCCTTTTCCTTCATTATCATGTCGTGCAAGCAGAACTCCTAATGATACTTTTGTTGCTGATACATATAGTAACAACGACTTACCTTGAATTGGTGACATTAGGACTGGTGGTTGCATGAGATATTCCTTGATTTTATTGAATGCTTTTTCACATTGATTGTCCCATTTTAAATTAACATTCTTGTGCAATAGATGTGTAAATGGTTGACACTTATCTGCCATCTGAGCAACAAATCTTCTAATTGATTGCAATCTTCCTTGAAGTGATCTGAGTTGACTGATATTTTTGGGAGATGCCATTTCCATGATTGCTTTAACTTTAGTCGGACCTACTTCTATACCTCTAGCTAAAACAATGTATCCCAAAAGCTTACTTGAAGTGACACCAAAGGCACATTTCTTGGGATTGAGTCTTAGCTTGTATTGTTCTAACTGGTCAAAGATCTTTTCTAGTATTCTAGATGTTCATCTCTGTTGTATGATTTTTCCAATATGTCATCCACATAGTCTTCCATGAATGTATGCATCATGTCATGCAATATTGTTGTCATAGCTCTTTGATAGGTAGCACCTACATTCTCTAGTCCTAATGGCATGATATTCTAGCAGAAAGTACTCCATGGACACGTGAAAGTTGTCTTTTCTTGATCTTTTGGAGCTATTTTAATCTGATTATTGAAGAGGTGGAAAATCTAAAGCCTAATGGTTAGTGTATAAACCAAATAAAGCACAAAATAATGCATTCAAATACACAAATAAACCATTATACCTTAGCTTCTACTCTTCCTTCGATTGAGTCTTTGATGAAGTGGAATGCACCCAAATGCTCCACTTGTAGATTGGCTCCAAGATGGGATGTGAATTTCTCTCAACACACAACAGGATTAGTGGATTTGGATTGGATTTGGATTTAAATGATGATGAATATGAATAAGATGAGAGAAGATTTAGGCATTATGATGACATGATGAAGGATTTTGATTCTCAAATGGATAGCATAAGATTGGATGAAAAGTGGATATAGGGGTGAAATCAATAGCATAAGAATATGATAGAAGTAGATGATTTTGTGAGGAGAGGAGACTCCAATTTATAGATTTGAGGAGGCCAAAAAGAAGGGCCAAGATTGATTTTTGGAAGAAGGGTTGAGATCGATTTGAGAGGGAGCACATGGATTGAGAGGACAAGGTGTGGAGACCAGGAGATATGCCATAAAGGCATTTCTTGTCTCCACACCTCTCAAGGTACATGGGGAAGAGCTCTCAAATACATTGGGAAGAGAAAAAGGAATATAAAACTCCTTGGGGGAAGGAAAAAGGAATTAAAAATTCCAAAATAAGAGGTTGTGTGGGAAGACTAAATGAGAAAAGGAGTTAAGAATTCCTTGGAAAGAGGCTGCATGGGGAGATTCAAAGAATTTGAATTTCTTTGAAAGGATTAAGGTGATTAGGGATGTGCAAATGATTAAGGAGATTGATTAGGTGGGTTAATGAAGGATTAAAGTGCAAGTGGGTAAGTTAGGAGGATGTGACACGAGGAGAGAGAATGAGTGGATGAATATGAAATTGGAGAATAATGATAAGTATGATTAAGGAATAATTAATTAGGCTAAGTGGAGGTTAGGGAAAGTGATTTGTAGGAATCACTTTAGTTGGGTTAATTAATTAAAATTAATCAACTAAGTGGGTTTTAGAAGAAATAATGGTTGAGGTGACTTTAGAAGAATGGGGAAATAATTAATTTTTTGATAAATTAATTATTGGACTATAGTGATAAAATTAATTAAATTTGATTTAATTAATTTTAAGAAGATAGGGACTCACACAATTTAATTAATAAATTATGTGGAGAGACTTAAGTTAATTAAATACGAATTTAATTAATTTTAGGTGTCTACAATTATATCATAAGAATCCATCCATTAGAGAAAACATGGAATGTCCAACAATTAAGTCTACAACCGTGTCAATATTAGGAAAAGGAAATTCATCCTTTGGACATGCATGATTGAGATCTCTGAAGTTTGTGCATACTTTGATACTTTTATTTGGTTTAGAAATAGGAACTATGTTTGATACCCATTGAGGATATGTCACAGGTCTGATGAATCCCACGTCTAGTAATTTCTTCAGTTCTTCTTTGACAAGGAGAGCTATATGATGATGCATCTTTCTCAATTTTTGTTTTACTAGTTTGGCTCTTAGAGTGAAATTTAGGTGATGCATTATAATATCTGGATCCAACCCTGGCATGTCTGCATATGACCAAGCGAAATTGATTTGTCATCTTTTGAAAAATTCCAGATATTTCTGCTTTTCTTGTTCTGATAGAGAGGTTGCCGAATGTAGAATCTTTGGTTGATCTGTTATTCCAATGTTGACTGCTTTCATTGGTTCAATCAGTATAGATGATCTCTCTTGATAATATTAAGGTAAGGTGTCAAATCCCTGGTGGAAGTTGTTGTGGGCTTGATTGCATTGAGGTATAAGGCAATAGCGTGGTCATTAGGAAAGGTATCAATTTCAGTATGTCCTTTATTATCCCAGTCAATAAGTTCAGGAAATATTAAAGGTAAGGGATCCTTAGTTTGAGATGTTTCAAAGGCATTAAGGGTCATGATAGAAATATCAAAGTCTTCAATACGTATTTCAATATCTAGGATGATACTCTTGTCAGAATGACCCCTCGCAAGTAGTTCCTGATCGTCCTCGATGAAATCCAAGTCGACCGAATGTGATTCTAATTCAAGTGACCTAGTTCTTAACATTGGTCCTGCATACACATGAACTACATCAACACCCATATCTTCTTCATAGCAGGTTTCTTCAGCTGATTGTTCAGAATGATAGGAATCCCATTCCCATTCATTGGAATCTATCTCACTAGTAGCTTGCAATTTGCAAATTTGTTCATATGGATTTTGGTTTGTTTTTTCTGTTTTCCTCACCGTCTCTTTTCTTCTCTCATATTTAGCTTCCTCTAGGCTGATATTTAGTTCTGTTAGTCTTAGCTCTCCTTGCTTTATACCAGCTTCTTGCCTATTTTGATTAGAAGTTGATTCTGCTTGGGAAGTGCCATTATTTTGTCTTTTGTGTTCATTAGAAGCTCTTTCTTTTTGTGATCTTATGTTTGCTTGTTCTTGTTGTTTGGCAGATGCTTCCTCTCTTTTGATTGCAAGTTGCTCTTGTCTTTTGTCATGTTCATCTTTTTGTTGCCTAGAAGATGTTTCTTCTTGTGGAGTAACTTGTCCATACCCTGAGCATGATTTGTCTTTAGCCTGCTGAGTATGAGGTTGTATGGGTTCTAAGATACCTTCTTTTCTTTTTCCGACAAGACCCATTCTAGTGTATCTCATTTTCTGAAGGATGTTAAATCCTATTCCATATTTTTCTGTAGGTATTCTATAGTTATTGATTTTTTGTTGAACTTCTTCATCCTTGTATAGCCATTGTAGCACATCTTTGTCCTTTGTTTCTTCAGATAATGTCCCAGTGCTAACAAATGCTCCATCGTATATTGGAAGAGGTTTTACAACTAGTTGTTGTTTTGAGTTTGATGGTTTACCATAAGATTTAGGAGAAAGTGGTAATTGTGATAGTGAATATTCTCCATTCCCTTGATCCCTTAGTTGTATCTGTTTTTCAAAACTTGACAAGATTGAGGAAAATGATTTTTCCTTGGATTGTGTGCTTGAAGATGATGCCTCTCTATTATGTGGAACAATGACCACTTATGCCGATTTCAAATTACTACAATATTGGAATGGATTCGAGTTTGCTGAAATTGTGATTTCCTGTCCATTGTAAATAAACTTCAGGCACTGGTGATAAATTGAGGGAATAGCTTGTATGTCATGAATCCATGGTCTTCCCAAAAGTATGTTGTATGATAAATCCAGGTCTAGAACTTAGCATGTTGTATCTTTTTGCAAGGGTACTACTCTGATGGGTAATACCACAATTCCTTTAGAGGAACGCTCTTCTTCATCATATGCTTTGATTGTGATCTTTTTACGAGGATCAACTGCCTCTTCAGAATAACCTAAAGCACAGACAAGACTTAATGATTAAATATTCAAGCCAACTCCTCCATCTATTAGGACACATTTAATGCACATTTTATGAACAAGGACTTCAATATGCAAGGGAACGTTATGGGGATGTTGTAAAGACATGTCATCTTCTTCTGTGAATGATAAGCAATGAGGCATTGTGAGGTGTCCCATCATAGTTTGGAATTGATCTACACCAAGATCTTTGGATATCGTTGTATCTACTAGCGCTCTTTCTAAAATTTCTTTATGTGTGGTTGAAAGTTTTAAAAGTTCTAAAATCGATATTTGCACTAGAGTTTTCTGTAGTTGATCCACTAAAATATATTGTTTTGAAGTGGATGACATGTCAGTTGTAGGACCCGACAAAGTAACTTTGGCTTTGATTCTTGTGATAGCATGAGCGGGTTCTTGTTGTTGTTTCTCTTTGACCACAATCACATTAACCACATTATCATAAGTATGAGAATGGTTCACTTTTGCTTTACCTTTGCCATTTTGCATTGCTGATGATTCACCCTTCTCATAATTAGGAAGCAAAGTTTTGAAAGCTATGTGCGATTCGTTTGTCTTATGCCCATCCACAGTTATTACGCCATTGTCAATAAAATCTTAGATGACATGTTTTAATCATTGACAATCATCTGTTTGGTGTCCTTTGTTTCGATGAAAATCACAATAATGGTTGTTGTTCCACCAAGCAAGTTTTACCTTGGGCTCAAAGTTTCTTGCTTCTGGCAAGGTAATCAACTTGTTTGCAAGAAGTGTCTTTAATGCTGATCCCAAGTGGTTCACGAATGTTGGTAAATTTCCTGTGAAAGAAATAATTAGAAGTTGGTTTTGGTTTATTTTTATCTTGTTGAACCATTGTTGTGTGATTTGATAAATTAGTAAAAATTGGTTGCTTTGGTTTCACATTATTATTATCCACTATCCCATCATTGACGATATTTAAATTTCTGTTCCAAAACTTGGGCTTACCATTGTTGTTATTATTAGTATTTTTGTTGGGAGGAGGATTAACTCCTTCTCTGTATATCTTCAACTCTCCTTTCTTTACCATAGCTTCCTCAATCCTGATTCCATTATCAATCATCTTTTCAAAACTTGGATGACATTGCATTTTTAGTTTATAACTCATTTCTTCGTTTAGATTGTCAATGAATATGTCCATCTTTTCATATTCTGGCACCGTACAAGGATATCGTGCAACTAATCATCTCCACTTTGTAGAAATGTCATGAAAGGTTCTCCACTCTTTTGCTTGGTGTGACACAAGTCTAGCATTGTGATCTCATGTTGTATATTATACACATATTGTGAAACAAACTTGTCTACCAATTCTGCAAATGTTCTAATTCCAGGTGGAAGTTTCGAGAACCATTCCATAGCTTGTCCACTTAAGCTCTTTCGAAATAACCTCATTAAGTATGTGTCCTCATGTGCGAATTCCATGATCATCATGCAAAATTCTCTTATATGATCTTGGGGATCAGTTCTTCCATTATATTTGTCATATCTAGGAGTTTCACAATTTGGAGGAAAAGGTATCATGTTGAGAATTCTGTCAAATGGACAAAGATAGATTTCTTGAAGTGAATACCTCTTGGTAGTTCTCCTTTGTATATCTTGAATTGGTGTTTGAAGAGTTTGTATCTATTGTGTGAGAGCTAGGAAAGGATCATCGACATGATTTCTCCTCGTATCATCATGAGTTCTTGTGTGATCATGATCTCTTCTTGTATCATCATGATTCCTTCTTGTGTCATCATTAGTTCTTTATGTGTCCTCATGAGTTCTTGTATTATCAGAAATTCTTGTGTCATCCTTCATGTGATTGAAAATTTCTTCATTTTGCTCATTGTCATTGTAAGTGGCATTTGATCCTCCTCTTTGTCTTGAATTGTTTACGTCAAAATCTCGGGGAAGTTTAGCACGAGATTTTGCAAACATTAGGATGTATTTTTCTTTTCCACCCTCCAATATTTTTTCCATGAATTTATCAAATTTAGGATCTTGGTGGATTTCTCTGATGTGTTGATCAATTATCTCTTCTTCTTGTATTTCATTTCCTCGTGTCATTTACTCATGATCTTTTGCCATTTCAAGTGTTTCTATTTTCGTTTCTTCGATCTTTTGTCTCTAAGCCCTAGTTAAAACAGGCATACATGTGTTCCAAATGTTTTGCGAGGTTTTAATTTTCTACAATGTGTCTCAATAAGTGATTAATTATTGAGGTAAATATGATAGATGGATATGACATGAAATGATAATTCAAGTATTTGCGAGTTTGCAAGTTTTTTTATCCTAGTTTGAAGTGCAAATTTTGAGATTTTGATATGACCAAGTTCAATAGGAACGATATATCCTTTGATAGAGAACGAGGTTAGTCTGATCAAGCGTTGTAGTTTCGTGATAAAGGATGATAGATCTTGATAAGAAACTATGTTTAAATGATCGGTTTATCAAAGAAAATATGATGATACACTTTGAGATGTTAGATCTTGAACTTGTTGGAGATGAATACTTGAAAACCTTAGTGTGTCTAGCTTTGAATCTGTTTTGACAGAAGATAACTTGACCGAGTGCCCCGAGAAGATGACCTAATCTCTATGTTTGACTATCTGAGAAATGGGTTGTTTTTGTTTTCTGATTTTGGTGCAGTTTACTAGAAACGCTGACAAAATGACCAAAAACACTGACAAAATGACCAAAAACATTGACAAAATGACCAGAAACACTGCTAAACTGACCAAAAACGCTGACAAATTGACCATAAATGCTAAGGAACAGACTAGAAACAATGACAAATTGACTAGAAATGTTGAGGAATAAACCAGAAACACTGCTATACTGACCAAAAATACTATTATGCAAATCAGTGACTCAAAAGTTCAAAACAATGATGTTTAGACTCAAAAAATTAGTTGTTTGAACTTAGAAGATTGTTGTTTTAACCCAACTTTTTTATTTTCAAACTCAGATAACTGATGTTTAGACCTAGCAAGTGCAAATTGGGAGATCTAGTGTTGAAACATGAGCAATTTGACATTCAACCCAAGAGAGTTGTAGTTTAGACCAAGAGAGCTGACATTTGGACCATAAGAGTTGACGTTTAGACTAGGAGAGATGACGTTTGGACCAAGAGAGTTGTTGTTCGAACTAAGAACTCTAAAGTTTAAAATAATGATGTTGGAACTTAGATAATGGTTGTTTTGACTCCAAGAGTTGATGTGTAGACTCAGATAACTGATGTTTATACCTAGCAAGCTCAACCTTAGAGAGTTAATGTCAAAATATGAGAAAGTTAACATTCATACCAAGAGAGTTGGAGTTTAGACCAAAAGATCTGACGTTTGGACCAGGAAAGCTGACGTTTGGACTGAGAGAGCTACTGTTTGGACCGTGAGAGCTGTTGTTTGGACCGTGAGAGTTACTATTTGGACTGAGAGAGCTACTGTTAGGACCGAGAGAGCTACTGTTTGGACCGAAAGAGCTACTGTTTGGACTGAGAGAGCTATTGTTTGGACCGAAAGAGCTAATCTGCTGTGAAACTTGTAAACTTGATAGTTTGAAGTTTGAGCTTGCAATTTTTGTTGAGTTACAATGGATGATATTTTGATGTGATTTACAAACACAAAATCCAGATTGTATTTTGTCCCAAAGAACACATAAAGTGTATAATCAAGAAGCTTTAAAGAAAGCTCAAGTTTTCACGGGTTTTGAACAATTGAAAACACACCATTCAGTCTATCCTAAGGAGATTGGCTTCATTATTAGTTTTAGCCCACACTTGGTACCCTGTCAGCTCACACAGCCTTGTCACCCCCTAAAGGGCGCTCATGTTTCTGCCTTTGTGAGAGCTAGTGGAGTCTCATTATGAGCCTAGCAATAAGGTCTCAAAAGGGGAGTTCACACATATGCTCAAGAGAGACATATGGTGAGTATCTTTGGGAAAGATTCTTCCCCCTCCATGCACTAAGAATTTAATAATGTTTGGATATAAACTGGGTAGCTTCTAATTTTAATTGGAACTAATAAGGGATCTGTTCGGCGTGTCGGGTTATAAACTCAATTAAGAGGTCTCCCAACCTTGAAAACCAAGGTTTAATATACCCGAAGGTACGAAGGAGAGCTATTTCCGAGCACTGTTGTTGACTTGATTTTCATCAAATCAGGTTTATTTTATAATGGGTTGGAGTACTTGGTGTTAGTCGTTCCCACTTGGGTCATTCCCCTCTCATCGACCTTATGGGCTTCTCAGGAGGGCAGGCTTGCTAAAGATATGCACTATTGAAAAGAAAATACGAGTCTAGCTTTCTGATCACCTAAGAAAGGTGAGAGCATACTCGCCTATCATAAAAAACACATAAGACATGTTTGTTCATTTCCATTGTAATTAGTCTATGTGCCTAATTTATCAAAAATAAGTGCAAAATCCCGCGGCTGCAAACAAAGTTAGTAGTTTATATTGCATTCTTTGGCATTGAAATGGTTTATAACTCTGATCTTTTACAACAAAATAGGCACCTGCAAAATCAACAAATTGCAAATTAGGTTCGAAAAAATGACAATCCAGATGCAAAAATGAGAAATGCAAAATACAACATTGAAATTATCAATGAAATACTAAGAACGCTATTAAATTAACCAAAAACGCCATCAAATTAACCAAGAAAACTATCAAATAGACCAAGAGCGTTGTTCTAAACCTCAGAAATGCTGCTAAACAGACTGAGAACACTGCTAGAATGACTGAGAATGCTACCAAAATTACCAGGAACGTTGCCAAACTTGCCAAGAACACTGCCAAACTGACCAAGAACGCTGCAAGAATGACCAGGAACGCTGCAAGAATGACCATGAATGCTGCAAAATAGACCAAAAATGCTAAGACAAAGAACGACAACGCTAAAGTATAGAAAGACACAAAAATAGAGTTGAAAAATCCCCCATAAATGCCATTTGAGGTTCCAGAATGCTAAAACGGAGACCAAGAACGCGAATTTGGAACTCGAAAGAGCTAATCAACTTGTCAATGAGATTTCCTACAAGAAAACTTGTTAAAGATCAAAGGGGCTAGGCCCCACAGTGGGCACCAATTAATGTGCTGCTAAAAATGTGGTCAATTATGTATTCAACATGCACATATAATGAGACAACAAAACCTAAATGGAAAGCAAATTGAAAACTACATAATGAAACCAAACCATAAGCCTTCCTTGAGATGTCCCATTTTCCTCTATTCTTGAGGACCTTGAAGGTGTTGGATTGTTGGCTCTCAGCGGAGCAATGACCTCCAAAGTGGCAACTCAAGAGTTGAGTAGCTACTTCACAACTATGCAAATGATATGAAATGTATGATTTAGCTAGAATGATCTATTCAAGCTACATGATTTGATAATTGAAACTAGATTAACATGATAAAAGCTATTCTACGCATGCTAGTATTTGTTCTAAAATGCTAATTATGCTAGATGATAAGATGTAAAATGCCTTTAATAACAATGCAAAAACTATGAATGCAAGGGATCTTTATTGCCCCAAAATGAGGGGTATTTATAGGAATTCCAAGGCCAAAGTTGAGGTGGTAGGAATCGACGGTCCAAATTCGATCTGAAGATATCAAGGGCTAAGATTGAGGAAGTTGGAGAAGAGGTTGGAGGAAAGGACACTCGTCATCTTTGTGGTGACAAGTGTCAAGGAACCTTGCTCATGAGAGGGCAAGTGTCCAAGGGAGGAGACATGTGGCAAAAATGCCATGTGTCTCAAGGGGAGAATATCCAACCCATAAGAGGTTAGGATAAAAGAGATTAGGATGTGCAAGATAGGATAGGGTTAGTTAAACCCAGGATTAGATAGAATGGGTTAGGTTAGGTGGTTAGAAGTTAGGAGCCATGTGCTCAATTTGCATTTAGAAATTCAAATAATTGGAAAAATGGTAATTAATCTGAACAAATTTGAGTTTGTTAATCTTAATTAGGAATTAGAAGAATTGATTAAAATGATGAGAATTAATTAATTTAAAATTAATTAAACAAAGGGGGATTATTGAATGAACTATATAAATAAATCAGTTAGACTTATTTACTAGTAGACGAATAGGAAAATTAATCAAATTGCTTGTGAATTCAATTAATTGAGAAGGGGGATTAATTAAACAACTGCATATTTAATTAATTATCTTCAGACCATTTTTAAGTGTATACAGTTATTTTTTCCACATTTGCTTTTATATGTACAACTTTATATTTTATGCCTTAATAATTTCAAGTTTGCTAAACAATAGAACAAATAATTGACTAAATTCTTTGTTAATTAACAATATTATTTATTTATAATCTAGTAGCATTCATTTTCAAAAATTAAATATTTATTTATATATTGATCTCTATATCCCTCTATCATAATGCCCCATTATCTATATCTCTCCATTTTTATCTCTCCTTCTACCTCTCTCTATCTCTCTATCTATTTTCCTCCTTCATTTTCTCATTTTCTATTTTCATCTCTCTTTTTACTATTGGTAAAAAAACTTGAGGTCTCTTGTTTAAATATAGATATACTAATTCAAATCTATATTTTAAATTTATTATCTTCAAATCCCTAATCATTTATCTAAAGTAATTAATATCTATTCCTTTATTTGAGGTAGACAACTTATGTAGTGCGACATATTCCTCTATAGTCCAAGTTAATGTATCTACCCCCCGCCCCCCAAAAGAGACACGAATTCATCTCATCATTGTTTCAGAATAATCTCTCTTCTTCGAAGAAACCTAAATTTATTTTATCAACATTCCTCTGAATTTATATTCTCTCCTTATTGCCCATATAAAAATCCAGAAAGGAATGTAAGGTTATTAAAAGAGATAATAATTCACAAAGACACACAAAAATTAATTTAGAAGTTTAAAGCGGGGTCTTAAAACATGCTACTATACTGCCATGCTTTTGAAAACCTTATCTGATGTTCAGGGTTTTAGTCTATTGTCGCAACTCACATTATCCCTCTGGGTGATTCTTCTTATTCGTTCAGCTGAAAGCTCCTGCACACACTTCTGGTACTCAATTTTTCTTATCATCCATACGTTTTGGAATAAGTGTACGTTGCTCAAAGCTCAACTTAATTATATAAGTGCGTAAGTGGATGAACATATAAATTGTTGGTACCCATTTTTCTTGTTTCCTGTTAAAAGTACATTTGCTTCTGCATGGTGTTACCAGTGTGTGGGGCTTTCTAAATGTAGTAATCTTGAACTGAACTTTTTGTATGATTATACAAGACTTGTTATTTATTAGAGCATTGCTGTTAGCTAGCAAAAGATAACATGCTTGGAATTCTACCCTATGCTTTTTCATATGATAATATAGCGCATAATATGAGGAGGACATATATGTTATTTTGTGGGTAGTACTCTGAGAGCTGTTGAAGTTAGCTGCATAAAGTTAACAGTTTGAGCCCTATTCTGAAGAAGTATGTTCATCAGGTGAACTATAAAGTTTAGGGAGTCTCAATTTGGATTTAAGCTTTTTATTATCCTAGATGCTTGGTATATGTTTATTGGGTGCCGAAACATGGCAATGCTCTTTTAGGAGTTCTGATGTTGAAGAAAGAAACTAAACCAAGGATAGAATGAAAAAATTTAGACCAGGAAATATTTAGAGAACGGGGAATGGATAAACAAAGAAGTATGCAATTTATGAATACAGAGGGATGAAACTCCGTTTTCTTGTCACACTTTCTTTTGAAAATTTTACACATTAAATACCATTGCATCTCTCATGGATTGTGGGAGTGCCCAGCCATTCTATCAGGCTCAAGAAACCCAAGGGACAGGACATTTATGTGCAGTTAGAGGACTCGCTCCATCATTCCCTCACAGATAAAATATATTTAGTCCAAATTTCCTCACCGAGACAGAGATTTCTCCTTAGATGGTGCTTTTGTCAAAATGATTACAACCAGTTCCTGAGTTGGAGTATAATGCACTTCAATTTCTCAGTATCAAACTCTGGGTATGTGTGTTGCCTGTGTGACTCCAAACAACAGGTGAGTCTTTGATGGCATGTTTTCTCTGCAAAGTTATTTTTTGTTTGTTTTGGAATCTGTATTAATCTTGGTCTAGAATTTAATTTGGAACAGATTTCTGTCAAAATTACTGAGTGCAAGGGTACATCAGACAATATATGAAATCACAAGAATTGTGTTTTTTTTGTTCGTCTGTGTTATAGTTTTTCTACAGATTTTATGATCCAATATTGATTATATTTCTGACAAATAAAAACAATATTTTCAGAAAGGTAATGAATTTATATTGATGCTCATGAACGGCCAAGTCAGATCCTTTGTACATAACAAGTATAACCAACAATGTTAGCTAAATAATTTGGGATCTCAGGAGCAATTTCCTGTTTTTCAAAATATTTTGGCATCCTGAAAACTTTTAGAAACTACTAAGAAGGGGTCAGGAACCACCAGAAATGTTTCCAGCAAAATTGGAAGCTCTTCTGCAGTTTCTAATTGCTTTTTAAGAGATTCGAGAAGTTTTTTGTGCTGGAACTCAGGTTTGCGGAAATTAAGTTTATAAAAGCTTCTGATACCCTTTTTCCAAAATTTCTTCCATTTCCAATACCTTTTCCTGACAATTTTCTGTTTTTTGTGATTTCCTTAAGTATCTTTTTTTTCCTTGACCTAGCCACCCCGACATTGATATCTACATTTTCAAAGTTTGCAGCTGCTTGATTTATTGTTAGTGCAAATTAAGGTATAGGAGTGCCATTTATCAACCTACATAAATTGGGTTCAATTTATAATAAAGTGCTAGTGAAGTTATAATAAAGTGCTAGTGAAGTTTCAAATATTATTTAAAAATCCATTTTTACATACAATTTCTTACATTATTGTACTCTTCAATTAATCATGATTTTCCGATAATTTGTGATTTTGGTAGCTTCCCATTTTTTGAGGTCATCATCCCCACTCAAGCGGGATGTTAAGGAGGATAAATGCAATCTTAAATTAATTTTGCTGCTACTTTATATGCTTAATTAAAATATTAAATGGGGTATTTGTAGGAAATTAGGAATAATCAAGGAGACTCTTTGTTGTACTGAGGCCCGAGCATTCTTTCTAACAATTTATCTGAATCCTTTGACTTCAACAATTTGGCACAGTTTGGTTCTGGCTAAGACCCGAAAGCTTGATAGACTTATAATTGAGACTGATATGCAAATGCTGGCCTCATTTTTAGTATGGGAACCTCTTACTTCCCTGGATAATTGACATCTTGGGATTCTTATTAAGTTATATTTAGACGTTATGGCTCCTTTTCAAATTGCAAGGATTGTTTTTAAGCCCAGAGAGTATAATAAAACAGTAAATAACTGCACCAAATTGACTTCACATTCCTGCCATAGAATTGTTGATCAGTCATCTTGGCATGGGTTGGATGAATGGGATACAGAAGACCTGGGGAATATTTCTAAAATAATAACAAGTTTTGGTAATTGTATGGATGGGCGAGGGGAATTTACTTCGAGGAAATAAACACTTTTCCTGCTCCTTGGGACACTCTTAAAGAAAGTTAAATGTATTCTAAATACACTTGGAGTTGGGATCTTCTGATGGAAATTTAAATGCCTATTCATAGATGGTGATTAAATTTACAGCTGCTCAACCTTTGTTGACACAAAGGTAGTAAATGCAGTGCAGTTGATGTATCCAGCCCATCATTAGAGAGACATGGCAGCGTATCTTGAATTACTGTTACTGTGGGTTGTAGCAAATTTCAATGATAATTTTGAATCACAGAAAATTGTCTTTTTTGGAAAGTTTTTAATTCTTTCAGAGTTGCCACATCCAGTCCTCTATCCGCCAATTTTGGTTTTCTGCTCCTCTTGGAAGGTCCTGCCCTGCCATCAACCTGGAGCAAGCTTGTATTTATTCACAGTTCCTTCTCTAAAGCACTACAGTCATTTCCAGGGATGATCTGCCGCTCCTACATTTTCTTGTGCATATAGGTCACTGCTTTCTTTGATTCCCTATTAGCAAACTTCAATACCTAGTTTTTCTTTTATGTGGAGTTTAATTCTGGCCTGTGGTCCCACAGTCTAGCATCAAGTGTTTGCTCTTCTATCCAACCTACTGCATTCTTCCTTAATCTTTCCCTTTGGCCTGACAGGCACTTGTTTGTTTGGTTTTAAAATTTTAGCTAGATGATTGGGAGTGTTTTGTAGGGACAAAATATATTTTCTAACAAAATCTGACAGCAAAAACTGAGTATTCAAGCAGGAAAATCACAGAGGGCAAATGTTGAGCTCTTACTTTATCACAAATCAAATGTTTCACATGGCAGAAAGAACTGAGGATTCAAACAGGAAAATTGTAGGGGTCAAACTTTGAGCTCTTACTTTATCACAAACCAAACAATATATCCAAAGGAAAAGAGCATGCTCGTGTTAGCAACTACATTAAGCTCATTGTAATGGTTACCCCTGATTTTTTGTTTTGTTTTTGAGTGTAGTTTTGCCACACAAATAACATGCCAACACAAGCTGAAAATACTTGCAAAATTAAGTCTCACCTGATTTCTTTATTCATTCAAGCACAATACATAGCCTTTGAAACAACATTATCATAAACTCAAATTGAAATAGCAGCAACAAACATTAATTAAATTAATTTAAGTCATTAAATCAATAAAATACCTCAAATAGGCAGCCAATGAAGTCATTACAAGTCTGTTGCAAAATGCAGATTTATAAGAGTCATTATCAGCATTGCGACATGGCTTTTTGTGATTGAAATCAGACCTCAAGGAGGCTGCAATGGCACCAAAGACACCCCCAAACAGGTGAATAGACCCTCCAAACTGCTCGGAATTGTTTGAAAGCACTGTAGACATTAGAATGTCACCTTCAATGACCTGAAACATACTCGGATAACCTTCAAACATGACTACAGTAGCTAGCTGCATGAATTTTTATGCACAGAGGTGGCAAATATGCATTCCAAACACTTTTTTCCATCTCCAAAATGCCTTAGAAACACTAGCTATCACTTTATTACATCCAGATGCCTCAGACAGAGAGATTTGCAGCCCTTAAAGCTCACCCCACACTTGTAAAACACCTTGGCACGGTATCCAATGCACTCCACACTTGTACAGCCTGGTAGGAGGGTGATTCCTATTGGTAAAATCATATTTAATTCCAATCTCAATAAAAATACCTGGAAATGGTTGCCTAGCTAGGACAAGAAGGTTTATTAAATACCCAGAAGCAGATATTAAGTACCTTGGCATCTATCAATCATTGTATGGTTTAACCTACTAGCCAAAAGTGTATGGCCAGACCTGGAAACTCTACCAAACCTCCCAAAAATTTTGCAAACTCACTAAGAAACACAATAAATCCACATAACACACCAGATCAAAACACCATATAAATATGAAACCCAAAATCGTTAAAACTTGTGCAAACCGAGTGTATTTTTTGAATGAAAATATTGAACCAGATAGGGTGGATCTTTCACCACCAAAACTAGAAATATTGCAGAGGGTTTTCAACGTTTGTCCTCAACAACTCTAGGAAGAACTCCAAAGCTCATTTTGACAACATCTCTCTATGTGTGCAAACTCAGGGGCCCAAACTCCAATACATAGAGCTTGGAGGGAAAATTTAGGGCATTTCAAATATTTGAATATTGAATTCCTTCGAAAGGGCCCTCATAAAACCTTTTAGAAACAACTTTTGTCCCCTGCAGCCTGGGCATCCAACTTGGGGACATAAATTTATGGAATATTTAACACTTAAATATTAAAAAGTGACTTTTAAAACACCAAATATTAAAATAATTTCCATCACCTTACACAAAATTTGCCAAGGCATCAAAAAAGAAACCAATTTGCACTGAAGCATATGCCAAGTGCCCAAAATTGCACTTACTAAAAAATGGCATATATTGAAAATAGCACTACTATTGAAAACCACTGAAACTGAAAGCCCAAGCTCTCTAGAAAACAATGAGTCCCCTAACTAACTCCGCATAGCCTATGGGAACCTGGGAACAGGCTAATGGAAAGCAAAGCTGACTAGTGTGAGAAGGTGATATTACACTCATGGCCACCACCTTAAATCGAACACAGAGTAGACACCAATGAACATTCATTGACAACATTAAAGATGATTAGGAAGAGGACATATTTAAGGACAAATGAGTAAAGATGAAATATATGCTAGAAAGGCTGGCCAAGAAAGGTAGGGCTAACATTATGGCTTTATGTCACTATCATGATAGTGAGTGTTGAATGTATTAAAATAATATTATATTTATTGTATAATGGTCATCTTAATTGTCATCTTAGTTGTCATCTTAAGTTATTTGTTGACGTGTCTAAAGTCGCATCACTACAACTCTATCCGGCCAACGCAGATAGAATTTACTCGCCGAGTATCCTATCCTCTCTTGTATAAGGAAGCCCTAATGCTGTTTTAGTTGATCAAAGGGGACAACTTCAAGGTTCCAAATGTCAGTTCTTGACTGCGGGATAACTCAGTGGTTGATGTGTTTTGTTGGGAGCACAAGGGGCCTTACGTTTACAACAAGTTGGCTTGTTGAGATTCTCGAACTGGGAATTAAAAGCAAAGGAGAAGGGATAGGAGACCTAAAATTAACAAGACTAGTATGCGGGTAGACAGATTCAACATAACCAATCCGTGCTTGGCCAAAATAACTCACAACCTCGCAGGAACGGTGCAATCTTCAAGGGGACTTAGAGATTTTCAAACTGCAGGTGCATGACTAAGCACCCAATTTTGGCGCAGCTCAGATGGACACCTGCAATTGAACTAAACACAAATTTAAAGGCTCAGACTAACCATACACAAGGATACACAATCAACATATCCTCAATGGTATGAGCCCGAATCCATCAAATACCTGCACAACCAAAAAAGAAAGATCTAAACTGCTGAAGGAAACCATGCAAACAGACTAAAACCAAGATGATAAACACCAAATCAATGTCCATATATTGATTTCAGTTGCTATTACAACAATTTCTGCAGCATTTCTATTCTATTCCTAACTACTAAATTCTAACCTTCTAACAATCCAACCTATTCTAACTGTCTACAAAAAATCTAACCATAATCTAATCCTAAAAAAATCTAACCCTTTACAAAAGAAAGGCCTCTGCCTTTTATAGATTTCACAATTTTGAACCAGAGACCAAGATTAACTGCATCCAAGGGCCCTGATCTGCCTTCCAGAAGCATGGCGTCTTTAACCCATGCCCACTCAATTCTCAGTTTTGCCCCCAACTACTATCTCAACTACCTACCACTACTTGGCTTTAATTTGGTCAATCCGGTAGTTGAACACAACTGACTTGTGTCCCTTTGTTTTAAAATATCTTGAACGGGACCCACAGGCAATTTTTTTATATTAAACAATTTCAGTTTTCAAAAAATTGAATTTCTGGAATTAAATCCAGTTGTGGTAGCACTCTCTGTGTTCTTTGTCCTCAGTCTGGCTGGTGGACTTCAACTTTGTGGTTCGGTGGCGTGCTCCCTCATGCTTGGTTTTTTGATCCTGCGCTCTGCAGAGCGTTCCTCATTCTTGCTTCCTGGCGTCGCTCGCGTCTCCAATTTGCGTTTTAGGTTGACGCCTTAGCTTCTCTTGATGTCATCCTGCAAACAATGAATTCCATTTTTAATAATCATTTTGAAAATTAAATAAATGTATTTAACAATCATATTAAATTTTATATTTAAGTGTCCCTTGTGAAATTAGGGTTTTAAGCTTTGAATGGCAATTTTAATTTTCCTTTGGCAGGATGCGATTTTCATTCGATCATAAGCATCTCCCTCGGGCGATTTTAGGTTGAACATTGTATCACTTCGAAATTCGGGTTCTTTTCATGTTTTGAGAGATTTTAATTTAAAACACCTCCCTTTTTGAATTTCGGACATTTTAAGCGAAATGAGAGATTTTGGATCCACCTAGCACACTCTAAATTTTAAGTGAAATTCGGGTTCACATCCTTCTTGACTTAGATGAAACTCGGGCTCTTAAGCCAAAATGCACGACCCTTTTCCTCCTCCATTCTGGTGATTTTCGGGCCCATTGGGTATGGATGATTTGAATTTAGAAGCTCTCGGCTTTATAAGGTTTTATGCGACTTTTTGTTTGCTTTCATTAATTTGGGCTTGGAAGACCCTTTTGTGCGAACTTAGGTTCTGGTTGAATCTTTCCCTTTCAACCATTTTAAGTTTAATCGCGCGATTTAAACTTTATGATTTTTGGCTTAATGAAGCCGATTTAGACCTTTTGTTATTCGACTCAATGAAGCAATTTGAACTTTTTGACCAAATGGCTCCCTTCGCGCGACTTGAGATTTCACTTTAGTGATTTGGACTTGTTTTCGGCCTAAGGAGTCATTTTGCACGATTTTAAGTTTAAGTTCAAATGCCCCTCATGGCAATTTCGGGTTATCAAGCCTAAATGTGCAATTTAGTGATTTTTGGCCAAATGGGCTTTTTTGCGAGAATTAGAGTCTATTTTCTATCTTTTCGACTTAAAGGGCCGATTTGGCAAACTTGAAGCCTTTGTTCATTTTCAGGCTTGAAGGAGATTCATTTTCTATCTTTTCAACTTAAAGGGCCGATTTGGCAAACTTTAAGCCTTTGTTCATTTTCAGGCTTGAAGGAGATTTTGTGAACTTGGACATTTTCGGATTAATGAACTATTTTGTGCGATTTGAACCTTTCTTTCATATCTTGCAAAATCCAATAAAGGATTGAGTTTTGGTTTTGACCCCACCTCCTTATGACGAAATTCTTGATTTTCAAGGAGAATGACCAGACTTTGCTTTACCTTGGATCTCAACTTTTGTTTCATGATGAAATTCAACCATCTGACCTAAAATGCACGACTTTGTTCTTCATCTCGTCTTTCACTTTATGATTTTCGGGCTTGTGAAAGGGAATTCACGATTTTGTCCTTCCTTCCTATTTTCGGCTCTAGAGGGTTAAGATGGCGTAATTTTGGAGTTAGTTCAAATGCCCCTTTCTTGGCAATTTCGGGCTATCAAGCCAATTTGAGCGATTCATTCCTTTTTCTCCTAAATGTCAAAAAAATCAGGCAATCTGTGTGAAATACGAGATTACACCGAAATCGGCCATTTGGGAGGATTTGCGACTTAGGGTTTATTTCCAAACTCCTAGCTTTAAGCGAACTTCGGACATTTTTATTGGAATGCACGAGGTCATAAGGCGAGCTTACTTCAATTTCGGGATTACTCCCTCCAAAATGAGGATCTTGGTGCTTGCAGATGCTCTAAAGGAAAACGTTCAAACTTTAAGGTGCACACGACCCATACTCAACGCATTACTGGTCATGAAAGGCTTTGACATGCTCAACCATTACGGTATTTTCCTCTCTATTTCACCAAGGCAATGGGGGTCCCCTGTCAAAGACAGGGATGGGGTGCAAAATGCACAACATTATTTTTAGAGTCTTAGAGTAGAATAGCTTGTCACTATTTTTAGCCTCTGTTTTAGCTTCAGTTAACCAAATGTTGCTTTTTAAGGAGCCTTTGTCTCTTCTATTTAATATTGAATATTGAATTATCTGAACATGGTATCAGAGTGGGAGCTGGTCGTTTGGGTCCGACTCCTTCATAGGAGGGCTTAGGATTTCGGGAGTTTTTTTTCAGATTCAAGGGTTTCTGAAAATCGTGTGTTCGTGGTTTGCTTCTTTTTTCAGAACTGCATCTTGTTGGTTTGCGTTTGGATTGGTAGATTTATGTTTGCAATCGCGACTTGGGTTTCTGTTGCTTTTTGCCCATGCGACCTTTGAGTTGTTTGGTCATTTTTTTGTTTGGAGCAGGTTAATAGTCGGTGCGATTTTTTCACATGGTGCATTATCTATGCCTTTTGATTTTCGAAACCCTTCTTTTTGAAAAATACAGAGCCACAAAATAAAAGCACAAATCGTGTATTTTTTTGGGCGCCAGGGTTTTTTCCGTTCGTCGTGTCTATTTCATTTCTGCTTGCGACTAGTTGCAGTGTCTCTTGCACACCTCTTTTGGTTTTGACGCAATAAGGGGTTTTTTTAATCGCACCTTCTGGTTTGAAAATCGCGCGAAGGATTGAGCATGAAAGTTTTTTTCCGTGTCGGGCCTGCTTCATTTTGTTGCGGGCATGATTTTTGATGTTTTTTCTTGACAATTTTTATTCTGCACGCGACGAGATCTTTTCTTCTTTGCAGCCTGCACGTTTGGACAAAGCGTGTTCAATTTATTAGTGATTGTGATTTTCTTGGTGGTGCAATCTTCTTTTTCAAGGTAGCGTGTTTATTGAAGCAACATATGGGCACTTACAGGGGACTTTAACTCTGCCACATCATGATTTATGCGTCACAAGCCTCATCATTTGATGATTCATGGTCATGCAAATCAACTTTTGCACTATTCTTTTTGTTCCATCGCTTCACACGTGCTTTTTTGGTTGCATGATGTCGTGTCTTTTCTAGCACAATGACCTTTGTGGTGTTTTTTGTGTTTTTATAATTTTTTTGTCTTTAAAAATATTATTCTAGGTTTTCACGATTTTTTCCTAAAAAATCATGGGCAGGTTTTATAATTTTTCTCCTAAAATTATTTCGGGTTTTATAAATTTTCCTTTAAAAATTCGTTTCAAGGGTCTGATTGGTTTTTCTCCTCAAAAATTGTTTCATTTGTAATTCACGAAGTTGCTTGTTCGCGTGGGATTTTGTTATTCTGCTTTTATAATTTTTTCCCTCAAAAAAATTATGATGGGTGTTCATGTTTTAGGGATTTACCGTTTTTTCCACAAAAATGATGATTTGTAACTTCAGTTTTTAGGGTTTGATGGGTTTTTCTACAAAAATCATGGTATCTTGCAGTCTTTTTTGGAGTTGGTGGAGCGAATAGTGCTCAATGCTCATCTACAAAAGTTTTCGCGATTTTTGACAAAATCGTGTTTGTTGCTCTTTGGAGGGTTTGCCAATTTTTCCTCAAAATCGTGGTTTTAGGGTTTTTTCTGACTTAGTAATTATTAGAATATTAAAATATTGTTAATTTTAGTATTAATGCTCAATAGTGTATATTCTTTTTTAGTAAGATCTTCTACGATCTTATCAGCAGTTTCTTATTAGAAACTTGCTATTCTTGTAAATACTCCTGTACTATTTATGAGCATCTTGCTCATTCTGTTATTGAATCAATTCTTTGAAATCCATATGCTTCTGCATTTGTTTTATGGTATCAGAGCTTCAGGGTTTTGGCGTTCGGTGGGATTTGTCTTCGTGGGTTGTTTTGAGGATTTTTTTTTTTTCCTCTACCTGCGGTTGTTTGGTTGTATTTGCTTCGCGCGACTTCCTCTTTGCAAGTTCGCGTGTTGTCTGTGTGTGTCACGTGAGTTTCCGCGCCTGTCTTTTGTTCGGCGGCGATCGTGGCTCTGTGCGCGACCTGCAAGACTAGTCGCGCCACCTGCGTGACTTGCAACCTCGGCGTGACGCAACCTACAGACGCGTCGCGACCTGCAATCCTCGGCGACGCGACCTGTACCCTTGGCGACGCGACGCGACCTGCAACCGCGATGCGACCTGCACCCTTGGCGACGCGACCTGCACTCTCGACGACGCTTCCTGCAATCTCGTCGCGATCTGCAGCCTTTTTTTTTCTGCGCATCAAATTTTCTGAGCATATCATGGCTTCCACGACCCTCTGTTTTTTCGATTAAGGTGTTTACCTTCAAGTTTTTGTCGAAAATAAGTTTTTCTTGCAGATTCTTGGTGGGTTTTTCGAAACCTAATCTGGGTACATTGTTTTCTGTGCCTTGATTTTCGAGCCAACGGATTTGAATTTGGTTTTCAGATTCCTTCTGGGTTTTCTCTCATCTTTCAGTACATTGGGAAACGTGCAAATGGCTTCTCTCACCAATCTGATGTTAGAAGGTAGTCAACGCTTTAATGGCCACAATTACAACATCTGGAAACAGCGTATGTTGACCATTTTTGAATATAGGCGTCTTGACCAGCTTGTTTTGGGAAAAGAGCTCAGTCCTGGTACACCTGGTGTAGATCAAGATAAGTTTGATGAACGCAATCGGGAGGCAATTATGCTTCTCAAACTCTCAGTGACTGATGATTAGTTACCGCAGATTCCTTCCGGCAAGACAGCTTCCGACATCTGGAAGCATCTGAAGGAATTGCATGAGACATTCGACAAGAGCCGAGCATTCTTTCTAAAGAATCAACTATTCTCCATTATGATGGACGAACGTATGTCCTTACAGGAACACCTCACGAGGATTAAGGACATTCGAGATCAGCTCGAAGCTATTGGTCGGACTATGGAGGAAGAAGACATGGTAGTAATCACTTTGAAAAGTCTTCCGAAATCGTATGAACACTTCATTGAGACCCTCAATATTACTTCCACTAATGTTGATTTGAAGTTTTCAGAATTGTGCACCAAACTTCTACAGCAGGATCGCTGGAAACAACAGTTTGGTAGTGGTACTACGTCAGCCTCCTTGGAAAATGCCTTCACGGCCCAATCCTTTCACAAGGATAAAGGCAAATTTCAGTCCTCTCAGTCTTCTTAGCAGAAAGGCTCTTCTCAGACACAGGATGGTGCTAAGAAGAAGAATGTGCAGTGCAATTACTGTCACAAGTACGGCCATATGAAGAAAGATTGCCGTCAGAGGCTCGCTTCTGAACAAAAGAAGCAGGGAGGGTCACACTAGAAGGCGCATGTTGCTGAACATTCCGAGCAGAAGGAGTCTGCCTTTTATGCCTTTATGGCTAAGCGGTCTTCAGATCATGCCAGGTCTTCTGCTTGGTACATCGACTCTGGTGCATCACGTCACTTTTCTCATCGGCGTGACTGGTTTACAAACTTCTCATCTTTCAGTGATTCCGTTGTATTTGGCGGAGGTGAGGAGTATACAGTTGTTGGCAGAGGCACTGTTCAGATACAGTCTGGTGGCAGGACTCTCATTTTCCTGAATGTGTACTATGTTCCTGGTATGGAACTTAATCTGCTCTCTGTCAGTCAGATTATGAGGACTTCTCCTCAGCTAGATGTGGTGTTCAGTGCTCACAAGTGTTCCATCATTGATCGGGAGACTCGTCTTACTGTTGCTGTTGGTCTAGAGGATCATGGCCTATATAGGCTTCTTGACACTGGTGATTCTCCTGAAGTGGCTCTGGCAGCTCGTGTTTCTCCTCTCAGCACTTTGTGGCATCAGAGATATGGACATCTCAACATTCAGTATCTCTCTCAGCTATCTCGGGAGGGACTTGTTTCAGGGTTACCTGATATTTAGACTCAGCATCTTGGAGTATGTGGCGCCTGTCAAGCTGGCAAACAGCATCGGACTTCATTCACACATGGAAAGTCTTGGCGCGCATCTAAGGTACTTCAATTACTTCATGCTGATATTTGTGGTCCTATGAATACATCTTCTGTTACTGGTTGCAAATACTTTTTGCTTATTGTAGATGATTTTAGTAGAAAGATGTGGGTGTACTTTCTTAAACACAAATCAGATGTATTTAGTATCTTTCAGAAGTTTAAGTCCTTTGTTGAAAAAGAGTCTGGATATAGCATCATTACTCTTAGGACAGATAACGGGGGGGAATTTTGTTCTTCTGCATTCTCCAACTTCTGTGATACCCATGGCATCAAACGCCAATTGATTACACCCTACACTCCTCAGCAAAATAGTGTTGTCGAGCGTCACAATCGTACGGTTATTGAGATGGCTTGCTCTATGTTACAACACAGGAGTGTTCCGAATAAGTATTGGGCTGAAGCAGTGTTTACTGCTGTCTACCTCCTTAACCGTTCCCCTACTCAGGCTGTTAAGGGGAAGACTCCAGAAGAGGTTTGGTCTGGTCGGAAGCCTAAGATCAGCCACCTGAAGGTTTTTGGCTCTGTTGCCTATGTTTGGATTCCAGATGCTAACCGCTCCAAGTTGGATTCCAAAGGTCAGAAACTCATGATGACAGGATACAGTGATCACCATAAGGCCTACAGACTGATTGATATAGACATTGAACGTCTTATCTTCAGTCGTGATGTTGTATTTGATGAAGAGAAAGGATTTTTTCAGTCCCCTTTTTCTGAGCCGTGTTCTGAGGATCAGCCTCACAGTGTTCTTATTCCATTAGGTTCGCCTGATGGGAGGGATGATGCAGAATCTATTTTCGATGATGCACTACCTGAATTCCCTCCGAAGATTAATCCTCCTGCTGCTGCTCCTGTTCCTGATCTTGAGCCTCTTCCAGCTCCTTCAGATGTTAGCACTTCTACTCTCCGGCCTAAATGGTGGGCCAAGACCATTGGTGATCTCAGGGATACTGAGCTCATTGAGGGTAGAACCTCCCGTAATAAGAGCAAACAGCAGCATACAGTCAATTTTGCTCTCATGGCTAACATACACAGTGTTTTTGAGCCTCAGACATATTTAGAGGCTAAAGTATACCTGAGTGGGAATAGGCTATGAAAGTTGAGTTCCAGAGTCTTCAGAAGAATCACACTTGGGCCCTTTCTGATCTTCCTTCAGGGAAGAAGCCCATTAGTTGCAAATGGGTGTACAAAGTAAAATACAAAGCTGATGGAACCCTAGACAAGTATAAGGCTCGTCTTGTTGCTCGTGGGTTCTCACAAAAAGAAGGCATTGACTACGAGGAGACTTTTGCTCCTACAGCGAAAATGAGTACCATACGGCTCGTTCTTGCCTTGGCAGCCCAGTTCAGTTGGAAAGTCCATCAGATGGATGCCAAGAGTGCTTTTTTGAATGGTGACTTACAGGAAGAAGTCTACATGACGCAACCCCCAGGATTCAAGGTTGCTGGTCAAGAACATAAGGTCTGTAGACTAGTCAAATCACTCTATGGTCTGAAACAAGCTCCTCGGGCTTGGTACATGAAAATTGATAAGTACCTGACAGATCATGGTTTTCAACGGAGTCCATCTGATGCAAACCTGTATATCAAGCATACTAGTAATGATGTTCTGTTTGTGGTTGTCTATGTGGATGACTTAATCATTACTGGCAGTTCAACACATTTGATCATTGGGATCAAACAGGATTTGTGCCGCACCTTTGATATGACAGATTTGGGACTTCTACATTACTGCTTAGGAGTTGAAGTTTGGCAGACTGAGAACAGTATCTTTTTCTCTCAGTCTAAGTATGCCAGAAGTCTTGTGGACAGGTTCAGAATGCAGGATTGCAAACCTGCCTCTACTCCTATGGAACTCGGGCTAAAACTTTCAGCTCAGTCATCTTCACCAGTTGTGGATGAATCTTTGTTCAGGCAACTAGTGGGTAGTCTCATCTATCTTACTACCCACTAGACCTGACATCAGTTTTGCAGTGAGCTACATTTCACGCTTCATGACAGCTCCCAAGGCTGATCATTGGATAGCAGCGAAGCGTGTGCTGCGTTATGTGAGTGACACTCCTGATTATGGACTTCTGTACACTCGGAGTTCTGATCCTATACTTAGTGGCTACACTGATTTTGACTGGGCAGGTTCGGTTGATGACCGTAAGTCTACAGCAGGGTATGTGTTTAGTTTGGGATCTGGTGCTGTCACATGGACTAGTAAGAAGCAGCAGGTAGTGGCTCTCTCCTCGACAGAAGCAGAGTATCGGGGAGCAGTTAAGGCATCTTGTGAGGCGGTTTGGCTTCGACGAATGCTTGCGGATATGCATGTCTCCCAGGCAGGTCCTACTCCCTTGTTCTGTGATAATCAGGGAGTGCTCAAACTTGCCAAGAATCCAGTCTTCCATGAAAGAACCAAGCATGTGGAAACTCATTGTCACTATATTCGATAGCTGGTTGAAGACGGATCCATCCAGTTGCTGTATGTTCCTACCTCGGAGCAGCCAGCAGACATCTTCATCAAGCCCCTTGGTCCTGATAAATTTGTAAAATTTAGGGGGTCTATAGGTGTAGTTAATAGATTGAGCATTAAGGGAGGGTATTAGAATATTAAAATATTGTTAATTTTAGTATTAATGCTCAATAGTGTATATTCTTTTTTAGTAAGATCTTCTACGATCTTATCAGCAGTTTCTAATTAGAAACTTGCTATTCTTGTAAATACTCCTGTACTATTTATGAGCATCTTGCTCATTCTGTTATTGAATCAATTCTTTGAAATCCATATGCTTCTGCATTTGTTTTAGTAATTCACGTGTGACAGTTCTGCAATTCACGTGTGAGGGTTACATCAGGTTGGACGGCTTCTAGTACTCTTGGTCATTAACATTTTGCAGATACAGGGAGGGTCTTGTTGATGTGTATTTTGTACACGACCAAACACAGAATAAAATACCCAGAGGTATCTTATCCTCTCTTGATTAAAGTCTCCGAATGCTAAAGATGTCGCAAAAAGGATCAATCGGGATGACTTCAAGGTTCTTTTTTGTAGGATCTCTACGTGTGGATAAGCACCAGTGGTCGTTGTGTATGCTGTTTCTTCAAGGGGCCTTACGTACTTTTAGAGAAAGCTTGTCCGTATTACTTTCTTTCAAATGAGGGAGCAGGATTTTCCTAACACTAACAGATTTTCAAAAAAATGTCAAAAGGTAAGGGTTTCAAGGAAGAGATACTTAAACAATTCCTAAGAATGATTCAATGAAGGCTAGACTTGATAAGATTCTACCAATTTCAGTATCGCCAAGAAATTACAACTCTACTGGAATTGATGCGATCTTCTAAGGGGATTCAATAACTTTCAAATCATCAAGGATATAGATACTATCATAGAGATACATATCAATACTTCCAATAATGATTGAATTCTTAATCAATCTTAATGTTTCCAGTTGACCACGGGTACACCCGATGATATAGATCACCTACAAAATCGATATATTCGTTCTGTAGCAGATTTATTACAAGAGCAGTTACGATTCGCCCTAATTGATTTCAGAGAAGCAATTGAAAAAACTATATTATTTGCATCAACCAATCCTAAAAAGAGAATAACTAATAAATTGGAAACGTTAATTCCATTAACGGAAACTTTTCAAGATTTTTTTGGTTTACACCCTTTATCACAATATTTGGATCAAACTAATCCATTGGCAGAAATAGTTCATAGTCGAAAAGTGAGCTCTTTGGGCCCTAGAGGATTGACAAGTCGAACGTCTACTTTTTGTACACGGGATATTCATCCTAGTCATTATGGACGTATTTGTCCGATTACGACATCCGAAGGAATAAATGTTGGGCTTATTGGATCGTTATCTATTTATGCAACGCTTGGTCATTACGGCTCTTTACAAAGTCCATTCTATAGGCTATCTGAGAGATCGAACGAAGAACAAATGGTTTATCTATTACCGGGAGAAGATGAATACTACCGGATAGCTATAGGAAATTCTCTGGCATTAAATCAAGGGGTTCCAGAGGAACAATTTACTCCAGCTCGATTTCAACAAGAATTTTTATTTTTTGCATGGGACCAAATTCATTTCAGAAGTATTTTTCCTTCCCAATATTTTTCCGTTGGAGTTTGCCTTATTCCTTTTATCGAGCATAATGATGCGAATCGTGCTTTAATGGGTTCTAATATGCAGCGTCAAGCACTTCCACTTGTTCAACCTGAGAAGTGTATTGTCGGAACTGGATTGGAGGGTCAAGTAGCTCTAGATTCAGGAAGTGTAGCTATAGCTAAGCAAGGGGGAAAAATAAAGTATATTGATGGTGAAAATATCACCATAACTTCATCTGTTGCTCGAAACAATATAGAAACAGAATTGATTCTATATCAACGTTCTAATAGCTATACTTGTATGCATCAAAAACCCCGAGTTCGCCAAGGGGAGTATGTAAAGAGGGGACAAATTATAGCAGACAGTGCAGCTACAGCAGGGGGAGAACTTTCTTTGGGAAAAAACATCTTAGTGGCCTATATGCCATGGGAAGGATACAATTTTGAAGATGCAATACTTATTAGTGAACGTCTGGTATATCAAGACATTTTTACTTCTTTCCAGATCGTAAGATACGAAATTGGGGTTTATTTTACGAACCAGGGTCCTGAAGTAATAACTAGAGAAATACCTCATTTAGATGCTTACTTACTTCGTCATCTGGACGAAAACGGACTTGTAATGATAGGATCTTGGATAGAAACAGGTGATGTATTAGTAGGTAAATTGATATTGGAAGCAGAAGAAGACTCACTATTAAATACTCCAGAAGGAAAATTATTTCAAGCTTTATTTGATATTAAGGCACCTACTGGAAAAGAAAATTGTTTTAGAGTCCCTAAAGGTGTAAAAGGTCGAGTTATCGATGTGAGATGCTTTCAGGAGTTCGAGGAAGACGATTATCTCGGCGATATTGTAGAAAAAGTTCATGTATATATTTTACAAAAACGTAAAATACAAGTAGGCGATAAAGTAGCTGGAAGGCATGGTAATAAAGGTATTATTTCAAAAATTTTGCCCAGGCAAGATATGCCTTATTTACAGAATGGAACACCAGTGGACATGGTATTAAATCCATTAGGGGTACCTTCACGAATGAATGTAGGACAGATCTTTGAATGTTTGCTTGGTTTAGCAGGAAAACTAATGAACAAACATTACAGACTAGCACCTTTTGACGAAAGGTACGAGCGAGAAGCTTCTAGAAAACTAGTCTTCTCTGAGCTTTATAAAGCTAGCGAGCAAACAGCTAATCCATGGGTATTTGAACCTGATCATCCTGGAAAACATAGATTAATTGATGGAAGAACAGGAAAGGTATTTGAACAACCTGTTACAATAGGAATAGCTTATATATCGAAATTGTGCCATCAAGTTGATGACAAAATTCATGCACGTTCCAGTGGACCTTATACACTGGTTACACAACAACCTCTCAAAGGAAAATCCCACCGAGGAGGGCAACGAGTAGGAGAAATGGAAGTTTGGGCTTTACAAGGTTTTGGTGTTGCTTATATCTTACACGAGATGCTTACTTTAAAATCTGACCATATGGATACTCGTGAAAAAATATTTGGTGCCATTTTCAACGGAGAACCAATGCCTAAACCTAGCACTCCTACAGAATCTTTCCGATTGCTTAGTAGAGAACTACGATCTTTAGCTCTATAATTGAATCATACTATTCTATCTGAGATAGACTTTCAGATAGATAAGAAGGAAGTTTGATCAAAATGAATCAAAATTTATTTTTTGAGTGACCAGGATAAACACGAACAACTTTGAATTGGATTAGTTTCTCCCGAGCAGATTCTCGCTTGGTCTGAAAGAATATTACCTAATGGAGAAAGAGTCGGACAAGTTACTACAGAACGCACTTTAGATTATAGAACTTATTGTTGTGACGTTTTCACACATCGCCCCATTGCAAATGGGGACCCATGTTTTTTTTGCTTTTTAGGGTTTGTTCTTTAGGTTTTTTTGGGTTTTGTTAGCTAGCCTTTGCATTTTGAACGTCGCCCAGGGGATCACATGGATAAGCAAGTCCGGCTTGAGTAAGGTCCTGATCCTGAAATTTGGCTAAGTTTGGAATGTCCTGATCCTGAATTTGACTAAGTCTGGAAACTGGAAAAACCTCCAAAAACTAGATTTTGCAATATAACTCCTGGAGGTCTGAAACCACTCTCAAACATCCTGAAAGTATATATGGAATATAACTTAAAGTTATAAGTGACATTTCCTTCTATGTTTCTTCTTTCTTATACTTAAATGTTATATTCCATAAAATTTATCCTGATAGAGAGTTCGAAAAGTCAAATTTCGCTCGTGTCCTTCTCCAAGGGTCCAGAGCGAAAAGCGCTCCTGTCCCTCTCCAAGGGACCAAGGCGAATCGCTCGTGTCCCTCACCAAGGGATCAGAGCGAAAATGCTTAGTTGAGCCATTCCTGACCTTGTTTGGACGAATCGAGACATCAAAGGCATGGTGAAGGACGAAATGAGCATGATAGAGCATCCAGACTTGATCAAAAACAATGAAATGATGAAGTTTTTGCCTAGAGGGTCAAATTCGCTCCTGTCCCTCCCTGAAGGACCAGAGCGATATTCTTCATAAGGTACGATCTGGGCAAAGATCAAGCAAT
This sequence comes from Cryptomeria japonica, assembly GCF_030272615.1. NCBI lineage: Eukaryota > Viridiplantae > Streptophyta > Pinopsida > Cupressales > Cupressaceae > Cryptomeria > Cryptomeria japonica. The sequence goes on along the minus strand of NC_081405.1, from coordinate 320,115,281 downwards.
TTTTATGTTTGAAGGCAAGAAAGGAGATGAATTGAACTCGTTGAAGACAAATTGAAGATTATCAAACGTCAACAAAGGACCAAAATGCTTAAGTTTGCTCCTGTCCCTCAGGAAGGGACCAGAGCGATTTTTGTCTTAGACAAATTTCTTGCCAAGTTACAATGAATTCCAAGGCGTGGATGAATGAAAGGGGACATTACGAGACCGTTGAAGATAAATTTGGAAGCTGGCGAAGTGTGATGGAGACTACAAGTACAAATTCGCTCCTGTCCCTCAGGCAGGGACCAGAGTGAAATTCCTATAAAGGCCAAGATTTTGAAAGTTTATCAAGTGTTAAGTGATTAAGGAGAATCAAGGGACTTCATTTTACGCATTGAAAGCAATGGCAAGTTGAAGAACGCAAGAACAAGCTCAAAACCTTGAAGTTCGCTCTTGTCCCTCTCCAAGGGACCAGAGCGATATTAATCATATTGGCTAAATCCCTCAAAAATCACGTAAGGTCAAGGTTTTGCAAGGTCGTATGAGGTCCAAGGCATGATTAGAAGGTGATATACAAAGACTTCAAACGTTAAAAGATCCTTAAATTGAACACAGAAGCTATATCGCTCCTGTCCCTCTCCAAGGGACCAGGGTGATTTGTATGGGATCCTTCATTTTCCTTCAAGTTCATGCCAAGTCAGGGTTTTTCGGGGTCACACAAGGTATAAGGTGTCATTTGAAGATGATATGCAAGAGTTTTGAACGTCAAAGTGTTACCAATTTGTGCAAGGAACTCATATCGCTCCTGTCCTTTGGACAAGGACCAAGGCGATTTTTACAAAAACACTTATGCTCCTTCAAAATCAAGACAATGCAAGGATTGGCGAAGTAAAGGACGTCCTTTGGAAGGCAATGAACGAAGAACGAAGATCAAATTTTTGCAAATTTGAGCCAAAACATTAGGATCGCTCCTGTCCCTCTCCAAGGGACCAGGGCGATATTTGCCAAAACACATGATATCCTTTAAAGATCACGTTGAAATAAGGTTGCACAAGGTTTTAAACATCATTTGGAAGGCGATACAAAGGGAGATAGACGTTAAATATTACCAGTTTGAGCTTAAAATGGAGAAAAGACAAGGATCGCTCCTGTCCCTCTCCAAGGGACAAGGGCGATGATCCTTTAAACATCAAAATGCCTTGTGAAAATCAAGTGGAACAAGCATGGAATGAACAAGCAAGGTTATTATTCACCATACGAGGAAAAGTTGATATCCAAATGGAGAATTTCAAGTGAAAACATTAGGATCGCTCCTGTCCCTCTCCAAGGGACCAGGGCGATATCACACCTAAAGGACATTTGTTTGCAGGACAAGTCGCTCAAGTTTAAAAATCCTAGCGAACATGCCAAATCCAACGTGGAGATAGAGATTTTGGACGTAAAAAATGCAAGAATCAAGGCCAACATGATGGATCGCTCCTGTCCCTCAGTCAGGGACCAGGGCGATGAGGTACGTATCTTTCATCTTCAAAATTTGGCGTTCAAACAAGTTTTTTTGAATTTATTTTAAATGCTAAAATTCGATATGTTTTGAAAATTCAATTAAATGGCATTTAAATATTGCGCTTGATATTATTAATTATTTTTTTGCCTTGTGAAAATCGAATTTGATTAAATTAATTTAGAACGATGGCATTTAATAATTAATAATTAATTAATAAAAAAAAAAAATCAATCAAAGGGAGCGCTTGGTTTATAAAAGTCGGCCTTGTTATTTATCAAAAAATTGTTTAATTTGCTTTATTTTCACAAAGTCGGCCTAAATAATGATGAGAGGTAAGCGCCTATAAAGGGAAGGTGGTTTATTCATTTCAAATCATCATTTAACATCCTTCATTAGCATGCGATTTGGAGAATACAAAGGAGGTGCGAAATTGTCATTCAAGAGGAGGGCGCAGACATCATCAAAGGAGTGCGAGCTTAGTCTCAAGTTGGGCGAACTTGCCAAAGACCACGTCAAAGATATCCTCAAGGGTGATGAATTGATAAAGGGATCGTTCATTTAAAGGAGATCACGTTGAAGCCATCTAATTTTGATTTTGCCTAGGCAAATTCCTTGTTTTGCATTCTAGAGTTAGCTCTCAAGAGAGGTATGGCGATATGGATTTATTGTTTTCGAATTTTGATCATCATTGCCTTAATTTTGAATTTTGAAAATTTGTTTTCCCTTAGCTCAGTCGTTTTTAGGAAATGATTAATAAAGGACTTATCATTAAGTTTCCTAAAATTTGCTCTCTAATTTATGTTATGTATTGCAAAATCATGTTACTAATTTTGAAATGTTGTGTAGGCATCAAATGGAGATCTCTTCAAGGACGATCAAGCCAGGACAGGGGCGACCTCTTTCAATCCAACGTTCCAAGGCGAGGTACATCATCATCTTACACATCAAGGACAAAAGGAGTTAGAACAAGAGTTAATTAAAGATAGCCTCTCAACGACATTAAATTGAATATCTAGCAAGCTACAAGTGTCAAATGAGGTGGCATCCTAGTCATCACGTCTCCAATCAGTGTGGTCCACTTCAGTATGTCCAGATTCAACGTACTTAACTCATGGAAGGTGGCACAAACTCCGATGTACCTACCCTGGCTATCCATTGGTCAATTTTTCTAGAAGGGACATGTGTCCAAGCAATACAATTTTATCATTGGTCAAGCATTAAATGTTATGTAATGGTTGTAACAAACCCTAATTAGGGTTTTCATTGTTGAATCTTGGCCATTGATCTTGAATTGATCTAAGCCATCAAATTGTATTGTGGGCACTATATAAGCCCAGGCATTTCATTTGTAAAGGCTAATTAGCAATAAGTTAGAGATAGCATGTAAATAGTTGGAAGAGTTAGAATATAGTTGATAGAATAGTAATTAGAGTAGAATAGGAGGACAAGGCAAGAAATTGTTGCCATTGATTGTAAACAAACTCCATTTTCATTGAAGTAATGGTGAAGTGTGTCGTTTCTTGCAATTTGCATGGTTTCTTGTTGAGTCTTCAATCTTAGATGGTAGATGATTAGATGAATGGAGGAAATGTGATTGATTGATGGTAGAATTCGTACACCCATACTACTAGCAGTTTGTTGATTGCAAACTTGCCTTGTGTAGTCAACTGGATCATTCAGCCTAAGCTCAATTTCAATTTGTTGCCTCTTCATTGATATGCATCAACTTGGATGGTATCTATGCCTGCGGTGATGATTTGAACATCATAAAGATTCCCTTAGAAGATTGCACTAGTCTTGTGTAGATGTTCCATTGATGTCAAAACAAGATCTAGTTAGAGTTTCATCAAAAATCAAGTCATTGCTCCTACATTCTTAGTATTAGGATTAGATCCTCTCTTCGCCCTTATCCTTTTTCATTTTTTTTAAATCTAAGTCAGTAAGAGCCTGTGTCCAGCAAAGCAGATCGGAAGTTCAATCATCACATGTAAGTCCCCTTGTGATCCCAGCAAATCACATCATACCACTGGAGCTTGTCCACACGTAGAGACCCTACATCAAAGAACCTTGGAGTCTACCTAACTGATCCTTTACGCGAATCTTCAGCAGTTAGAGACTATTTTCTCAAGAGAGGATAAGATGCCTTTAGGTATTTTATTCTGTGTATGATGGTGTACAAAATACACGTCAACACTTATGAACCAGTAAGAGATGGATTATTTTGTGAAAGAATATTTGAACCTAAGAAAAGGGGAGTTTGTGCTTGTGTAAAACCTCGAATGATGGAAAATGACAAGGAAAACTACAACTCCAATTTTTGTACTCAATGTGGGTGGTTTGGAATGTGAATCTTATCAAAGATCAGGCACAACACTTCGTCCTTCAAACTTAAAATTTAAATGCTATTTCAACTGAGAGTAATTCAAGAAGATAAACAATCATGAAGATAGCCACAAGTATTGCAATAAAACACCATAATTTCAATATTTTATTGATCTCATAGCCAAATAGACAACAATTGCTCAAAATTCTTTCTTCACTACTCAATCTTGCTACAAACAATGACTAATTTCTCTCTAACTTTCTAACTTTTTTTCTCTCTAAGCTCTCTCTCTTTTCTCTAACCCCCTTAAAATGAAATGAGTGAGGGTATATATAGCATCCTCAAATACAATGAACGACTTGGATCAATTCGAGATCAATGGCCAAGATTTTACAATGAAACCCTAATTAGGGTTTGTTATAATAAACTTCATTCTGACCAATGAGATAATTGCATTATTTGGACACATGTTTTCTCTAGAATATTCAACCAATGGATAGCTGGGGTAGGTACATCGAAGTTAGTGCCATCTTTGATGAGTCAGGTACATTGAATCTGGACATGTTGAGGTGGACCAACCCGACTGGAGGAGTGATGATTGGGATGCCACCTTGTCTAACACCTGGTTGATGCTCAATTTGGTGATGCTTTCCTTCAAATGCTGGATTGGAAAACAGATGGAGAAGGTCGTCCTTGATGCTGCTGAATTGGAGGAGGTCGTCCTTGTCCTGGCTTGATCTTCTTTGATGAGAGCCTGCTGAATAGTAGATCCTCCGGCTTTGGGGGTCGTCATTTGATGCCTCCTTCTTTGAAAGCTTAACCATGAACCTTGGAAAAATGAAGAAAGAAGATCAGATTTTGCTGGATAAGGATTGAATTTTGGTCTCCCTTTGAATGAATTATGTCTCAATTAACCTTCAAAAGAACTTCGCCTTTCACTAGCCTCCAACCACTTAGCAAATTCTGGAAATTAGCCTCCAATTTAGCAAGAAATTCGCCTCCAATCTGGTATAATTTGCTCCTCCAATCTGCTCTTGAAATTCGCATGAGAAGAATAATGAATGAATGATTTGAAAATGCTACAACACTCCTCTCTTATATAGGGCGCTCACCCTAATTAACCATGAGGCCGACCTAGTTTTTAGCAATAAAACAAATAAAATCCCCTTTAGAAGGAGGCCGACTTGCTTATAGAAGCAAAGAAATGGATTTTGAGTGCTCCCCTTCATTTTTTTAAATTTTAAAATTAATTTCAAGGCTTCCAAGCTGGATTTTATATTTATATTAAGGCTTAAAAATTAATTAATTAAATGGTAAAGGCCTTAATTTATGCTATTTTGATCTAGCTTCCCCAAATGTCTTAATTTTGGCAAATTTAGTGAAAATTTGGGAATATTAAGTTTTGATTGAGGCTTAATGAATTTTCCTTTCTCCCTTGGGCATTGAAATATTCAAAGCAATGAAGGTTTAAATCACTTCAAGGCTTGATTGAACCTCTTATCTAGGCTTGTTCACTTCATGAATTGAAATTTTCACAACCAATATTTGCAAATTTAATGTCCTTGTCTTCACAATCTTGCAATTTGCTTTTGACTTAATCAAACAAGGTTGAATGATAGGCTTTTTTGATGATTTCGCCCTGGACCCTTTGGAAGGGTCAGGAGCGATTTTTCCAATTAGGTCTTGAATACCTCATTCCCTTCACTCCAAAATCTCCCAGAAGGCGAGTTCATGTTTGTTTTGACCTAATCAAAGTCTTGCATTTCAATTTTTTAGTATTTCACATGAGGAAATTAGGTGAAAATGTGAATTTCGCCCTGGACCCTCTGGAAGGGTCAGGAGTGATTTTTACATTTTAGGCCAAAATTCACCTTAGTTTGATCATTAAAATCCTCCAAGGCAATCTCCAGGGTTCATTTATCTCCATCACTGGGTTAGCTCATCAAAACTTTGAAGGAAATATTGCATTTTTGGGAATTTCGCTCTGGACCCTTTGGAAGGGTCAGGAGCGAAATTCTCTCCTGAGCTCAAAATTCTTATTTTTGAAGGTCCAAAACCTCTCCAAGGCATTCCAAATGGGTTCTTTCACTGAAGTCCAGGCTTAGTTTTACTTGAATTTTGGAGGAAAAGGTGACTTTAGTGTTTTTCGCCCTGGACCCTTTGGAAGGGTCAGGAGCGATTTTCCTTGCTTAGGCTTACTCCTTCATCATTTTGTCTTGAATCCTCCACTCAAGGTTAGGCAATGGTCTTCTTCATTCACTCCACCCAAGCTTGGTTTGTTCTTGCAAGGCAAAATAGGGAATTTTGAGATTTTCGCCCTGGAACCTTTGGAAGGGTCGGGAGCGAAAATCTTCTTCTGACCTAGAATCATCATTTTTTGGAACAAACATCCACTCAAATGTGGTCTCAAGGGCTTTTTCTCCCTTGGTCTAGCCTTGTCTTAGCACAAACTTGAAAGGAACTCATTGTTTTAGGATTTTCGCTCTGGACCCTTTGGAAGGGTCAGGAGCGAAAATTAGGTTTTTAGGGCAATTCCTTCATCCTTTCATCTTCAAATCATTTCCAAGGCATCCTTTCATCTTCAAATCATTTCCAAGGCATAGAACATCATGCCTCACTCCTCTTTAAGTCCTGAAAACCAAAATCTTATCTTAAATTTGCAAGGAAAAAGGAGGATTTGGAAATTTCGCTCTGGACCCTTTGGAAGGGTCAGGAGCAAATTTCCCTCTTGGCTTCAAAATTTGCATTCTTAGCAATCCAATTCCACTTCAAGGCAATTCAAATGCCTTCTCACACCCATGTCTAAGCTTAGTTTTGCCCAAAATTTGGAAGAAAGGATAGTTTTGAGGATTTTCGCTCTGGACCCTTTGGAAGGGTCAGGAGCGAAATTCACCATTTGGCTCAATTCCTTCACTTTTTAATGATTTCTTGCAACCTCAAGTCACTCCCAGGGGTAATTCCTTCTATGTTTCACCTTATCCCATACTTAGCAAAATTTGATAGCAAAAAGTGATTTTGAGAAAATTCGCTCTGGACCCTTTGGAAGGGTCAGGAGCGAAAATTACAATCTTGACCAAAAATCTTCATTTTTTCACCTTGAAACTTCTTTGCCAAGTGGGATTTCATGTTTCATCATGCTAGGATTAAGGTTTCATATCCAAGAAAGGCTAAAAGAATAGGTTTATAAGGAATTTCGCTCTGGACCCTTTGGAAGGGTCAGGAGCGAAATTGCCTTTCCTGGCCAGAATCCTTCATTTTCATTACTTCTAAACATGCCCAAGGGTTTCACCATGCTCATTCTTCCTTTCATCATGCCTTTGACACTTCAATTCGACCAAACCAAGCAAGAAATGTCTCCTATAGAGATTTTCGCTCTGGACCCTTTGGAAGGGTCAGGAGCGAATTTCTCATTTTAGGCCTATTCCATCATCATTTCAAGTTGAATTCACCTCTCAAAAGGGGGAAAACACTACTCCTCTCTCATCCAAGCCATAAAAACCAAAACTTGACTTGATTTTGCAAGAAAAATAGGTGATTGAGGAGTTTTCGCCCTGGACCCTCTGGAAGGGTCAGGAGCGAAAATTCTCCTTTTGGGCAAAATCCTTCATTTTTCCAAGTTAAAACCTCTTCAAGAAGCAAAAGCAAGTTGTTCTTGTTTCATTCTTGCCAAAAACTTGACCTTCTTTACTGCACAATAAGAGCTTTTGGGAATTTCGCTCTGGACCCTTTGGAAGGGTCAGGAGCGAAATTCTCCTTTCTGTCCAAAGTTCTTCATTTACTTATGCTTCCAAATCAACAAGGATGTCCAAACTTCCTCCCAAGATACCCTGCACATCACAATTTAGCCAAAGTTAGTGAGAAATAAGCTCAAATAAGATTTTCGCTCTGGACCCTCTGGAAGGGTCAGGAGCGAAATTCTCCATTCCAGGCTAAATTGCTCAGTTTTCATGTTTCAAACCACCTCATAAGGCAAAGTTAGGTCATTTTCTAAGCTAGGAACAAGATTGCAAGTCTATCCAAGGCAAGAAATAGTGTTTAGGATGAAATTCACTTTGGACCCTTTGGAAGGGTCAGGAGCGAAAATCCTCTTTCAGGCATCATCTTGCTCTTCAAAAATCAATCAAATCCCTCTCCAGGCAAGAACATATCAATTCACCTCCAAGCATGCCCTAGAAAGTATCACTTAGTCAAAAATGAGGAGGAAAAGAGGTTTACAATGATTTTCGTCCTGGACCCTTTGGAAGGGTCAGGGGCGAAATTTCCCTTTCAGCTTGATTCTGGACGTTTTGAACTCCAATTTTCCTTGAAAGGCAAACATAGATTTTCCTTCACACATTTCCTTCAAAATCCTGCTTTTCACTAGGCAAAAATGAGAGCCTTTTCAAAATTTCGCTCTGGACCCTTTGGAAGGGTCAAGAGCGAAATTGACATCTCAGACCAGATCTTACCTTGGTTCACTTCATTTTCCATCAAACTTGATCAAACTAACTCCCTTGCTTCACAATCAGGACAAATCTATCACTCAACTGGGTCCAGGCAGGGTTTTACTAGGTTTTTAGGGCCAAGAGAAGGTAAGAAGGAGAGATTTCGCTCTGGACCCTTTGGAAGGGTTAGGAGCGAAAATCTTGTCCTTGACTGGCTTTCATCACATCAAAGCTTAAAACTCTCTTTTTAATGCAAAAGATGACAACTTTCTCCATCATGTCTCAAAAGTCAATAGTTTTGGTCATACCCTTCTAAAACGCCTCCAGTCATCATCAGGTGCATTCGTTTATCATTCACCATTTCAACCTTCCTTTGATTACTGACTCTGCTCAACTGACTCAGACCGGGTAACAAACATGACTCTGACAAGAAAACCTTCAAACTAGACCTAACTTGACATGAGACCAATTCATCCTGTCCCCTGATCTAACCAACTTGACTCTCTTGAAAGGCATGCTTCATTCTGGTAAACTTGAGGTTTCAGGCAGACGACTAACAACTCCCCAAAACAAGACTAGACTCAGCTTGAAAGAAACCCTAAAACGAGCTTCCAAGATTAGCCCTAATCTAGCCAGCCCAGGCAAACCACTCACTCACTCAAAACCCTAAAAAGCAGAGAGAAAAACAAGCAAAGAGAAAGCAAAACCCAAAGCAAAAAGAGGGGGTCCCCATTCGAATGGGGCGATGTGTGAAATGGTCACAACAGGTCTCAACAACAGTGAAGTGTTCTGAAGAGAAGGGGCAGCCTTCTTTGCATTTGTGATCAAAGACTTGCAGTGTCTTTTGTAGGGTAGTGAGTATGATGACCATTAAGGGAGGGTATTAAATTAAACAATAATACTATATTTATTGTATAATGGTCATCTTAATTGTCGTCTAAGTTGTCATCTTAAGTTATTTTTAGAGTCTTAGAGTTAGAATAGCTTGTCGCTATTTTTAGCTTCTGTTTTAGCTTCAGTTAAACGATTGTTTCTTTTTAAAAAGATCGTCATGTAATCTCTATTTAAGGAGCCTTCCTCTCCTCTATTTAATATCGAATGATCTCAAATGCTATGAATAAAGACAGCAAAGACCTTTGTAATGACCTATTGAGATGCATCTATATGATAAGATTGATTATTTGGTTAGTTCAAAACTTCAGAAAGTTTAAACCCTAATAATAGGTCCAGGTCTAATGTGGGGACAGTGTGGGTTAGCATGGTCAGAAATCAGAAGTTCTTAGATAAATTTCACAACAATAACTCGGAAGTGGTATTTGCACAAGATGCTGAAGCTTATCCATACCATGATGAGGACATTGAGTAAGCAAGAGCAATGAGGAAGCCGGGATTAGTGAGAATCACTGTTAAAGAGAATATTTTAATTGGAGTAGTGCCTAGGATCTTTGAGCAACAATTCATGTTATGTTGCTCTAACATGAAGTGGGTAGTGTCCCCGGAGTTGACATTGCTTGAGGACAAGCAATATTTGGGATGGGATGACTATCATGTCCCTTCCGCTTAAGCCCAAATTAATATTATTTTGATAATAAAAGTGTTCAATAGCACTACTATAATAATTATTTTAATAATAATAATAAATTGCACTTGTGGGTGGCTGAACTGGTCCTAATTTAAAAAAAACACTGATAAATTTTGCAATTGTGGGCTGACCCGGTCTTGTTTTTCCTAGGCCAACTTATTTCTTTTCAAGCTTTCGTAAACAGATATAAAAGTGGGTGAATTGGCTGGAGTTGATCATCAGTTTTTTGGCAAGAATATTCTAAGGAACTACAGTTTTGGCTTTTAACACCTTCAGGACGAAACCCATGCTGGTGTATTCAGGTTGGGATGAAAACCCTAATTGTCTTTACCATCACCATCTGTGTTACAATATTATCTAACTCTTCATTGACACTTACATAGGGAATTGGAGTAACAATGAACAGAAAATCTCTGAATTAGGTGAGCTGTGTGGACAACCATTAAGGCCGAAGTCCATCATGCCGCCCAATTGACCAAGCAGTCGGTGTTCCAAGTTAACTCATAATCCATTGTGAAGTCTAACTGAACAATAAGCATTGGGAGATTCAGTGAAAAGGGTAGTAAAAAGGAAGTGTCTACAGGTTATTCATCCACACCAGCCACATCCTAGAGAACAACAGGCAATAATCAATAGTGAGGTGCAAGTCTTGGGACACACTAGTGATGACCTTGGATAAGTTCAAACTGCATCCAAACCTCAGGCCCAGAACAGAATCTGGACATAGTAGCAAACAAATCCCTGAGGGATTTCTGTGAACCAGTCGATTGTCAGGCATTAGTAGACTCTGCTGTACCATATCTGACTTGAACATGTCTGTGGATAATTTCCAGGTGCAGGATACATCAACTGAAGTCCTTCTATCATCCAGTGAGGTGATCACCTACAGTAACGGGTGCTGATCAAATAGGAGGGAGCTGATCAAATAGGAGGGAAAATTCTATGCCCAAATTTGAGTTAAATAGTCAGCAGATCAGGTCTCTAGAAGCGCCCAGGGCATCCATTCATATAAAGAGATGATTCCAAAGTGTGAGGATCAGACATTACACCATTAAGGAAATAAATGCAAACAAGTTTATTTGTAATCTCAGGCTTGATTTTTTATAGGACTTCTATTTCTTATTCAATTTGTAGCTAAATCATGCCTGTGATTTCTTAATCTTCATTGTGAATCAGAGCTGTATGAGTGTTTTAATTTGTTATATTGTGAATCAAAATACTTCACAGCCTTGGCACATTTCATACATGCCCTGCATCTGGAGCAGAATCAATGGGGTGAATCTATTTCAAGTCTTCAAGGTTAAGTTTTTTGGAAGAAGTTTGTTGTACAGTAACTGGATACAAGTCCTTGCATAATTTTAGGCTTCACTTCAAACAATTGCCTTTGATGTGTATATAAACTTTCCACGAACACTCCCAACATCTAGAAGACACAATCTGCCCAAACTCGTGCATATAATCAGATCAAGACCAGATTCATTGATGACATTACTTAAGTGGGTTTGAATCTGAATTGCAAGTACATTATGAATAGCCCTTTACTCAAATGAAGATCCTTTTATGATCTGCTTCATTGGTAAATACAAACATGGATTATTGTTAGGGAATGAACTTATTTAATAAATTCCACGTCTTCTAGCTCTTTTCATACCATTCAACAGATTTTCCAAGAATCAAATGGGTCATCCCTCTAGCAGCCTATCTATGAATCTCTTTCCAATCTCTCCATATCTAATACCAAAACTAGACTATCATCTCTGGCTTCCAGACACCAATTATGAGTTTCTGATCAGTTTCATTTTCTGCCTCTATTCCTGCCATTTTCTCCCATTGAAATTTAAACTTCCTCTCATGGTTACCTATGGAAAGACGAATTGTGGGAGGGTGGTCTTCTCCTCTTCTTTTTCTGCATTGCCTACAACCCTATCAATCAATAAAAAAAGCCTTAAATTTCTTGGAAATGCTTCTAGATATTCTTCCTATGGAGTTTCACCATCTATGCATCAACTCCTGGCAAAGCTCATTCCATCCTGAATTTCACATATGTTACTCAGCTACACCTTAACCCTCTGTTTGGTATCCTTGGTGTTTTCACTCCATTTAGTGCTATGATCTATATTTGAGATAGTTGTTGTTTACTCACAAAAGGTTCATACTTTAGATGTTCATCAGTTTTCATTTATCAAATTTAATGACACATTTGGCATTGCATTCAAATTTTGGTCAAAAATGTCAAAAAAATGCATTTCGTAGTTTTTTGGGCTACTTGCAGCTGGTTTTAAATATATATTTTTATGGAACTTCACTAATTTCATAAGGCATAGATGGCCCAATGGCTACTTGAGTGATGCATTTGTGAATTGGTCAGTTTTATTAATGTGTTGTTGGAGGATCATTGTTTATGCTGGCTACATGAATATTTGCTCGACTGATTGTAATGACCCTGTATGCATATTTTGGTAGGGACACCTCCTATGAGTTGCTTGAACTCCTATTTGATAAATTCATTCATTTATGGTTGAGGTCTAGTGCATGCAATGCATGGCTTATGCATAGGTGTGGTAATGGTATGAGTCCCAATTGTTGATGAGCGATGAACTTCAATGCTCTGATTTTGACCCTATTGTAATTGATATCTGTGTGGCAAGGTGGGAAGTTCAAACGTAGTATGCATAACCATTTTGGACTAACTAAATTATGACATTGTGCATGTAGCCACATGCAGACCATTCCTAAGAACAGAGGATGACAACAGTCACTGGGTGATGCTCCTGACCATGGATGCTAGCTCTTCTATGATAGGGTTTTCATGTTCATAAATCTCTTCTTGATGGTGTGTCTTCAGAGTCATAATGCAAAGTTTGTTTGCCACACACCCAGGTTTTGAGTGGGGTTGCATTACAAATCGTCTATTATCTTATCTCCTGTCCTGATGTGTTTACGTGCAGAAGAAGCAGTTGGTTATGCATATGGATATGGTATCACTTCTACTAGATACTTCGGTGTAAAGATGATGATTCCTAATTTAGTTTAGATTATGTGTTAGTGAAGAAGAAGATACTTTCCATAGAGAATATGGATCCTTTTGATAAGAAACTTCAATACTTGCTTAAGAGATTTGAATCAGATTTGTTATACATTATGAGCTTTGTGATAAAGCAGATAACAAAGGTTGATTACCTCATTAGTTCAATTTGCACAAACAAATACTCTATTAAAGTATATTGGGTCTTTTCTTTCTTTTCGTTTTCTTAATTGACTTAAAAAACATTTTGAGACAATTTATGGAGAGTGCCAAAGTGAACTTTATATGGTGAGTTTTTAATAGTCTTTCTTTAACAAAAGGGGTTGTCATTTAATCCTTTCTGTAATTTAAAGGGATTACATCCCGCACAACAGGTCTAAGTAGAGTTAATCTTGTATTTATGAGTGATATACATAGTTTCTTTCTTGCCAGTTAAGAAGTAATGCGATCTTTATTCTTTCCACTTGAAATAAAATATAATCATATTTGCAAAATTTGTAACAATTGAATTTACTGATAAGACTTGGCATAATTACTGTATCTCATATCATTTTCAAAGCCATGATAATAATTGAAATGATTTACAAGCAAGATTACGGTCAACCAGTGAATCTACATGCATACTCCAAAGACAACACAAAAATGGACAAAAGATATAACAAAAATCTAATGATAATTGACGAGTTTGTTCCAACATTCATTGTGACACAAAAAAGAGGTGTTTACTTTGAAGCTTGATTACTTGGTTGGGATTTTCCATTGGGTTCTTGTACTTTCTTTTTCTAAACAGTATCAACAAGGATTTTGAAAAGGGTTAATAAAGGAATTTGATGAGTTTGTGAGAATATAGAATAAAAATTTCAGAACTGTGATCATATAAATAATTTCATCTAACAAATTGTGACTAATAAAATTTCTGCATTTAATAGGTTGTAATTTGGCTGATTTCAGGTAATTGCATGGCTTTTTGAAGACTTAATAGTTAATACTCATGCAAGGAATTAAAATCAGCCAAGTTGGGAGAATTTTTGCATTGGCTGCTCCATCAGATTCACGTGGGCGTCACAATGGTCGCAGCAAAAAAACAAAGGAAGAACGCCGGGTCATGATTGTGTCTTTTGTAGAAAGGTATCCCTATTCCAAGCTTGATTTGTTTTAAATTATACTCTCCATTTGAATGAGATCTTGTATATATAGATAATTAATATGGAGTATGTGGATAAAAATTGAAGCCGCAAAAAATAAAATGCTTGTATGAATGGGTAAGAATATGTTAATGGTACCCAAGTTTTAATAAAAATAGATAGTAAATGAAAATTGAAAATAATGATATGGGAACAGAAATTTATAGATATCTCATTTTGATACTTTTGTGTGGAGGATGGTTTTCCCTCTCTAGAGAATGTATGAATATGCAATCCAGATTTGGACTTTGATGTTTCTGTCCATTTCCTTCATTTTCTATTGCTTTTGTTATAATAAATTTTTTATTTTACCAGCTCTGATATGTTTATTACACAATCAGGAATGAGATGACTGTGATTGAGAATGCACTGAACACACACAACATCCACAGGATCAATGTGTGCAATCACAATAAAGAAGAGACAAAACAAAATTCTGGGCTGGATACATCTAGCATCTACTAACTTTCAATGATAGAGAATAAGGTACCGTACAACTCAATACAATGGCATCAATCCTTATCCATCCTTTGTGTTTCTCTGACAAAAATTACCTTTGAATGAATTGATAATCCTATTATTACTTGTAGGTTGGGGCATAGTGAGCCTACATTCTAATATAGCATTCTTAACCTTTACATGCATGTTAAATATGGTCATTGTGTCCACACTCATCAAATACAGATTACTATTCGGAAATCTCCTCTTCATGATTTAAGAGTACATCAAGTATGGCACAAATAATCATTTTTACATCATTATCCTCCCATGATGTTTAGTTTCAGAAATGAATGACTCAATGCGAAGAACAGAACCAATGCCTTTTGTGAAGGTGAATGTGTCAATGGAATGCTTTGGTAGCAACATGATTTGACCCACTGAATTGCTGTAAGTATGATGGTCTTAAGCTCAAAGCAATCCATTCTCCAAGTAGACTCAATGATGTTCTCCAAGATGGATTTCTACTTGCACAATTTTTGCATTACTGCACTTGCATTTAACCAAATAAAAACCGCCTACTGCAACTTTGTTAAGATCTTTCATCACAATCTAATGCACCAGACATGGAAGCATCCCCCAAGCTTGAAAATGCTGTACAGTGTAAGAAACCCATAATATTTCCTCAAAGTAGCTGTTCAAGTAGAACACCTTGAGCAAGCATCGATCAACTCATACATAGTATTAATGACTGAAAATGAAACATGCTATTTTTGTCTGTCATACATAGTTTGATGATATCCACTGTGTTGAAATAAGTGTAATCCAATTTGCAATAGCAATGCTATCACTATATCCTGCCAATATGGTGATTTGACAAAGTTGAAAGGAAGCTACTATAAATGCATCAAACAGTGCTCTCATTTGCAACCTCCCTTACCTCATTCTTGGAGGGTGTTTCCAATGTGCCTCTTTTAGAAGAAAGCAAGGGGTATTGTCTTCTTGGGAAAACAATGGTGGAATGAAAGGACATGGGACAGCTGATACTGTTATGTCACTAGGAAGCTTGCACCATACTTTCTTGGAAAGAGAATGTACTCTTTCCTTTTCTTTGTTACTTAGAATGTCCGCATCGGTCTGTTCTTTGATATATTCCATAATTTGTTGCTTTGGCAACTCCTTTTTATATGGCCTTGGATAAATCTTGTAGGTCAGCACTTTCTTTGCTGTAAGTGCAACCTTTTCTCTTCCATAGCCTTCACTTTTGAAGAAATAACTAACAACCTTCAAGGACAAAAAATGACAACTTGAAGGCAAAACAACTGTTTTGGTCACTTCTATTTGTGAAATGAGCCAAAAATACTGAGTATGCCTAGAATCTGCCCCACACCCATATAGGGTATGTGTTCACTTGGGTGTATGGTTGGGTTTGCCCACGTGTACTTGTGGGTATCCAAATGCGCTGAGTCCCAAAAAGTAACAAAAAAAGACGTTTTTAACTTTTTTTGTATCCAAGAACCCTAAATGCCCCTAAGAGCATCATTTCACCCAATGCAAAGATCATTTTGCTCTTCACTCTCTTTATTCTCATTTTGGCATTTTGAAGGGCAGCTGATGTATATTATATGGCACATGACATAATATTGAAATACTGAAATATTAATTGGCATTTAATATTTATCTTTATCACTACCATTTTGGCATTTGGCATTGATCAATGATGAAGTATCATACTATCAAGTGTATTTAGTTTTACAATTTTGTATATTTGTTTAATTTTTTAAATTTTTTGTATATATATATATATATTATATATATATAGACACACACACATACACACCTTACCCAAATGTACCATACCCAAGGGAAAAAAATTGCTGTACCGGCATACCTGTACCCCAAACATGTATCTTTACCTGTACAGGCAACTTAGATTTTAGGGCAAAATTAGGGTGTTGAATTTTTTTTGTTTTTATTCAAAATTTAAAAGACATGCTTTTAGCTGGTTTTAGGGATGGCGCTCTGTGGTCTTGCTCAGGTTTGCCCAGGGTCCTCACCAAGGACCCTGTGGGCAGGGTACTTGGGGTGGACATTGGGTGAAACCTAGGCTGCTTGGCCCAGAACTTTCCCGGTATGGGGATCTTTTTAGAAGGACTCAGTAACATGGTTACTTGTTGAACAAAGAATGAGCTGTTGATCATGGTATGCATATTCTGTAACCTTCATTAGTGTCAAATGATGTCTGGCAACAGCATCCATTGTTAGTGGTCTATGTTTCATCTCATTCACTTGAAACTCCATATTTATATTTATTTAATATTGATTATGTGAAATTCAATCATAATGGAGTAGGCATGTCTTTTTATTGTGTTGGCTGCAACTTATTACAAAATTTATATATTTCATTTGCCCATAGTTATGATGAGGGTACAACTCATGTTTTTTAACTTCTATGTTTAATAGTTTGTCCTTGTCTCCATAGGCCTGCCAGCATATGCCCTCTCCTGCACCCACCTTCTCCCAACTGCACCCATGCACACAAGATTGCTCTTTTAATTATGATTCATGGATTTGGGAAGATACTAGTATTAATTTTTTCGTAACTCTCATTAGATGATCACTTGGTCCAATGCATGATAACAAGCTTGGTAGGAACACCTGCATATATATTATTTTTGTTCTTCGGTTCTTGCAAGTTCTAAATATATTACTGTAGCGAGCAACATGTAGTTGTGGCATTGTTGATCTACTGATTTCTATTGAAGATGCTGTCCATGTTATTATTTAGAAGAACGATGTTTTTTGTTTTCAATGCATTTTTCATGATATTAAATTTCACCTTTAAGATGTATAAATAACTGTATCGATCATTTGTTATAAAGAATAAACTGTGTAATAACACGTATGTTGTTTATCTGAGATGACATCCCTTTTCTTTAGGTACAAGGCTCTAAATGAAGGAAAATTTCCTACTGCTACGCTCACATATAAAGAGGTGGGTGGCAATTATTATACTGTAAGAGAAATTTTGCAGGAACTTAAACAAGAAAATATTTCTTGTGATACTCTGGGTACAGATTTGGAAGCTATAGAGACAAAGTATAAGACAACACACGCCGTAGAACCTTTATCTCTTCCAGCAGAAAGTGAAAAGAATGGAGTTATAGGCAACCACCATAGCTTGGAACATAAAGAGGCAAACTATCAAGAGACATTATCAGATACAGAAGAGAAGAAAATTGTCATCCATAATGATGTTGTAGAAACTTGTGTGAATAATCAGACTCAAGCAAATGAAGGGAGAAATATTGTTGGAAATCCGCCAGGATCAAATCCTAAATCTTTGGTTGTGGATTCACAGCCTCTGCAGGGGTTGACAAAGGGACAATCTATTTCTAGTGTCAGTAATGGAGCTACAAACAGCAATCACCTCTTGGAACTGAGCAAGGCATTATCAGATCCTGAAGAGCAGGGAAATATTGTCCATAACGATGTTGTGGAAATTTGTGATCCAAATGGTCAAACTCAAACAAAGCAAGAGATTAATATTGGTGAAAGACCACCAAGAACACATGCTGCATCTATTGCCAGGGATCTGGACATTTTGCTACAAGTGATTAAGGGAGAAACTGCAAGCATTGGAGTTAGAGACAACAATCACAGCTTGGCACTAGACGAGGCAGAATATCTGGACACACTGTCAGACACAGAAGAGCAGAAAACTATGAGCCAGAATGATGTTGTGAGAACTTATGGTCTAAATGATCAAACTCAAGCAAAACAAGAGATTAAGATTGTTGAAAGTCCACAAGGACCAAGTATTGCATCTGTTGTGGGTGTGCAGCCTCTGCAAGAGATGATAGAGGGACAATCCATTTCTAGTGTGACAGGTGCATTTATGGATAACAATCACATCTTAGAGATAAATGAGGCAAAATATCAGGAGGCTTTATCAGATACAGAAGAAAGGAAAAATATCATTCATAATGATGTGGAAACTTGTGGTCTAAATGATCAGAATCAAGTAAAGCAAGAGATTACAATTGTTGAAGAGTCACCAGGAACAAGTGCTGCATTGAATCCACTTGTCACACTAGAATACCATGAAGAAGGCGAGGAACATCTTCATTTGGAGACTTTTAAACCTCTTTCCTTATCATCTGATTCTCATTGTACCACCCGTGTTACTAAGCAACCCAAGGATCTGTCCTTTTCTGCCCAGCATGAGGATGACAATGATCTAGTTCTGAATTCAACGAAAGGAATAGCAGAGGAACCTGCAATTACAGCCAATAAAACTATGATCCAGAATGATGTTGTGAGAAATTTTGGTCTAAACAATCAAACTCAAGCAAAACAAGAGATTAAGATTGTTGAAAAGCCACAAGGACCAAGTGCTCCATCTGTTGTGGGTGTGCAGCCTCTGCAAGAGATGATGGAGGGACAATCCATTTCTAGTGTGACAGGTGGATTTACGGATAACAATCACATCTTGGAGATAAATGAGGCAAAATATCAGGAAGCTTTATCAGATACAGAAGAAAAGAAAAGTATCATCCATAATGATGTGGAAACTTGTGGTCTAAATAATCAGACTCAAGTGAAGCAAGAGGTTACAATTAGTGAAGAGTCACCAGGAACAAGTGCTGCATCTAATCCACTTGTCACACTAGAATACCATGAAGAAGGCAAGGAGCATCTTCATTTGGAGACTTCCAAACCTCCATCCTTATCATCTGATTCTCATTCTACCACCTGTGTTACTAAGCAACCCAAAGATCTGTCCTTTTCTGTGCATCATGAGGATGACAATGACCTAGTTTTAAATTCAACAAAAGGAATAGCAGAGGAAATTGCAATTACAGCTGATAAAATAGTCTCTCCATTGACAAATTCAGTTACTGCTCCACAAGAAGCCACTGAAATTCCAGACAATATCTTGGATGGCCAAAAATTAACTGCTTTGAACACTTCTCCTGATCAAGGGCTGACTGGAGTTAAGGTGAGCTGCTTTCAAATGTTCAAGCATTTTGTTTTTTATTAAAAATTTATAATTCTATCAAATATTATGCTGAAACTTTCTAGCATGTATCCTTTTTTCTAATAATGCAAACTTTGAAATTGCAACAAATCAATACATGCAAGTAAACTATAATCATAACTTTGCTATGGTCATAGTATTTCTAGGTAGTGGTACATAAGATTTACAATATTTATTATTTCTTAAGTCTTGAGCTGATGACACAGTGCTCAAACATGGAAGTGGCTATGCAGCCACATAAAATGTAAGTTATATAAGAGGAAAAAGGTACATTTTCCTCTTATATAACTTACATTTTATGTGGCTGCATAGCCACTTCCCTCAAACACACCTGCTTAGTTCATTTGTTCAAGTCAGTACCTTGGTCACCAGAGATACTAACTGTTGATGTGTATTTTGTATACGACCAAACACAGAATAAAATACCCAGAGGTATCTTATCCTCTCTTGAGTAAAGTCTCTGAATGCTGAAGATATCGCAAAAAGGATCAATCGGAAGGACTTCAAGGTTCTGCTTTGTAGGATCTCTACTCGCGGATAAGCACCAGTGGTCATTGTGTTTACTGTTTTTTTCAAGGGGCCTTATGTACTTTCAAAGAAAGCTTGTTTGTGCAACTACCTTCCAAATGAGGAAATAGGATTCTCCTAATACTAACAGATTTTCAATAAAAGATCAAAAGATAAAGGTTTCGAGGAAGAGATACTTAAACTAATCCTAAGAGTGACTTAACGAGGACTGGTCTTGATAAGATTTTACCAATTTCAGTATCGCCAAAGGATTACAACTCCACTGGAATTGGTGCGATCTTCTAAGGGGATTCAACGATTTTCAAATCACCAAGGAGATAGATACTATCAGGGAGATACATATCAATACTTCTAATGATGATTGAATTCTTAATCAATCTTAATGTTTCCAGTTGACCACACAAGGCGTTCTTACAATCAGTAAGAAGCTAGTGGTTTGGAATGTGAGTCTTATCGAAGATCAGGCACAATATTCGTCCTTCAAACTTAAAATTTAAATGCTATCTCTACTAAGAGTGATTCAAGAAGATAAACAACCATGAAAGTAGCCACAAGGATTGCAACAAAACACCATAACTTCAATATTTCATTGATCTCATAGCCAAATAAACAACCATTGTTCAACTTTCTCTCTTCACTACTCAATTCTTTGCTACTAACAAAATTAAATTTGCTTCTCTCCAACTTTCTAACTTTTCTAACTTTCTCCCCAACCCCTTAAAATGAAATGAGTGAGGGCTTATATAGCACTCTCAAATACAATGAACGACCTGGATCAAAAGAAGATCGATGGCTGAGATTCTGACACCTAAACTCTAATTAGGGTTTGTTACAAAAAAATCCCCATTTAGATAAACATTATCAATCCATAGCCAATAGGAATTGGCACAAATAACGAGGAAACATAGACCAATAGGAATTAAGTTGCCACATCGTCTCATAACAACTTTTCATCTAGAACTTTGTTCCCCTTTCTATGCTCTTTTCTAGCATATTCAATGAATCTGGACGTGACCGCCTCAATCTCAGCAATGGGAATCTTAGGAAGATTTTTCATTCGTTCTTCCAAGTGAAGGACTTGATTGAAGGCAGTGAGAAGAGTTGTCTCCCATCCAAGCTCCACCTCTTTTGTTTTCTCGATCAGGAACATAGTAGCATGCATTTGATTTCGTTGCTCGTTGGTGACTGTGTTCTCCTCTTTGCAAAAGATGATCTTGATCTTGTCTTCCAATTCTTGGATGTCCACATCCGTCTCGATCTCAATTCTTCTGCCAAGGATCGTACACAATACCTCAAATACCTTGTCTTGAATAGGGTGGATAGTTCCCTCAACTTGGCTGCACCTGGAACTGATATCTTCGAAAAGAACTTCCTTTATCTGGAGCAAAGTTGACCACTGCAGAAGACTGTGGGCTTCTCCACTCATTATCTTCTCTTGCGCTAGAATTTGTCTTGGAGTCCTTCTTATCACTTGCAAGACCGGGATGACAACATCTCTAGTGTGAGCAAATGCATCCACAGTTACCAATAGATTATGGATGATCTCAAGAACTTGGATAGCATGGTGGACCGTCTTCATCATCCTTGTTGCAAATTCCATGGCCACCTTGTAAGATTCATCAATCCAAGAACTCATGAGTTGGACCAAGCTCTTTACCCTTTCCGCCTCATTTATTGATTCAAGAGGAAGTGCATGCAGAGGAGATATTGCTGGATCCTGTCATCTCAAAGGTTGATTAAGATGGCTAAAATAATTTCTCCAAGCACTGACCTCCTTTTCTAGTTTCTTATTCTTTTCCATTTCTTCTTTGAGTTTGTCATTAAGTGCTTTCAGTGAATTAGTTGCTTCTTCCATGGCTTGCATGGTGGTAAGTGGACCAAGATCAAATGTTTCCAGATCGTATTCTTCTGCTAGAATCTCATCCTCATACTTGTCCACCACTGGTGTAGCTATCTGCACTTTTCTGGATCCTATCTCATCTCTAATTACCTTTGACATCTTTGTGGCCGCCTTCTTTTCTATTTCTTCATGAGAATTTCCTATGAGGCTTTCCAAGTCAAATACTTGTTCTTCCTCTTCGACCACAACTACCCTTGTCAACCTCTCTTTTAGCCAATTTGGAATGATAGATTTCCTTTCCCTCACTTGTATTTCTTTAGGCAGAGGTCTATCTTCCCTGAAAGGAGATGTTGCTTCATCATCATTCTTTTCTTCTTGTTGCTCATTAGCACCAACCTGGGGAGATTGACTCGATGAATGCTGAGGTGTCTGTCCTTTTCCTTGTTTATCATTCTGTACCATGGATTCCATAGACTCATCAATTTCATACACTATCTGCCTCTGATCTTCTCCTTGACTTGCTTCCTTTTCATGCCTAGAAGATGTGCTTGGTGGGCGATCAGGATTCATTTTCGGCTTCTTCTTGGAAGGCTCTCTCTTCTCAGGTCCTTCTTTCCTCTTTAAACCTTTGGAATGAGAAGTATTCTCACTCACACTTGCCTCTCCTTCTTCTGGTCTTGTTTCCAAGGTGAATGTCATAGATACATTCTGCTCCTTCAACTTTTGATGCTGTACGTCCACCCATCTGCGAGTGCAAGATAAAACGGGAGCCATCAAAGCTCTTAAGTCTAAAACCTCGGGCTCATTCCAATCTACCTTCACTTCTTTATCTTCCTTTTCATAGGATGATTGGAGGTATCTACCACTGTCCTGGGCTTGATCGGCTACTCTATAAATTTTGCATTTCCTGATGAGATCCAAAGGTAACTTGGAATGCATCTTTCTTTTGACCTCTACATCATCCTGGACATTCATCCAAAAGTCTTCCACTTGAAACTCATGTTTGTACTTCTTCCCGACTGTCTCTTCTATATGACCATGAGGATCAAAATTCTCCCTTGAGGCAAAGGATGTGAATGAAATATAGAGATAATTCCTTCTCCGCATCTTCTGCGGCCTGAGTATTAGGACATACTTCAACTGAGTTCCCTAGTAGGATGGGTACGGGAATTCCATTTCCATGCTTGTGTCTTGATGCCTTTGCATAAGCTACCAACTGCCTAGTCACTTCAAGTAGTATTATCCTGCTTGTAGGATATCTCGGCAACATGTAGGGAGGTGAAGGACATCCATGAACTTTGATGTATGTGAATTTTGGAAACTGAATGAACCATGCACCATGCTTCTTCACAAGCTCCTGCACGTCCAGAGACAGTCGATTTTGAATCCCTCCTTGCAATGTCCTAGTGATATACATCGTGAAGGTATCATTGACTAGCTTGTAGTCACTCCTTGGCGGATGATGCAGTTGAACATAAGAATCACAAACTCTTATTTCTCTGGGTCCTCTTCCAACAACTCCTCTGTGAGGTAGTCCTACATACTCAAAACCTCTGATCAAGGCATATATAACATATGAACTCATGTGAAATGACTTGGTAGGCTTTAGTCTTCTCAACTGCACGTCCAGGCTGTTGCTAATGATTCTAGCCCAATTGAGCATTCCCTTTCCTTGGACGATCAGTTGTATGAAGAATAACATCCACTTGTTGAAGAAGAAAGCTTGAGAGGCACCCGTGACCCGATTGAGCAAGGTTATCAAGTCCTTGAATTCTTCTTGGAAGTCGATTCTGTGCGGTGTATTGGGAATCTTGTTCAGGCGAGGTCTGCTCTTGAGTAGCCAATTCTTGTTAATGAAGTTCAAGCAGGAATCAGGATCATTCTCATAGATAGACCTAGCTCCTTCTAGACTTTTGTAGATCATGTCTCTATGTTCCGGGAGATGAAAGGCTTCACTTATAGCTTCCTCCGAAAGATAGGCTAAGATAGTTCCATCCTCGGCTACGATCGTCCTTGAGTGTGAATCATAGTGCCGAGTACACTTGATCATCAACTCATGACACTTGACTGCGGGAGGGAAACTTGCAGCTTTGATGATGCCACTCTCAATTATCTTCTTTGCAACAGGTGACGGCTTGCCGATGTAGGGCGCTTCTAGAAACTTCTTCACATTGAAGTTTCCTAGATTGGTGTCTCTGATATTGCTCCACTTGGACACGATTCTGGTCTCCAATTCATCGTTCTTCTGATCCTCCTTGATGAGAGCTTGCCGAGTAGTGGATCCACCGGTCTTGGGGGTCGTCATTTGATACCTACACAAAAAGCTTAAAGTTAGGGTTTGAGCATAATACTATAAGGTATGGGATTTAAGTCGTTTCAAGAAAATAACTAAATATTAATTTGAAAATAATGTGATAAATCCTAGAATTATGAATTTTCAAATTAATATTAATTGAGAATTGAAATCAGATTGTACAAGACTTAGACTTTCAAACAAAGAAACGGGACTCGGACTCGGCTCGGACTCGGCAAGGCCAACTCGGACTCGGACTCGGGACTTGGCGTCAGACTCGGCTCTAGACTCGGCTGGACTCGGGATAGTGAAAAACTCAAGAAATTTAGAGATTTTTAAATATTTAAAACTTGTTTCAGACACCCTTTATTGAATACACCTTAAAGACACAATAACATCATCAAACTCGGCTCATTTGATTACATACACAAGTATACATCAATCACATAAGCATAAACGCAAATTGTAGCTGAAGAAAATAACAAACATAGATATATAAATATTGTCAAATGTATACAATATTACAAAACTCATGGAATAAAAAATCCATGTCATCATATGATCATCATCAAATGTTTCATACAAATACCAAAGGTAAATACAACTACAAGTCTATGGCTCAGAGGAGCCTGCACTCTCCGGCCCTAGCCCCCTGCGAAGGCGTCTAAGGTAGGTCCTGGATGATTCGACTGCCATAGCCGCTCCCCGTGACACCATGCCATGCTCACCAACATCAGGAACATCCGTGTCACTATCTGCCTCTGAATCTCCTGTCTGTGCTTGTGCTCTCCGCTCCTCCTCTGCCATGGCTACAGTCTCAACCTCTATATCTACCTGGTCGATCCAATCAATGTCAGACTCGGAGGTTAAATTTTCTCTACTTCTATCGACGCAGTTTCCCCCATATTTTTCGACGGGGGTTTGGGGGCAGCGCCCCCAAGGTGGGGTCAAGGGGCAGCGCCCCTTGCGCACTCCCTGTCACGATACAGGGCGAGGTCGAGGGGCAGCGCCCCGCGAGGCCAAAAATGCTTATTACAAGTCTGAATTAGGGTTTCTTTGAGAGTCTTCCTTAGGGCCTGGTTTTGCTCTTGTTGCTAATTGGGTCTTGCTTGGTGAGTGAGTATCATTCTTGAAGGTCCAAGCTAGGTCAAGTTGGTGAGTGATAAAGTCTGGAATGTCATCCTGATCTTCAAATGCCCTGAAATTTGGCTAAGTCTGGAATGTCCTGATCCTGAAATTTGACTAAGTCTGGAAAACTGAAGAATCCTCCAAAAACTAGATTTTGCAATATAACTCCTGGAGGCCCGAAACCACTCTCAAACATCCTGACAGTATATATGGAATATAACTTAAAGTATAAGCTCTTATACTTAAATGTTATATTCCATAAAATAATCCTGACGGAGAGACCAAAATGTCAAATTTCGCCCTTCCAAAAAAACTTTTTAAAATGTTTTTTTTTTGGTCATTTTATTAACCCAGCCAGTAGTTGAGTCTGGGGCTCAGGACTCGCCGACTCTGGCGATTTTGAGCCAAAATCGCCAACTCAGCGAGTCTGGCGAGTTTACTCTCCAGACTCGGCCGAGTCCGAGTCCGAGCCCCTGGGACTCGTTTGGCCTGACTCGGACTCGGACTCGCCGAGTTTGGGCGATTTCGGGCGAGTCTCGTTTCTCTGCTTTCAAAGGATTGCTATGAAAAATCAAACTAAATCTTGAATAAGCTTTCAAAAAACTGATTATACATACCTCTTCCTTGACTTTAAGCTATCAACCTTGAAAAATGAATGAAGGAAGAATGAGAATTTGCTGGACAAAGATGTTTGATCTGAATTTCTGGTCCTCTCTTTGAATGAATTAACCTTCAATCAGCCTTCAAGCTGGAAATTATCCTCCAATCAGCTTCTCAATGAGAAATTCGCCTTCAACTAGTCTTCAAATATCTTCCAAAATCTGGAAATTATCCTCCAACCTGCTCAATTTCGCACCTCCAAATCTGCTCTTCAAGTTCGCACAAGGGAAAATGAATGAATGATTTAAAATTGTCAAAACACACCTCCCTTATATAGGGCGCTCACCTTGCTTTGCCTCAAGGCCGACTTGGTAAAGGCTTAAATAAATTGAAAAAACTCCTCCACAAGCATGGCCGACTTGTTTGCAAAGGCACAATAATGAATTTTGAGCGCTCAAATATGATTTTTTAATTTTTTTAAATTGATTTCAAAGCTAAGGGTGTATTTTTTATTTATTTTAAGGCTTAGGAAATTAATTAATCAATTAATAAGTGCCTTAATTCATGCGAATTTGTCTTAGTCTCCCAAATGTGTTTGATTAGCAAATTTAATGGAAAGATTTAGGCTAGCTTAGCGAATGCTAAAGCTTGACCAAGGCTTGATGAAGGCTCATTCTCCATAGGCACTAAAATGTTCAAAGCGTGATGGAGGCTTAAATTATTTCAAGGCTTATTTGAACTTTCATCTAGGATTGTTCACTTCATTAATCAAAATCCTCATAACCTAGACTTGCCATCTTTCATGTTCTTGTCATCATGATCTTGCAATTTGCTTCTAACAAAGGTGAATAATAGGTGTCTTCAAGAATTTCGCCTTGGATCCTTTGGAAGGGTTAGGAACGATTTTCTTGATTAGGCCTCAGTTACCTCATTTTCTTCACTTCAAAATCCTCCGGAAGGCGAGCATACGCTTGTTTTGGCCTAACAAAGCCTAGGATTTCAATTTTTTAGCCTTTCACATGGGTAAATTAGGTAAAAATGGGAATTTCGCTCTGGACCCTTTGGAAGGGTCAGGAGCGAAATTCACTTTTTAGGTCACAACTCACCTAATTTTGATCAACAACCTTCTTCAAGGCAATCTCCAAGGTCCATTCATCTCGACCACTGACTTGGCTCAACACTATTTTGGAGGAAACACTGCATTTTAAGAATTTCGCTCTCGACCCTTTGGAAGGGTCAGGAGCGAAATTCACCCTTTAGGCCTAATTTTCAATCTCCTTCACTTCAATTCATCTAGACTCCTTCATTTCGAATCCACTTCTCAACTTGCCAGTATTGGTTTGATCCTCACAAGACCCAAAAGGTCAAATCTGCTCAAAAACCTTGCCAGGGACAGGACCTATTTAGAATTTCGCTCTGGACCCTTTGGAAGGGTCAGGAGCAAAATTCCAATTTTAGCTCAAAATATGCATCTTTGGTGGTCAAAAATCTTTCCAAGGAATTTCAAATAGCCTCTTTCATCTTTGTTTAGGCTTGACTTCACTCAAGTTTTGAAGGAAAAGGTGGTTTTAGGGTTTTTCGCTCTGGACCCTTTGGAAGGGTCAGGAGTGAATTTCTTGTTTGTAGCTCACTTCTCTATTATTTCATCTTGAATTCACCTCACAAGGCAAGGAAACACTTCTCTTCTCTCATCCAACTCCAGTTTGACTTGATTTTGCAAGGAGAAAAAGGTGATTGAAGAATTTTCGCCCTGGACCCTTTGGAAGGGTTAGGAGCGAATTTCTTCCTCTAGCCTAAAATCATCATTTCTGGAGACAACAATCAACTCAAGGGCAATCTCAAGGGCATCTTTCACCTTGGACTAGGCATGGTTTAGCATAAATTTGAAAGGAATATGTAGATTTTAGGATTTTTGCTCTGGACCCTTTGTAAGGGTCAGGAGCGAAAATCTTGTTTTAGGGTTATTTCCTCATCCTTTCAACTTCAAATCACCTCCAAGACTTAGAACACCTTGCCTCACTCCTCTCTAGGCCATAAAAATCAAAATTTTACCTTGCCTTGCAAAGAAAATAGGTGGAATTGGGATTTTCGCTCTGGACCCTTTGGAAGGGTCAGGAGCGAAAATCTTGATTTGAGCTTACTCCCTCATCATTTGTCCTCAATCAACTTCAACAGGGCAAGAACACCTTTCCTCTTGCACATCCAAACCATAAAGAGTCAAAGTTGACTTGATTTTGTAAAGAAAACAAGGTGATTTTAAGATTTTCGCTCTGGACCCTTTGGAAGGGTCAGGAGCAAAAATCACTTTTTAAGCTCAATTCCTTCATCTTAAATGCTTTTTAGCAACTTAAAGTCACTCTCAGGAGCAACTCCTCCTTGATTTTACCTTAGCCCACACTTGATCTAGCACAAAATTGATAGCAAATAGAGGTTTTGAGAAAATTCGCTCTGGACCCTTTGGAAGGGTCAGGATCAAAAATCTCATTCTTGACCAAAATTATCATTCTTTCAACTTGAAACTTCATTGCAAGGTAGAATCTCATCTTTCATCGCCCTAGGAACAAGGTTTTAAGCCCAGGAAAGGTCAAAAGGGTAGGTTTGTAAGGAATTTCACTCTGGACCCTTTGGAAGGGTCAGGAGCGAAATTTCCTTTCCTGGCTAAAATCCTTCATTTTCATAGCTACCAAACACTCTTAAAGGCAAGGTCAAGTTCATTCTCCTTCTCATTATGCCTTGGACATCAAATTTTAGCCAAACAAGGAAAGAAATGCATCTTAGAGAGATTTTCGCTCTGGACCCTTTGGAAGGGTCAGGAGCGAAAATCTTGACTTGGGCTAGATTTTTCATTTCTCCATTTCAAAACAACCCCAAGAGGCAAAGACAAGCTACTTCACTTCCATCCATGCCATAAAAAAACCAAGGACTTGACCTCCTTCAATGCAAAAATAAGAGTTTTTAGGAATTTCGCTCTGGACCCTTTGGAAGGGTCAGGAGCGAAATTCACCCTTTTGGTCCAAAATCCTTCACACTTCAATGCTTCCAAACATTCCAAAGGCTACAAGATGTCCATCCTTCCTTTCAAGATACCCTGCAAATCAAAATTTAGTCAAACTTAGGAGGAAATGAGCTTTAAGAGGATTTTCGCTCTGGACCCTTTGGAAGGGTCAGGAGCGAAAATCTCATTCTAGGCTAGATTACTCACTTTTCAAACTTCAAACCACCTTAAGAGGCAAAATTAGATCATTTTCCACCTTAGGAACAAGGTTTCAAGTCCATTCAAGGTGACAAATGAGGTTTATGATGAATTTCGCTCTGGACCCTTTGGAAGGGTTAGGAGTGAAATTCTCCTTTAGGCCAAAATCTTGCTCTTCAAAAATCCACCAACTCCATCTCAAGGCAAGATCAAACCAATTCATCTTCAAACATGCCCTAGAAACCAACACTTAGCCAAAATTGGGAAGGAAATGTGGGCTACAAAGATTTTCGCTCTGGACCCTTTGGAAGGGTCAGGAGCGAAAATCATGATTTGGGCTTGACTCTTGACCTTTTCAACTCCAATTCTCTTTGAGAGGCAAACATAGATCCTTCTTCACGCATCTCCATCAAGATCCTGACTTTAGCCAAGGGAAAAATGAGAGTTTTCAAGAATTTCGCTCTGGACCCTCTGGAAGGGTTAGGAGCGAAATTCATCTTTTTGACCAAAATCCTTCATCTCATCTATCATCAATCACTCCCCAGGGCTAGAACGTATCAAATTGCCCTTACTATGCCTAAGGAAACTATGATCCTGGCCTTGACAAGTGAGAATTTGATGTTTAAGGGGATTTTCGCTCTGGACCCTTTGGAAGGGTCAGGAGCGAAATCCCTATTCTTAGCTAGTTTCTCACCTTGTTTATCTCATTTTCTTCCCAATTTGATCAAATCATCTTCCTCCTTTCATATTCAAGACAATTCCTCATCCAACTTGGTCTAAGCAAGGTCCAACTAGGTTTTTAGGGCCAAAGGGAGGCAAGAAAGGAAGATTTCACTCTGGATCCTTTGGAAGGGTCAGGAGCGAAAATCTCCTCCTAGGCTGGCTTTCATCATTTCAACGTCTAAAAACTCTTCTTCAAGGTGAAACATGTATCAATTTTCCCAATTACGCTTGAAAAGTCAACAACCATGGTCATATCTTTCCAAAACTCCTTCAATCATCATCAAGTGCATTTGTTCATCAGTTTCTAAAATCACCACTTCCATCTTTCTCTGACCACCGACTCTGCTCAATCGACTCAGACCTGAAGGAAAACAGGACTCTGACAAGAAAACCATCAATCCAGACCTACCCTGTCTTGAGACCTATCATCCTATCCATCTTCATTCCCCAGAAAGGAAAAGATCCACTAAGGCAAACCCAGGGCTCCAGGCAGACAACTAAGGACTTTCCAAAAAACCAGGCTGGACTCAACTTGAAAGAGACCCTAAGACAAGCTCTCAGAGAAAAACCCTAATCTACCCAGCCCAAGCGACCACTCACTCACTCAAATCCTAGCAAGCAGAGAGAAAACCTAACTAAGGGAAAGCAAAAACCCAAGAAAAAGAGGGGGTCCCCATTCTGATGGGGCGATGTGTGAAATGGTCACAACATTAACTTAGATGCTACCATAATTCACAATCCCTAGTGGATTGTTATGCGGTGGTCACCTGTAAGCTGTCCCACAACTTTAGGAACCCTTTAAACTGCAGGAGGCATCAACCCAACCCTGCAAGTGGTCAAGGGCCAAAATAACCATCTCTGTATACCTAGAAAAGTGTTTGCCCTGCTCGAATGGTTATTGGATGAAATGAAAGGATGGATGATTTTGAAGTTTCAGACAGTCAATTCTGCTGCAAATAGAATCCAGGATCTCTGGTCTTGTAGATTGGTGCCTTATCTGTTGGGCCATGAAATTTTTCTTATCCATTTCCTCATCCAAATATCACCATTAATTACATCTTTATCAAATGAATAGGAAAAGCCATTTAATTTTCTCCATTTAATCTTGTTGAACTTGCACACTCCTAGTAATTACAGTTCATAAGCGTGCACATCCATGATTATGGGATTTAGATATCTTCTGCAGAAAAAAATCTTGTCGCTATCTTCTGCAAAAGAAATCCATGTAAATCACTTCATGATATTTAGTTAGTTTTGTTAACATCCATTTTACTAATCTAATTTATTTTTCATCTGTTATTCGGAGGCAGCAATTGTATTTATTTTCCAACATAGCTTTGTTTCCCCCAGAAGTGTTAATTTTAGGGGTAATGGAAACTCCGATCATGCTATGGAGTGCTTAATCTGAAATTTATAAAATAAAATTTTACATGGAGATAAAATAACGGATTTGATTGTTATAGTTCAGATTCTCTTGCTGTGGAAGATTTAATTTTCATAGCTATCTGTTCACATTTGTTTTGGTCAGTAAAATAAGAAAATATTATACTAGTAAAGATTATTTTAATGATAATTAAGTATACAAATGCATGCATGTAGTCTGCTAAAGTCTGTCATATAAAGAGTTATGATCAAAATAAACATTTTTCTATGTTATACCACAATACTTTCTAGCTGAAGATATATTGAGATAACTTGGGCACTTTTCAAAACAAGAGTATATATAAAATAAGTAAGATTAGACATCATTAGGTAATTGAATTGATCAGGAGAGAGGGAATATAAACAATATTAAATCTTACAAATGGTGAAATAGTTGTTAATTTGATTGCTAAAGACCTTGTGTAGGGTAGTGTTGTGACGTTTTCGCACATTACCCCATTGCAAATGGGGACCCCCTACTTTTTAGGCCCTCTTGGTCTTTTGGTTTTGGTTTTTGGGTCTTTTCGTGGTAGTCTCGTCAGTCCTTTCAGTTTCCAAATGTTTGGGGGTCAATTTGATTAAGTCTGCAGCTCCTTTGAGCAAATTTGGCTAAGTCTAGGGCTTGTTTTGTCAGTTTAAGGGTTTCTGCCTTTAGTCCTAGATTTTAGGGGTTTCCTTTTAGGGTTTTTGAAAACCGAAAGTTGCAATGAAGTCCCTTCTCTAAGGATCCGACATATGAAATTTGAGCGAATTCTGAGTAACTTTCTATTGTTTAGAAAGTTCCTATTTTTTAGGGATTTCACTGCCTCTCAGGATGTCTTCATTTTTCCAAAAATCAAACTTACTATTTTTAGTAAGTTTCTATTTATAGTAAGTCACCTTGCATCCTCTTTTGGCTCTAACTCTGACATTTGAAACACTTTCTATTTTTGGAAAGTCTATTTGTGGCAGGTTACTTGTAGGTAGACACTGAAGACTGAGCTTTCACGATCATTTCTAAATCTAGAAAAATCAGAGAGCAGGCAGAGTGATAACAAAATGGCTAAGTATGAGGCATGCATTCTAGAAATGGAAATGTTGGGGAAAATCATCTAAGTTTGGAAATTCACATCAATTCTCAAATGGTATTCTAGTTTGGAAATGATCGAAATCGGCAAAGTTTGAGTGGAGGAAATGAAGAATTCCCTAACCCAAGGGAAATGATCGAAATCGGCAAAGTTTGAGTGGAGGAATTGAAGAATTCCCTGACCCAGGGGAAATGGCGCCCAAGTCAAGGAGTCTGGCGCCAAATCCATAATGGCATGGAAAATTCCAAAATCATGAAAATCCTTCTCCAAGTCAATTCAGCGGCCAGGATAGTCAGGTGGGCGCCAAATTGGAGGTGTCATGGAAAATGCCAAAATCATGAAATTCCTTGCCGTAGTGGAACATCCGCCCTAGACAGTCAGGTGGGTGCTAAAATGAGGTGTCCATGGAAAACCAAGAAAACACAAAATTCCATGAGGGAGTCAAAATTCCGCCCAAGGAAGAGATAGGGCGCCAAAATGCCCAGGTCATGAAAAACTCAACAATTTTGAGATTCCATGACCAAGTCAAAATTCCGCCCAAGTTAGCTCAAGGACACCAAAATCTAATGAGCATGG
Source organism: Cryptomeria japonica (assembly GCF_030272615.1). Lineage (NCBI taxonomy): Eukaryota > Viridiplantae > Streptophyta > Pinopsida > Cupressales > Cupressaceae > Cryptomeria > Cryptomeria japonica. Next base: position 320,082,411 of record NC_081405.1, on the reverse strand, counting down.
AAAATGGATGAAATCATAGTTGAAAATCTCGGACTCGCCTCGGACTCGGCAAACCAAAAATTTGGACTCGGACTCGGACTCGGACTCGTGAAAGACTCGGCAAGGACTCGGCAAAAAGAAAAACCGTAGTTTTACAAAAAAACATAAATAAATTAATGCATTTAGAGAGCATAAGAGCCATAATTGAAACATTACACATGTCACATACTCATAGTTTCAAACTTTCAACTCTAAAATGTATAATACCAAGATTTCTTCAATGCTAATTATGCTGTTATATGGAGCCTAATTAGACTCAGAGGTTAAATTTTCCCTACTTCCATCGGCGCAGTTTCCCCCTATATTTTTCGATGGGGGTTTGGGGGCAGCGCCCCCAAGTTGGGGTCAAGGGGCATCGCCAAAAATACTTTTATCATTTTATAAAGGCGTCGGGTGTTATTTTTCACTCCCTCAGTTATGCCAAATGAAGGCAAAAAATTTTAAAAAAACTCAATTTTAAAGCTTGCATGACTTTTTTTCTGGGTCGCGCGAGTCCATCTGAAAGACTTGCGAGTCCATGCAAAAGACTCGCGTGAGTCCTTGCAAAAGACTCGCGAGTCTTTCAGATGGACTCGTGGCTCCCATGGACTTGCGAGTCCGTGGCAAGTCCACGAGTTTTAAAACTATGGATGAAATGAAGAATTCCATCACAAAGTGGAATTAGAGCCTAAGTCAAGGAATTCAAAATTTTCCAAGGCAAAGGGGAAATTGAGGGTTAGGAATAGAATGAAAAAGCAGAAAATCCCCTCGGGAAATTTTTAGAAAAATCCATTTTTAGACACCAAATCTCATCAGAATATTAAAATTTTTGCAGTTTTGGACGCGTGAGAGAATTCTATCTCTCCTGGACTTGAGTCCTAAATTTTAGGACAATGGAAAACTGATGAAATAGCTTCCTTGGAACAAGAAGAACTCAAAAAGCACAAAAAATTCCTTCCTCAAGGAACAAATTTCCAAAATTTCTTCTCTAGTTCCAAAATGTGCCCAAGGTTGGAAGCAAAACGTGAAAATCAAGGTTCAGAAAGAAAAACTCAAGAATTCAAAAATTCCTTCAGGACAAAATTCCAAGAAAGTGGAAAAATTGACAGTGTTAGAAATTCCTTCCTTTAAGACAAAATTCCAAGAAAGTGGAAAAATTGACTAAGTGTTGGAAATTCCTTCCTTAATGACAGAATTTTTGGAAAATGTGAAATTCGGCTAAGGCTTGAAGGAATTCCTTCCTCAAGGGTAAAGTAGAATCAAGGTCAGAATGAGGTTAAGGAGGAATTTTTCCTCCACATCAAAATTCCTTCACCATGGAGAAAATGTGCTCCAGGAAAGGAATGGACGCCAAATGAAGGTAAGGAAGGAATTTTCCTTCCAAGATGAAATTCCTCCATGACATGAAAATTTTGCCCAAGGAAGAAGTTGAAAAGAGAGGCAGGGAAATTAAGTCAGGGATAGAGAAGAAAGGAAAATCCCCTCAAGAAAGAAAATAAAAAAAAATTCCTTCATCACATGAATTCTACGCCTAAGATGAATTGAAGATGAAAATTTCAAAGCAAGGAAGGAATCAAAGATGAATAGAACGAGAAAATTCCCCTCGGGTAATTTTTTTAAAAATCCCATTTCAGGCATCAAAATTCATCCAAATTTTAAAAAAAATTCAGATTTGGATTCGTGAGAGAATTTTCTCTCTCTTGGACCCCAGAACCCTAATTTGGGAAAATTCCTAAAAAATAGGAGATGGTGGAAAATTGTTGAAAATCTCTTTCGAAGCAAGGATAGTTGAAAAAACTTCAAGAAAATGCTTCTAGAGTCAAAGATTCTCTCTCCTGAAGTTTTCTCTCTCCAAGGGTTTCTCGCCAAGTTGCAGCTAGGTCAGCACATATTGAATTAATGGCAGATTCCTTTTGCATGCGATTGTCACGTCCAGGAGATGATGGTGCATTTATGGTTTCATGGTGGCACATTCATTGTTGGAATGTTTGACCAAGGGGCGGCTAAGTCAATGCATGGCGGGGTGGTCGAGCATCTTTTTCATGTTGTCGTCGCATGCGAGAAAGGTGGACACTTATGACAACATGGCAATTTTGCATGTAGAACATTCAGTGCATGTGGGCGAATTTGGTAAAGATGGTGCATTTAATGCACAAATAGATGCTATTTTAGGTACTTTTGAATTAATTGTATAAGGGTATGATGGCTTATTAATTGCTGATTCCCACCTTGTTGCATCATGTGTGGGGAATCTTTTAGGGAAAACCCCAATTAGGGTTTTGCATGTAATCATGGCTTGGGGCCTATATTAAGGGGTGACCCCCCTCATTTGTAAAGAGAGGGAGACTTGTATGAAATTGTTGCGATAAGTTTTGAGATAATAATAGTGAAACATTTTTCTTTGATGGTGTCCACTCAAGTTATTTTTTCAAAAATTGTATGGTTTTACCTTCCTCAATTAGAGTAGAATTTTATTTTCTCAGTTGTTAGATAAAGGTCTTTGATTTCAATGAAGAATGTAATGGTGTTTGATGAATTTCTATGGTTCATACTTTTTGCATCTTGTTGATTATAAGATGCAGTGTAAAGTTAGCCTGAACCCCCAAATTTATGCTAAGTTCGATTGTGAATAGTCGTTTGGATTGCGTCGTGTTGGGTATTCAAATGCACTTTCTCAATGTGAAAATCCTTCAACATCCTCAGAATATTGCACCAGTTCTTGCAGAGTTGTAGTTAAACTTGGCGAAGCAGAGCTTGGTTTATTTGGAATTTGTCCACCAGAGCACTATTCATTGATATCATTGCCCTTAGGAGTCGATTTAGATCCTTCTGAATCCTTTCCCTTTTATTTTCAGTTCATTTTAGTTCGTTCGAAGCAAAAGCATTGTAGAATTGCCATATCCGATGATAGAGTTCCAGCCACAACAAAGAAGTGAAAGAATGATGCAAACGTAAGGCCCCTTGGATTACCAACAATCACATCAGCCGACTAAGTCATGTCCGTAGCATAAAGGAACCTTGGAGTCGATTGTTTGAACTTCCTACAATCTTAGCATGCAATCACACTTTGATCAAGAGAGAGTGAAGTGACCGTTAGGCAAATTTATTCTGTGTTAGGCGCTGTCATAAAAAACACGTCAACAGGTTGGCATTCTTACTGGTTCGTACTTGCATTCATGCATAGAAACAAGATAGTTCTATCCTTATCGAAAGCATTCCATGCAGTCCTACTCAAACATTAGGAGGGAACTCTAAGTTGCCGATTTGGTATAGGGTTTTGGTATGCCGGTATGGCGATTTGTTTTTTGGGTACAATATGTATGGATATGGCAATTTTGTATATCTAAAAAATTATATTATAGGGAATGCTAACTTGCCGATTCTGGTACAGGGTTTTGGTATGCCGGTATGGTGATTTGTTTCATGCGTATGGAAATTTTGTATATCTAAAAAAAGTATATTATATAATATATCGTTTTAGATATACAAAATTGCAAATACATTTGATATATCATCTAATATATATTTTATAATAATAATGACATTTGAATCTTTGATAGTATGATACTTCATTTATTAGTGATATTATGATAGTCATAAAGACAATTGTATGAATTGTTGGTTTTGGTTTCCACTCCCAAACTCCTTTGTTGTAATCAAGTTTCTCATGTGACAAGAGATCCAAATAACTAGTGAGGGTTAGGAGTGGAGACCCCAGCAGGGTTGAGGGGTAGCACCCCTCATAGGGGTCTAGAGGCAATGCCTCCCCAGCAGGGTTGAGGGGTAGCACCCCTCATAGGGGTCTAGAGGCAATGCCTCCCCAGCAGGGTTGAGGGGTAGTGCCCCTCATGGGGTTTGAGGGAAGCGCCCTTGACGCGTTCCCTATTGTGACACAAGGCAAGGTCAAGAGGTTAGAGTCCCTGCCACCAAGCCCAAATTAAAGGCTTCAAAAACCACACAAACCTTCATTCCACACATCATTATTACAATTTTATCATTTAATGGTGAAATTGGGTTTTGTGATCGTTCTTCTTAAAAATGGCATAGGAAGTTGAAATCTCCTATCTTATGCAGGAATTAAACAAGTGAAAATGGAAGTCCAGTTTATTCCAGAATTTAAGATGTCATGTTAGGAAGATATGGAATGCCCAGAATTAAACTAAGAACACAACCTCAATGATCAAATCAAACTGCATAAATGTCATTTCCAGATTACCAGTACATGGAAGGATCTGTGCCCTATTTCAGATTCAGAATTTTGTCCCAGTACATACACAATAAACATGAATATATAGATTTCCTCCTGGTTTAATATTACCAATCTGGAAAGATACCCTTACTATTTTGACAGAGCTGATTAGCTTCTCTAAATCTGTTAAGACACCAATTTGCTGAATTCATGGCTAAGACCTTTCCTGCAATGACTTCTTCCCCTAATTGCTCCCTTCCAGATCTGCTTGCTGTAGCTGAGTTCTTATTGCAGGGTTGTTTACCTTTGCCTGTCAAAGACAACGCAAAGGCGTAGGCTTCTTTCCAAGCGACTCCCCTCCAATCTCTAGCCACTCCTTGGTCTGTACTGTAACTCGCCTTAGTATTGACTCCTTATGATGCTCTAATTCATGAATATTACTTTCTCCCTGTGATTTTATGAATGTGAATTCTTTGCTGAAGCACAACCTTAATATTACAAGTAAGAAGATGGAATATTGATTGCCGGTTCAATATTGTGCACGAGCTTAAGGAGGCAATTATATTCTTAATAATCGCTGAGTATATTGTGACTCTAGTGCGGCTCTTTTCTAATTCTTCATTTAAAGGCTTAATATTTCTAATGTTCAACATTTATGGTAAAATCGTGATCGAGTGATATATTGGGATTATTGTTGCGAAGTGTGGGTTTGATTATCGGCGACACCTTTCCAATATTTCAAATCAAAGAAATCATTTAAGCTTGATAAAGGTTGCATTTGTTAGAGTTTATTGTTATTGAAGTTAAATATTATTGGGGCATTTTATCAAAGGTTGATTTAATACTTATGTTTGCCGCAAAGATTAACTGTGCTGTGAGCGTTTGCTGAGCCGTTTGGGGTGCATTTGTTTGCAGCACAAGCATTTAGTCTATTTTGGAACTGTTGTGACCATTTCACACATCGCCCCATCGCAAATGGGGACCCCCTCTTTTTGCTTGTTTTTCGTTCGTTTTCGCTTTCGTTTTTAGGGTTTTGTTAGTTAGTTAGTCGTCTGGATTTAGGGTCAAGCCTTAGGGTTTTAATTTTGTCTTTTCAGGCCAAAACCCAGTCGTTTTTGAGAGCTTTCGAGCTTCCTTTTCTAGGATGCAAATTTTGAATGCAATGAATTCGCCAAATTGGTCTAATTTTCAATTGGAATGTTAATGCAGAGCTTAAATTTGTCTAAGTATTGAAAGTGAAATGTGAATTTTTGTCCGATTGAATATTTTGACCAAATTTTGACTTTTTTTGACTTTGATCTTGGGCATTGGAATTGATTTGTTTTCGCCTCGTGAAGTGTTAGAATGTGAAAAATCATGTTATTTTGGCCTGTAGGAGCAAAATCGCTCCTGTCCCTCAGTGAAGGACGGGAGATCATTTTCAAATATCTCATCATCCCTGCAGAGTCCAGACAAATTTCAAGTTGGAAGTGATGGAAAACGGCGATATCTTTCCATTGAATATAAATTGAAGATTTTCATGAGCACAGAAATGCCTCCAGGAGGAAAATCGCTCCTGTCCCTCAGTGAAGGACCGGAGCTACAAATTCAATTTCGCCTTGTCCTTGCAAGATTTTGATGACTTAACAATTTGAGGACGTCCAAAGGAAGATGCTTTGCCAAATGAATATAATTTGAGATGCAGAAACGAAGGAGAATGACCTATATTGACCAAATCGCTCCTGTCCCTCTCCAAGGGACCAGGGCGAGGTACCTTGTAGCTCTCGTCCCTCTCCCAGGGACCAGAGCGATTTCCTTCATTATGCAAAATCCAGACAAAGGTCAAGGCAAGTTTACGTTCAAAAACAAGGAAAAACATGAGATAAATGCGTTGAATATAAATTGAAGATTTTTGGAACGTCCATAACAGTGCTAAATGCCTAGTTCGCTCCTGTCCCTCAGGAAGGGACCAGAGCGATTTTTGATATAATTGATTTTCTTGCAAAGTTACAGATGATGTCAAGGCATGGACGAATGGAGTGAAGAAGGACAAGTCCGTTGAATATAAACTTGGAACCTGGCAAAGTGAGGTAAAGGCTACAAAAGGAAAATCGCTCCTGTCCCTCTCCAAGGGACCAGGGCGATACAATGGTGATATTACTTCCTATGCAAGTTCAAGGTCGATCCAAGTCAAGACAAGATGGCGAGGGACACTTCAAGACCTTTTTAGCAAGCACAAACATTCAAGGGTCGTCGCAATGATGAAATTCGCACCCTATAGCCTAGGTCGCTCCTGTCCCTCAGGAAGGGACTAGGGCGATGTTGAATGCATTGGCCATTTCATGCAAAATTTACGTAAGGACAAGACTTCGCAATGTTTTAGAAGGTCCAAGGCATCATAAAAAGATGATATACAAGGGTTTTGAACGTAAAATGATCATCATTTTGAGCATGGAGACTATATCACTCCTGTCCCTCTCCAAGGGACTAGGGCGATTTGCTTTTGATTCCTCGTCTTGCTTCAAGTTCAAACTAAGTCAAGACGTCATAAGATAGCATATGGTCCAAGGCATCGTTTGAAGATAATTCGCAAGAGTGTTGAACATCCAAACATTGCCAATCAAGGTAAAATCTCACATCGCTCCTGTCCTTTGGACAAGGACCAAGGCGATACTATCAAAAACACTCACGTTCCTTCAAGATCAAAGCGAAGCGAGGTTAGGAAGAGTGAAGGACGGCGTCTAGAGGACATTGCAAAGGAGATCAAAGTGTAAAGTTGCCAAGGTCAAGGAAAAGAACGTGGATCGCCCCTGTCCCTCTCCAAGGGACAAGGGCGATGGTCCCTTTAATACGTCCAAACACATAATGAAGACAAATGGAGTAAGCGCAAAAGGAATGAGCATAGATGTTATTCGCTAACAATGAAAGATCGAGGAGCAAAGATGCATATTGAACGTGGAAATTTGGAGATCGCTCCTGTCCCTCTCCAAGGGACAAAGGCGATGAACACTCAAAAGACATTTAAGTACGCATGCAAGATGATCAAATTCGAAGGACTCATCATGATGATCGATTTTCAACGCGAAGATGAAGGAGTTGGACGTAAGAAATGCAAAATCAAGATCAAAATCATGGATCGCTCCTGTCCCTCTCCAAGGGACCAGAGCGATGAGGTACGTCCCTTCCTTTTTCCAATTTTGGCGCCAAGTAAGCAATTCGAATTTTCCTCAAATGCTAAATCAATTTAAAAATTGAATATCCATTTTATTTAGCATTTAATATGGCGTTATCTTTTATTAATTATTTTTTGCCTTTATTTAAAAATCGAAATTAACATTTAAAAAACGCAAGGCATTAATAATTAATTAATTAATTAATATAAAATCGATTTGGAGCGCTCAATTAAGCAAGTCGGCCTTGTTATTTTATTGCAAATCATTTAAAAAATGGTTTTATTAAGCAAGTCGGCCTAAGGGGTGAAAGGATGAGCGCGCTATATATGAAGGGTGAGAGATTTCATTTTCACATAATCATTTTTACCTTTCTTCATGCGAATTAAGAAGAGGCGAATATAGTGCGAAGTGTGTTCAAAGGTGGTGCGAATTCAAACCAAGGGTGGCGCTTAGTTATCAAGGGTGGTGCGAATTTGAAGACCACATCAAATGCGAACTTGAGGATACATTAAGACGAATTTGCTAAAGACTTGGAGGATTTGTTTGAGTGATTTGTCAAGGACAAATTTGGGGATCATTTAAGACCACGTCTAAGGCGATACTTGAAGATCACGTTCACTCCAAGGGTGGCAAAGTCAATTTTGAGGAGACCACATTGAAGACTATTTTATACCTCAGATTTTGCCTAGGCGAATTTTGTTTTTGCATTCTAGAGTTAGCTCTCTATTGAGGTATGGCGATTTATTATTATTGCTTTATTCATTCATCGTCGTATTTCAAGTTTTGAAATTTTGATTTTTTGATTTTCTCTTAGCTCAGTCGTTGTTTTTAGGAAATGATAACTCTAGAGACTTATCATGAGGTTTCCTAAAAAAAAACTTTATCTCTCTAATCACCGTTATTTATTGCAAAATCTATTTCTTATAATGAAATGTTGTGTAGGTATGGCGACCCCAAAGGCGGGAGCATCCACCAGCCGCTCGGCTCTCATGAAAGAAGATCAGAAGACCGAAGAGGTGGAGACCAAGATCGTGTCGAAGTGGAGCAACATTGGAGATACAAACCTGGGGAACTTTAGCACGAAGAAGTTCCGAGAGGTCCCTTACATCGGCAAGCCATCACCTGTCGCCCGGAGAATAATAGAGAGTGGCATCATCAAGGCGGCCGATTTTCCTCCAGCTATTCAGTGCCACGAGTTGATGATCGAGTGTGCCCGTCACTACAATCCACAGTCCAGGACAATTGTGTCCAATGAGGGAAACACTTTGGCATACCTTTCAGAGGAAGCCATAAGTGAAGCCTTCCATCTTCCAGAGCACAGGGACATGATATACAAGAGCATTGAAGGAGCCAGATCAGTGTACGATGATGATCCAGATGCTTGCCTAAGCATAATCAACAAGAACTGGCTACTCAAGAGTCGTCCCCGTCTGAGCAAAGTACCGAACACACCGCACCGGATTGATTTCCAGGAGGAATACAGAGATTTGATTACCATGCTCAACAGAGTTACAGGAGCACCTCATGCCTTCTATTTTGAGAAGTGGATGTTTTACTTCATCCAGGTGATTGTTCAAGGAAAAGGTACGATACATTGGGCTAGAATAATTAGCCATTGCTTAGACGTACAGTTGAGAAGACTCAGGGCTACTAAGTCCTTCCACATGAGTTCATACGTCATCTATGCCTTAATCAGGAGCGTTGAGTACGCAGGACTACCCCACAGAGGAGTGATTGGAAGAGGACCCGGCGAGGTCAGAGCTTATGAATCCTATACCTACTTGCATCATCTGCCAGGGAAGAACTACAAGTTAGTCAACGATACTTTCACGATGAATATCACAAGGACGCTGCAAGGAGGGATTCACAACAGATTATCTCAAGATGCCCAGGAGTTCATCAAGAGGTACGGTGCTTGGTTCATTCAGTTTCCCAAGTTCACTTACATTAGAGTGCATGGATGTCCTTTACCTCCATACATGTTGCCGAGGTACCCGACAGACATAATTGTGTTACTTGAAGTAACAAGGCAGTTGGCAGCATATGTGAAGGCATTCAGACACAGACATCAGAATGGAGTCCAGGTACCTATTATTTTGGGTAATTCAGTTGAGGTATGTCCTAATGTCTTAGCCATGGATGACGCAGAGAAGGAGTTAGCCTTGTATTCTTTTTCATCTTTTGCTTGGAGGAATAGTTTTGATCCACATGGACATTTAGAGGAGACGGTCGGTAGAAGATTTAAACATGAGCACCAAATTGAAGATTTTATGATGAACCTCTTAGATGATCTCGAAGTGAAACGAAGGATACATTCTAGATTGCCTTTGGATTTCATCAGGAAATGCAGGATTTACAGAGTGGCCGACCAAGCTCAGGACAATGGCAGGCACATCCAGTCTTCATATGATAGAGAAAGCAAAACAATAAGTTTGAATTGGAATGAGCCCGAGGCCGTGGATTTAGATGATTTGATGGCACCAGTCTTGTCTTGTACTCGCAGATGGGTAGACGTTCAACATCAGAAGTTGAGAGAACAAGGCATAGCTATGTCTTTTACTTTGGAAGAAAAACCAGCCGAAGGTGGAGCAAGTGTTAGTGAAGGCAATCCTAATCCTAGGAATTCAGGTGAAGGTAACCTTCGATGTGCCAGTGAGGGCAATCTCCATTCGAGAGGTTCGAAGAGAAAGGAAAGATCGGAAAAGAAAGAGTCTTCCAAGAAAAAGCAAGGTGCCAACAAAGATCAAGCACCAGGTACTTCTTCCAGACCAGAGAATAGAACAGTTCGAGTGGAAGAGTCCATGGAGTCGATGGTACAGAATGACAGACAGGAGGAAAGACAGGCACAGCATGTTTCGTCAGATGGATCTCTCCAAGACTATGATTTAGAAGAAGATAATGAAGTAACATCTCCTCCCAGACAAGAAGAAATAGTACATAAAGAAATTCAAGTTCAAGACACAAGATCGAATATCCCAGATTGGTTGAAGGAAAGATTAACCAAGGTGATCGTAATTGAGGACGAGGACAATGCAATTGACTTAGAGAGCCTTGTTGGACGTTCACATGTGATAACAGAGAAGAAGAAGGCTACAAAGATGTCCAAGATGATTCGAGATGAGACTGGATCTAGAAAACTGCAGATAGCTACACCGACAGCAGATAAATATGAGGGTGAGATCCTAGCAGAGGATTATGATATACAGACTTTTGAGTTAGGACCATCTACAGCAGAGCAGACTTTAGATGATGCCACCGACAC